>NC_141397.1:59638748-60253310 GCF_034619465.1 Leptosomus discolor | reverse complement strand
CAGCAGCATAAACAGTTGGATCACAGGTTGTTTACTGTTCACAGATCTGTCTTTGTACCTTCCCCAGCAGACCTGTTCCTTGGCACTGTCACTTTAGAGGTCAACTTTCTTGACCAAGCCCGCTTCAGAACAACTTTAAATACAAAATCAGTCCCTGCTGTTTCTGACCCACACAAATTAGCTGTGTGAGAAAATACACCCTCAGACGCAACCAAGAGAGCCAATTTAACCAAAACACCAGGTTCATGGGGTGAGGAGCACAGTGACCACGCTGCTCTGTCCCAAAGCCACAGAGATGGCAGTGGCTGGGCCATCACTTGCTGGAGAGCCTGTCATCCCCAGCCAGGAGGAGAGAAGAGAAGAAACCATTACAAGAGAGTTAAACTCTTCCCATCCTCATGGTAACTGAGCAAAGAAGCGTTTGGGCACGGGAAAGTGGGCAGAGTCCTACAGGACACAAACCAAACTGAACAGAAACAAATGCCATTGGGACCTTAATCCTCAGCATCACAGCACTGAGCTACCCAGCTGGGCAGTGGGGTTATACATCCCCATGGTGAAGGCTGTGGGATTCCCACAAGGAAACCAAGGAGGGGGGAAAAAAAGGGATCCAGAAAACATTTTTCTTCTTCTTTTAAACAACATCTCTCTCCTGAAACTTCCTGTATAGCAGCGAAGCCGTGCACAGCAGGGAAGGTTATCTGGACTGCACAGCCATGAGGCACCACCTTTTGGGACCTGAGGCTTCAGCAGCAGAAAGCTCAGGGAGGGAGTGAACAACAGAAAGAGAACGATGAGCAGAGGGTGAACAAACACGGGGTTTTACAGACTTTTTTTTTTTCCCCTTCAAACATCAAAGCTGCAACAAAGAGATAGGAAGACATCCACCCTCTTCACAGAAGGGCCCATCTGCTAACATCTGATGAAGTTACACAGAACACGCGTGCCTCAGCTAAAATTACCCCCTTCAGCATCAAGACTGTCATCTCCTCTTTCAGAGGGGGACAGGACTGAAATCTCTCAGATTTTGATGGCCGGGGGGCTGCCTCCGTCGCGCAACTTGACTCTGTGAACTGCCTCTTCTATGTTTAAATCAGAGCAGGTGGGAGGAAGGGAACCGCCACTCTCGGCATCGTGGCTTTCCTCAACCGCAGAGGGAAGCTTCGCCTGTATGAACCCCGGCTGCACCTAGCCTCCCACCTCGGTGAGGAGCGTTAGAAAGCAAGGGGGTTTCGAAGCTCCGAATTTTGTTTCGGTAATAAAACAAGGGATTTTGATAGCGTGTAGCTTTGCAAGCAACCTGCCTGGCATCTCTGCGCTTCAGAAGCCCCGCAGCACCCTCCGTTCCCTGCACACCGCGGCGGGTGCTTACCCTCCTGCTGGAGAAGTGCTCTTCCCGCACCGTGCTCTCCGCGGTGTGCGGCAGGCTCGGCATCTGCCTCGGTTCTCCCCTTTTGATGGATTGTCTTCTCACCGTGTGACTGGAAGGACAAACCAACCCCGATGTCAAGTCTAAGTGCTGCGAGTGTGTGTCTGCCTCGATATTTAACCCTTCTTCTGCAATGCTTTTATTTTTCCTATCCAAGCTCTTAAAAACTGAGATGGGTGGGCAGGAAAGCAAAAAAAACCAAAAACTAAGCCTGGATTTATTTAAGAAGCCAGTGTGCTCCAACTGGCTCACAAACAAAAATGCAACACAGAAATATCAGTTTGATTTTTGAGGGCCCCCTTTTGCCATTATAAGGAAAGGGAGCCTAAACCCTATTTTTAGGGCATTATGTTTCCCCAGCTCCTAACCCCTCATAATTCTCTTTTCCTAATATCATCTCCCCACATTTCTCCACATCAAAAGGCTGTTGCTGAGCTCCACCACTTCTCTTCCCACTTCTCTTCTCTTCTCTTTCCCCTTACACTTCCAGCCACCCTGAGCACCAACACCAGCATGGCCAGGGCTGACCACCCACGCCAGGGACCCCTCTACCTCCCACATCCAGCCTATGCTGGCAGAAAGCCACAGCACACCAACTGTTTCCATTAGCACAACCCTTCCCCAAGTTCAAGGCAAATTCAGCTCAAAAGCTGATGACCTGGGACTTAATGCACTTTCTGTGCCAGCAGAGAGATGCTTGCAGCACTTAGAGTTGCTAAATACGCGGAGATCAAATATTTTTCTTACAGCTGCTAAATATTTGCAGAGACTAAATTCTTCTGCCCTCTCCTCCTTACAGCAAAGTAAATGGAATCACTGAGGCCAAACCAATGTGCTATTGAAAGAGAGAAGATGACCACATCTTCCCAAAGCCCACCACGTCCGCAGGGCTGCACACTCACCTCCTGGTAGGGATCGGGATGCGGACGAAGGCTTTGTACCTCAGCAGCTCCCTGTGAAACTCCTGGAAGTGCTTGAACTTCCTTTTCACCTGCCAGGTGAACTCTCCATGGGTCAGCTCGATGGTGTAAACGTTGGGGCTTGGTACCTGCAGAGAAGAACACCGCCACAAGGGATGCAGCTTTGAAATAAATCATTTTCCTGCAGCTACTCATCTGAAGAGCCCTCATTCAATTTTAATTAACGATTCCTCTGTCTCACAATTTCTTGTTCTGCTTTATTAGGTTTTATAAATAGACAGGTACCCTTGGCTCTTAAGCGTTTATTGAGACACAGGCGTTCCTGCTTCCTCAGCCCGTGAAAAAGCATGCACAAAATCAAGCCACAAACAGCATTTTAATACAGTTTTACAGGAATTAAATGAAATTTCTGGAAGTTCTGACCTTCTTTGTGGAAGTAAAGCGTTCAACTTCCAACACACGCACTCGAACAGGACATCCCGTGAGGTACGTCTGCGTGGCCGGCTCTTTGAACCCATGGGTGTGATAGACGGCAGAGAAGGGAATGCACACTGGAAGGACCACAAACCTCGTTAGCTCAACAGCCTTGTAACGATCAACGAAGGCGGGAAAGCCAGCAGATAGCTGCAATACTTTAACACGGGAGCATTAATTCCACTAAAATACACCAGGTTTCATTTAAAAGAGCTTAAAGACTAGCTTTCACAGAAGGGACTTGAAGAGCTCGATTGCTAAGAGTAATGCCTCCTGGTCCTAAAACGGCTGGGCTGGGCTTGGTAAAACCACCGAGGCTGTACCTCATCTGTCAACAGATTATCAGTTATTAAACCCAGGCAGGACGTGGAGTGAGAAAGTACAAGCACCAACTCACCGGTGCCTTTTGGGTCATTTAGCACCTCCGAGTCAACCTCCTCCCCCTCGAAGTGGAGCTCCCTGGTGTCCAGGCTCTCGATGATGTTGCTCATGTCTGCAGCGATCTTCTTCAGCGTCGATGTAGCTGCATGGCTTTCGGCTCTCAGTGACATCTCAGGGACCTGCACAATGGAGCCACGGGGCGCTGGGGAGGAGAGAGGAGCAGGGCTGTCATCACCTCCTCTGCAACACCTTAGCGCAGCGGGGCCGAGAGGAACCCCTGGCAGCATGCGGCGCCATCCTCCCTCCAGCCCCTTACCCACATTCATCCCAACTCACCCCATCCCACACACCCGATGCAAAATGCCCAACCCTGCAGCTGCAGGAAACCACTGCCCAGAGCAGTGGGAGCAGTGAAAAAGCACAGGTAGCTTCAGGCTACAAAAGAAAATTTCCCCCGATGCCAGGGACCACAGGACTCACACACTCCGGTTGTACTTTAAAATGGAAAATACATAATATTTCACTTTCCAGCTACAAAAACCTGCATCAGGCTGGCTGTGGCTTAGGAGTACCTTCACATCTTGATTTCAAAGGGAAAGCAAGGAAGCTTCTGCATCAACTCGCCTGATCATCTCAAGTAGCTCTGTAATAATGACGAGGCACCAGAAAAAGCACACACCATATTAATGCCGGGCCAAATCCCAGACTTAATTCACACGACGCTGTGTTTCCCAGGTCAGAGGAAAAGCTCACTCAGAAAATCAGCAGGTGGTTTGGTTACATGTTCTCCCTTTGATTGAACTGGTGACACAAACCGGCACTATTAAGATTTCCTCTGTTTCTATGCACCTTACACAACTGCCTATGGTATCTGCGTGTCTTCTGCCCTCCCACAGCTCCATCCTCTCAGCAGGCTCAAAAGTGACAGCCATGAGGGTTCCTATCCAGGAGCAGAGCAGGGTGGGGGGCACCTCGATGCCCACAGAAAACCTGGGAGCAACACGGGTGGACACTGCAGCTCGTCCTTGAACTCACCCCTCCACAGCCCCCCCAGGGAGCTTGCACCCCTTCTACAGCCCAGGTGGCTGCAGGCCACCAGCCGAACTCGCCGCGGGGCTGGGGACCCGGCTGCTGGTCCCTGCACGCAGCCAAGCTCCAGCTCCTGGGCACTTCTGTGAGAAAAATTCCCCTTCAATCTTTGCTCTGCAATAAATGTCACGGCTCAACAGCTACGCTGAAAAAATATGGACAGGACAAATTGACAACATTTTACAGAAGCCAGTACAAGGATGCCCATTTATACTTGAAGCTCTTAGATTGTGTGAAAGAATTTTTTTTTAAAAAAAAAAAAAAAAAATAAGTGTGACATTTCTGATGTTAAATTCTGCAAAGAACACTGCAATTATTCTTGAGTGAGCTCCATAGAAAGAGCTAGATATGCCGTAATTTGGAAATAATTTAACATTTTAATAATTCATGTGTTTAGCTGATTTTGAAAGAACATTCTTTATTATTGTTTCCTCTTGAAACAAGTACATAATTTTATTTCTACATAAGGCTGATACCATGTAAGCCCAAAACCATGATAAAATCAGCTTCCTTCAGAAAAAAATAAATCCATTTCCACACAGACTTGAATCAAGAAAAAAATGAGTCAATCTCTTCTCTTATACCAAAGCAAATGCAGAATCAACAGCTTCACCTTAGAAGTGAGGGCTCCAAGGGTCTTGGTGGCCCTGCCACCTTCCACCAGTGGCTGGGAATGCCACCACAGCAGAGAAGGCTTTAGGACCAGACTGGGGGCTCGCTGGGCCGGCGTGTCACTTCAAGAGATCCGCCTGAATAATTGAAACACAAACCCACATACTCCTGGGCACCTCATTCCCCTTCTGTCCGGGGAGGGCAAAAAAGGAGTTTGCATTAATCCTCGCAGATGGAGACACACCAAACCACGGGACGACCAAGCCACTGATGTTACCCACGGCTCTACCCAGTTTGCACAGCCTCCCCGCAGCGGGAACTCGGCATTAGCACTGCCCCACACCTCCATGACCACAGCTCGATGGAAAGCCTGGTCTCACTGTCAGAAGCGTTACACTTTACCTATTATTAACAATATGCTGCAGGGGCCTTCAGTAACACAGAGAGCATAAGGTACATTCTTATTTCCTTCCACCAGTGAAGTCATTCCACCAGATACAGACCGGCTTCAGATGTTTCATTTTCTCCCTAGAAAGCAGGCATGCATAAATAGCATTCCCAGGAAGGAGCCCACGCCACCAGGCTTTCCCAAAAAACCCCAGCGGGTGGTAGGAGGGAGCCCAGAGCTGCCCCACATGGGGCAGCAGCGCTGCCCCGCTCTGCACTGACCGACAATAAAATCCGATTTTATTTTCCCACTCGGCGCTCCACGCAAAGAATTTTTTTGGCCATCTCTAGCTGGAAATATCTTGCTTTGTATTTCTTCTGTCTGTATTCACATTTAGAAACAAAACACAGCTTGCCTTTTTTTTTTTTTTTTTTTTTCAGTCTGAAGAGATGCTTTTGCTTCATGGAAACTTAATGCACTTTCCAAAAGAAGAGGTTTACACGGTCAAAGAGAACACTGGCCCAAACATCCTTTGTAGGTGCCGTGCCAGCAGTTACACCTGCAGGAAACCAGCAGACAAATACCACATGAACAGGGCTGGAGGAAGAGCACGTGGACAGGAGCCAACACGGCAAGGATGTGCATCCTCCCTCCTCCTCCCCTCCTTGCCGTGCCAGGTACAGCCGGGCTCCTCTTGTCAGATTAATTGACGCGGTTGGTTAATGGATAAACAATTAACCAGTGTATGCAACGATTATTTGCTAAGGACCACAGCAGGGCTGCATAGCTCTAGATTTTTTTAATTTTTTTTTTTTTTTTTTAAAGCTAAAGCTGTTTTCACGGCTGGCACAGACAAGTCCTGCGGTAAAGCAGGGTTCAAACTCAGTTGGACCTGAGTCATTCCCAGCAGCAACATTCCCCTCACGGAGATTAGAGCCAGATTATGGGCTCAAAAGAGAAAACGTGACTTGCCTTTGGCCCTGCCAGAAGCCCTACGAACCCGGGCAGTGGTTGAGCTCCCCGTCACAGCCATCATGCAGGGCAAACCCAGCCCCAGGCAGGGCGGGCAGCACGAGGGTCAGCTGGAAAGACAGGACATTCTACATCCCTCCAAAAGCTTCTGCAAATTCCTTTATACGGCTCTGCTTGGTAAGAGCTATTTAGCCTCTTGGCCAGAGTTTCCATGCGGACACTGTCTGCATTCCCATAAGCAAGCTGAGGAATGCACCTGGGTTAATCTGCAACAGGCTGGGTGCAAACACGTGCCAAGCACAGTTATCTGTGATTCAGCAGCAAAATAGAAGGGCTGCATCAAGAAGGCCCTGTGTATCCAGTGCCACTCACTGCTTGCACTAATGATGGACTAGAGTACAGGCTTATAAATCCTGCTGATATTGTCAGCTTTGGAGGCTGCAATTACCTGAAGGACAGAGAAAGAACTCAAATCATACAGTATTTGGCTGTTGCCATCCAGGATAGAAAATAAGCAGCAGTCTCTTAACGAAAAAAAAAAAAAAAACAAACAAAAACACAAGCAAACAAACAAACAAAAAGATAAACAAACAAACAAGACAGACCAGGGTTTCAATGGGTCAAGAACCAGCAATCCGAACGAAGGCACAAACTGTGCCAAGGTGCACAAACAGGGCTACTGCCTGCAAGCCAAAAATGAAGATAGGGTGCAGAAGATGGGAAGAGTCAGATCTAAAGCACTCGACCCGTGGAGAACACAGTGCCAAGACTGAGAGAGAGACTTAGAGTAAACACGGCAGCAGCCTGCAAGCCTGTGGAAGACTCTTCTGAGCAGGACAGACAAGAGATAATTGCTCCGAAATGCAGGCTTAAAGTGGAGACTAGGGAGAAAAACCCCGTTTGATGGCAAAGGCGTGGGACTGTCCAAGGAGGTGCCTGCAGAGTCCCCAGGGCTAGAGGTCTGTAAGGACAGGCTGCCCTTAGTGACTTTCCCAGGGCAGGAGATGAGGAACAGCCACCCCAGCTCCCTCTGGAGACCCCCAGCACCCAAACCTCCTGGCTGACACTGTGACCTGCATATTAACAGAGGGAAGGTGCTGCTCTGGCTTTATCTGCCTCAAAGTCTGCCTGGGCAAAAGCAGCACGGAGGAAAAACCAACAACAAAAACCAGTCAGCAGCAAAGGAAAACTTGAAAAGAATGAACAAACAGGGAAAAAAGGAGATGGTAAAAAAATTGAAAGAGGGAAACCCCATACTAAAAACCCCACAAGCACAGCTGACCCCATCGTTGTCCAGCTCAGTTTTTAGATTAACTATTTCCTCTTCCAAGCACACCCTAAGCTCTCTGCCTCCCTTCGCTGGGCTGTCCCCACAGCACACGGGCCCCAAACCTCTTGTACCAGTGAAATACATACATTGGAAATAGTGTCCGCACTGAGAATCAAGGTTTCAACTACAGGAAAAATGACTATCAAAATCAAAATTAACTCTGTTAATCCCTGAGCCCTTGTGAATGTATTACAGATCCCTAGCTCAACTCTGCAATCTATTTTTGTTATTGGCCATTTTGGTTATGCTTTAACCCCAAGTTATTACGTAGGGGATCATATGACTACCACAGCCTTCACTAAAGAAACATATTTTTTCTACTTTATGCGTAGAACAACAAAAGCATGGCTTTAAAGGCATGGAAACTGGAAGGCAGAAAATGCATATTTTAGTAAATATTCATGAACAGTTCTGGGTTTTGAAGACATTCAAGTCCTAATGTGAAAATGTATGCAGCTGGTAATAGCACAGACTACCTAAAATTTGGTCAGTTTGTTCTCTTACATGTATCATGGCAGATCTACAACAAGCTCAGATAATCACTGCCCCTTAACAAGGTCATGATGCTGACAAGCACCATGCAGAGCTATGAGACCGAGAAAGCCTTCATTTGGGAAAGAGGGGAAGAGGGAAGAGAAAATACATCCAGCGAAAACAGGCATTTCCTGCTAATGCCTCCCAGGGTTTGATGCTCTACATCAACTCCCATCCCCACGGCAAGAAACACTATAATCCCTGAAAATCATCCTCATTCCAGTTCTCATGACATCTCTCCCAACGCAGTGACCTTTTGGCAAGGGCTATGACAAGCGACCCCTGTTCCCATACTTGGTTTCGGCCCACAGGCAGCGCCAGTGGTGGGACCCACGCGAGCCTCCCTGGCTGCACGGAGCAAAACAGATGGGCTCAGGCTATAAGATGAAGTCATTAAAAAGAAAAACAAAACAAAACAAAACAAAACCAAACCCAAACTACTTGAGCCATGAATTTGCTCTCTCCTCCTGCTGCTGCCAGGAGCCTGGATGCCATACGGGCACCGAGAGCCCAGACAAGACGCCAAGGAAATCCTACACACGATGTCCTCAACAGCTATTTGCCCTGCCTGGTGGTGATGAATCTTCTCCATGTGAACATTTCCTAACTAATCACATCTTAAACCTAAAATTAGCTTTGGACCACTCCTTCATGGATAAATACCCTTGGCGGACAAGAGCCCTTTTTCAGGAGTTATTTGCATACATCAGGAGGAGCCAGGCTTGTCACCACCCCCAGGTTCACGCCCTGGCACACCTTTCTTCCACAGCCCTTGGCAGGTGCCAGATCTCCACCGAGCAGCCGGGAAACATCCCCTGGGCTCAGGGTCCCTGCCAGCACCTTCAAAGAGGGTCCTGCTTTTCCAGCGCAGGAAAACCACATAGCCATGCAAAGCAAAAAAGGCACGCACCGATTTTATTTTTCAGTATACCCTGCCCCGCTACTTAACCAGAATTCAAGGGCTCTTGTAGGCAGCATGTTGCATTCCTGAAGTACTAAGTTAAACAACAAGTGGGTTCAAAAACGCTCAGCAATAACTTAACCCTGCTTTTAAGTTCAGGACATGGAAGCCATTTGGCCAGATGAGCAAGTGGTCAGCATGGCACATGGAGATGCCTCCTGAAAATCTGCCCTTCTGGATGCTAGTACTACAGGGACAGTGCAAGAGGATTAGGATTTATTTTTTAGAACACACCAAACAACCTTTGTATAAGAACCAAAGTATTGCTCCCACTGTGGAAAGATCTGGAGCCGGAGAAGAACTGAAATACGAATCCAAATCAACAATCAACATCATGCTCAGATATCATCCTGACCTCAATTTCTTATCTTTGGCCTAATCCTGATAAAATCAAAATATTTTAAAACACGGTTTCCAAAACAATTATTCCCACAAAGTTCCTACATTTAATACCAAATACCTCTAAAAGCAGGAATCCACTTTTACTGGAAATTAGTATTTCCCACTTTAACAACTGCAGCACAGTCCCCCTTTATTGATTTCCACAGTCCTTTCCGCATGAGGCTTACTGCCAAACCACCAGCCTGCCCGGAGGAAAAGCTAAGTCATGGGAATCCACACGGCCTGTTTGCAACAGGGGATGAGATGCTTCAGGACTGGGATTGCCTGGAAATAACAGGCAAATCTATGGAAGTCCCTGCTGGGCTACCTGTACTGGGGCAGAGCCCCTTCCACCCCTGTACCGGGTTCCACAGCACCCATCCCACAGCATTTGTGCTAGAGAAAAGACAACAGAAAAAACAGGCAGGTCAAGGGAAGCGATGAGGTAAGGCACTGGTCATCACGACGGGCAGTGCTGTCATTACGTGGTGACTAACCCCCTGCTGTTGCCAGAAAACCCCTCTGCACTGCGTTTTTTCCCCACACCCAGGACCAGCCTAAGCGTCAGGCGCTTCCCGAGGACTCATTTTATTTGCTTTACAGAGCAGTAAAAGGAAAACATCAACAGCCACAGAGGAGCAGCAGCCAATGTACTGGTTGCTCCGGCTCCTCTTCCCCCTGGCCCAGGGCTCCCGCTCCCCCTGCCCGGCAGCACACCTGACCCGGAGCACAGCCCCTGCTCCCCAGGCTGCCACGGGAAGCAGATCATTTAAGTATTTATCAGGGATTAACGTCAGCCCTTCATATACTTATTCATTGCCATGTTTTGGATTCCTCAGGCAGGGACACGCATGTTTAAGTACAGCGCTCGCACCTTGCGCTGTGCATCCTCCGGGGAGCTGTGCTCAACCCCCGGGTCACTGCGAGCCCTACGAGCAAAGGGAACCAGATATCAGCACCACCTCAACATCCCCAAACTCCACAACAGAGATGCAACAGGGAGTGGCCAAGGGAACCCCTGGGCTGAGGGAAAAGAGGGGCTGGAAAAAGTACCTGCTTCAAAGAGTACAAACAGTAGGAAGGTCAGAGGATGCAGCACTTCAGAGCGCTGACAGACACACGGAGCTTGGCATGAGGCAGAGGCCACGACAGCTTTAGATAAAACCCTAAAGGCGAGGAGCTTACCAGGGTGATAGCACAACGCAAAGCACTCTTGGAGTAACCATCTCCCCAGCAATCAGAGGTGACAAGGACCACCGTGGTGCTCGCGGGATGCCAAGCGTTGCTGCCGCTCTTATATATAGTTGATCACGTCATATAAACCCAAGAGATATTTTCATGATCTAAACGTATAGATATCCACGCGGCTGACATCCTGTACATCGCTCAACGCTAGTCTGCTAGCTCCCAGTGCCACGTCTCCTCCAGCCACCACCACCTGCCAAGCCACATTTCTGCAAGGAATTTTGGCGGCCCGGAGCCGAGCGGGCACGCTGGAAGGCAGCCCGGCACCTCCATCCCAGGGCAGGGTTAGGTGGCAGCTGATAAACGCAAACACAGACCTTCACATAACTCCTGCCAGCCACGCTAAACCTGGGGAAAGCACTGCAGCCTGCACTCAGAGAGGGATTTGGGTGACTGCAACAGGATCCCTCAGCCATCGCTCCCCAGCTCTGCTCCCTGCACAGGCACTCGCTGCTCTCTATCAAGGCTGAGAGGGCAGGTACGTGTCAGGAGGTCATCGCTCCAGCTGCAACCCTGCTGCTTATTGCCAAGTTTCCATTAAGCAGGAACATGATTTTTCTTTTCTCTTCCTGCTGTTAGAAAAAAAAACCCATGCAAAAGCACAGGAAGGTGCTACCTTTTCACTGACCCTTTACATGACTTGCTCAAAGAAATGAGAAAATCCTGTGGGTATCACAGCAACAAAGAGTAGCAGATTGAGACCATGTATTTTTACTAATAGTTTATTGCTTTAATAAAATCCTGTTTCCATTGCCTTGAATTTTTTTTTGATTGTTTTAATAGAACTCCTCAAACAATCTCCATTAGGAAAAAAAAAAAAAAAAAAGCAGTAAAGCAGTTGGCATGAGCAGAAGGCCATGATGGAGCAGGAAGGTAGCACCACAGTGCAAGACCTGGAGCGTTCCCGTGAGAGCAGCAGCCAAATCCATCTCCCTACCCTGCCTGGGGAGTTGAAGGCACAGGCTCATCTCCCAGAGCTGCTTCCCCAGGGCACCACCAGCTTCAAGGACAGCCACTGCAGGGTGATCACCACCTCGGTTTTGTTGCTGCTTTTGTCGCTCTTGAAAAAAAGCCCCGAAGTGCAGGGTGCATGGCTGCAACCTGCATGCAGCACCAGGGGCCGTGCAGGCGTCTGCACGGTGCTGTCCCACGCTGTTGCTTCTTGGTGGCACGAACCAACCCTGCCGCCTCGAACCAACCCTGCCGCCTCGAACCAACCCTGCCGCCTCGAACCAACCCTGCCGCCTCGCACGCCGAACGTTAACCTCCGCCCAGCTGTTTGCTCACTGCGGGCGCAGCGTGTCAGGGGTGCGCTTCGGTAAACCCAAAGCACGGGATGAACGTCAGGTTCACGGGAGCGGGAGGAGCTGCGGTACCCTGGGGACACCACACACCTCCAGCTGCCCCAGCAAGGGTATGTCCCAGCTCCTCTCTCTGCTCCTCGGCCAGCACCCTGCTGCCTCCTCATCCCAAATGGGACCCATCCCAAGAGCGCTGTAACCTGCTGTCGCTGCCCAGGGCAGGGACAGGCTGGAGCCACTGGTGCAAAGCTCCGTGACATGGTGCAGCCACTCGCTGCACTAAACCCCCCCTCCCTACCCCTGCCTGCAAACCTGCATTCAGCACCTTTCCAAACCGAAGCTCCCTAATGTTTTGGGGTGGGGTTTTTTGGGTGGGGGTTTTTTTTTGAGCAATGCTTTTAAAGACAATTCCTGCATTCTGGCTAATAAACTCCGCAAGAATCTGACGTCTCCATCCTCGGCTAACTTCCATTCTTTAGTCTACCCCTAAAGCTACAGTGCTCAACGGCCTCAGCTCCCACCATGGAGGAAGGACACCCAGCACCACATGCCCATCGTAACATGCCCGAAGAGCCAGCAACAACACGTGCCAGAGGAGATGACAGGTGGGTGCATGCCTGCTCCTGTTCTGCATTTCCAAAAGCAGTTGCTTATCCTCAGCCATGGCCAACAGCAAGCACCGACACGGGCAAACACCAGCCCTCAGCCTTCTCACACCCAGAAATCTCCCACCCGTCCAAGAACAACTTCATCTGTGGATCTAGGACAATATTAAGGCTTCCCAAGAACTGCATTTTCCTTCTCCCTGGCCAGCTAAAACAAATATTTGAGAACTTCTAGTTTACAAGAAGAAAACAGTTGGCTTGGGGAAGTCCCAGAGGTAATTGTAAGAGAAGCTGTAAGCCAAGCTCAGAGTGCAAAGTTAACCTTGTCCCCAAGACTCTACAGAGGGCTTCAGGTGGCTTTGTGAATCAGCTTCTCCCATGGGATCATAACAGCACTCACGACAAAGGATACTCGAGTTACTGAAAAGTTAGTTTTTCTATACCTTGAAGTGTCTCAATTCATTATCAGAATTAAGGATGAGCAAATAATTACAGAAGTTTGGTTCTGATTTCACAAATAACTCTGGAATGATGGCTGAGGTTTCAGATCGGTACCTGCTGAACTAAGATCAAAGCCAGGCAAATTCAATAGAAAATTGCTCATTATAAAGTAGCTTGCAGAAACAGAATAGCTCCTCTATTTTCTTGCTTAAATACAACTAAACAGCTGCAAATTTATGAAAAATAGCTCATTTTACACCCAGAGGGGAAAAAAAAGGCCTCCACTGAGCCAGCATAGAAGTACGGTGATGGCAGGCAGTGGAAGATGATGCTCGTGTCTGAACTTAAATTGAGCCTCAGCTGCCTCCTCACTCCTCTCCCTTACCCCCATACCCAGAACTCCAGCACCTTACAAGCAATGCTGGTGTCTGGACAAGCCAGAGACATCCTGCAGCTCCTTCTCATTTTGTGAAAACTCCTGTATAGTATTTTTTCCACACGTTCCTAGAGGAAATCAGAGCATTGAGGTTACAACTTACAAGCTTAACCCTCCAGACCTCAGCACAAGATGGACAGCTGCACACAAGGAGCCAAAAATTAAATATTATTTTTCCCTCCACCGTCATGACCTTCTGGAGCAGCGCTGCTCAGAACTGTGTCTCTAGACAGTTTTCTACATGTACAAAAAAAAAAAAGCTGTTTGGCAGAAAGAAAAGCGATAGCTTTGGGAGAGGAAAAGGAAAAAAAAAACAAGCCCGAACAGGCTCAAACAGCAGCTCCCATCTTGCTGGTTCTTTCTCCCAGCAAACAAAATGGCTCATTTGCCATAATTGCTGCCAAAACTCCCCAGGATCAGGTCTAACCGCATCTATTTCAAAGCTACCGTGAGTCATCTACTATTCTTTCTTGGTAAGACTTAACACTGGGTGGGACACTTACCAAAAAAGAAAAATTTGCAGGAAACCTGTCATGGAAAAAGACACTTCAGAACATCTCATGGGAACATGACATGGGAACACAGACATTTAGAAAAAGAGGAATGAGAGACCAAAGCATTTCTTTCTGAAAAGACTACGACACACTGCCTGCTCTCCAAAATGTTTCAGCAGCCCTTTAGCTATGACAAGGCGAGGACAACCGAGCTTCCTAGGAGACCCCAGCCCCCAAGGGTGCTCCTCACACACGCAGGAAAACACCAAGCAAGGTAGATTTGTGCTTTTCATGCAGAAAAGTCAACTGCATCATGTAACTGTATCTTATTTGAACAAAAAAGAAAAAGCAGGCCCAAAATATCCACTTGTTTCACTTCTTGCGCGTCACATTCAAAGTTTGTTGACAGGGAACTTATATTTTTTTAAGTTAAAAAACCCCAAACAGTGAGGTCGCCTTTAGCCAGGTACTGGGGTGCAGTTATGAGGTACTGCCATGGCCACAACAAGGCTACTGAAAATGTTGGGAATGTGCAATTAATTATTCTTGCTGGTTCATTTTTACCCCAGGGATCCCTGGAGGCCGCAAGCAGGAGTCAGCCCAGCTGATGGCGAGAGAAGCCTGTGCTGCAAGGTGCAGCTTATCAGAGAGCGATGGAGCTAGCAGGGTGTGTTCACGAGAGCTGGGAAATAAAGACCAGGGGGGAAGAACAACTAGTGATTTCTCCCAAAAGTCCAGCTGGTAAAATGGGAGAAGTTTCTGGAAAGCAGCTAGGTGATGTGTCAGTGCTGGGGGCACAGAGGAACCCCACGGCACGCTGCCGGCTGGACCCTGATGGGAGAGGAGCCGAGAAGCAAGTTCCCACACGGCAAGACAACCAGCAACACCAACTGGCTGCGAGTCACCCGCTCGCACAGAGGCCATCGGAGCGCTGCTCTGCGGGACGTTGTCTGCCCGGCACTGCCTTTTGTCTCTGGAATGCTCATCCCAGGGAAGAGCCATCCCTCTGCGCCCAGACCCTCTTCCCCGGCCATGGGGAGGGAGCTGTAAACAGCCTCAGAGCTGGGGAGCAGCACCGGGATCCCCCCATGCCTGCTGCTGGCCCTGGGGGAGCCCAGGAAAGCACCAGGCGTTTATCAGCGGGTTTATCTTGTTTGACCTTTTTAAAGCCCTCATGTGATGGGTGTACACACGAGGGCTCATTGCCCTGGCAGAAATAAAAATTTAAGACAGGACTCGGGCCCACTCACAGCTTAACCTGAAAAATGCAATCGAGGAAATTACAATTTAATTATTCTTCCACCAACAGAGGTGTAAACCAGAAAAATAACTCCCAGTGGCATGAATATTCACTGCTGTCAGTATAGTGTAAACAGGACTCCACACCCAGGGAAAAAGTGTCTTTCTGTTGAGTAAACCTGCAAATAGCGATGAGGTTTTTCATCCTCAGCTCCACACCTCCTCTCTCAGAGGCTTTCCATACCCCACCCCAGCTTGCCCAGGGCAGGCAACGGAGGGACGCCCTTTCTCTTCTGCAAAATGTCCATGATTCACATTGTCTCCTTATTACAGCCTTTCTCCCTAGAGAGTCAGCTCCTTAGGGCAGAGGACCATTTCTTACTTTATCTATGCCTTCTCTGCCAGAAAAAAAAAAGGCATTGAGGAGTAAGGGACAATGTTATTACACTCAGATAACTAACGTAAACTGGTTACTTAGCTGTCAAATCCCACCAGAGGCGAAGCACATTTTTATTTGCTGGAGCTCGGTACGATCAGCACTGTGTCCCCAGAGCGCACAGGGGAGGTTTTAAGGGAAAATGGTTGCAGCAACATGATCAACCAAAGAGCACAGAGGGGAGAACACTGCATGCAGTCACCACCAGCTTTGGTGCCGACCCGGCGCAGACGGGCAGACACGTGCCAAGGAGACGCTGCCAGGTTCATCCCCATCCAGCCCCACTCTCGGACACATTTTCTCGACAACAAAGCAAGTGCATCAGCCCGATAAGACTGCTATCTCGAGATGATTACCTCGGTATTAAAATCCTGCACCCCTTTTTGGCAATAAACCCTGACCACATGCTGCACTGTCACCCAGCACGCCACGCTCGCTGCCGGAGCGGCAGCGGGTCCATCTGGTAGTTGCTCCATCCCCTTCCCTGACTCTTTTTTAGTAAGTTTTCCCTCATCGGTGTCTATTTAGACATGTGCGAGCTGGAGCTGTTCTTAAACTGCAAGTTTTTATTCTCAGAGGCAAAACTCACATCCCTGCAGGGGTGCATGGCTGCTTCTCCTCGCCTGGCAAGGAGGCAGCATGTGCCAGGGGGACGCCTGGTGCCATCCCAGCTCCTTTCGTGGTCCCGGCTCTCCAGTGTGGGAGCAGCAGCCACCAGACGGCTTCTCCCTCCATCCCTGCACCAGCAGATGCGTGCCCAGGGGACGTGGCACCCCAGCGCAGGCGAGCTGTCTGACAGACACAAGCCCCGCTCCTGCTTCGTTACGTAAACCCCCAGGTTTGGGTGTTTATCTGCTTTAAGGATCTAGAAAGCACCAAATGCCACCGCAGCGTGTGGGAAGGAGCAGCGAGGGACGCACAAAGCACTCAGGGCAGTGGCAACCGCATGCAATACCGATCCCAGCGATTAGTCACCTCCCACCATTATTGCATGGACAGAGAGAAAACTCTGGATCCTGAAGACACACACACAAACAAAAATATTATATAAAAAATTCATGATCTGCAAATCCACGTTTCCCCCTTGTTTGCTCCCCCCAGGCACAGAAGCGTGTGCGTGTCCCCAGCACAAAGGGCCACGGCTGCCTCCTGCCACCCTGGGCCAAGCAGGTTGGGGCGCAGCATGACAAATATTTTGTCAAGGAAAAGTGGCAAACAGCTTTTTTCCCCCCACCCAATCCCTCCACCACCCTCTGCTTTCCAGGACGTCTGCAAACGTGGAGCCGGTATGTACATCTAGCAGACGCTCAGGAGTCCATGAAAGCGAGTGGCAGGGCAGGGGCACCTGGCTTAATAGCTATTAAAAAATATTTTTATATAAACAAAAACATTTTAGACTATAATAATATATATGTATCTCCATCCTGCAGCTCAGCAGGGGCGAGGTCTGGCCCCACATAGCTGGGTGTGAAGAAGCCAGGCTGCCTGCCAGCTACTCACACATCCCACATCTCCAAGGGTGCAGAAAACGCGTGGCAAGCAGCACCTGAATAAGGACTGAAAAAAATCCTTCTTTTTTGCGGGGGGAAGTTGGCCAAGGTTTTGTGAAGGGAAAGAAAAAAGAACCCAACTGCGACTTGCATCAGACACATGGCCATGACTGAATTTCTCCTGGTCCCTGAAGGGGTGTTTCCAGGGTAGAGGGCCTGTGAGAGCAAGTTGAAAACATATCATCAATTGTCAGCCTGACAACAGGAGGAAAAGGCATGAAGTGTTCGCTCTCGCCCTCCTCAGCCCCTGCTAAGACCAGGTGCTTACTGGTGTTAGACACTGCAGCAACTCAACACCCAGAAGAAAATCAAATTGATCCCTCAGCTCTATTATACACAATTTAGGGTCACTGTACAACGCTCGTTCCCACTCAAACTTGTTTTTTTAATTATTCTTTTTTTTTAAAAAAAAGACCTGCTACAAAACAGCTGTTCCAAGGGAACTACAGAAACGGAGAATTAATGGAAATTAAGGAACTGCCTGTTTGCCACAAAGGCAACAGAAGGGTGCTTCTCGTAACAGAGCGTGACGGGTTCTGCAGTACTCCAGGGCTTCAGTTATTTCAGAGACTCAGCTTCTCCTTTGGTGTGTTCATTAGGTAGAGAGAGAGAAGACAAATCTAGAAGCCTGTATGAACATTAATAACCGATATCTTCTTTATGATTTCATTTCAAGGGAATAAAATTTGTCGCAACACTGGCAGTTAAGCACCTTCCCCTGACACTTCTTCCCCTGAAGATTTGCTCATTTGCTTGATATCAATTACCAGAAAAGGGATAACTGTAAAAACCCAAGTTCAGTTCATAACCAACAGACAGAGGAGACCCAACTGCACTTCTCTGCATGGTTTATCAAGGAAGAGATTTCTCAAACCACTGCTGGGGAGCAGATCCACTGTAAAACACGGGATCTTTACCGCACACACCCCCACAGTCTAAAGAGCACTTCATAAATTACAGGGGATAAAAACGTCAAGTTGACACAAGCCTTTACACTTTGCTACTATTAAGAAAAGCAGTAAAAATTTCTAGGTGAGGCATGGGATTTCAGCTCACTTCATGAAAGAATAATTTCACCAGCAAAGATTACCTACCTAGCGCTTATAATTTTACTTATCTGTACGTAAAACAGTGTATCTTCAGCAGTTTAAAGACGCTGCAATTCTAATCCCAGCAAACTCTTCCTCAGCTGAGAATGCTCAGGAGACACCTGCCAGCAACAGCATTATTTGTGGCAGGAGTTCAAGCCTCTCAAAATAAAGAGCATCGCGGCCTGCAGGAGAAGTCACTTAATAAAAGTCTTTTCCAGCTAGACCAGAATCTCCACACTAATTTTCAATAATCCTGAAAAGGAGGATGTTACGTATCCGGACAAAATTAAATGTGCAAAAGGGTACTTAAGTGAGACCCTTTAATCTTCTCTAAGTAGGAAAGTTAAATCTTGGCAAAAAACCCCAACATTAGACAGTTGTACCTCTCAGTAAGTTTTCATTTAATCGGCTCAACCACAGCCTACAGGAATATCTGTAAATTTTAATAAGTCTTTTCAGAGGGATCTGGGGTTTTTTTCCCCAGCCTGTTTTGATAAACCTCGACCCTCTCCCCCAGGAAGCTCTGATCAAGCCTAGGGCTGTCCCCCTCGCCGGAGGGCAGGGCAGCACCAGGGCTCGGCCCCCTCAGCCAGCTAAACCCAGCACAAAGACCGGCAATGGAGATGCCATGGTGGTGCAGGCACTGCAGGTCTCTCACGTGCTGCACCCCCAGCCCTAGGGACACATTCTCCACCACAAATAAATCCTGATTTTACAGGTTTGGTGGTATCCCACAGCAAAAGGACGGGAAGAAGGGCCCCTTTCAGCCACAGGCAAGCGCAGGACAGTTGGACGAGGGGGGCTGGCAGCCGCCATCCCACACCAGTGCTCAGCACTAACCCCCTGCGCACGGATCAGGGATCCCAGCATCCTCAGGCAGCACTCAGCGTCACACAGAAACACTTACCCTGAAGGAAGGGGCTTTCTGCATATTTGCAGTAAATACCGTGCAGACTGATGGCAAGCTGAAGAGCAAGGGTAGCCCAGGGCCAACGGGCTTAAACTCGGAGCTTCCCAACTTCTGGCAAAGCTGGGCAGGATTTGGTCATGAGACCCAAGCCACAGAGCTAACACTCCTGTGAGCATCATGACAAGAGGTGGTCGGCAATGAAGTTCCCTGGTTACCTGCGAGCCTCTGGCATGAGCTCATGCTATCAAATGCCAAAGAGGCAAAACACGAATTCTTGAGTGACTAAAGACACTCAAAATAAGAGTTCCCACACCCCGAGCTGCAAACACAGGCAGCTACGAAACACAACGCCGTACACAAACAGAGAGCAATTGTCCCAGCAGCCACGGACGCACCAGCCTCGCCGCAACATCCCATTACTTACAATCTTCAACCCAACGTCAAACTAACAGAGAGCTTCATCCACCCCATTAAAGTCAGTGTCTATCCCCCAAACAGCCAGGTAACTCTATTGACTTCAGAGGCATCGTGTAGATTTACTTAAAAGGAGGGATCTGGAGACCATGTAGACCTGAACACATAATACGTATTGTCCTGCTGTGTACAGAGAGCCCATGTCAGCCCTGACCGGGCAGGCAAAACGATCCCAAAGTCAACGGAGCTGCACCAGCTTGAACCATTGCCCAGGCCAGATCTGAGGCATTTTGGGGCTGAAGATTTCCAAAGAGCAGCCTCCTATACCAAGAAAGAGCATCCTGCCAAATAAAGGAAAATAGCAACAGGCAGAAAAGGCTTTGGTCGCAAGAAATCAAGCGGGCAGCTCAGCAGAACGGGTTCTATCAGCCAAGTGCCAGCATGCTGGGAAACTAATTTTTTCCCCCCCTCATGTCCCGAAACAGCAGCTACTAAAAGGGACAGGGCAGGGAGACAGTTTCACCAGCTTCGGAGATGCACCAGCCAAATACACCTCGGAAGCACCGAAGTGCACAGCAAATGTCAAGCTACCAAACCTGAATTCCCCGATCCCGACCCCCCACAGCTGACTCCAGCCCGGCACCGGGCTCACCAGCTTTGCTGGATCCAAACCTCCCCATTTCAAGGCATGAAAAATTAGGGACTCGTCCCAGGAACGTCCTACAGGGCTGATAAAACCCCTCCCGTTGGCAAAGTTTGCTTTCCAGCCTCAGCAAAGAGTCCAAGCAGGGAATCAACTTGAAAATAAGCGTCCTGTGCTTAAGGAAGTGCCTTTTTATCCCCTAAAACCGTCCCAAAACCCAGCGCCCACCCCCGCCGCGGGCCGGGCCGGGCCTGGCCTGGCCTGTTCCCCCCCCCCCCCCCCGCCCCGCCGAGGGGAACCGAACCGAACCGCTCCGCCAACACCCCGCAACTCCGGATCTTTCTCTACCAACCTCCTGCCCCCGCGGCAGCGGGTGCCCCATGGTGCTGTCAGAACCAGCAAAGGCGGTGGATCCCCGAGAAAACGGCGGCCCCGCCGCCGGAGGAGCCGCCCGGAGGAGCCGCCGCCGCCGCCCGGCACCGCCCGCCCGGCCCCGGCCCTTCGGTTCCAGCATCCAGGCGGGCTCCCCACGGGCAAAATACACGGCGACCCAGCCCACAAGGCACTGCAGCCTATGAGCACTTGCTAATGAAGGGGAAACCACTCCCCGCCAGTTAAGGAGAACAGTGGGATAACCGGCAGGAAGGGTGGAGAGAGCCGGCAGGGTAGTTTCGTGGGTTCTGGCCCTGTTTTGTGGCGGGCACTTCTTAATAGAGCCAAAATAATAATAATAATAATCAAGAAATGAGCCGTTAAGGGCGAGGAGAAAGTCTGCTCTTTTTTTTTTAATTATTTTTTATTTTTTATTTTTTTTTAATTTCAACTTCACAGCCCTGCAAGTGCAGGGACTCGAAGTCCTTTGCTGCAGCTGGCACAGGGAGCACAGGGGTTTTTTTCCCCTTTTGTGCTCTTCTCACAGGAGCCCCATTACTTCAACAGGGAGAAGGGAGTTTTCCCCCGCCGCCGCCAAGAAATTGCGTTTGGCGAGGGGAACAAACGAAAGAAGTCAGTGCAAATTAACAATGGATTAAGTACACATGCGGTGTTATTTTTAGCATAAGAAAACCTAATAATTATGGTCACATATTGTTTGTATCCGAGCAGTGCTTGCCTGCATTTTTCATGTCACTTCCCAGGCGCCCTTTTTAATATGCAAAGGAGCAGATTTTTTAGCGAGAGGGAGAAAAAATTTTTGTGCTTATAGAAGTGTTGAACTGGCAAGCGGAGAAGCAAAAATCCTCCATACATTAAACAGCTATAACACAGTCTTGCATACTGGTGTGCTGGTAAAATGCCCGAAACCTGTCTGCAGTACTACAGCTTCCACCACTGCGGCTGTACAGGGGACATCTTGGTGACTTTTTCCAGGGAATTCACTGTTCCCGCTTCTGTCTCGACAGCAAGATTTCTTTATGGTTCTTATGATATTTTTCTTCCCTAAAGGATTTTTTTTTTTTTTTTTTAAATAGAACCATGGTCCTCAAGTCTACATGAGATAAATAAACCAAGTTTGGTCACTGCTAATGCAGAGGCAGACTCTACCCCTGTTCTGGCAGCACAATGTTGAAGCATCTCTACGTTCTCCACCAGAACAGTACCTGCTTTGTTTATGGGCACACCAGCAGCACATCAGCCCAGCTTTCACACTGGGTTTACTATGACTTGGCTTACCAACAGCTTAGTAAAGGCAGTATGAGTGATGGGCTTCACATTTAAAATCAAACTGAGAAATCTAAGGTGGGTTCCCAACAGCGTTGCAACACGGCTTCCTTCAACTCATGGTGTTGAGCTCAAACACTGCTGCTCTCAGCAGCTATGGAGAGCTGTGAGTCAGGGTGGCTCACCAGTGCCGTCTGTATTGAGCAAGGAAAAAGACAGCACAGACATTTGTAACACTCAGTGTCATGAGAGAACAAAGCAACGGAGAAAAGCAGGGTGGAGCTTTGCATCAAAGAATAGGGGCAATGGGAAATTCATCCTGTGTCACTGGCATCATCTTTCCACCCCATGCTCGAGAAGGACATGTTACCCCACGCCGCAGAGAGCTTTCGTGCTAATGCCAACATATGGGATGGGAATTGGTGGACAAACAGCATGGGGAGCATCCTTCAGGATGACATATCTGCCACCCCCTCCAGCCCCACCCCTGCAGGAGGCCAGCAGGCTGCAGGGGACCTCTGCCGTCTCCCATCTCAGCACACCTCTGCACGCTTGCACGTTGGTGCAGAGAGGGGACAACTCAGACACAGAGAAGAACGACTCTGCAGACAAACCCCTGCCCGCCTGCCCAGTGCTCTTTTCAGCACTCGTCACCTATGCAAATGGCTGGCTGAATTCTGGCAAATCTTTACAAATCCATAACCCTTAGCTCACTTAATGCATATTGAATTTCTCTGCTGCTAGGTTTGTTTTGGCAGCTGCTGTGAGCAGGGCTAGACCAGCAGCAGAAGAGAGTAGACACTCTCGATGAGCCTTTTGGCGTCTACATAGCACAATTCCCCTCTCCTGAGCACCACAACAGAGCAGGTTCTCCACCCACAGTCATCATCTCTTCCAGGAGAAGAGATCATCTCTTCCAGGTTGTGCCCCACGTCCATTAGTGGTTTGCTTCACTTCCCGTAACCTTCCCTGTCCCAGAGGCAATTCATAAAGTGGATACTTGGCACATACCTTCAAAGGTATCTCGAGCTCTGAAGCCACTCAATATTGGCGCTTTCTTTGGTTCTCTGTCCCCACCTGCTTTTCAGTCTTCAGGTGGACACTTACTGCTGTCACAGGTGGTGTGAAGTTTTCCTATTTAACACGAGATGCTGGTGCAAAGAGCGCACTGCATGGCAGTCACACAGGGATCGATGCCGCTGCAGTCTGTAAAACCAAGGTGCTACTATTAGGAATCTTTTTTTAAATTATTTACTTGCATTTCAATCATGTTTTTTCTTCTCTTTAAAAATTTTTGTTGCCATGCCTAACGAGCTGGCCAAAAGTGGCGATACACGAGGCATACAGAGATGTCTGCAGAAGGGCTTTTCAAGAACTAAGACCCTTGCTGCTGTACATCAAACCAAATCCTCCAGCTCTGAGATAACACAGGAAGAGAAAAAAGTGCTGCTTTTTTTTTTTTTTTTTCTTGTTAAGTACAGATCTCGTCCCCAATCTTGGTCACCACTTGGCATCACAAACACAGGGAGACGGGAGGAGCAGAGGGACAGCAGCTGCTAGACACTAGAAAAATGCCAAACCTTGGCCTCACAGCAGGCAGGAGCGAGCATGTGGCAGCACAAAGCCACCATCAACTTCTCTGAGCCTCTCAAACCATTTTCTTGCACGCAGAAATGCACTCTCCCCTTTTCACTCTATGGCAAAAAGCAGTTTTGCCCGAGGGCTGGAGCACAGGAGGGCCCTCAGCAGTTTCAGCAGAGCCATGGCAGGGATCTGTCTGATGCACTGAACACAGCTGTCATCTAAATACGGGGCTTTACCTACAGAGTTTTTTCTCACCAGGTTGCTTTTCCTTTGTTAAAAGAGCACAGCTACACGAGTGCAGACTCCAGCGCTGTGTTATTCACAGTATTATAAATAACAGGCTATTCCCCAGCCCGGTGCTGCTGAACTGCTGCGCTTCAGCTGACACTGTTCACAGGAACTGACACATTCCTGGTTAGGCGAAGTATCAAAGATGGCAAAACCAGACAAACAAGCCATCAGTTGCTTGAGTTGAGCACTCTCCTGCCTGACCTTCATGTCTGCAGATAACCTGCAGGACCTTTTTCCTTCTTGTTTTTCCCCTTTAGCTGCACAGACTCTCCCTTTACCCCAGCGTGGGTGATGCTGGTGCCGCCGCAAAGCCACGGGGATGAGAGGGGAACTGAGAGAAAAACTGGGGAGTACTTTTCCCCCCCGTTGGAAAGGACCCTGCAGAGCCCAGGAGGAGGGAGGAACTAGCTGCATCACGTAGCAGTGAGACGAGGGCTGGCTCTGGCGTCGCACGAGGCTTGCAAGCTGCAGCATGGGACACCACCGTGCCTCCTGCTCCTGTGCCCTGTCCCCGACCTCTGCTGAAGCTGAACTGCATTTAGAGCAACAGGTCTGTGAGTGGTGGTGGATCTACCACTCCTCTGCCAGGTTTTCAAACAGCCATTCACTTGCCCCATAACACAGTGACTCTGCAGCTCTTCAGGACAACGGGGCTGTTGTACCCCGTACGCCCGAATGTCACCTCACTAGGAACTGGAAATGGGTTTTGCGGTAGCCATTTCAGAGCAGTGCAACGAGAAAGGGCCTGAACGTGTTCCCATGAGGTGCACACAGGGATGGGGCAGGACAGTGCTCAGCTCCGACTGCCCAGACCGCCACAGCACCCACAGCGGGTGCGTGAAGCCCTATGGATGTGTGCACCAGATACCCCGGGAATATGCCCCGCAGAGACCACGCTGGGGCAGCCGCTCGTGATGCTGCCAAGGATGGAACAGCCCAGAGACCACCTAATGTGGGCCATCTGGCATTAAGCCACTTACATGCACAAAAAAGTGAGTTTTCTTGTTTTATCCCCTAAGACCAGTATTCCAAAAGGAAAAGGGATGGTGGGGAGAGTGTTTGCGGAAATCACATTGTCAAGTACTTTTTTTTCCTCCCCCCTCAAGGACAGCAATTGTCCTCCTAACATTGGAGGAAGAGGCTGGGGAGGAAGTTTTGAGGAAAGGCACTTAAATATGGCTGCCTGACTTGACCAGGGTGCCTCCTGGGAGCTGTAGTCATATCTTCTCCCGCCCCGACGGCTTTTTCTGGCACAGCTCTGCAGCACAGTAATGCTCCCCATGACACACCAGCAGCCCTGTCCCAGACCTCCCCTCCTGCATGGCCAGGGGACAGCAGGACCCCAGGGGCTGCTCAAGACCCAAACCTTATCTGGTTTGGCCAGAATATTTCCGTTCTCTTTCACACTCTCTCCCTTTCACAGAATTCCCATGGAAACAAAACCAAAACTCTCGCTGTTTGGGTTTGGCTGGGGTTTTTTTTCCTCGTCTCGAGGGGTGGGGTGAATGAAATTGGTAAATGAAAAGCTAAAAAAAGAAAAATATTATAATACATGTTTGGAATAAAACATGAGATACCACTTCTAGCTTGATCTTCCCCACAGCGGTGCATCTCTGATCTGAGTCACCCCTTAAGAGCCTCAAGGGATGGAAACAGGCCTCAGAGCTAAAATAATGCATTAATTCTTGTATCATAAACTTGCTTTTGGGCAGGAAAAAAAACCCTAACCCAAACGCTTCCACCTATTTCTTCCCTGGCACATCATTCTGGAGATACCTGGATGCCACCGTGTGGCAGGTGCCCCACGCAACCCCACGCAGCCTTTTTTTCCCCAAAATAGGGGAAAAAAATTAAAAGGAGGTGTTTTTTGCAGCAATTCACAAAACTTAAAGGAATGCCAAGCACGTCAATATATGAAGCACAGTATCTGGAGGAAGGAGAGAGTGCAAATCGTCTCCTTATGGTGTTAAGCTAAGATACACACTGTCTTTCTATTTAAAGCCCTCCAGTACCATGAATGCCAGGTTTGAGTGAGCTCAACAAGTCCATCTGAAAACAATTTACATGCAGGATCTGGGCACCTGACAGCTCTGAATGCCTTACCATTCCCACCCACTTGTACCTGCTGGCAAACTGAAGCCTGGGTCTGGAAAGGCATTTAGTTGGCCACAGAGACCTCCCTGGGGTTCAAAGCAGCTTTGGGATGGGGACGCCGGCCCGGAGGGTGCTCAGTGCTGCTGTCCCCTTCCCCTTTCCCTCTGCCTGGGAACCAATGCGGGGTGCAGCCCTGGATGGGCTGAAGACGAGGGTTTTGCTACCAACACTGGGTACCCAGGCATGTCCTACAGGCCAAGCCATGCTGGCAAGGCCAAACCATCCTTCCTCCCCTACCAGCAGCCCCAAGGTGTCTCCTGCCAGGAGGGAACAAGAAGAAAGCAAGACACAACCCCCAGGGCGAGGGTTCGGGGTATGTCTTGTTTTTCCCTCGTCTACCTCAACAGCACCCTTTTAATGTATTCTAAGATGTAGTTCATTAAATGATGAATTACACGTTTTATCATTTGCCCATAACAGGTTGTCAAGTCGGTACATTGTTATTATTAGCAACAGGAAGGGAACTAAGTAAAATATTCTTGAAGTATGTAATGAGCACTTGAGTAAGAGTTAAGTAACGAGCGATTCTTCAGCGAGGAATCTAAGCAAGACACACTCCACCCATTTTGTAACAGACAAAGGCTTATATAAGCTGGATGTTACATAAAATCCGAAAATAGGGAGCCAGAGAACTCCCCCACCTTTGGATGATAGCGTGACTGCAGCCCACATATACCTGAGCTGACACTGAACTAGCTCTGAGCTAACACACAGCTGATGGCCAGGCCCAGAGCTGGCAGAAGCAAGGAGCACAGACAGGCGTGTCCTGCGTGTGCTTGCACTAGCCCTGAGCGTAGCTGGGGCTACGAGGCTGGATTTGCCCTCACACGTCTCCGGAAACAGCCTGTACAGTAACACGCTCCAAGCAGCTTTATCATCGCTGTGATAATCCAAGAATATATATACCCGTTCTTGTGTTCTCTTGTGTGCCAGGTCAGGCTGAACACCGCCGGATCCCAGGGTGCCATCCCAAGGGAATCACAGCTGGTGCTTAGGAAGGAGTACGCAAATGGGTCACGGTTCTGGAGGAACTTCTCCTGCACTCTCCCTGTCTCCAGGGACTGGCAAGCAAGGCACTTTCCAAGCCGGAAGCGCTATCTTTGCAATTTTACCCTGCGTGGCAGCTATTGCTTTCAGTAAGTTGTCCAGTCAGGTTTCGAGTTCACGTGAACTTTCAACGTCCGCAATATCAGGCGACAAAAAAAACCACCACGATTTATCCGTGCAAAAAAAGGGAATCCACGTCTTGCAAGATCAACTACTACAGCTAAAAAAGGCAGGCTGGCAGGGGGTGCAACCTCTTCATCAGGTCTTATATGCCTGAAAGGCTGTCTATCTCGAGACAAATCATCTGCCTCAGTAAAGAAATACGTTTTCTCCCTAGACACCTTGCATCCCACTTTAAAATGCACTATTCCAACACTCAGACAATAGATTCAGCCCACACCAATGGTTCCTTCCTAGACACAAAATCCAAAGAAGTCTCAGAGGAGAGGATTTGCAATTCACTTTGCAACCCAGACACCCAATCCTCCTTCTAATGCAGGTATCAGATGCAGTTTCATAAGAAGTCAGGGATACTTATCTGGTTGGGGGAAAAGTAGGGGGAGAAAGATCTTCAGACACGGGATTGTTGGCCAGGCAGAGCAAAATATGTCAGGAGTTACTCTTTGGACTACAAGGGTGCTTATTCATTACAGTAATCAGCTTGCTCTGCGGTACTTGCAGAAACATGCCAAGGCTGCTCTGTGATTCTGCCGGACTTACTTAAGGTTTGTGATTTGCCTAACCTTTGCTCGAAATAAATGGGAGCTGCACAGAGGGAATTTTCATGTAACTCCCCTGCTTCTAGAGCATCCTGCCTGGCTCCATCCCACAGGCTTCCCTGGGGTTTGTTTTAAGGGAGAGACAGACAGAAGGCAGGCAGGAGGAGAAAACGAAGAAATGAAATGCAAGCTGTCTGGCCCACAAAAAAAAAAAAAAAAAAAGGAAAAAAATAATCAGAATAGCCTGGCTTTGGTTCCTGTCATGTTATTTATCTTCAGAATTAAATCCAGATGACATAGATAAGACAGTGGTGACCCCTAGTGCCCCCTTCAGCTGCAGCTTCCACTGTTATTCCCTGTATTGATATTTGAGCATAAACAGAGGGAAGAAGCAGCACCTTTCAGATTTGTTCTTCCTTCACAAAGCCTCACTCTCTCTCCCCTTGCAGGAACAGGATCTAATTTCCTCTCCCTACTCGAACTATCACTGCGAGGCACTCGCTGCCACATCCCTTTGTCTGGGAACAAAATTAAACACATTTACTTGTGTAAGAACTTACTATATTCCATTGACTCTTTATCATGGTACATTTTTAGTTGTTATACTTGCAGGAAAGAAAGAAGACCTTATTTTGCTAACTCCAAGCTTGTCAATAGCTAAGAACAGCCATTCAAACTCCTGAGAAGAGACCTTTGTCTTGTAGAAAGCCTATTTTGCAGCACCAAGCTGCTGAAAGGAGCTAGTCTTTCCTGTGACAGCCATCAGGACGCACCATTTATTTTATTTTTTTTTCTCTAGCAATGTCAAAAAATCTGTGTTCCTGTGAATCAACCCGCACCAGACATTCCCTGCTCGCTGAGCTCCAGGATGCTCATCGGGGGGGCTTTTCCTGGTGTTATCGTGGCGATTTTTCATTCAGAAAAATCTTAAGACACCTCCTTGAAGACTACTTTGGGATGTGGGGTTTTCCTTAAGGAAATAAATGATTGTAGCATAAGCCTGAAAGATCTTTAGCTTCCTGATAACGGAGGGCTTTGGGCATCTCCCCTCCTGCACAGGCTTCCTGCCCTGCTGGGATGAGGGTCTATGTCCCACCACCACCCCGGGTGCGTGGTACCACCCCGATGCACCGCTCCGGGGCACAGGGCTGTGCTTTTCATCATTTGGCATCTCCGAATTTCACATATTTCATAGGATCTTGTCACACCTCCTCAGCCAAAGAAACCACCTGCTGACGGGCCCCGCAGCGATGTCTCCACCCGCAAAAGAGCAGCAAACAGCCCTGCGCAGCCTTGCGGCGTGCCCCAACCTGGTCTAACGCCTCTTCAGCTCTGTACTTCTTGCCTGTCCCTCGCAGGCAGGTGTCAGCATCGGTGGCCATCAGCCGTGGCACCCCTCGTGCTGCGCCACACCGGCGGCACCGAGGCTCCTCTGCAGAGCTTGGGTCCCCAGCGCTGCCACCGATTCGCACCCTCACCGCTCAAGCCCCCAAGAACGGTTTAGCACTTCCCAAACCAAAAGTCACTCCCCAGCTCAGCCTCAGGGAACCCTTCCTGGGGCTCCATTTAAACCCCCGAGCTCTGCACGGAGCACAGCATGGCTCGCCCACCCCACATGCAGCCTGAGCTTGCTCCATCGGCCCCACTCCCCCGGCAGATACTCACGGCGCCGCACCAGCTTGTGGTGCCATCACCACGCGGCCAAAAGCTCCTTCCCCTTTCGCCACCCACCAGCCCGTTTCTTCACCAGAAACAACTTCCAGGTCTCGGACAGCCCTTCCTCCCCAACATCTTCTCGGTTTCGTGCAGATCCCCCGGTCACTCGTCCCCAGACTTCCTTCCCCTAAAGCCTACGAGCTTCCTGCAACCCTCTCCACCCCCCAGCCAAAGCACCACCACCCTCCTCCCCAGACAAGCCCTTCGCTGGCATTTATACCTGTGACTCACCCAGCTGCGGACAGAGCAGCCAGAGGTGAGGCTGGTTGACACCTCTGCAACAAGTATTTTACTCTTTGCAGGGCTAGGTGGGCATGCTGTAACGAAAGCAACTGCATTTTTGCCCAATTTTAGCACAAGCTCTTTCTCTCTTCTGGACATAATATTGTTCTGCTTATGTGTCCATTCTCTGAATCATTTTTCCGTGGTTTTATATCTTTAGGTGTGCCTGTTCACTTGTTTAAATGAAAAGCAACAGTTTCTGAGTTGAGGTTCCTCCTAATGTTTTATTTTTGAAGTAGGCTTCAAGGAGGGGATAGGAAGTGTGCATAAATTGAAGCTGGGTTTATCTGGTGTCAATCTCACTTTGGTTTCTTGTATAGTGCTGAGATACCCAGTGCTGCCCAGCATACCACCAGCTCTGCATTGCTCTTGTGTCTCTGGATCCAACACTGATCCAGCCTTCCCACTTTATTTTCTTTCCCCCCTCTGTTTTAAGTATATGCACAAACCTCATTCTCCGAGTCACTGTTTGCTTCTTTCACAATGTTCCATACTGTTTCTCCTGAGTTTCTTTTCCTTGTTGGCTTTAGTAAAGACCATTTTCTTTACTGCTGTTCTGACTGTATATGATCCCACGAGAGAGAGAACTACAAAATCTCTCTCTATAGCACACATATCTTTCTATAGGTGCATTTTTTAAAAATAGTGTATCTTTCTCTATAGTCTCATTTTTGTTCGGTGCTAGCTCTGTGTGTTCCAGTTACGCTCTGCATCTAAACCAACTCTGTCAGACTTACATATGCCTATAGCTACTGGCAGTATTAGTTCTGAATATTTTAATTTAAACTCTGGCTTCGTTCACTCATACTACTAAAGTGCTCAAAATTAGTTCATCGCTTTAATTTTTTTTTATTATCACATGAATCAGCTTTTTTGCCTGCTTTTGCAATATAGTTCTTTCCTGGTTCCTCAGATCCTTTTTTATACTATTGGAAAGTTACTCTTGTGAAATGAAAATGCTTTCTTGGACATCACCTGAGTGTCAGAATCTGAACGAGGTGAAGCTGGATTTGACAGAAATCCAGCCAGTGAAACAGTCCATCATCAGGTGAAGTAGAATAATCATAATTTAAAATCCTTTTGGTGAAGACTGGAGGTTTTTTTCTTCCAAAGGCTACACTTGTTCAAGGCAGGTATAAATCCTGTGGCTTGCCTGACACTGCAGGTCAGACCAGATAATCAGAATAGTTTATCCTGGCACTCATACTTAAAAACTTACAAATATCCAGGCAAACTGGTAGAGAGATGGTCAGACAAGATAAGGGATTTGCTGCTTCTGATCTTAAATGCTCTGAATTCACCTACAGTCCTGCTAAGACTTCTCCCACAGCCACTAGTAAAGCAGCTGCTTTTACTTGTTTTCCTTTTTATCTGAGCTCTGTTGTAACTTCCAAATCTTTCCTGGTCAAAACTTGGTTAGAAAACTGGCCTAGTACATCTTATCCCACCTCACCTCTGTCTCCCTGGTGACGCAGAGCCGGTGTTTTACCACGATTATTGTTGCACTGGTGTCTCCCCAGTGTCGGACTCATGTCAATCAGAAGATGACTCCCTCAGAGGAGTTCGTTCAGTGCTCCAGAGAAGAGGAGACAGCGCTAAGCTGAAGGCAGCTCTCAGACTTTGCTCCCTAACGTGCTCAGTAGCGAGAGCTTCCTCTGAAGTCCCTGCGCTGGGGCCATGCAGCATAGCAGCCAGGATGGCTCTGTCCCCTCCTGCCACCGCCCTGTCTCCGGCACGGTGCTGCACACACCATCTCGCTGGTAGCCCACGGGCAGGGTGGCCCGGTGGAAAGAGGATTTTTATGGCCCATTGGGTGGATCACAGCAGGAAAAAAAATAGGGTTGAACAAATCATGGAAGTTTCAAGATACCGTGAGCTGGAAAAACCCACAGGCTCTGCAGAGGAGGCTGAAGGAGCAGCAGCCAGCACAGCTGAATGCGGTGGTCTGAGGTGGCCAGCAAGTGACCAGCAAGTCCCTCAGAGAAGGCCAGACACTCCGCGGCACCGTGCAGCAGCGGCGTGCAAACACGGGAGGAAAACACAAGCTGGAACAGATGCCACTCCCCAACAGAAGTACACAAAAAAAGGTGGGCTTTTTCCCTTCAGAAAGTCCATCAGGAAGCATAAAGCTAGTCTCAAAAAAGTTACTTTACTTTTTGACAAGCCCACATGCAAAAGGGCGATAAGAAATGCTGTGTGCTGCCTTTCCAGAGTTTAGAACAGACTCAAAGCTGTCATCAGTGCCAGTTCCCCAATAGTCTGCTCACAGTTTGCTCAAGCCCTCCACTAAGACCAGTAGCATAATTCTCTATTCCCCTTTTTTTTTTTCCAGACTCCCAATCATTTTGCACAGTCCAAGTAAAACATGCAAAACCAGGCTTTGTCATAGGATGAAAACTAAAAAGGAAGAACAAGTGAAAAAAAAACCTGAAGAAACACAAAACCTTACATACAAAACCCCAGCAGAGCCCGTGCAATCGTTTCTATTTATACTTACCAACACATGAGCTGCACAGACCTCAAAAGAGCACTGCTGGGGGTATAATTCTCACTCTCCTTTAATTCCGCCCAGAAATCTGGGAAGACCAGAGTGTTACTAATCACAGCGTGCTCAGCAGACAAAGATACCCAAGTGTACAACACCACATGACTCGCCTTCCCATGGAAGCCTTTTTGAAGGAAATAACCGGACACAAGTGTTTATCGGAGGTTTGGGATCAGTGTGCTGAGCAGCATGGTATTTACTTATGTGTACTGCAACGCCCATTTGCCTGGCTAATCTATCAGGTCCTCTTTCAACAGAGGAAAACATTAAAGGAAAAGCATTAAAAATTTTTGTACTTCATCTGATTTTTACACTGTCTCAGCTAGCAATCAGTGTTCCACTATAGATTTGTGAAAATTATTGTCAAATACATAAAGAACACTAACAAACAGAGCAACCGGTGGCATGCAGCCTTTGAGGTGTCAGTTATTATTAAACCTTGAAGTAGAAGGGGCCATGAAGTGCCAAATTACCCTGTTTTACCCTCTGTCACACTTACTGAGGGAATGTAAACCTAAACCAGAATTGGTTCTTCAGCAATTTAATTATAAGTATCATGTACAGCAGCCTGTAAAGCACACCCAGAAATGGGCCGCTTGGTTTTTAACTTTACTTTTTAACTTTCTTCCAGTCCCTAATGGATACCTGGGTACCCAGTTATCTCAGAGAAGCCGGAGGAAGGAAGATCATTGCTGGGAGTTTTCCGGCTCTCCTGCATGTAGATGAATGACATGAATGTGAGGTGTTTGGTTGGCATCTGCAGCACAGCTGCAGCCCCTATTTCCAGCTGAGGACACTGATGGTTTCTGTGCTCGTACAAGAAGGGCTGGCATTTATTTGGGGTCAGGGCAGCATTCCTGCCATCTCTCCAGGCAGGTCCGTATGCAAATGCCCAGCATTTACCGGGAATTTGCATTAAAGTTGAACTGAAAGACTGCTTCGGGAGACACCTGTTTCCAAATCTTTGGGTTCTCCCCATAACCAAACATCTCCAGGCTGGTTTATGCAAGTGACGGTTGCAGCTGGGTGTGATTCAGAGCTGCTCGTCTGTATCTAGTGTTGACTCAAGTAACTGAGTGCTGCCATGAGCAAACTGCCCATCCCAGCTCCAAACACCCTTATCTCCTGGCAGCACCGTTCCTTCTGCATTTAAAGCAAAACCACGCTTTGGAGTCAGGAATGGAGTTAAGCCAATGAGGAGAGAACAATTTCACGTCGCTTTCTCCTGTTTAGAGGAATTCCCAAAATTAAACCTCGGGCCAGCGAGTACCCCACTGAGCCCGCCCTGGCAAACTCCTCTTCCAGTCGTCCAGCACTTACCTGGGTCTGAACTAAATTCACTGCAAAGTCCCCAGAAACGACGTGACACGCCGTGCTTGGGCATCAATCCGTGGGACACAGCCAGTAGCGTGAGATCCCAGCACCGCACCGTGGATACAGCTATTCCTGGGGCGCTCCTGGAGCCTGCAAAGAGGACCGTAGCGCCTCTGCTCTGGGAGGCAGTTGACCCACAAGATGGGTGAAGTTAAGAGATAAGCGGGTGAAGATACACCAGCAGCAGCGTGGGATCGCCTGTTGCTGCTCCAGCTCCAAGGCACTTCCTCATTCTGATGTCCCTTTAGTGTTACACTGAAGGACCAAAGGCAGCTCATGGCCTTTTTTTTAATTTTTCTTCTTTTTTTTTTTTAGCAACTGGTTCATTTTTATTGTTTTAAAGGTAGGAAGAATGACTTTTTATCTCAAAGCAGTGGGGAAAAAAAATGTGTAACATTCCTGCATTTAATCGTATTAAATGGAAAGGAAAAATGCCCTGCAGTTTTCAGAAGAGCAGGCAAAACTAGGACTCTGGCCAGCCACTCTCCTCATCATTTTTAACAGATCTGTGCTGTGAGGGTATTCACACTTACTTTAAAAGTGGGTGAACAGAGGTAAGGAAGTGAGGGGCTGCATGGTGACAACAGAGGAACAGGTGCTTCAGAATTGCAGGTTCTGACTCAAAACGCCCAGCCCCTGATACAGCATGCTCATCAGGTAGGAAACTCTTTCAAATTTGCTGAAATACCTTTGACAGGGTAGCTCTGCTTTTCTTCTGCTGCTTCTGGTGCCCATCTGGTCCCGGGGGAGCCATGTGCATACAGCATCCCGCTCCCACGGGGGACACAGAACAAACTGGGGAAGTAGCGTGCTCCTTCCGAGCAAGATGGTTGTGGCATACGTAGGTATCCAAATACTGATTTTCTTGCAAACAGCCGGCAATGGCATGGCCCCTCCAGGTGGGGGGTCCCACCAGTCACCCCCATTTCCTTGGGTGCATGTCACCCAGCCATCACGTGCCAAGGGGCACGGCTACTTATAGCCAGCTGGCTAGTTCTTTCATATAAATACTCAGCATACGACGTTCACTGAAATTACAGCCTTTTGGGAAAGAGGTAGCGAAGGCTTGTGCAGTGTTAGTGGCTGAACTTCAGCAACTAAAAGTTGCTTCACCGAAATTGGAGCACTATGAGGCTTCCTTGCCAGCAGCAATTAGAAACGAGCGTTATCTGATTTCTTTGTGCAGCAATAGCACTTTGTTATTTTCCTCCTGCGAGGGACAGGGAAATGTCCTAAGTGGTGGGGGTGCAATACCTGTCACAGATTTACTCTTGGCAAGCGGGAATATTTCTTATAAACGCTTCAGAAGTGCTTGATTCAAGGTTTTTTTGAAAGGCCGTTTCATCTTTACTTGCAATCACTTCTCTTTTCCATCTTCTAGTTCCTGACACAGCAGGTTTTGTCAGGCTGGTGGTTCAGGCTGAACCCGCAGAGCGAAGCTCTCCTGAAGCTTCATTTAGCGATGAAGAGGGATGCTGAGATTCCCGGGGAGAGATCCAAGCTAAAAACCCTCTGAAAGCAGAGTACATTCCAGTGGGGAAAAAAAAACAACAGGCAAGGATTACATTTACTGTATTTAGGTTAGTATTTATGTTAGTGCTAGTACTTATTTGAAGGTCAGTATTTATTTCAGTAGACTTTAGCTATCAGCGAGCAATGAGCCCTTCTGCCTTGCTTAGATGAGGAAAAGCTATTCTTGGAACACCAGCCTGACTTTTCACGTTTGCACCTCAAGTCCCACTGCATTTTTAAAGCACTGAAGAAATGATGCTGCTCATCACCCAACTCCTTTGGCTTGCTGGAAACCACGCGTAACCTTTCTGCACTGCAAATGCCAGCCTCGGACCTTTTAAGATGCTGATGATGTACTCCGCTATCTGATGTGCGGGAGGCTCCTTGTGACTCCCGACGCAGTTGGGAGCGGTCAGCGTTTTGAAAAGCAGACTTTAGAAGGGTGTCGTAAAAGGAACAACTTTGACTTCTGATTGCAAAAACCAGAGATCACTTCAGGAGATTAGAGCCGCCGTGCCAAGAGGTGTGTTTAGGGTGGTATCGCTAGTAATGACTTTACTGACTGAGACAGCGCTCGCACAGCGATAGTCTGGGCAAGGCCTGGTTTTAATTAGGAGCTCTAAGGCTTGTTAAGTGACCAAGTACGGTACTGAGTCACGTCACATGAAACAGTACGGCGACTGCTTAGGGCCATGGAGTTGAGTCCTTCCTTTTAAAATCTTTCCTAAGACAGTTCCCCTGGGAGGAGGAAGCCAGCGGGGTGTTTGGCACCACAGCACACCGTTGGAGTGGGTACCACAAATGTGTCTGATCAGAAGCTAAAGAAGAGGATTGTGTGGACTCCTGAGAACAGACCGAAATATTACTTCAGTGGAGACATACGGCTCGGGAGGGCAGTTCTTCCGCTCTCACGCCGTCCCTAAACCACTTCATTTAACACTGGCCAGCCCTTTAAACACCGTGCTTTGGCCTGGGATTTTGTGGTTCTGTCTAAGTGGAAGCAGTGCCTTCAGACAGTGACCTGACTTTGCACAGGGCTCTGAACAAGCAGAGGCTATGCTGAGAGATGTGGAATGGCAGCAGCACGACCTGCCTTGCCCCATGCACGCTCCCCTCCTGCCCAGCCTGCCCACGCTGGGCAGCTTGCTCCAGGAGGCCTCGTCCCTTCCTCGGTCATTGCTGTGTAGGGAGGAGGAAGACTTTCGAAAGGCACGACACAGCTAGTGAGCCTCAGTTCCTGGTTTGGGGGAAGATAAGATGTCTTCTGGGAATTGTAGGTCCTGGGAAACACAAATTTGCAGCCTTCCTCAAAAGGCGAGCCAGGAAAGTCGGCAGGCTGCGACCATTTCCATTGCTCCAGTGCAAGGGAAAATGTGTTGAAATTAGGAGAGGGGAAATTTTTATAGGCAGCTCTGCTTGGAAATTAGCAGACAGCAGTAGGAAAACTCGAATGTGCTTAGGAGAATTAGACACCCAGGAAGAAACTCTTTCTGCCTTGAGGAGAATTGGAAAGGTGTGGTATTTCTTGGACTCTGCAGTCAAAGAACAAACAGACTTGGGAGGTATGAAGGCTCCTTGAGGAAAGCATTGGCTGGCCAGAGACCCAGGCACAGATATGCCCTCATAGCTTAAAGGGGATGAAAATATTCTGGCAGAGTTGAAGAAAGTCAAAAGGACTTTCCTTTTGACTTTTGCAAAAAGGAGATGGAGAGTTTGGCTCCCAACCTCCACCTCCCCGACGGAGGAGAAGAGCTCCTCTGCCTGCTGCTCTTCCCTAGGGATGAGGCTTCTGGGCAATGTGTGCTGCAGAGCTGTAAAACGGAAACTGCAGATACTGCTGAAGGAAGAACCTGTTGGTACAAACTAAGAATTACTGACAGAAAGTGTACAGCAGTTGTTTGTGGTTTACATAAGTTACCGCAGTGTTTGTGTGCTGAAAGAGGTGGAGGAAGTGTTTCTAAGGATGACTGTGAAGAACTGAGCACAGCACGGGAGTAAGGCTGATAAATCAAAGAACAGACACTGTGTTTGCCTAAAGCTTCAATTAGTAGTTTTGGGAAAGTAGTTTATATTCTTGTTCTGGAAAAGCCTATTATGTCCTTGTTTGTAAGAAGAAATGCTGTCCTCTGGCTATGCAAAATTCAGTACAATCTGTTCTGTGTGGAAAGTCTGAATGCGTTATCTAAAAGTCCTGGCGTCCACTGGGAGAATAACCACCTTTCACTACCCTGCTCAAACTCACCTGCACAGCCACCAGCCCTGCAAACCCAGACCCTTTGGTCCATGCCTGGTCTTGGCCCTGTGCTATAGAGGTCCCAGCAGGACCAGACTCCTGCTGAAAAGCCGTATTTATGCAAAGCCAGTCAGCTGTGGAGCTCTCGGTTTCATTACCGACGTTGGTTCACATGTGGCTGCCACAGCACGTCCTCTGCAGCCTCTCTGGGCTCGGTTAGAGGGCTCTGTACGCACAGAGCTGTTTGAGAAATGGCCATCACTTACCCTGCTCTCCCGGTCTGGGGTGCAGCATCAATGGGAGTACTGCACTTACAAACTGAACACTAAATAACTGGAAATAATAACCAGTGAAGACATTTATGAGCTGAGTGGAGCCCTAGCACAATAAAGGATGGTTGGTGGTAGCTCATTTGTTACCATCTGCATGCATTGGCAGTAAAGCTGACACCAGCAGTCAGAAACACAGCCTTACAGAGACCTCTTAGACATTATTTTCCACTTTTACAAATTTAATTAGCTCTTTTCCCCTCAAGCAGCACAATACACAAATATTTTTCCAGGTAATGTAGCCATTTTCTAGTTAAAGAAGTGGAGAGAATGTTGAAGTGAAAAAGCATGCCTAAATTAAACCTGTTATTTTCTACACGGACATTTTGGCAATTGCTGCTTCTCTGAAAGGAGCAATGTTTTTGTTTAGTGCCATAATTCATGGGCTTCTAAACCAGAACGCTGATGGATGAATTCTCAAAAGATGGAATTTAATTTGAATCCCCACGTCTTTCTTTGGATCTACCAGGCTGGCATAAGCTTAGACAGTAAGAGTCGCATTTGCTTTTTCAAGCATAAGCTGTTGTGATCTCCGGTTCTCTTTCCCCACAGCGGGCAGGTTCACAGGGCTCTTGCATTTTTGGGAGGGGAACATTTTGCATTATAGGAGAGCGCTGAACAGGACTGTAAGGGAAGGATCGGAAGAAGGAAGAGCAATAGGATAACAACACACAGCCCAGAAGCACCTCCTGATCGAACCACCCCTTTTCTTTCTCCTGAAATCAGAGCTGGCCATGAAGGGTTCGGCCTGAAGCAGCAGCTGAGAGGGGCAAGGCAAGGCGAGGGCAGCAGCTCTGAGCACCCCAGAGAAGCTGCTGTTGAAATTACGGCTTTGGGACAGCCGTAGCCAACCCTGGAGTGTTCCCAGATAACAAACCCTCTCCAGGGCACAGATAGCAGCGTGCTGCGTGGCATGGAGCACCCTGTCCAAGGTCTGGGTTTGAGGCCAGAAAGCCATCAGTTCATGTTGGTATGTGTTGATTTCTGCACAAAGGTAATCTTTGTGCTGTTAATGCAGCCCAGCATCTGGTTTGCAGAACAAACTGGTAATAGAGTCACCCTTTTTGTTAATTATACTGTCCAAACAGAAACTTATGCTCCTGATTTTCTGCTGTTAGGAAGCAGAAAAATAATCATACCAGCATAAAAATGACAAGATTGAGTAAAGACTCAGCTATTGTACCAGCAGTTCAGCCTCTTTCCCATAAAGAAAATGTTTTACTTATCCTATGACACCACCCCACCATGTAGTTTTCCTGGGGTCTTGAATTTCCCAGCACTGTGCTGTTGGCCCCCAGTTTGTGGCAAATAAAGTGATGTTGACTGACCAATTATTCAGTTTATCATCTCAATGTTAGTATTAATAACTTCCCTGTTCAGTGGTGTAATATTTTATGTGCAAAATGCATCTGAGGCTCAGTAAGCCTTACTAGCCTTACTTCTGAGCCTTACTAAATCCTCACTAGGATTTGGGAAAAACAGCATTTGCGGAGAAGGAACCTCCTACACGGAGCTGCTGGTGGAAAGAGGCAGTTGAAGAACTGCCCTTGAATCCATGAGCTTGAACCAGCTGATCTCCAAAACAGCCCTTCTCTGCCGTGTCCAGAAGGGGCTGAGCAAGAGTCATCATCCAGATGGTGGAGATGCTCAACAAAGATGCTCCTCAGAGGAGCTGGTAGCTCCTTGCAGCTCTGCCTTGAGGGGTCTAACATGTGGGATGACAGATACGCCACTGAGGCTGACCTCTGGAGCACATAGCTTACCTCTTCATCCTCTGAGCTGGACTGAAGCTTGTCTTTCATAGCAACACCTCATCTGGGTTCAAGGACTCCAAGTGATAATGGCTCCACTGTCTTTGCTCAGAAACCGCTCTCCCTAATTACCCTTTCACCTAGGATAATTAAGCTTTCAAGGCTGATAATTTCTAGTTCCGCCTTTCCTGTGGGATCTTGTTATGACTTCCCCAGCCATACAGCAATGCACTTCAGCCATCAGATGCCTTTTTCATAGGTAGGGACCTGGAAGCCCTACTCGTACCTGCTGTCCCCTCACCGGGCTGCAGTTGTGAATGAATCATTCCTCTGTTGCACGCAGGGTTCATTGCACATAATTCAAGGCAGGGGGACATATTTAAACTGAAAGCATGGAATTGCCCTGTTGGATTGTTGATCTAGTTGAAGATGTCCCTGCTCATTGCAGGGGCGTTGGACTAGATGACCTTTAAAGGTCCCTTTCAACCCAAACCATTCTATGATGACAATGATGATGACCACTGGATGCAGGGCGGGGAGGACCAAGCAGTAGGACACCCACCAGCATGGGTGCTGAATCATCTCCATCCCGGGAACACCCCGGGTTTGCCCTCCAGCGGCACAGGGACGGAGAGCATGAAGGCACGTTTGCCTTTTACAATAAAAGAATCGCCAAAAGGCTCCGTCTCTGTCTGTCTTTGATAAAAAGGCAGCCAGAGAATTGCCCTCTCCCACGAGCCCCAGCGCTCAGCCTATGAGATAATATAGGCTGGCCTTTTCTTTGCAGCTGTATTGTTTTAGTGCTTGGAAAATAGCAGCAGGCTGAGCAATGAGTCATCTGTCACTAGATGGGGTTAAAGTAATTTCCGTTTTCTGTTGCCATGGGGAAATCAACGTCCTAAGATTTGTCCTTTCTCCCACTCAAACACGTGGGTGTAGAAAGCCTGAAACCCAGCAGGGCTAAACTTTTTTTTTTTTTTTTTAATTATTTTTTATATTTTTTTTTCCCCCCCTTATAAACAAACTTCCCTCCCTGGCCTTGCAGCTGTCAGTCTGTTCCCGGAATCGTCCGGTTAACAATGTCATTCCCCTCGGATTGCGAAAAATCCAAAAGCCGAGTTTAAGTAAATATTTGACATTCATGTAGGAGTTGCTTCATGTTATCACTTATAAGTGTCTCTGTTGCTTATAAAGTTTTACATGGACGTTCGAGAGGGTTATAAACCTGATATTGTACAAACAAAATTGAATCATCAAAAATCAAGTAAATTAAAGTAGCAGCTCACCCAGCCTTCAGAATATAGGGTGCAACAGAAACAGGAAAAAGGAAATTGCAGTAAACGCCGTTTAAAAGCCTCGCTAATGTATAGCTTATATGAGTAGCAGCACAGCAACATCTAGTGTCGATCAGGGATATAGCTGAAAGTTATCGTCATACTTCATTAAGGGCGGTTTGATGAGATCTGCAGGCAAGCTTCTCCCGGACCACCGCACCATGACCCAGGCACAACCTCAGCTCCTTCTCCCATGTCTTTCATAACATGTCATTTTTTCATGCTCCATGCCTCTGCCTTTGTTAGCTTTGCAGAAGGGCAGTCATCTCGTAATGCTCTCCCCCTGTCTACATCGTTATGAAGATTGTTGTGGTTATAGTTAGGAGCCGACTCAATAGATCTACAGGTTTAAATGCGATTCAGTGCAGTGGTGACCAAAACTTTTAGCATCTGAACTGAAATGAAGAAAGCAATTCCTACCTGACATCTCATCGCGTTACCAACTGTATCGTAAAACTCGGGACCAGTTAAACATTGGTAGAGCACCCAAAACTACTCTTTTCTCTAGAAATGAGCATGCAAGTGTAAGGTTGCAACGCTAAGTGGTATGCCAGAGGAGGCTGTGTTTTCACTCTCCTCTATTACCCTACAAATGCAGGGATTACTGATTATGCACAGCTTAAGACCATCTGTAGAAAAATTGATTGAGGTGCAACTTGAATCTATCGCCCTATCCCACGTAGACACTTCTTTTTATTTAAAAGACACCTGATGCTCCAAGTTAAGTTCCTTGCTACTTCGCTCCTTTGTAGGTATACATTATGGGATAGCATTAGTTTAGTTTTGAATAGTTCAGTTTAACCAAAGTAATCAAGTTTAACTTAACATTAGTTTAGTTTTTTCGTTTAGGTTTAATTATTTTTAACGGCTTTCTTAAACTCTCACAGTTTTTTTCATATAAGCAAGCCCATCAGGGCTCACTGAAGGCTATTTAAATAAAACAATTTGTCTCCTTAGATTATAGCTCTTATTACATGGGGGTTGCTTCGTCTTCAGTAAAATAACATCCTTTGGGTTTTCTCAAACAAAACAAAATTCATGAATGGCTGCTTTCCAAATCCAGCTCTGTCTTGCAACACCCTGTGAACAGATTTTTTGCCACGTTTAAGTTTATTACATGATCTAATTAGCATGACTGTGTAGGTGCGTGGAATGCACTGGGGGAGAGGAAAAATACAAGTGTACAAAAAGCCCTTATGTAATTCGCTACGGGCACACGCTTATTAAAGACAGAGACCTGGATGACCCTCTGGATACTTTTCAGCAGGATTTTGGGAGCGAGCAGTTGGGCAAGGAAATAGAAAGGATGTCCAATTCTACAGCAGAGGAAAGGGTCAAGAACAGGAAAGACTGACTACCACCTGATTTCTGTGACTTAAAAATAAAAATTATAATTTTTAAAAGCTGAATTTATTAATTCTATACGCACGTTTGGTATTTTTTTTGTCTCCAGACAAAACAATTCAGTAAAATTCAATGCATGACCGAAAGCGAGGACTGCAAACTTGTCAGCTGCACTGTGAGGCTTGCTCTTCATCAGAAAACGAATCACAACTTCTAATTAATAGCAAGAAAATACAGATTGTTAACCACTCCAGCCATGAGAAAGGCATTAGGGTGTCTATTGGAAACATGCAGCCAGAACAGAGATCAGAGCTCTGCTTCATGTTATTAAGACATTCACACCGCCCTAACCAGATTAAATGGGAAGCTAAGTAACAGAAAGCTATCAGGCTCTCCTTCTTCCTTCTGCGTGCCTGAAAATGACATTTGAAAGTTATGTGTGATCTTTCAGAGCCTTTAAAGGGGTCAGCCACTAGGCACATCTGGCACGCCGATCTTCTCCTTCAGGAACATGAAGTCACCCTCCAAGTTGCATTCCTGAGTCAAAAACATGTAATTTTCCACGTGTCACTTTACTGACTTGCACATTGAACAGAGATTAATATTAATTTCACTGGAGATTGGGCGTATTTAAGAGAATTGCAAGCCCTGCTAATTGTGTTTTAATTAAACTAGAAGTGGAATAGCGTTTGGTGAAGAGGGCTGACGTTAGTTGAATAAACACGCTCCACACAGCTGCCTGCGCTATGCCATAAATCAGTTCTGTGCTGAATCCCACCCAGTGGGGTGAACTGGGTATTATAGGATCTTCAGAGCTGCGAGTTTAATGGTAGAATTACCACCTGTTAAATCTGCCACTCTGCTTTCCCCTATCATGCCGCGGGGATGTTGTCATCGCAGCGGCGCAAGGAGCCACCACCGTGCAAGTTCGCTTACCCCAAAGAGTGACCGTCCCATTTGAGCCTCCTTTAGGAGGATCGGGATGTGCCGTGGGGCACACGGTGGTACCCAATGCTCCCCTGGCTAGTGGCAGCACTCCAGTGGTGGGGGCAGAGGTCTGAAATGAGTTTGATGGTTATCAGCAGCGTGCCTCGGGGACTGCATATGAGAAAGTACACAACACAATTGCTTTGGCTCTTGCAATCAAAATATTTGCTGTGGCAGGTAGGGAGAAAGAGGGCTCCAGTCTGATGAGCAGCGGGAGGCACCCAGCCCTAATCCCTTTGAAATCAAAGGCCTTTCCGCCGCTGTGCCCAGGAACAGTCCCTAGGAGTGACCTCCAGCCTCCAAAGGACCTCTCAAAGCTCTCAGTGCCCTTGTCTTTCGCATTTGGGGCAAAGACACCAAGAGCACTAGCTGTGCAATCCACTTGATCTCAAGTTAGAAGCTAGAGCCTATTCCCTCAATTTCCTTGCTACAAACTCATTACATCAGCAATAACTCTCCTGGGGGAGAAGGTGGACCTACTCTAGAAGACACGTCCATGTCCTGCAGGGGCTGCTGGCACCAAAGGAGCTGGTTTCATGCTGGCTGGGATGGGCAGGTCAGCATTGGAAACAGCCACCCCAGTTGCCGTCAGCAAGTTTCTGGCTCGCTCTGCACCGGGAAGTGGTCTGTCCTCCTGGGAAGGTGGATGAAGGAGTAATTCAGAAATCACAGGATGGGCTTTCTGCAGCTGAAAGCAACAAGTCTGGAAAAAAAACATAATCCTGGGGGTGAAGGGGCCTTATTTACCACACTGTAATACTTTCTGTTCTGTAGGAACATCTGAAGATAAACAGAATAGTGCTTCATTGTGCCAGGTAAACAGCTCTCACATGCCATGGCTACAGTCTCTAAGGAGCTTCTGTTTATTATGAACTGTCTGTGCCTCGGCTTTAGCTACAAACCCTCGCTGTGAATCCAGCAGGGAGGGGCTCACAATGAAAGTGAAGAGCTTGCATGAAGTTGCCAGAGGGATCCTTATTACCTTTGGGATTATAAGCAATTTTTTTCCTGGAATTTTTCCTTTTTTCCCCCCCTGTTTTTTCTCATAAGCCCTGGGTCTTCAGATGGAGTGTTTGCCTCATGAGTCCCATTTAGAATGGAGCTTTGGTAGGCAGAACAAAAGCATTATCAAAGGAGAGATGTTAGTGATGCTACAGAGACTTTAAAAAGTCAACTATATCTGAATTATTTATTTCCCAGCTCCTGTGAACCATCTTTAAACAGATAAATGCTTGGAATTACATGAAACTAAAGTGAGAGGCTCCCTGGAGGCTCTTGGTAGGATTTAAATTCGCAGTAAATATTGGTGTATTGATTGTTACCATGACCTGCTGATTTTTATTTTTCCTTTGCAAAAAAAACCCCCAAACTTTCTCCTTCTGACCCTAATTTGGATTGTTAAAAGGGTCTAAATGCAAATTAACATCCCCAGAGTTATGCTGGTATAATTGAGATCATTGTTTAGCTTTTGGTTCACTTCCTAAGCTTTTGCATTTCCAAAGGGATGCTGTAAGTGATGCAATGAGACAAATACAACAAGCTTTACAGACTAAAAGCTCAGGTAGGCACATGGTGTGAAACCCTCATCCTCCGCACTGAGAGCATGATGCATGCCTGGTGCCTCCTCACGGAAACCGCCTGGTTGCACAACATAAAAGCCAGTGAGGTTTTTGGGATGAGGTCCTGTAGCTGTGGGGGTTAAGAGTCAAGCACTGAGGAAGCTGATTCAAAATGAGGGTTGGAAGAAGAGTGAGTTTTCTCTCCCTGACCCCAATGTTGGAGGGGAAGATCTCCAGGGGACTCCTACCCTCGGTTTTCCAGTGGACTTGGTAGTATTCTTTGGTAGTGATTTGGATGGTGGATGGTAATGACTTAGCCATGGGTTTTTATAGCCCTATATTCCCACCACATGACTGGCAAACCATGAACCAGTTTATTCTTTTCTTTTCAGCTCAAAAGGAGAGAAAATGTTTTTTTCATGGCACTGTCATTTCCAATGTCTTCATACCAAGGATTTGACTACAGTACTTTGTGTCTTTCCTACCCTTCCATCAACCTTGGGATGTTTATTTTTCTTCAAACATAGCTGTTTGCTGCATGCTAACAAGAACTGAAGATCTTTTAACACTGCTATTTGTTTACTGAAGACATCAAAGCCTTTTTTTTTTTCCACAAGCCTTCTTTGAGTCAGTACAATCTGCAAACAGCCATACAAAACCAAGGTGTGCTTTGTGTAGAGCAAAATAAAACCACAGAGCACTGAAGATACACTTATTTTCTTATCTGAGATTCTAAATTTAGCTCTGCTTCATCTCTCATTCCTCAGCTTCTCAAACTATTTGCTCCTAACCGAGAGCCCTGCCGTTTCAGCAGGCCTTCCTATTGCCTTCAAGTTGCGTAGAAGAGTACAACTGCAAACATGGGCAGTGGCAGCGATAGCAGCTAATCTAAAACAAATATTTTGTAACATCTATGAGCAGATGCATTTCCTCCTTTCACTTTGATGGTCGAGGTGCTATGCTTATAGAAAGCAGCACTCTGAATTTTTTGCATTAAGTCCTACCAGCTTTCGGTTCAGGCCCAGGCTGTGGATACTGGGCAATACACAGCAGATGAAGTGATAGAAGTTGGCAGAAAGAAGATCTGCTCAAAAGAATGTCCTAAGAAATACTTGGGTGTCCTTTTTGATGGATTCAGGTGTGCTGAGGCTATTTTAAGGCCAACTGAACTCCCATTCCTCACAGTGTGAACAGGATTATTCCTTGTACGGAACACAAGGCAGCGTAAACACCACTATTTGGGTATATCACTGCTATTTCCAGTCCTACCTGAAGTATTTCCTCACCTCAAATGTGTATCCCACCATTCAGAGCCTAGTGGCAGTCTTCAGAGAGCATTAAGCATTGATGGTACATCACAGGAAGCCTCTCTGGCGGGGAAAACCTAAAGTCTCCATGAAGAAGAACCTACGAGAGTGGTACCAACAGATCAGCTCCCTCAAGAGCTATTCAACCAGTCAGCTGTGGTATGGGCAACAGGGAAGAGGAGGGCACAGGACAAGGGCTGACCGATATTCCACAATGAAGCAACTCACCCCAAGCTGCGTTGGCTGAAGGTTACAGGGTGGGCAAATGCCCAAGGCATTCCAGGAACTGGGAAGGGCGACACGGAAGGTCAGGAAGGGTCAGCAAGGCAGATCTGCATGGACAAAGTGCAGGTAATGAGAAACGCTGACTGTGTTGGCTGGAGAGGGATACATAAAACTTTTTAATCACCTGGCGGCGGGTGTAGATCACCCCGTCACAGCAGAGGCAGACACGCTGCATGACCTGGTGCTCACGGCAGCTTTGGAGCCCTGGTGCAAGTTGCACAGAGGAGATGCAGGCAGGAGGGGCTGGGCAGCAAGAGGATGTGCTGTTCAGCAGCTCTTAACCCTGAAAACACCAAGAGGAGATGCAAGGGCCAAGCAATACAAACCTCTCCCCTTTCACTAGCTCTCAACCAGCCGAGCAGCGCTGGTACAACAGGGTGCAGCCAAAAAGGCTGCAGGTGGGTGGGTGGGACACAGCAGTTTTTGGCCACTTTCCTTGACTTTGGGTGCTGCTGAGCTTGGGTATAGCATCGAGCTCAGCAAGGCAGGGCTCAGCCTCCCACAGATGAGGGAGAAAAGGAGCAAGTGTTCCCCAGTCCTAGGGTCCCTGTGGATTGGGAGTAGGGACCTGGCCCCCTCAGTGACACAGCCAGGCTGCCCTTCCAGTCCCAGCACTCAGGTGTCTCCTGCAGAGTCTTACCTTAGGAAATAAAATGAAATGGCAAAGCCTTAAAAAAAAAGTTTTAAGCACATCCAACTTTGGGATAGAGCGTAAAATTTCTTGCCAGGGAATTTAAAACAAACTGGAAACTGATCATCTACTCTTTTAAATGATGTGCCTGGAGCTAAACCAGCAAGGCTGAATAATCTCTACACTGCTTTCATCCTTCTTCAATTTTTTTTCTTTGTTCCATCAGCCACATGTGCGTTAAGTGTAAATTGAAGGGCTCTCCACTGGAAAAGCAGATTGTGAAAAGGGCTTGGCCCTCATCTTATAATTCAGCTTCAGTATTACAATTAGTCTTAATAGCACTCTTATTTTGTTGTATTATTTATTCTGGCTAGAACCCTCCAGGATCCCTTGAAGGCTTTTTTTTCTGGTGGATTTAGCCAACATCCACTCATGAATCCAGATGTTTTTGCTTTTATCCACGGGAATTTTATGGTATGGATATGCCAAGATTATAACTTCAGGCTCAGCCTCAAGACAACTATTTTTCAAATTCCCTGAATCAAAAATGGAAAGTGCCATGAAAAACCTCGGCCTTACTGCATTTAGCATGCCAGAATGGAAATCAAACCGCAGGACAATATTGCTCAAGTTTCTGGATCTGTGTCGGTACAGTCTCCTCTGTCACACCAGAAATTACAGCCCAGATCGTGCTATTTTCTGTGTTCTCAGACACAGACTCTTGCCTTCAGCACATCTTCAGCTCTTCTTTCCGTTCACCAGCCTGAAGTTAGGAGCAAAGATACATGTGGGTCCAAGATGCTTATACTGGACAAAAAAAAGATTACTCGCTGCAAGCCAGTCACTGCTGGTATATTTAAATGAGAGAAGATGCGCCTGCGTACGTCATCACCACAGATACCCTCCCCAGTCAAAACTGGTTCTGAAATAAGGGCAGTGATGCAGTGTACCCTACCCCAACGGGGACCTGGAAAATAAGGCGTCTCCTGTGCCTTTGACAGCACGTAGGAAGAATAACCAAACTCAGACTCATTCCTTGTCCAGAGTGACAAAAGCAGCATGAAGCAGACATCAAAATAACCTAATAACCTTCCTTTCTGCACTGCCTGGGGTTTCCTTCGGGCATTCCCATTCATGGCATCCTGCGTTTCTTCCCTGCTCCCCCTTTGTCAGCATGAGTCCTGATTAAAATTGCTGTGCAGTGTTGGTCAGTGCCAGCATGGTAGCTTGAATGGTGTCCCCTGTTGGGGGTGACCATGTCTTTCTAACCACCCCAAGGTAGCTTAGGAGCACAAGAGCAGCAAATGCAGGAGATGCACAGAACAGTTTTGGCAACAGACAATAAACATCATCTGTGGCGGTGCTGCACACAAAAAGGGTGTAAATTTATGCCTGAGTCCACAAAAGGTAAATTTTAGCTTTTCCTCCAAGACATTTTGGATTAGCCTTGAGGGTACAGCAGCAGGGCCCTGGTCCTGCCTCAGCTGTGCACAATCCAAGCCCTTTTAAAACCACTCTGTGCACTGGACCAAGGAGAAACACGGGGCAGTTATTCCAGCTTGATAGAGGAGAAGAGCCCGTTCTGCTCCCCAAGAGGCTCCAAGTGCAGCGGCTAGTTCGTGCCTGCTTTAACAGCATTAGTTCTTTACCTGCAGAGTTGCTGGATCAAAGGAAATTTAAATTATTCCTCAAAGCTCTTCTAAGGCTTCCCCCAGCGTGGAAAAGCCTCTCAGCTGGCACAAAGGATGGAGCTGGCTCCATAGCAAACCCCTCTGGGGCAGGGACGCGCCGGGACAAGAAAGAGGCTCAAGAGCCAGGGAGCGGGCGCCGAGGGCTGAGCACCCAGCACAAGAGAGCCTTTCCACCCACCCACCCACCCCAGAGCTGAGCAAAACCCCTCTGAAATCCTGCTGCGCGGAGCTGCTGAGGGCGGTAACTCAGTGCGAGGTGCCACCAGTCAGGGTGACAAGTCCAGGAGCCTATAGTGTCACACACAGGAGGCAGCGAGGGAGCAGCGATGCATTCCAAGAGGAAAGCGCTTTTTTTGCTAATATCGTGGATCGAACGTGCTGTGCAGGGCATACAGAGGGCACGCGTTAAATATCCCACCGGCACAGTAGTTCTGCCGGTTCCTATCACATTTTCTGTTTCATAATGAGGAACTTTGTTAGTATTCAAGCCTTTAGTTTGAATTTTAAAAGCCACCCACTGTACTTATATGCTATATGACAAACTGTGTAAGTATACCTGTTCCAATTTATTCATCTAGTATTTTTAGTAAAATATGGTTTCAATGACTTTGTCTTCCCTGTAAAAAAAAAATCCACATTTTTCTTTAATAAGTTCATGACATTCAAACTACTAATTTTCCTTACTGTCTCATCCCTTTTTGGACATAGAAGAAAGGAGATTGGATATAAAAAAGGGGTTTATTTCCAACTTGGAAATGAAGAAATAAAAAATACCAAGCTCTTTAAAGTTTTTTTTTTAAAAAAATTCTCTCAGCAGGTCAGAAAAGTGATAAAGTGCTTTTGTCTCTATTTCAGTGGGAGGCTAGTTTCGTCTTTGGCATACTGTGCATCATGGGCTCCTCAGTGCAGTTTACTGTTGCCGTCACATCTCTTCTCCTTGGCCCATACTGCTACTGGTCGCTTGGTGGGATCGCTTGGACCAACTACCCATGTTATGCAGTCCTGTTCCCCTTTCCCTGCGCTGCCTTCCCAAACTTCTGCAAAGACCCATCACGTTATGAGTGGTTCCACCTCATCCTGCAGATACTGGACCTGCACTCACGTTTGGCCATATTCTGTGCACCTTTGGTTTTTGTGATGACTTTTGTGAGACTGCTCCAGTTGGGACATTTAAACACGAGCATCCATCACATCAGGGAAGGTGGATTGCCACCTTTAATGGCAGCCAGGAGGGCAGCACAGCTGTGCAAGGGCAGGCAGATCCTGAATGCACTTGCATCAAGTCGTGCCCCTGAAGCCATGTGCATCATTCCATTAAATTACTGCACGAACCAGTAATTTGGCCCTTCATACCCATTACATCCCAGTACTGTTTCATCTATAGGGACACACCTTTAGCAGACATAGCCTGGGCCTCTGAATTTAAAAGCTGGGCAAAATTGTACAGAAATTGTACAGTTTGCTTTTAACATTGCAGGAAGCAGAAACTGAAGATTTGCCTTTCTGCTCTTCCTTACGACTGTGAAGGCTGCGCTGCCATTAACCCGCAGAGCAGTCAAAACCTGTGCAGACATAGATCTGTTACCTGAACAGCAAGAGAGGTGTGAAAAACAACCACCAGCCAGCACATATGTTGTCTACTCTAGGTAGAGCCTGAGGCAGCAGCATCTCAACAGTGTGGTAGGATGAGAGGTGAGGGCAGGAGGAGGAACAGGCCTTCGGGTGACCCAGAGCAGAGCCAGAGCCCAAGCACCACGCTCCCAACCAGCTCCTGCACGAGGCGCAGCCTTGATTTCCAGCCCCAAATCCACACACCTTGGAGGACTCGCTGCTGGTGCGGACATTTGCAAGTTTTGCTGTGCTGAGGAAAATCTCACCTTCTGCACATCCAATCCCTTGGGTTTTCTTCCCTTTAACCCTTGTTTGGAGCCAGTCTTAAATCCTCAAAAATAACAGTGTTTCCATGACAATAGCCCAGCAGCGGGCTCCTCCGGGCACCTGAACAATTAAAACATGGCCAGTGCCTCCTCCTGCTCCAGCATCACACCCCATGGTACCACGGCCCCATCCTATCTCCTTCTCCCTCCTCTTGTGCTAAGTAGTCTGTGAACTACTTTAGGCAGAGCTCTGTCTGCTTGGGCATTACTGGCATTTACTGAATGACAAGTCACCGCACACAAGTGATGTACAAGCAGGTATCAGACCAGAGTACTGGGCAGGGCAGAAAGGCCAAGAGGGTCTGCAGTCTAAAGGACAGGACAGCTGTTGGATTTTGTAATCCCCTAAGCTTTATTAATAAAAGATCCATAATTTTCCTGCCCTCCCTGGTATTTTACAGAGGCTATGAAATGATCCTTTGTTATTCACAGTCACCGCTTTGCTTCCAACAGACAGCATTTCTCCTGTCCCCATTCAGCAAAGCACTGCCACTGCTGAACCCTCTGGTCCCAGCCCAGCAAAGCATGCAAACGGCCCCATCGAGGCCAAAAGCATCCCCAGATGCATCCTCTCCTCGAGGAGGGCAAGATACCAGCCCTCTGCAGAATCAGGCCCTGCTTGCCCAAGCATGTTCTCCAGCAGGCAGCACAGCTGGTACCTTGCCCAAAGACCAGCTCCAGCTGAGGGCCCAATTGATCCACCACTCTTGAGGCTGTTCCAAAACCCCATCCCTTCCCTGCAGCACTTCTGTCTGCCCTCAGACCAAGATTTATGGGGGTTATCCATGGATGCAGATGCAAGAAAAGTCCAAAAGCTTTTGTTGCAATGCCGCAAGCAGCACAACAACAACAACAAAATGCTCTTTGCATCCCCGATCCTCGCTGAAGGGATGTGAGCAGGACGCCCAAACACAGACAGCAAGCTCTGAAGCAGGACCTGAGGAGGCAGCGTGGATGTGTGCCAACCTGACAATGGGGTTTCATTTAACAAGCAGAGATTTAAGTGTGGAAATCAAATATGGAACAGTCATAGCCAGCATTGTCTGCATTCTTGGAGTGGCACTAAACTAGCAGAAAGAAAAGAACTGAGACACTGGCCCAGACATGCTCCAGCTGTCTGCAACTACCTCTTCCCTCCTCCACTGAATGTAACTATTCAGCTTGTTTTCATTTCATTATTGGATGTTATTTTTTGCAACCTGGGAAAAGAATAGAAAAAGGGGAAAAAAAAGTCCTTACAACGCTTTTGGGTTTATTTTTAAGAACTAGACCATTTCTTTCCTTTTCATCAGAGATAAAGCACACTTTAAAAAGCACATGAGGCCTATGGTATTATTAGTTAAGCATTTGTTTCTCAAATGAGGTCCTTTATCTCAGAGACAGCAGCATTTGCATTGCTGTGGTTATTCACCTAAGTTGTACTCATTCAGTACCAAGCAACATGCAATTAAATAGCCATATAAAACACCCACAGGGCGAGCAGCAGCTGCCGGCAGGTAACCTTAAGTTTCATGCACTCACTTGCCAAATGTTTCACCTCTAGCCATATAAATCCTCATTTACATGAGGGAGCAGGGCAGGCCCTTTCCTCCATCACCATGGGAAGGTAAACAGGAGGCACTCCTTCACCAGGCACAGCGCAAATCAAGCTTTTAATGAGTTAGTTAAAAGCCTGATGCTGCAGATGGCTATTAACAGGAGTGCTTCTCGACCCACCACAGGGTCAGCCCTGCCCCGGCTTCCCTTCCCTCCTCTGCCTTCCTCTCAAGAGCACAGCTTATCCATTTTTAATGTTTAAAAGAATTCACATCCAAGACCTGATAATAATTTCGTTTCCCTCTCTTTATGCCAATCTCGCTTGAGAGGGAAATGCCAGCATGCACCGCCCGTCCCCCCCAGCTGGGGACACCCCACTCTACGAAAAAGTCAAACACTTGCCAAATGAAGGGCCAAGATGACATCATTTCCCACTGAGCATAGCGGGAATTCTTAGTTTGTGCTAGACTTCTCTGGAAAAAGTCTGCCCTCCATTTTGATGCCAATACACTTCAGCAAGGCAGCAAATGTTCAATGGTGCTTCAAGCGAAAAGCAGGATTCAGAGCATTTCTTACCATTTATCTTCCTCTTTGGGACAAAGGCATATACGCTAACCCAGGAGCTCTCTTCATAGCAGCTTTTGCACACTCCTGCAGTATTCCCAGCAGGAGAAGGTCAGATAATGCTTTAAAGTGAGTTGTTGTCTCTCCAAACATTGTTTTGTAACATCCGAAGTGGGTCTGTAATTCTAGATTGGGGTATTTTAAGTTCCAACTAAGATTTTTGAAGTGCACATGCAGTAACTGCTCACTACATGCAGACCGTTGCTTCCTACTGAATGGCATTGCTCTAAGGATTTACATGGAGAAGTTTTAGCATTTTTCTTACCTTATTCTAGCCAGTTCAACAAGGGGAGAGCCCTTCCCACCTCCTGCTCCAGCACAGTCCTCCCCTGGGCTGACCAGACCGGAGCATGGCACTCACCAGTGTTACTGGAGACATCGAGCATGGCAAGCCGCTCCCCAAGGCGCCGAGCCAACCCCACCAGTCCTAAAGCAGATTGGAAGATGGGAAAAAATTTTGGAATGTTTCTTGAAATGATGTTCTTTCCATTTCATGGCATTACAATTAGATAATTTCCTTTTTCATCCTGACTTTTTAACCTTTTAGTAGTTTTTAATTTTTTGTTTAATGAAAATTGGTTCTCATACTGGAACCTAATTTCCGTTCATTAAGGATAAAAGATGATCATTTCGAGCAATGAGTTTCTCCAAATCCAGAAACCCTAAACATATGCTCAACACCAAGCCTATAAGCAACTCCATTTACCTCAATATGTGTGCTTATCTCTAAGCATGTGCTTAAGTGGTTTGTTGGCAAAAGCTAGACTGCTTATCCCTTTCCAGATGACCCTGTTTAATATTTACCAGTATTAATCCGCTCAATAACTATAAACAGCAGGAAAACCTCATTGCATTAGCTCTACACACAGCTTTTCTAAATACAATTTCTACGTTACCCAGGAGGATCAAACTGTTCCACGCTCCAGGGCTGATCCCAAAGACACAAGAATCAGTGGAAGGGTGTTGACCGATTATACTGGTTCAGGGATGGGATCCCCTGCTAGCAGCAACACCTTTCTGGTGTTGGCACTGTGACTAATAGGGATAACAAAAGCTCTCTGCTGACATTAAGCAAATGTGTTTTATGTATTGACATCCTGTTAACCTCCAGCACACTTAAAGGAAGCTGTTAATTTCATGGTTGCGTCAGAAAGATATGGCAGAACATGTATTGCTGAGCAACGAAGGAAGTTTCAAGCCTAACGTCAGCATTAACACCTGCACAGGACAGCACTGACTGCAGGGACCTCTCTACAAAGCATAAATTTAAAGAATCTGCCCTTGACAAGGAGAAAATTTTCAAATCAAAGTTGCCAATACAGACTCTAGGTACAGGTTTTGGTATCTGCCTCCAGCAACAAAGCCTCTCTACATCCTACATGTCCTTCCAGTTGAATTTGATGCAAAACAGATGGATTAATCCTCTCCCACCACTTGGAGATAAGAGGCTGCACACAGGGTCCTATCTCACCCGGTTGTAAAGGGTTCTCAGCAGCCCTCAAGAACCAGAGAAGTTTCTTTAGCTATTAAGCCTGAGCAGTGCCTTGATTTCTCTGCAGTTTGACTATAGGTGGTACCCATTTTACTGTATCAAACTTACATTCTGCATAGATGCAAAGGTAGAAGTGGAAGTTTACCTAAAATGAGGTGCTTGACCTAAAAATACAGAAAGATATAAAGGCCCCAACTCAACAAAATACTTCAGCACGCACCTAGCAGCGGACACGCGGACGATGCTGTTAAACTCAGCCTGACGGAAGTGCTGTAACCAGCATTATGATAATCAGCATCCGTTACAAGTTGGATGGGATCTGAAATACGACTGTGCTGTAAAACCGTGTTTTTATCTGTGAATGCCAGTACATCACTTGAAGCAATGAAGTTGCAGTCTTCCCATTGCCTGCTCAGACACTGGCTCATATTTATACCCCGGAAAACACCTTAGTTTACAAAAGCAACATAGAAAGATCATTTGTGTTGTCGCATTCTTTTTAAGAAGGCAACCTTTATCTCTGTGTGTCAGCCTGGCACTCACACTCAGGTCCCAGCTCATTGACCCACATTGGATGCTTCTGCAGATTTGAGCACTGACCTCCCAGGCACAAGATCATGGACTTGTGTCCTTGACTCCTGCAACTCACAGCGTGGCTTCAAACTTCATTCCTGACTGCGGGTGACCGTTGACCGACTCATTTTGTGTTAAACATCCCCCCACCTCCATTCATCCAGTCTTCCCATTGGTCTCCCACACAACCATCTCTTTCCCGGACTCGACACCCCACTCTTCAACCTGTGGCTCAGGGTCAGCATCATCCTTCAAGCCTTCATCCTGCTGCTTAACATCTTTCATCCGCTAGCTCCCAGCAAGAAATGGAAAGGAAAGCTCCTTGCAGCTTCAGCCAACCTAACCTCCTAAGGTCTTTTTGCCCAGAAAGACAATAACCATGGTTCAAGCCAAGATACTATCTCTTCCAGACAAGGGAAGTCTGGCAACCCTGATAGCTAATGACCTATGCAAGCCCGTGTTACAATTTCACTTTCCATAATTCAACTACAGTTTCTAAACGGCATGGAAGTGCTATATGGTATTTATGGAAACATTAAAGTTACTTAGATTTTAGAAACAGTAATGCTGTTTTCAGTGGCCTTGGTTAACCACCAGCCTTGAACTATCATGGTCTCTTGATAAAGCTTAGAGATGCTTAGAGACATTTCTAACAAAATAGAAAGGAAGAATTCGTGAGGCATTTCAGAAAACAAGAAAAGTCATTCCTGAGCACACGTTCCTCCTCTCATCTGGCTGCAGTTAGTGCAGGTGTCCATCTGCACACAGAGCAGCCGGCAGAATTAAAGCCTAAACCTATAATCATTAGTCAGGCAAAATTACAGTGGGTGATGGTCTGCTCAGCTGAAGACGGCTTTATGGCAGGTAATCACCACGCTCCTGCCCAATAACCCTTTTTAATCTCTTGGGTTGCTAGTCAGCAGTTCTGCTCTTGTGGGCAGCAAGCATACAAAAGCTTTTTTCTCTGCAAGTATTATAATTTCTATTTCAGTTCAGCATGCTTCTTATTGAACTGTCATTGCCCACAAATGAGTTTTCCAAGTAATTAATACTTCAGGGGCTCTAAAGAAGATGCCATGTAAGATGCTGCTACAGCAGCTCCAGGTGACATTATCAGTCTGCCATCCTTTTCCAGCTATTCAAAAACATGATGCCTCCTTAGCAGGACAAATCAGGATCTAAATAGTGCTACAGCACTGAGACAAAGGTTGTTTTGCTCGTTTAAAAAAAAAAAAATCACGTTGGCACTAGGTGTGTCATTCTAGTCGATAAAATCCTCTGTTTGTCAGGTGGAAATCAGCAGCAGCACCCCAGCTTTCCCCAGGCTGCCCTTGTGTCTCTGGGTGGTGTTTGCTTTAGATGGTTTTTCATGGATGCCTTGACACCACTGTCACTTGTGCAGCTCCACCGCCGGTAGCCACCAGGAAAGCAAAAATGAAGTGCTGTCCACGCTGGCTCTGACCAGAGCAGAGGAGCTCAAGCGGCCTACTAAAATATCCCAGCTGCCATACGGCTGTAAGCGGTAGAGCAGGAAGGGCAATAACAGTGTGGAGGTTTGTGAAGGGAAGGACTGGATCCAACTGCCATGACACAAGTTCACTGCAGAAGACTGACCTGAGACAGCTTGCTCCTCACACAGATGGAGGGCTTTAATGTTGATAACACATCATGTAAATAAGGGAAGCCAAATAATCCTTATACAGGAAAAGCACTAAGGAAGCTGTGGTTACCAAATATGCAGTGCTTACAGATTTTACTGAAGGCTTGGCAACGTGGGCTCAACAAACCAGCGGTTAAGGGACATTTGCAAGCATGTGAAGTGCAATTGTGTTTCTTTGTGCACAGGGAGGTTATAGAAGTTCGCATTCCCCAACCCTGGCGAAGAGCACGTCTGGTTCTGCTGGGGGGGACGTGCGGGCATTTCACCACCACGCCACCCTGCCTGCCTGGCTCCAGCGCTTGCTTCTGAGCAAATCCTGACATTTCCATCCAAGTTTAAGCTTTTATGTTTGACTTCTCAGAAAACATTGGACATTAATCCTACCGCACAGGTACTAATAACAGAGAAGAAAACATCACTGAAGCCCCTGTCAACCTTTTCCTCCTCAGGACACCTGATTTATTATTGACAAAGTGCTTCCTGCTTTGTGTTAACATCTGACTTGACTGCAAGTGCCCGTCAGGAGTAAGGAGCAGTTCATCTCATCATCTTTTACCTTCAGGGCAGTTTAGGTTAAAGTCAAACCACATGAAAGGAGACAGTGCTCGCCTGATTTTACAGCTCTACAAAAATTGCCTTTTTATCATATTGGGTGGAAATTTCTGTAACCGGCTCTGATAATTAATTGGAAACTAATCCAAGAACAAATAAGTGAGCATGCCACAAACTGTATATGGAAGAAAGACTACAGAAGAAATTCAAGAAAGAAGATTTGCTGGCAAAGATCAAAGAAAAGTAAAGGCATTAGTTAATAGCCATATTTTCTTAAAGCAAGAAGCCTTCCTTTGAAGGCAGCAGATGATGAATAAGAATCTGATGAAGCTGATTCTTGTAAAGTTCCTTTGAAACAAGGTACGGGTACACCCTAAGAAAATTTCAGAACACTGGCATTATTATGCATGTCTTCTGAAAACTTTTAGTCACAGTAACTTCTTTATTGTGTTAATAGTCTTCAAGGAGAAAAACATACACCTACTCCACAGATTAAATAAACAATTTGATTGCAGAGCTGGTATAACATTTCCTTTTTCCTGCAAGTTACCATCTAAGATTTATTTCAGTCTTACTGAAATCTTCTACTTTGACTTCAGTTGAGCTAATCATTGGCAAGCTCAGACCCAGCAGAAAACGAAGATGCCCACATAGCTGATAGAGTGCCCGGCGGTTAGGTGTCTGCCTCCCAGGGTGAATTCCCATCCACACCGGTAACACCAAGCTACTGGAATCTCCATACATGGCAGAAGTCATGTAATTCATAGAAGGCCCAAAGCCCCAGATGTTGAGCCAGGCCACAGACAGAAGAACAAAGGAGGAGAAATCAGGTACAGGGCTTTAAGACCAGGACTGATGCTCTAGGGTGGCACTGGCTGAAAATAGAGCCCAGCACCCATCCTGCTCTTGGGGAGGGCTACGCGGATCTTACTCTTCTTTTAACTCCTAATTGCCAGGGGAGGGACTGATAATGCCAAGGTTTGCTACAGGCTAGAGGCTAAAGCCAAGAAACTGAGAAACACAGGTACTATACCCTCAATTTCTTGGAGGGGGAAGGTGTCAGCAGCAGCTGAATTCTGTTTCTAGAGTAGGGAGGAAAGGCTATTTTGGGACATTGGTACCTTTGTCCTTATTGGAAACCTCCCCTCAGCCTCAGTAATGACTATCTTCATCACAAGAATGGTGTAAGGTGAGAAGTTTCCACCTTGAACCACTGCTTCGCTCTTATTACAAGATGCCTGGTGGCAAGCAGGAACAAGAACTGTAAGTAAAATTAGCTCTTATGTGGGAGGACTACCTCAAGGCCCACCTCAGAGGGCTTAAATAAATCCTTTACAGGATTGCTTTGAGAGGGAAGGAGACACAAAGAAGCTTTTCCACAATACCACATTAGCTATTGCCTTGCTGTTGGTCTCCCCTTGTTTGGGTTGGTGTTTTGCCCTGTGGAAATAACCCAATTTCCCTACACTCAGCCCAGAAATTAGCTAGGCTGAATAAACCCTCAGTAATCCCATTTCTACCCACAATTCAGATGTGCTGACCCCTAAAGGGATCCACCTCCCAGCTGACTGGGGGCACTGGGGAATTGATCTCATGAAGCTCTAGGAAAATTCCTCAGGCTGGAATGTCTGCCCTGGTTGAACTTACAGTTAACGTCAGCAGATGTGTCCTAGCTAACTTTTATGACCAGAATATAATTACACAGAATGGTTTCTTCAGTCCAAAGCCAGTTTAATGATTTCTGCCACAGTCCACAGCCATCTGGGCTGGTGGCACTGATATGGAAGTGCTCCAGTCTGAGAAAATCCTCAGGAAAAAGCCTCAAAACAAGGGTGGAAGGTAGCACAGTTTAACCTGGGTTAACTCACTGACCAGTAAATTTCCCAAAAGAGTTGGATGATGGAAGGGGAAAATATCAAATACAGGTGAAGCATGCATAGATGGGAAGGTCTTAAGTGACTGGATAAATGGGTGCCACACAGTAACTTCCCAAGAAGTCCGCAGGTTTTGAAACTAAACACTGTCTCTTGGTCTGAATCAGAAACTGCACTTCTAGTGTCTTAGCCTCACCCCTCTGTTCTCACCGCAGCACTGGTGTCTAAGGGTGAGGTGTCCTGAGGTATCTGAGTCACATTAACAGCTCAGCATCACCAAAAGTGGCAGTACTGGTCCCAGCCAAATATTCCTACCAATTTCCTTGCACCTTGCCTGTCTGACCCCTTGGTGAGATGATTCAGCTCACTAAACCATCCGAACTGTTCAGTTCAGTCCTGTGCTTTCAGAGGGCTCCTGCCCTGCCCACGCTTCAAGCTGCAGGGCAAAGGTATACGACACGCGTACAGCCAGTGGACCAGCTCCAAAACAAATGCAGCTTGGCTAGCGCAAGAAATGTAAGCAGCTAGACAAATAATGCATACCCCAAGCACGTTTTCCTGCCTCTGTGGCATTAAAATCCCCCCCGCACGTCTAGTCCTCTGCTCTGAAGCTTGTTCCTCTCTGTGTAGGCAGGAGATCCCTGTAAAAAGTGAGTAATGTATTATGAGAGCATTCCTGTCCCTTCCTCTTTCACCTACAATGCTTCTCTTGAAAAGAAGGCACCTCCCACATTTCCCTGCCCCCCCTTTCCTAAAAATACTTGGGGGAAAGCCCCTTTTTATTTTAAAAATCAGCCTACCAAAAACTTTTTGCCAGTGAGGTTCGATGAGGAGCATCAGGCAATGCCTGGCACCCTTATATAAGCCTCAGGCAGCCTCCAACACTTTGCCTCTGTGTACCTCCACCCAGGCATATCACTGAAGTTTAGTGATGCTTTCTGTTACCCCTGTGCTAGGTGCAGATGTTTCTCTTACATTCCTAGGGAGGGCAAAGCCAGCAGAGAGAAACAAGCCCCAGATCCCAAACAGAGTTCGAGCTTGACACTGCTGCAGACACTCCCTGTTCCTGAGCTCTGACAAGTGAGACTTCCCAAATTATTACAGGAGGCTCATACCAGAAAACCTACCCCAAATTTGACTTTATTTTATGGAGTGTGCCATCACCATCCTTCTTCCCAAGTGGAGGTTTTTTTTTACTGGGAATGTGCTAAGTCTCACACATCTCACTGTTAATTGTGTTGCTTTCCCTTCCTCTCACAGCTAAGCTTATCTGATTGCAGTCAGATATAGCAGAGTGTTAGAAAAGCCTTAGATAAACCTTCAGTGTTAGACATCTGTATCCACTGAGGGCCACAGGCTTGGAAAAAGTGTGTAGAAAAGATGAATCTATTGGATTTTATTAGTCTGCACATACCAAGACGACACCAAAATACTGATTTCATAAGGCTATCTAAAAGTAGACATTCAGAAATAGCTCTGTGTTGAAGGATTCCCGCAGATAGTTAGACAAATACCTTATAAAAATAGCAGCAATAAAATAGAAGTGAAATGGCTGTGTTGGTACACTGCCCTCACATCATTAAGTAACAGTGCTATGAGCTTAGTGGTAAAGTGATTCTCTTGTTTAAATCTAAACTGGAAGAGGTCTTTCCAATTTTAAGAAACTTGAAGGACTCTTAGGGAGACCCAGATACTAACAGCTCACTGGAAATATCACCACTAATTCTTTGCTGTGCTCCAGGCTCTACTTGGCAGCATTGATAAAGGATCAAAGACAACATTTATCTAGGTCACTTTTGTTGTCTAGTCATCGTTTTAGAGGACAACATTCATATTTCAAGTGATGTGTGCTAAATTCAGAGGGTTTTGGAACTGGATTTGGGGGTAATATTCATAATACAGCTAGGAACAACTACAACCTGAATTTTAACTTCACAGTCCATTCCCATTTTTCCTTTCCATGTCAGCACTACGGAGATTACAGCTAGACTACAAATTTAGAGAAAATTCAGAAGAGAAAACGCTTTCTTCTTCATTTTCCCTCTAGGAACATCAAAGATCAGAGGTGACTTTGTGCTCCACAGTGTCTAGCCACCAAGCCTTCCCCAGGTGATTCAGGGTGATGACAAACGGGTGACAGGGCAGCTGGCACAGCGCTGGGTACACCGAGAGCATCATTTCAGCAGCTCACTGAATCAGAGGGGAAGGTCTTGCCCCCTGTGCCCTCCTCACAGGTCTACAAAACCACACTGGGCTGTGCCCCACATCTCAAACCAAGGTGACTGCTCCATGCTGCCTTCTCCCAGTTCAGTTCCTAGGCATTCAGTTCAGCACTTTTTCTGAGTCTGCTGAAATTTAAGAAATTAGTGGAATTAGCTGTGCTGAAAGAAATCAGGATCACAGCTGAATAATCCAAAAATGCATAAATTCCTGTGACAAAAACAATCTCAGCACAGGGAAAGCACCAGAAGCTTCTAGTAATGCGCTCAGTTTACCCCTCCCCTTCATTCCCTGTTTGCACGGGTAAGGGAGCTGAATGACTGGGGGACATTGCATCCTCCAGAGTCTTGGAAACTGTACTGGTGTTCACATGACCAGAGACACATCCCATCTCCTCGCAGTCTATTGTAACTCCAGAATGTGTGCAAAGGGAGAGGCACAGTTATTCAGAGCTTCACAACCTCCGTAGAGCTGCTGTATCCCCCTTAGGTGGGTTTGCGAAAGCCCCTGGCAGTCCTGCACAGGAATGTTCTCTGTAGAGCTCCCGAGGCAAGAACTCACACATGGCTGTTACACAAACACAGACTGCAAACACACAGAGCCCCACCGTATTGCCACAAGTCCTTCACCACACACACCTCCGGGATCCCTGTTCCCAGCTGGAGCACCAAGGCTCTGGCTCTCGTGCAGGGGAGCTAACGGGGTCTGGCTGCCTGTACCGAACAGCCAGGGCAGGGAGACACACAGGGCTCATCTGCACTGCATAATGAAGTCCCACGGAGGTGCTCGCTTGCACAGTAGTCTCTGGACACAGTTAAAGTGTGAGCTGTGTTTTGCTGGGGATTACCTTACTGTTACTGGTTCTCCTGATGGCAGTATCTACACTTCAGATCTGATGCTAAGGGGAGTGCTTAAAGAATACACAGGCACTCCTCAGCTTTAGTGCTTTTTCCTTTCCCCCCCCCCCCCCAAAAATATTACTACACATTTCCTACAGCTACAGCCATCATATACTTCAGAAGAGGACCAATTTATTTGGAGTGTGCCTGTATTTTTCAGCTGAACACCAGAACCCATGAATAGAGCACTTGGCCTTTGATATATATGTAATTTTATGGCAATTATATTAAGATGCTGCACAGTACACAGTAGCCTCTTTCCATCAAGACTTTTCTTAATAGTTATGCTACTAAGGAATATTAAATGGAACAATATACATTTTGGCATTTAAATGGCTTTACGGAAGAGCATAATAAAGTTTTCTGGGAGATATGACTCTGGACTGGTTCAGGCAATCTCTTCCCCAGTACATCTCTCCTTAAGGTACCAAAAACGAGCTTCCACATGGACAAGGGGTGATTCAGGGAAAATAAACAGACTAGGAGGGATTTATATGAAAATCACTTAAATAATCTAATCTCTGTAGCTAATTTAAGAACACCTAGGGAAAGAGAAGGTAAAGATAAGGAATCTTAATGAGGTCAGGCCAAAAATCAACACATGATCAACAATCAAATGCTTGCTGACTGCTGCCTGTTCATTATATGTGACGAGTTTGACAGTTTCTCAAGAGGAGAGACCATTACAAAAATAGTAAAAACATTCCACTAAAAAAACCCACTGAGCCAGTATTAAAGTCTTCGTAAACAGTAAAAGCCTGGTAAAGCATTGTTAGTCATTGCTAAAGTATTGCTAAGCAACCCTTTATCCTCCTTAGGACTGGATTAGCTTCATCATGGCAATAACTAACAGCCCTTCATCCTTGCTCGCAACGCTTAGTTTGAAGTGCTATGTAATTTTATTTGAAACTCAAGTGAGAGCTGCCACTCACATTCCCGGCCCCTGCCAAGGCATGGGGGGGATCTTCCCATCTGCAGGGAAACCTGCCTGCAGCTCCCAGCTGTTTCAGAAGCCAGGCTGCAGGGTACAGCCACTAATTCATCTTAAAAGACAAGCAGTATTTATTCACCCTCACACTTTAATTTTTTGCTGATTGTAATCAGCAGCAATATCCCTCTTTAGTACTGACTTAAAGAAGCCCAGCCTTGCTCTTACCCAAAGCTAGACTGCTGCTCTCAGAATTTCTACCAAAGCTCTCTAACTGCAGTAAAAGACTAAAACCAGGGAACTTCTGGCCACAGACCCCACTGGCCTGTTGCTCCAAGGTAACGGCTTGCTGCTCAGCATCGCTACTATCTTCCACCGTATTTTGTACGCCATTTACATTTGTATCATCTCATCAGGACCTCCAAAGCGCTCCTTCCCTGCATGTTAGTAATGAATCACCCAGCAGAATGAATTCAGAGTATTAGCTCACCTAGTCTAACCTCTAAGCAATCTCCAAAGTAAGACAAGAGTAATAAGGGACTCGACCTGCCTCTACCTGATCTGAAACCCAATGGGATAAGGAGTCAATTCGACAACAGCACCAATAGATTGATACTTCAGAAAAGCCAAGGAACCCAAGAAAAACAAGTTGTGTGAGTCTTGCAGGTCTTCCCCAGCACTGCCACCCCTGCGCTCACAGGTGTTGTGGAAGCAGCATCCAGCAACCCATTTACTTTCCCAGAAAGGGTGGGGAGTTCCCAGACACCTTTCCCAGCCTTTCTTTGTCTCCATCTCAATTTCGTTCTCAGATTAGCATAGATACACTAACAGTAGTGCTCCTCACCCTACACAGTGCTTTAACAAAGGTCCAGCCACTTTTTCTCTAGCCTGATAGATGGTGTTTGTCACCAGTGCAGTTGTAATGAGTCACGAGGATTCACTCATAGTTGCCTGCTTCAGTTGGTAAGATGATAATTTCCTGTGAACTAGAATTACTTCACTCCAAAAGTTAAAGTTCATGCCTACAAGAGAGATATTAGCTAACAGCAATTTTTGTAACAGAAGAAAATCAGTTTGGTAGTGAGAAATGTTGCTTTTTAATGGAAGCAGGGCTACAGTTACAGAAATATGCATTTAGATATTGCACTGTGTCAGCATGACCATATCAGAGCAGGAAAGAGGTGCCACACAAGTCAGAAGCCATTACCTATTACTTGTGGGTTAGGAAGAGCTCAGAAAAGTGATGCCCTTTCTCAGAGCCTGGGGTCTGAGGCAGGTGGTGTCAGCTGATGTGCTCATACATGGCTGCAGAGATGTTCTTGCAGGAGCAGCAGGGCTGCCACCAGCATGGCAGTCTGGGGGAACTCATCACTGATTTAAGCAACGCAGCTTCCAGCTCATGAAGAACACCGGGCCCAGAGCCAGCAAGGGATGAACAGGCCCAGTAGTCACCCAAAGAGCCCAGTCAGGAGATACAGGACCAGATGACCTGCAGCACACATGCAAGGAGCCATCCAGGAGGCAGCTACTTACAGCGTCAGCTTGAGAAGCACAGACAGCAACAAAGCTCCAGACCAGCACTCCTACCACACAGCTCAGACAGGGGGTAAGAGCCCTGGGCTGAGCTTAAATAGGGTTCCAGGCCCATGGTCAGGGTGCGAATGAGGTCCCAGGTGAGGCTGCTCAGGGCCATTAGGTCCATGTCAGGCCCTGACACATACACCTGCTGATGATATTAATTCTAAATACGGTGCACAAAGGCGTATTCCTGTGTGAGACCAAAAGCAGACAACAGCGACGTACCAGAACCTCTCCCAAAACGATCCCGTGATAAAGTCCCGTGGCTCTGCTGTCCCACGGGTCTCTGATTGCGAGCAGCCTACTCCCAGGTTAGACCTCACCCTGGCTGATGAAAATGTTGGGCTGGTTACAGGCAGTGGCAGTGTGGTCAAATTTAAGTGATTTTTTTCCCCTGAGTTCCCACATTTCCCAGGTTAATGCCACCTCAGAAAAAGCACATTACTCAGTTTAAAAACTAAATCTTCGGTTGGTTTGACTTTCTCACACACCAGCTGCCCTGGGGCAGAGCTCAGAGGAACAGAAACGCCTGGCTTTAGGTAGTCAGATTTGAATAAGTGCATGACAAATTTATTTTTCCTAAAATCCAGCACGTATAGACAGCGTAGCCCACCCTTCCTTCCACATCTTCCCTGTCTGGGGCCGAGTCTTCTCCCTTATCTCCAGCAAGCTGTTCTGACATTCTCCAGATACGCACATGAGGTCATGCGGAGACTTTTTGGCTAAGTACCCTGCTTATCCACCACGCTTACACGTAAAGGAGGTTGGGGACATCTTCCCATATTTGAACCAAAGGGAGAGCGTTATCTCTGCAGGAGCCCCAAAGACACAATACAAATGTTTGCCTTACGCTGTTTCGCTCCTTAACAAGGCCCTTATGGCTTTCAAGGGAATAGATTGCAGGGCTGTGCCAAAACTGGCAGCTTCCTGCAGAATTTGCAGCAGATAACTTTAAACAGGTTGAAGGTAAAAACGACACCCAGTAAACCACAAGCTGCAGTGAAATAGAATAGTAAAACAGAAGACTGGGAAAAACTGTGTGCTAAAGAAATGGTTTCTTTGGCAAAGCCAGACGGGGGCTTTTTGCAAATAACACTGATTGCTAATTAAACTGCTCGTACTCTTTATATTTTCTTTTTACAAACTTGTTTCTCTGTGGTATAAAGACAGTGAAGAACTCACGTTTTCAAGCAAAGCTGATGTGCCAAATTGTGATCTCAGTGAAATCGGTGGAAATACACATAAAACATTCCCTTAGGGGACTGGGAATTGTGGGGTTCGGAAAACAGCCCCGGTCACACAAATGGAGTTTCATTATTTGGTATGTGAGTTCATTATAAGTGGGTTCAATTATATTTCATCAGTGAAGAGAAAATAGCCTTTTCATCCACTGTATCTAGTTGAGTTGAATGCTAAGCACATCTGATGCAGCTTTTGGGAGAAAAAAAAAAAAACCACAACAAAACAAGAACAGTAGCCATGTGAAAAAAAACAAACAAAATGACTAAGGCATCTCGGCGCCTCAGCAAGTTCTCTTTTCTCACGGAGCCATTGGATAAAGAAGTGAATGAAGTACAGTAGCTTAGCATGCACCGCATGAGTGTGTGCGGTGCCACATTTGCTGATTTACTAACTCGTTTTGTTTGAGGGGCACTTGAAAGGCTTTGACATTTACAGCTCTGTAGGCAAATGTGAAAGGGAAGAATAGATGCTGTAGCTCCAAGCTCCCAGCTGCTAGTAATGTCTACTCAAAGCACCAGGAATCCACATGAAATCAGGAGGCACTGTTAGCCACAGAGCTCTCCAGGTTTGTCTGCGAACACTATTAGAGCAAATACGTCAACAGTCAGTAGGGTTAAAAATGTAAATCGACCTCTCAGCGAGATGTGAAGTCTCTCAATGGAAAGTCGTAATGCCTTTACCAAGTTTTCTACTCAGGCACTGGGCAAGCTGGATTCAGAAAACAGCCCAGGGCCTGCAGTTAGCAGCTGTGTATCAGTTACTGAGCATACGCTGAGATACTCAAGTCAAAGGGGTTTTAGGATGCTTTCCTGGACTTTAATTGTAAGGACGGTTTTGTTTCTATGTGAGTCACACACTAGATAAATGTTTATTCTCTTGTATGTCTCCTGCTTCACAAGGGCCTCACAGTTTTCAAGGACGTAGCACGCACAGATGTACCAGGAGCAGGACAAGAGTCTCTTGAAGTTTCAAGAACTGTACTCAGCCATGCTATTTCTCACAGATATAGCTGTTACATTGTGATTTGTCAAGCCCTAAAGCTTTCTGCCTTCCTAAATCAATCATTGGAAACCATTTTTGATAGCGCGAGCATTTTGAAACTCTTCAATTCAGCCTTAGCAGTCTTGGTGTTGGGTTCTTTGGTATAGCACCATTTTTCTACTCTGCCCTGTGATGCAGCCTCTGTTTGACTGCTGCTGGCTGACAGGCGGCACTGCAAGAGTCCGTAGTTGTCTGTACATCCAGTTATTCTCTGTCAGCCCTTCTCACCTATTTGGCAGGACCTATTTAGTTACAATTTTTCACCCACATGACGAATAGCATGGTAAAGACTGATGGGAGCAAGGGAAGAAGGAGGGTGGAGCAGGAGGTGAAATGAGATGGAGAAGAGGAAAAAGCAAAGATAGCAATGGAGTAGGAAAGCAATGAAAAATACAATGGAAATACAATGACTAAGACCAGCAGGGAGTGACAGAGAGATGATGACAACAGTTTTCACAAGAGGGACGGGGCGGTGCTGATTCTGTAACGTGTAGATTGTGTGCAAAATATTCTTTACAGATTTTTTGTGCAGTCTCGCTCAATTGGAAACTTGCATGGAGAGGAACTGGCTGCATTTGCTTTTGGAGACAAAAACATGGGGAAGAGAGAAGAAAGTTGCATGCTTGGATGTAATCCACAGTTAGAAAGCACTGCTGGTCCTGTAGAAGTGGCCTGTCTTAAATACCCTCAGGTGGACAAGAAATGGAAGGCAGCCCTGCTCTCTGCCAAGCTAATTTGGAGAATTAATCTGAAAGAAGTTTCAAATATGGTTTCAGTGGTCGCTAACAATACCCATTCTTCCAGTTACACTTTGTCCCCTCCATCATCTCAGAGACGTGTGGAAGACAAACTCCTAAGCGAAAGCGCCTGTACTTTGCACTCTTCTTCCTCCAGGAAGAGCTCAGCTAAAACCACTCAACTACAAAACTCATTCAGCCTTCCCTGGACTAGGTGATATTGAGATCCATTACCTTCTCCTGCGTTCACATCCATTATGCCTACAGAATCCGTGTTGGAGGGATGCCACGGGGCACATAGGCATGTGTCCACCAACCTTTCCCTCGTCTTGTGAAGAAGGGTCGCTGCATGCTGAAACAGCTGATCCCTGGTTTTTCTTTCTCAGCCTCACAATCTGGTCCCCAGTCCCTGCCCTTCCTGTGTGCAGTGGCTCTGCAGAAGGAAATTCCACTTAACTGCTAACTTTTGGGGAGGAGGCATCAAGAGGAAATTAATTCCCTTCCTCAAGACTACCAAAACAAAACCTCCTGTTTCCCATCCTACTGCAAGAGAAGACAGTAGAGGTCCTTGGGAAAGCACACGGCTCTTACAGTGCCACATGCAGCACTGGTGAGTTGTTATAGTGAAAAGTGCTACAGAAAAGTGGGATATTTCATTTATATTTCTATCTAGGTAGTATTGTTTAACAAGTAAAGACAAATTCCCCAGAATTGTTTGCTGAAACACAAATACACATAGTTTAGATTATCCTTAGAATATTTGCTTTATTTCTCCTCTTAGAGGTTCATAATTATCGCATCTCACACTCAAAATATTTTTAATTAAGAAACAATGCTGTCAACATATTCTTTTGCAAACTACAACAATGCAGTGGCAGAAAGGCTGCTTTCCTCATTTTCTGTTGCATATAAATGACTAACGCCATTCTGTAAGAATGCCTTTTGAATTGCACAGTTGACCACTGCCACCCACCACGCACAGATCAGTTCTGATTCCCTCCATGCACAGATCAATTTTATGTCTCTTGAAAATCGGTATGACATCTTTAGGTTGGAGATAAGGTCAACACCGTGTTCCTTGCCTCAGATGATGAGTTTCTAGGCTTGATTCATGTTGACTTCTACCAAAAGAGAATATTAGAATTGTAACTGGCCTGCAAGAAAAAATAAATGAAGTAAAACAAATCATTCTTTTCTTCTGCTCATGCTGGCAATAAACATCACTGTAGCTGTGAAATGCAAATGAGTAAGGGCTTTCACTCACTGACAGCAGACATCACATCACCAGAGAGATGGCCTTGAGATCCCTGCCAGTCGCAGTCACAAGCCATCCCTATGGCAACTAAAGCAGGGGCTTGCATGGAAGAGTAATACTGGGAAAAGGCTTATTTAATATGCTCTAGCAGCTGAAAATAAGAGAAAAGTCAGCAGCACAGGAGCAGCCTGGTTTCTGCAGATCACATCAAGGGCTTCGTCTGCCACGAAGCAGCAAGAACTGCTACCAGGTGACAATTCAGCTGAGCTGTGGGGACATATCACTGGATGTCCTGGGGTCTTGGTCCTTGATTATCCTGCCCCAGAATCTGATTATACCACATAGTGACCTTGATCTCTCCCACACATACAAATTTCCTTCCCATAAAAAGGAGAAAGCCTCAAACTTGGGCGCTGAGCAGAAAACACACCCAGGCTGCGGAGCTGTCTGAATGCTATGAAATCCACGTTCCTCCTTCCAGACGTAGCCAGGGGACTAAAACTACTTCCAACACATCCTTTTACAGTCAACTTTGCACCCCGTAGATACAGGCCTTTGCAGAACAGTGCTAAAGTGCTGAAATGCTCCAGAATCTCAGAACTTCTTCTCAAGCTGGAAAAGAGCAGGTGTGGGGGGCAAGCAGAGTGACTAAAATCTGTTCTGAACTTCATGTTGATGCTAGAGCTTCCTGTCAAGAGAACTAGAAGAGGGATTCCACCATGTGGTGCCACTGCTTTTCAAGGAACAAAGGCAAACCTTTGTTCCTCATGCCTTCAAGCTCTTACAGCCAGTAATTGTTCTATGATTGCTTTTCCCATATGTCCACTTGAATATTGAACAACAGGCACCTATAAGGACCCACTGTTTTTTCAACATCTACCTCTCATTTTTCTATTTTTCATTAGGAATGATTATAGGAAAGGTGACCATCATTAGAAGTAAGAGTAAGATAGAAATATTTACAGGTTAGAAGCAAAAACAATGGAAAAGAATTAATTAAACTCCAATAGGAAAACTGTTATTTGCTTTGAATATTCTAAATGGAGGTTTAAATAAGGCAGGAGCTTAAATTTACAGTCATGTTTCAATGTCACATCTAGTAAATATTAACAGGGAATTAGCTAACTGGAGGTAAGACAAGTTTAGTTAGGAGAAAAAGCTCCTAAAGAAGAAAAAAAGGAAGAAAAAAGAGAGTAAAAAAATTCCAGCAAGCTGAAGTATTTGTAGCAATTTAAAATCAACCAGTGAGATGAGAAGTGTGCCAGTCACCACTGCTGCTCTGGAGTTCACCCCCCGGCACTCCCGGAGCAGCCCTGCTTTCTGCAAGCAGCAAGAAATCCTGAAGAAATTGTGACTGGCCAGTAATGAGAGCGGCTGAGAAGAAAGTACAGAATTAGGTAAGAAGCCCAGACACATTTCAAAAGGAAGTGGAGAACTAGTGTAAGTAATCTTCCGTGAATCACCAGCCGGAGCGACCACGGAAAAAGAGTTTATTATCTGGTAGTTACAAGTGTTGGGGAGGGACTGGATCACCAGAGGACATCTGCACAGTGTTTTCGTCAGCCTAATTGTGCCAACATTAACATTAACCAACAGGAACTGAGCTCAGTGTATTAAATAAACTTGCCAGTATTAACCTGTTAAAACTCTCGGAGTACTCGTCTGAGCCAAGTCCTTCTTCAGCCCACCTGGAGCAGCATATGGCACCGCCAACCAGATTAGTCCTTTTAATCCGTATATTGTGGCAACTCGTAATGAGATACAGAGTTTTCCACTGTTTCTAATTCAGCCCTCGTCGGTGATGGTTTTCAGTCCCTGCTGCCTCATGGAAGGCTTTTCTAAGTTATTCCAGTTACTGTTGTGACTTCATTTCCTCGTAGACTTGTGATTACCGTCGTGATTGGCAAATCGGCTGGTAATGTCGGCAGAGTGTCTGAGGCTGAGCGGGCCCTAGAACTGAAGCAAGCTCTCCAGCATGAAGGCTCCAGGTCAGGACACAAACAGCAGGACACCAGCAGATCTTCCAGCGATGGGTCCACATAGGCTCTCATTTCTCCTAGGAGAGCCATGCATCTCTGTGTCTTTTGTTATGTGTATCTAAAGGTGCACTCTGGCTTGGTCTACCAACCCTCCTCTTGTTTCAGTGAGCAGTGAAGGTGTGCTCACAGGGAGCAGAGAATGGAATTAGGTTTTCCCAGACCTGTGATTTTTTCCTTCTCTAATTGTTGGTCTATAATAAAGATGAAAGGGATCTTCTTTCTAACGGCAGTTCACAGAGCTCTGCTGTAAGGTGAGGTTAAAGAAGGAAATGGGGTTTCCCTGGAGTAGAGAAATTTTTCTCCGATGCCACGTATACCTGTTAAAATTCAGTTCAGTGGTTTCACACAGAGGTGCAGGCTGTGTACAGCCAGACACCATTCACAGGGGAAGCTCTGGGTCTGAACACCAGCTTGGACACACTTAGTTGTCTGAGATGTTAAGTAGAGAAGGATGTCGACAAGGAGGAGAAGCAAATATTGAATCTGAGTTCACTGTCCTTCCCAGAGAAACAGCTTTCTCCTCCGTGGCCAGGACTGGCACAAGCAACTTCCTCTCTGAGTCTTGGTTTTCTTGGCAAAAGCTGTTTATTTTATTGCGTAATTTTTCTCCCAATGGGTCCAATCCCTGACTTGTTTCAAAAGTATTTGGCAATCTCTTTCTCATCACCCTTTTGGTTGCCTCTGTGTTCTGGGGCTGCTCGTGGGGTGATGCATTGCTGCTGGGTGACATTTGCTGACACATTACTGACAGGAACAGGGAGCCACAACGATTTCCTGAGGTGAAACTTCCCGCTAATCTGTGTGTGTCTGTGTTTGTGGATGTGTTGTTTCTTATTTTTCTTTGGCTTTCATGTGATGTCCCAGCTGTAGAAATTACATCACCATCACCCTGATATAAATTCCAGTTATTCACACTCTGACAGCCCTGCTGCTCGCATCTCAGTGTCGGGGCTGAGGCGTTTCTCATGGTCTCACCCCAGATTCGGGTACTCGATCCGAGAACCTCATCTCTTGAAATCAAGGGTTATCTCTATAGGTAATTTTGTAAAACAGTAAGAATTCATGAAGCAGAAGCATCTGAACTGTATTTTAAGATGGCAAGTTTCAGAGATAATTTAATCTCTTTCAGTAAGCCTTCTAGATACAGTTTTATCTTTTCTTGAAAAATGCCCCTGTGAAGGGTATGTTTTATTCTTGACTTGACCAGGGCTCCAGTGAAACAAGGGTGGTGTTATGGGAGGCCAAGATCACGTAACGAGGGGCGAAAGCAAAGACTTTTTACATTGCCTGGTGTTCAGAGAAATGCAGCGAACAAAAGCAGTATGAATGCCGGGTGCTCAGTGCTGCTGACCTGACGAGCTCTCCTGTAGACTGGCTTCCGTAGCACCTAACCTATAAAAAGACTTTAAATTGGAAGAAGGACTTAGTTCTCAGCGGGAAAATAAGGGGTTCCTTTCAGAACTTGATTCACTGGATGGGTCTATATTTAAACAATAAATCAAGAGGATAGTATTTTATATTTATATATACCATATATTGTATGTCTTTAATTTATACAAAATCTAATACACGGGAAAAATTGTAAGGACAATGAAGTTTTATTTTTTAATATTTGCAACACAACTTAACATGCCAAACCCCCGTTTCCAGTCCTTTGCCCCAAATCTCTTCCCATCCAACAAGATTAGTCCCTACTAAACCCCTCATCTCAGCCCCAAACCCGAGGAGCCCCTGAGACATGCTCCAAGACACAAAGATTAAATCACACAGAAATTGGAAGTCACCTGCTTGATGAACTTGCTAGCTGACAGATTCATGCAATTAAGACGAGGTGTACTAGGAAAGCCAGAAAAGGGTCAGATTGGGAAAGCCAGAACAGAGTCACTCTAAGTTTATGTTGTTTGAGCATGGCATGGCAGCAGCATTTTGAATGTCTACGAAACTGTTGAGTCTTAAAGAAGACACTGAGCTGGTGGCTGGAAGTGGTGGAGGAAAAATGGAAAAGACGTAGGAGTGGTACATTACCAGGGTGTATAAAACTTTTGTCAGAAAAAGTATTGACTGAACTAGTACTAAAGAGTATTGCACTATTGACTGACAGAAAGAGTAGTCTTGGACACAATGGAAGACACAATATGATGTGTAAGGGGAGTTATCTTCATAGTCTTACCATCACTAACTGCACGGACAACACACTACAGCACCCACATCCACTAACCCACCATATCTGTCTTCAGTGATGCTGTCCCATGCAAAGCTCTGTGGAGGTAGTGTATGACATTAAGAAAAATGACCATAATAATAATAAAATTATTAATATACAATAATAGATTAAAATAATACACTTTTTTTTTCATGTGCAGACAGTTTGGTACAGAATTAGGAAAGTAAGTTGAGATGTTCAAGTCTGCCAGAGGTAGCTGGTGATAAAAAGCTGAGGGCTAAAAACTGCCTTGGATAAAAATCTTAACTGCATTTCACCAGATGCTTCCAGGAACAAAAGCAGGCTGGGAACAAAGCTGCAATAATCAAGAAGGGCAGTACTTGAGCTAGCAAGTAGCTGTTCAATGAGTGCTGTTCCACAGCCACGCTCATTTATAACTATAGTGTCCTGGTCTGGCTGGGACAGAATCCTACGCCAGCCATGCCAGGCAGGCCATTAGCAGCTTCCAGTCAGCCAGGGCAGCTGCCCTGAGTGAGCTACAGGTGTAGCCCATCCCATCATGTCATGATCATTATAAAGGGGGAAGGTTTGGTGAGGAAGAAGAGCTCCTGCTGGGGTTCCTCCTGAGATTCTCTCTGTTTCTCCTCTGGTTTGTCCCAAGGACTGCTCTCTGGTTGGTTGCGGTAACTGGATATTCATTTGGCTGAGTATAACTCTGTACCTCTCTGGTGGTGGTGTTTCATTATATCTGTTCTCACTTCCACCTATGGGTCTGCTCTCCTTTTTCCTGATTCCCCTCCCTTGCTGGTGAGGAGTCATGGGCGATAGAGTGACTGTTACGATTTAGCCATGGGTACAGGCTAAATGTGATACTACAGTTTCATGGCTTTTCTTGTCTGTAGAGGTATGATGATTTTTCTATGCAAATAGAACATCATCCTGGAACCAAAAGCCCAGAGAACAGCAAACACTGCAGTAACGGCACTGACTGCTTAGAATGCCAACTACACTTTTGCTTTGGCTGCAGATCAAGTTGTGGCTAGAAGTTTGGGTCATCTCTTTCTGTCCAGATGAATCTTCCATTTCTAGCTAGCTGTTGGCCTTGCCATTTCCATCTAAGAGTTGCTAGTACAGTAATGTCTTCTGTAGCATATTTTAGACTCCCTGTCATTACTGTCTGAACAGTTTGTTGCTTGCAGTCCTTGCTCCCATTCGTTCCTTTCCCGTTCTGAAAGACTTCTCAGAACAGAGTCGAAGTGCTGGATTTGATGGGCTAAATCTTATTTTCTTACAGACAGCTTGTCATGGTAGGATTCACAGTGTTGTGATTGTTGCTTTACCCAATTTAATAATACAACAAAAGTCTTGACACCCTGCATGGCTATTATGGCAACAGTACTTTTAATTAAGAAAGGAGTTCACTGTTGCATCAGTAGGAAAAAAGGAAAAGACTAGTTTTCTTGATTTGGGATGTGGTATGGGATATTGACCTCTGAATTTAGGCCAATAAACTTTCCTTTTTTTGCAGGTAGAACTCTTAATGTTTCATGCACCCTTTATGGTTAGTATAAATGGGAATACCATAAAGGTGGTAATCAAAACAAAGATGTTACAAAAACATGAAGCAAGTATAGATTTTTGTTAATGCTCTTGGAGTCATAAAATTTCAGAGTAGAAAATTTCCATTTGATTGACTCACGTTATTAAGTCAGAACTGTATGTTCCCATGGCTCAGCAACCTTAGTAAATATTTCATCTGGTCCACAGAGAGAGAATGGACAGTTTGGTGTTCATGCTCTTATTTTCAGCAGCTTAACACATTAATGATATAACAGATATTATTTTTCAATAGGGGATGTTTTTGTCCTTGCCACAGTCTGTGTGATTGGAGATGTAAGGGGAAGGGACTCACACAATTGTCCATGATTCACATTAAGACTGGCTTTCCATAATCTGTTAGAATGTAGGCTGCATTATGGAAGGCTGAAAATCATTAATATAATGGATATTCCATAACTCCTTTCCATGACTCTGTTAAAATCATGCAATATTTTCTTGCCTTTTTAGTGTAACATGAAACATATCAGTGGAGAAAAACTAAAAGATATTTGGTCTTTTGGAAGTTTTACATTTAGGAAGAGGGTAACGCTATACAGTGTAAGTTAAGCCAAGGCATTAGTCTTTAATTAGATTTCAGAAGCATGAATATGTCGACCTGTGCAAAGTGCTAATTAACAACTATGCTTAGTCTAAAGGTACTACAATTGCAGTTTATTGATCTGTTGGTCTGTGTATTCATCTTCAGGGCTTGGTCCTCATCTACTTATTATTAATGGCCTCATCATATCACTGTCTCTCCAGTTGAAATAGTTGGGGAGGCTGCCAGTAAGCTGTTGATGTATACACTCGTGTGTGGATTTACGTGATATAGGAAAACAACACATAAGACCTCTTTCCAGCAGCGGTGACAGGGCTATGAGTGCTTTAATAAGCTTTGTTGGCCCTGATTGGCCTCACCTAGACCTCCACCCACACCCATGGCCCCAGCAGCTCTTTTCAAGCTCAGTCTGGGGGCCCTTAGCTCCTGCCTGAGCTGTGTTGGAGGGGTACCAGCCTCCAGCTTGGCAATGCCTCCAGCTGTTTGTGGTGCTCATTGGTCTAGACCTTAACCTGCAGACTGATCTCCTGGCTTGACTTCAGTCCTGTCTTGCTGCTATGGACCTACCTGGCAACAACTGGACCTGATCCTATAGCCCTGGCATGTGGATTGACTCCTTGACCTTGGACCTGTTTTCATCACCATGATATTGCCTTATGGTCTGGAGTCTTGGTTGAACCTGCCCTACTCACCTTGGTCAGGTGCTGTGGGAATGGGCTGTGGCTGGAGAGGTCCCCCTGTCCTGCTGGCCATGTTACCCGCCTTGGTGTCCATCCCTTAAGGATCAGTAGGCCCTTGGTTTTCCCGGACAAGTAGTCACAAGCAAATATTAATGGAGAAGTGCAAGAGTAGTTGAGTGGGCATAGGCCGATGGTGAAGTGATATTTCCCCAGTTTATTCCTTTACTATCTGACCACTTGCAGCTTGGTGCACCAGGGCTGGTGCCTTTATATTTTATAACTGTCCGTGGATTTCTCTTACCTGAATTTCTCAAGTCTTCCCTTGAACCCATGTAGACCTTTTGCATCAGTGTCCTCTAACAAGGAGTTCAATGACATAATATATGATGTGAGGAATAACTTCATTTTTGTTTTGAACCTGGTATCTGCTAGCTTTGTATGATACTCATCATTTCTTGAAGTGATATAATGTGAACCATCAATTCTTATTTGCCTTCTGTGCATCACTTGACAGTGTAGGTTTCTACTGCAATCCTTAGTTGTGTCTTTTGGGGCCGGAGAGTTGTAGTTCACTTGGTTATTCCACATCTATGTACATAAATGGATGTAGGCACAAGCATATGCACTCATGCCCCTCCATTTATTAGTAGTGAGTTTAGTTAGGAGACGAGAACTTGTGCCTCCATGGTTTTAGTGACTTGGTATCCAAAAGAATATATTCATTGGTATGGGTTTAAGCTCTTGCAAGCTCTGATACGCAGATCAGACTGAGAAAAGTGCAACAGTATAACTTATTTACAGATGTCTGGGCAGCCCTGCAGAGCAGCATTTAGGGAACTACCTGTTTCTCCCCAGTCAATAGGGCTGCTCTGTTATGAGAAGCATTGTTCCTTTTTACTGTTACTATGTAAAGTGAAAATAATTTAAAGAAGAAATACCACCAAGTTTTTAAACATTAATTGATCTGTAAAATGTAGAATCATTATTTTTACTACTAATTGGTATCTTGTCTCTACAAAGCCTTCGAAGTGGAGAACTTAGCAGGTATGTAATTAAAACTAAAAAGCGTATAGACTGTATCTAACAAATCAAGCTCAAGTACGGCTATTCCACTGCGTTCCCATATGTACATCAAGGTCAGTTTCTGGAGAATCCAGCACAGCCCAGAGTTTCAAGTTGTATACTGAATTGGGTGGAAAAGAGTTATTGTATGGGGAGCTGCTGTATGCTTAGCTCTTGTTGGAGCTTGACCTTAAAGGATTAAGGCAGACAGTGTAGTCTGTGCAGCCCAAGCTGTTCCACCTGAACACATGCATCAGGAAGGAGGTGATGGAGGACGGGTTAGCAATCAGCAGCGTATGCCTGGTGGGGACAAGCACCATCTCTTCCCATGGGCACAGAACAAGGAGAGGCAGTGCAGAGCTCTGTCAGCCTGTGCAGCTTGTGTGTCATTAATATCCACCAACACTCCCATTCCCATGGAAAAAGATAGAGCCCGCCTGACTTAGCAAAGAACTCATTGGCAGCTGTAGATTTGGTTTCACGACTGAGCAGGGTCACAGCAGCTCAACAGATCACACAGCTTGAAGCTGCTGAAAGACCCTTTTTTTTTTTTTCCCTGTTACCTTATTACAGTGTGAGTTAAAATAACTGGTTCCTTTCCCTGCCAGTGATGACCCACGGCTCCTAAAAGGAGTGGGACCTCTCACCCTGCTCCGCTATTGACTGTGTCTGCTGCTGCCAAGCTCAGACTATTAGCCTGTCTTCTCTAATGAGACACATCAGAGAAAGGAGAACACACAGTAACTGCTAGCATGAAATAACTTTGCAATGTGAAAATAACTGCTTCCTGACCCTGGTGAGTATAGCTGGTTTTGAGTATTCTGCAAAAAGTCTTGTGGATCTGGAAGAACTATTGCTTGTTTCTGCATCATCTGACCTACATCCATCTGCGAGCCAAACCAAAACTTTAAATGTTGTGCCTCACTACTACCCTGGCAGTAGATGGGAGGTCAGAGCCATGTTATGGTGCTGGAAGTGAGCTCCTGTTTCTTGCTAGTTAACAGTAGCTAATAATGAAGAAAAAACAATACTATAAACAAAACTGCATCCATGGCAACACAGCCATTTACTCTTGAAGATCTCAAAACAGGAATGAATAATTTAACCTTTTTCTTCAGTTTTTATATTTCAAAAGCTTACACAGGCAACTGTGGGCATGTTCTGGCAATTAATAATCAGCTGAGTCAGATCTTCAAGGGAGCTTGTAATGAAGTCCCAGGAAGGATCTTCCTCTCTTATATTTAAGTTCTTATATCCAGAATGCGATCTGCATTGTTCAGCGCAGCAGCTTTGCCCTTTTGGGCTATATCAAACAGATCCATGCAATTGTTTCAAAGGAGATTCTTTTCCTATTGCCTTTGACACTTAAAAACAACATACCTGAGTTTTCACTTCCTGGAGTGCATGAGTTTATAAGTCATGCAAGTCTGATCTGGTGACGCCTTCCCCCACAGAGTGTGCTACCAGTCTGTTTATATGGTCCCTGCAACTAGATCAGCTCAATACACTTGTCCTGTTTTAGAGAAATAAATGAGCACAAAGATCAACCTGTTCACGCTGAGAATAGGGAGTGAATACATACTGCTGGGTCGTAGCCTGGTTCCCCAGATTACATCCTCCTCACCGGTTCTTAAGTGGGCTCCTTGGCTGCAAATCAGGCAGAGACATGTCAGAGGAGATTTCCTTGCAAAAGCTCCATTTCTGTGGCATTGTGTTAGGAAACTAAGGTTAATGACTCTTCCAAATGAAGGACTTGTTCCAAGAGACTGATATTTAAGGTCCATGATGCGGGTTCACACTTGCAAATGCACTAATACAAAAATGGCTGAAAGTGTTAGCAAAACTGATAGTAAGTAATACTGCATGCATCTCCAGACCAATTCGAAGCACACACTTCCTTGTTTTCAGGGTAAAAGATCTGTATCCCTGGGTGCCTGATTCTGGGAATACATAGATTTAAATCTGGGCTCAGGACTTGAATTTGACTATGCACTTCACTGACCTGCATAAGGAAAAGACAGTAAGAGCAAGGTCATCATTTGGCTCAATAAGCTTACGTGGTTCCTTACAGCCTTTATCATCCAGGCCTCCTTATCTTGCTCCATCTGCTCCAGTGATATTTTTAGCATGCATTCACTGCACAGTTTTTTTCCAGTCTGGCTGCCTGACCCTTTGGTCTCCTAACAATGCAGCTGCAATGGAAGTGGTGCAGGAGCAAAGGCTGCCAGTGAAGTGGGATTTTTTCCAGATCCCAGAATAACCCCCAAATTTGATCAATTCCTGTCCCCTTGGAGCTGTTTTTTAATGAGTCAAGCTGGGAGGTTTTTTTCTGTGAGGCTCTGTTAACCTATAAATGGCTGCGGCTCAGCTTTGAAGTTAACACTTCATTAAGATTAATTGGGGAAGTTCACACCTCTGCTGGGAGTTTGTCTAGCAGACTCTGTGAGACAGAAATGGGCTGATTTACACATTGATGCCTGGCTTTGTAGCTGTAAAAGCAAGGGCAGTGACTGGCTCAAAGAACAGTGTGGGAGCTGAAAAATGACCCTGCTTCCACAGGCTGGGCTCCTCCTGCTCCTGAACTTAATAAAGTGAATGGACGCTGATGACACCTGTCTTTGGCACCTGAAATTCTATTGCAAGTTCGTCTCAGGGCATAAATGACTGGGGATATATGCTTAAACCTTGAGTTACTGGTGGTGAATATACAAAGAGGTAAATTTTTCCATTTAGCTACTGCTGCCTAGTATGAGCTGGAGATTATTCACAGCAAGGAGGAGAAGGGGAACAAGGCTGACACACAGGCTGTGTCCCGTGTACTGTGTCCACGGGGGAGGTCTCCAGGAGGATGCAGGGGGAGCAGATCTGTGTGATTCTGTCCCTTCCCCTTGTGTCAGGCTACATGATGGGAAGGAAGAACTCTGCCACATGTCACGTCCATCAGGACCAGGAAAGCTGATGCCCTTTTAGCCTCTGGACTTGGCAGTGTTAGCCTTACAGTTGGACTTGATGATCTTAAAAGTCTTTTCCAACTGAAATTATTCTATGATTTTCTTGGTGCTTTTGAATCTATGGTGCTTGCAACAAGTGGAAATCAAAAGTGGAAACTAAATCAAGTATGGTTTAAATGTCTTGTTATGGAGGAAGTTTTTGAAAAGCCTTACCTGTCAATGCCTTTTTCATGGGGAAAAAAAGGGGACCCTGTCTGTGTCAGCATCCTTCTAGAAAAGGAGCCCAAACCCAACCAATGGCCCCCTATGTCATACTGGTGAAGGAAAACAGACTGAAATCTCTAGCTGCTCTTCCATCCTCCCTGGCCCTGCTGTTTCCAGCTGCCCCTTGCCAGAATCCTGCTGTGCAGTTTGCTGTAATGTCTCGGTGCAGATTCCTGATGGTCTCAGTTAATGTGCCAGACCTTGGGCTGTGCAGTGCAGGCAGGTGAGCTGCTGGCTTTGCTGGCAAGGCAGTAGCCTTCAGCAGCAAGGTAGCACAAGTCCTTGTGGTGTCCTCAGCTCTGTCTTTCTTTGTGATTATTTGCTTGGATCAATAAATCATCAAGGATGATGTGGAAATTTCTTGAGGATTTCTAGGTGACAGACAATCAGAGCTGGGATGATCCCAGGTAAAAGAAAGCCTCAAACAAATGCATGCTTCACTTACACGTTATCTCACAAGCAGTGAGTTATGTATCTCTGGGATACACCTGATCAGTTGTGACAGAGCAAGAGTTTGTCCTAAGCAGGACAGACAGCTGTGACCAGCGATGCCTTAAAATCACCAGTTTTTCTGACAGAGCCCTCCAGTAGAATAGCACAGTGTTGATGATGTTTATACGTGCATGTGGGAAGAGCTGTGTGATGCAGCCCTTTTCCCTTGCCAAAGTACGGAGAAACTATATCAAAGCTACGGTAGCGTTATGTACGGCATAGTAAATGCGTCAGACCTTGGAGTATGCTGAAGTTCATATTCAGAACAGTTCTTGCCCAAAATCAACTTTCATTCTCAAGAGCAGATGAGTTGCAAAGTCCTGTACAGCAATGTAACCACAGCTGAAGTGGTTTAAGTGAACTCTCCAATCTAGCCGTGATTACCTTCCACAGTAATGACAGTGCGGTGCTTTCCACAATATCTGCTCAGCATTTTGAAAAGCTTATGATTAGCTGTGATATGACAAAATAAACAATGGTGTGTAGGGTTTGCACAACGGCTTTCATACTTACTGCTTTGTGCAAGATAATCTTGTGGCCTGAAGCTAGGAGAAACATCCCTTGTAGCACAGTCAGCTGCTTTGATACATCTTTATCTTACTTTTTACTGTGTTTATTGCTGGCAGAAAACAAGAGTAAACGTATAGATAAACTTCAGGGTCTTATCATCTTGGCTAGAGGCGTAATCCTGGCTCCATTCATGTAAACAGCTAAATTCCTTCTGGTTCCATTTGGACCAGGGTTTCATCTCTTTGAGCACTTTCCCCCCTCCCCCTATTTGCAGTCCTTGAAGTAATTACAGACTGCTGTCTACCACCTGCATTCCACTGGGCACCAGCATTGCAGCTGAAGGCTCAGCAGTGAGCACAAGGAGAAATATCAAAACTTTAGGATCTTTAGGCATTTTTGAGGCAGGGAATGTGGGGAGGATCCATGAACCAGGGTCTGAAAACCCATCAGGCACTGGAGGGAGAAACTGGGGGAAAGGGGCAAGTCTGGCTGCAAACTTGTCCTCCGATGAGGCTGCTAAAATGTACAGTTCCCTGCATTACCAGTGAAGCATTAAGGCTAATATCTAACGTGAGAGAGACAGCGATGAGCATTACATCTTGGAGTTTTAGTATCTGAACGTTGTTTCTATGGTACCAGTACCTGGAATCTTCAGAAAAATAAAATCAAATTATAGCAACCAGGGAGCCACTGCCCTGCTTCTGTATATAAGCCCTCTGTGTTATCATGGCTTCATATCTAGTAAGGGTGTTTCCAGTTCTGTGAAATGGTCTTTGTCATCTACAGTGTGTACAGGTGGAAATACAACATGTACGTTTGTAACGGGTATTTTTTTCAAAATACATATTTTATTTCTCAGGACAAATATTTGTACAGATGAAGGCTAAGATACTGTCTGTCCTAGAACTTCAAATCTCCTGTTTGTTTGCAGGTCAGATATAGTTCAGACATCTACAGCACCAGTCACCCTAGCATTGACCTTAGTTTGCCGTGATCCCATTCAATGGAGTCTGGGCTAATACAAGTCTGTGTAAGTTGTTCACTGGAGACTGGTGTAGCAGGAGGTGCTGCTCCACCCAGAGCTCCATGGGAGTTTTAAATTCTGCTTCCTGCTTTACTAGCATCTTCTGTGCGGAGTTATGCTGCAAATAGCTTTCAGCAGTGAAACCACTCACATCGATGGAAATATCAAGAGATCTTTTTATAGAAGAATTGTTTTGCTGTGTAAGAACAGTAAGACTGTCTTGTCAGGAGAAGTAGTGACTTGTAGAAGTACCCCCTCTTTTTTAATTACTAAGGGTGCTAGCAGTACAAACAATGATCACCACTGCCTTTCAGATTCTATTTGGTTTGGTATAACACCTTTAATCTAGAAGAAATGGAGACCATGTAATTTTATCTGTATCTCCATTGCTTGGAAATTGAAATACAGCTAATTTTAGAAACAAGTTAGCCAAGTGCTTGCTGCAGGACATTGGTTAGGGATAAACAAAAAGTAATATATCCTATGTAAAATATCATTGGAAATACAGGTTTAGCTACCTGAGTTTGAGTTCCTGACAGGCATCTGGCTCTTGAATAGGTTCAGTCCTAACTACTTGCAGGTGGTGAGCCTGTGGTATTCACTAGCCCAGGCTGGGCTAATCAAATGAAGATCTTTTCTGGCCCATACCAGAAGACTTCGTGATTAAGGAAGAAGTGCCCTGTGTTACACAATCCACCCGAAACACAGCACTTGCCCAAACACAATACACTTGGTAGCATAATAGGAGAACATCTTGCTTTTAGACTCCATGGTGGAGATGGTCTGTAGGGTTGGTTACAGGTGTTGGGTACAGGCACCAACAGATGCATTTCTTCCTAACCTAGTTGAATAGTCTCTTTCTGTGCCTTCTGTCCAGTGGGCAGCAACACGTTTCACTCCAAAATGTCCTTTCAATTTATGGGCCTACAGCAGAACTCAGAAATATTGCAGGTAAGTTAATTACTCTCTCTTGAAGACCAGACAAGAGGGAAAAGTACTGCCTAATTGACATGATAGGTTGTCCCAACAGAGTCTTTAATTTAAAATAAGTTTTCATATTTTGAAATGTAAAAACCTAAAATGGTGGTGAAGGAGGCTAAGATTTCTCTTTTGGCTCCATCTGCTAACCTGAAGAGGTATGTCTGCGAAGTCAGTCAGGAAAGTAGCAAAATTCCTGGTTGTAGCTCTTGGAAATCGTTGCAGAAGCAAAGCCAGGTTATTTTGATAGAGGTTGTCTTATCATCAGAAATGGTCTGGAAAGAACACGTTAAGATCTGGGTTTGATTTATTGCAGGACCTAAGGTTCAAGTTCAAATCCAAATAAGGATTAAGAAGGACTAGGGTATTCAGCAAGAGACTTTGGCTTCAAACGATAGAAACAGTGAGAGACCTAGCTGGCTTTGGTGATAGGCCAGCTTTTTTAATCACCTTGATTTTTTGCACACCTCGTCTTACAGATAATTGAAGCCATATTGTGTTACATACATGCAGCATAAATTTCTGTTACTAATATGTCTTTATACTGAGAAATAACCTTTTTTCCCTATAACTGGGACAAAAATCTCCTTTTTTTTTTGTTCCCTGACATCTTCCTTCCAGCTCCTGTCAAACAATTTGGGCTTAATTTGAATTCCAGTGATGAGGAATAACCTGGTATTTTGCTTACCTTAGTGAGTGAACGGTTAGTTTTGTACATCTAAGTTTTACACTGCATGCTAGTTTGTTAAAGGCATTTTACCACACAGCTGGTAAGTGATTTTCAAAAATACAAGAGGCCTGTATGTTATTAGCTTTAACTTTTCCTTTCAACCTCTTTCATTAAGTTCCCAGACGACTGCACACTCTTGAATGCAGCAATCTGTTTAATCTAGCTTTAGCCTTCCTTTTCCTGTTTTGCTGTTTACTTTTCATTCCATGCCAGTAGCAATTGAGGCAAAACTGTGGGTTCATTATTTGTTTCAGGCATCTTGAATATATGTGTTGGCTTTGCTCTGCGTGTGCATGCATGAGAGAGAAGGAATAAACATACATGTGGCCAATTAGTTAGGACACTTAAATTAATGAAGAGCAATCTATGAATCTCCTTTTCCTGAGCATTTAGAAATACTGAGAACGTTTGCCATGCAGCCTTCAAAAACTTCAAAAGCAGCTATAAGGTCAGAGTCTAATGCTCCCTTCTGTATACTCACGTCTTCTCTAAAAATATTTCCCAACTTAATCTTCAGTATATGGAACAGGAGGGCAGAGGGGGAGCAGCAGTGTTTACGACCAAAGTGCAAAGACGAGGAAGAAAATTAAATCCACAAAAAAGCGCATCTTTTGATCTCTGCTTCATTTTCCTCATTACAAACTTAACAGTACTAGCAGTTATGTTTTAACTAAACACAGAGTTTATGGACCCATGTCTCTGTCTACAGATAAGGGAAGGTCAAGAGGAACTAAGCTAATGCTGCCTTTGCTTTGCACATTTTCCTTGAATTGGGACACCCAAACAAGTCAGTGGGAGTCTAAACACCACCAGTGATTTGGGGGTGTTGCTCCTTGTAGTAGATAGAATATGATCAAAGATATCTGCTCTGGATATACACAATCCTGAAAAGAAGGTCTCAGTAACATCACAGGTAAAAGGGCCTCTAGGATCCATGACACTTTAAAGAAAATGCCACAGTAAAAACAAGAACAGCAAAATTAACCCAGCTAGCAGAGTTTGGAAGGAAGGGTAAAAAAAAGCAGAGTTTTGTATGTCTTTTTTTTTTTTTTAGTTCTTAAATTGTGAAAACTGCTCAAGAGTCAGAAAATGAAAGGAGAAAGAAGGCCTAGGAGGATGTCTCTGCTCTGTAGGAAAGGTTGTCTGCCAAACCGCCCTCTGGAGCAGGGAGAAGAAACTCCTGTTTCTAGCAAGGCCTCTGCCTCTGGTTTGACAAAATAAAAACAAAGGACAGACTCGATTTTGCTCCATCTCTCTACCTTCATAACTAAGCTTACTGAGTCTTCCTCATCAAAGTAGTTCCTTGTCCAGTTGATAAACACATCCACTGTTTGATAACTCTACAAAGTGATCACATCCTCTTCATCGCACTTCCACTGTCCTGGCTTCGCAGACTTGCTTTGTTTTCTGTAAATCCTAAAAGAGAGCGCGAGCTGAGCTTGCACGGTGTGTGCTGATGGCCTACCAGTCCCCAAGGGATGCCTTGAAGGGTCATTCCAAAACACTGACCTCTCGTACTTCATCCTTTAGGTAGGATGACTGAAGACCTCAGAAAACCCATGTGCACCAGAAAGGATCTTAGGTACACAATAAGGAAGTCAAAGACCAGAGGTCCCGAAGAAGAAATAAAATATGACCTAGTCTGCAGCCAGCACTGATGCCGTCCCAGGAAAATAAAAATCTTCCTCTCTTTCTGCGCTTTCTTGCAAAGCACAGAAAAATAATGTAGCTGGATTCTACCCTACCTGAAACTACTGAGACATATAAACAAATAACTTAGTACTGGACGTTGAGGAGAACTTACATTAAGGCAATACCCAGAGGGAAATAGCTCAAATAGGCATGTGCATTGGAGAAGTAAGGCATGTCCCTTATCACTGTTGGTCATTATAAATTAAGCTCTAAGTACACAACTAATTCTGAACTAGTTCCAAAAATAAAAGGAAAAAAATAATAGTTCCTGAGAAGTCAGTATGCCGGCTCTGACATCGGCTATGAACATGCCTGGGTGAACAGCACAGAACAGAATCTGGAGTTTAAGCACAGACAGGTCATTTCAACCAGCCCCACAGTTAAGCAACACACTTCACCCTAGGGAAGTCTCCCATTCAAACACTTCCATTGTTCCACACTGGATTTCTTTCAAAGTTGCTGGCTGTTCTCAGTGATTTTTCTTCATGTTCACTCTTTTTGAAGATTTTGGGATGTTTAGGGAAGCTACTGTATTAATTTTCTCAGATGTTTCAAGTTCTGAAAAGCTTTGACCTGCAAAGGATTTATCCTGATGAGGAACTAGTTTCAGCTTTATTTGCAGAAGAAAAAGGACAGTATACAAAGGGAAGGATGCTCGGCTTCTGTTAGGTGTTCTGGATATTTGCATGTCAGCATGCAGAAAAAGCAGGCAAATGCAAATGAATGTTCCTGAAAACAGCAGTGGAAAGCAAGTATTTTTTTATATATACCCTAAAAAGACCTTGTTAGAAGGAGCGTGATAGCAAGAGCCCAATACCAAGGGACAGAAGTACTAAACTTCCATATCAGGAGATGATGATGGCTGGCCCACAGCGGCGGAATCGGGACTTTTCCCTCCTAGGTAACAACCATACCCCAGGGCAGTTGGCTGTGAAACCACTGTGACACCAGTTGGTGCTACCATCAGCTTACCAGGTACAGTGTGGTGCACAAATACATAAGACAGTTAACACAAAACAACTGCACCATTGACACTGTCAGAAGAGAGATTCATAATAAGACTGACCCTTGATCTATGGGGGAGAGTTTGGGGGCAGGGTGAATAATGGACAGATGGAGAACTTTCCAAGTGTTAGGATAAAGAAGTTGAGCAGAGTAGAGAGCTAACAGGCAGCACAGGAACTAGCAGAGTTCTTAAAAAAGGACAAATAATGGATAGAGGCAGTGAAGATGATGAGGGTGGTGAAACACTGGACCAGGGTGCCCAGAGAGGCTGTGGATGCCCCGTCCCTGGAAACATTCAAAGTCAGGCTGGACAGGGCTTTGAGCGACCTGATCCAGCTAAAGAAGTCCCTGCTCACTGCAGGGAGGTTGGACTGGATGAGCTTTAAAGGCCCCTTCCAACCATTCCACGAGTCTGTGAAGTACACAAAACGTATGCAGCTTGTGCTGTGTCAAGGGAGCAACTATTTATGCTCACTGTCTACCTACAACAACTTAGACCCCCATGAGCAGGTTGTTCTTGCTTAGGCTCCACCGAGATCCCCAGCTCAGTGTTTTCTTTTAACTGCATCTTGGCACACAGAAGCATTTAAGCGTTACAAAACTTTTAGGTGGAATTTGGGCTACGCAGCTCTGAATGCAGGAAGCCTTCCTGAACCCCACAGTGTGTGGGTTGTGCCCATATGCATGTGAGTGCATGCATGTGCTCATCAGGGAAGCGAAAAGAAGGAACTGAGGCAGCAGACACATGACTCGGGGTGTGTGCGAGATTGGTAGCACAAACCCAGTATCGCTGGATTATCAGCAAGTTTGGATCTTCATTCTGCAGCAGCTGGGCTACCTCCCAACAGAAAATGCCGCAGGCAACATTTATGCTTAGTAGTCAATTATCCACGGGAGCAGGTAAGGGATTAGTGACCAGGTAGGATTTCATACCTGTCAACAGGGTGAACACTGTAACTGCTCAGAAATATTTAGCAAGAGAGAGGAAATAATACAGCTTTTTCTGTTCTAAACCACAAGTTCCTTGCATTTGAACTAAAGGAGAATTGTCTCCCTTTGGTGGAATTCGGTACGTGACGTGCCTGGACAAAACGTGGGTCAAAGTCATGTTGCTGCGTGTGCTTGGCAGCAAAGCTGTCTCAACGTATAGCTGTCCTCCCCTCCCATCCATGCCTGCCTCAGTACTGCAGCCCACCACCCCTGCCTTTGGGCCGCTCCTTGTGCCGTCCGAAACCAGTCATAGAGGTACCTGCTTGGAAGAGAAAACATAAACCTAAACGTTTTTAGGAATGCTGTTTTTCAGCCAGATCAATTTCCCAACCTGATTCACAGCACGAATGCAACAACCAGGAGGACCAGCACAACCAAGAGGGCAGAGCAGAGAGGTACCAACTAGCAGAGAGGGAGCAGGAATAGCTTCAGTCTGAACTGCTGCCAGAGACTTTTGTATTGTGAACCTATAGCTGGAGCTCCAGTTTGGGGAACAAAGCTCAGCCTAACCCAATCCGTATTCTGAACAATGCAGAAATACCACCGGTGTAGCTGGTTTTTACCTCTGCCTTTGAATTAAGGGGGCGTGAATTTAGGTTTGCACCTTTCACCCAAAGAAACCTGATGAAGAAGCTTGTTTCTGCCAATGTAATTAATCAGGAGATGGCAAAAGATCACTTGGCTTCATCCCAAATTTCAAACCCCATTCACCTGCTCTTCCCTGGCCTGTTGAGGCTGTCCCACATGCTGCGTGTTCTGGGCAGTGTACGGTCTCTTATTTTTAGCTGTAGGTGGTAGCAACACAGCTTTAAAGAAATCCCGCTAATAATATCTGTTAGTCTTTGAAGGCAATCAGGTGTTAACATGCTTATCTCAAAGCTTACCTGCCTAAAATTTCTTCTGCTTTCACTTTCTGAGCTTTCATTCTCTTAACCTGTGTCCCAAGTGAAAAAGCGCTGGGTCATTTAATTGATTTATCACAAAAAATAAAAATGTACTTGTTTTTCCTGTCTTTAGCAATATCTTCTGGCTCCTTAAAACGCAGCATTTGCATCAGCTCAGTTTAAATGTATTTCCTCTATCCCCTGATTAACATACCTGGTTTTGTAAGTTTTGGATGCATAATTTACAGATCGCAAGAGTTTTCTCTTTAAAATTCAGTGAATTATATTTAAAATGTTTAAAATACTCAGGTTACATTTTTTTTAATACTAAAATGGAGTCACAAAGTCAATCGATGAATGGAACCGAGCGGTTTTCAGGATCAAGTTCAAGCTTGCAAAAAGAGATGAGTTACTAAGACATAAAAAAAAATAAAATCTCTGAAGATCAAATCTTTCCCTGCACAAGAATAACTGTAGCGCTTGCTCTCTCTTTCCATGTGTACCATTATACAAGAAATGTGAGGTAAGATACAGGCACTTCTTGAGTATCTGTTGAAATTAGCATTCTGTTCGTCATTGGATTTTCTTTGTGCCAGACAGAACTACGCTTTTTCCAAGTAACTCCATCTTGGACTCGGATCCTGCATGTGCTTACTTGATTATTCTGAATACTTCAGAGTAATCTTATAGCTCTCTCAGATAATCGACTGCCAAGTCTATTTTGTATATGTTAATCTCAGGGTAAAGTTAAACATAAATACATGCCCCCAGCACTCTGAAGGACTGATGCATTTTCAGGTTAATCTCTGAGGATTTTAGTGCCATTCAGAAGAAATCATCATATCAGTTCAGTAGTGCTTCCAAGTAGGTGCACACTTTCATGAGGAATTTATATGAATCCCTTTACAGAAATGCTGGGATCCCTATTTTATAGTTACAGAAGAACCAAAACACCAAAGGACTTAGGCAATGGTGTGACGACACAACACATGTATTTTTTTTGGGCAGGGACGGGATTAAAAAGTGCTGCCATATGAGACCCAAGTATTTATGTGGTCTAAACTCTCTGCCAGTTCCAGTTTATTTTAAAAATTCTGATGGATTAACTTTGAACAGCCAGGCTTTATGCCAGACCAGGCACTGTCCATCACTTCCAGCCCAACTATACGTCGAATCACAGAGCAGATGCAGGGTTAGCATAAAGGTGTCGCGTTGACATGAACTGCATTGTGTACTCTGACAAATTCAATAGACATGCCTGCTCTGGGATAAATACGCTGAGAAGGAATCTGGAAGTACCCAGATCCAGTATTACTGCTCATGTAACTGTGGCTTTACAACCTTGGCTGATGAGAGGTGCAGCCTGTGGTAAGGGAGACCATGGCTCTTGGCGCATCTTTGCCCTTTCCCATCCTCATCCAGCAGCAAGCAGAGCTGGGAGAAACCAGAGAAGTTATAAACCTGATGGACCACAGACTGTGAGCCCCTGAAGATGTTTGTGAGTTTGGGACAGTAAAAATGGCTCGGTAGCAAAAATAGACCGGGGAAAGCAAGTGGATTGCTGAAGGCATGGGGAGAGAGACCAAGGCACCTTGAAAAAAAGATGCGTTAGGTGGCATGGGAGGCAGAACTAGGTGGCACAGGGATGCAGAGGAAGCTGGAGCTCTGGGGAAATCTTGAGATAATCTCTTCATTTGGGTCTCTTGATAGCATTTCCAAGAGTCTAAAACCCAGGCACTGTAGTGCTGCCTGGCCGTAGCAAAGCTGAGATCTCAGCTGGGGGCTGACAGTAGTAAGAGCTGCAAAACTGTCCCATGAGAGACGTGGCTGGTGCAGGCCAGGTAGTGTTAACCACACACGCGTACGCCTCCTTATCTGCAGCCTGCTAGGGCCCACAGTTAAGCTGTTTTCAACAGAGACCTTTAACAACTCTGCATAGGGCAGGGTGAGACTTAAGTCTCTTCTGCTTCGCTTCTGCTCTCCTGCATGGGATAGCACCGAGTCAAGGGACAGGAGAAGCATTAGACACATCTACTGCTGCGCCTACAGCGCTGCCCTGCCTCTGGCTGGGAGCTGCGCACTGCCTCTGGGCTGGGGGTCAGGGGTGAGAGAGGGATCGCTGTGCCCTGCTTCAAATGTAGGCTGGCGATTGGCATCGGGAATCAGCTCCGCAAATCTTGCAGATAATTTAATTCTGGGAAACAGAAATACGTACTCTGTAGCGAGGAATTGGTGAAGAGTGCAACCCAAAGCAGATTGCTCTTTATTTTGCAACTCCTTTTCTAAAGCTGAAGTAATGTGGGGAGAGGGGAAGAAAGAAACATCTGAAACGCATGTATGAGAGCTTTGTCAGTCTTTCTAAAATGCCTCTTGTATTTATTTAATCTTTATTGTATATGGCATAAGATTTATGTTACAACAGGGATAACTGGCATTTTTACGGCACTTTTCCTCTGCAACAAGTTTCTTTTGGAGATCACAAAACACGCTTACAAATACCTATCGATTAAGCCTCATATAATCGTTGTGTGGGTAATGAAAGTTATTCTCTTTGCTTGCCTGTCGCTTCAAGGTTTGTTTAAATCACACGAATCCTCAAGGCTTAAAAGAAAAACAGCAGCAGAAACCCGTGAAGAATCCACTTGCCTTCTTATTTTAACATGCTACAGTCATTGCTCCAGCTCCGTATCAGCTCTGTGGTCAGCCTTCAAGGGAGATCTAAGTTCATCTTTGACCGATCAGCCATCGAATGACTCAGGACATGTGCGGACACCGTTTCACAACTGCATATCGCAGCTGTGGTCTGCCAGGGTGCACACAGTCAGGCAGGAGCCGAGACAGCCCGCTGCCTATATTGCCTTGTTTGTAGTGGTTGATCCTCCCCTAGTCAAAAATAATTCCAGGTTGTGTTGATCTTTAGGGCATGCTGCTAGACCTTCACTTTGTTAAAAAAATGTTAAAGGTGGGTAGAATTTGGGTGTGATAGTGTGTGTGACAGAGCATGAAGGAGAGGTTAAGCCTGGCTATTTATTGTAGATAAAAGAAGTAATAGAATTGTTTAATTATTTTTTAAATCATTCTAGCCTGAGGCACAGTTAGCTGAAGAGATTTTTCCAAGGCCATACCAAAACATTTATATTCCAGACTCAACTATTTATCAACATGAAATGGATACGTTATCTCAGGCATCACCTTTCAAGTCTGGAAAAGTTAGCAACTTGGTAAATAATGTTTAAAATGTGACTGCTTTTCCAAGCAGCACTTTGTGTATTTCCATGCAGTTTTGGGGAAGCTCTAGGAAAATTCACTGATGGAGAAGAATCTGACATGAAATTTTCTTAAATTGTTCAGTGCATTTTTATTTTCTTTTTGAAACAATATATTGAAACTTGGTGATATTTTTTCCACAAAGGCCTCTCAGCTGGCATAGAGGATCTTGTTTTATTGTGGATATATAGAGCTTTTGAGGAGATCCATCTCCCTTCTTTGAAATCATCATGCTTTTCCACAACGTTTTCAAAGAGGACTTGTACGTGGGCATGACTGGGCATCTCCATTCAAAACCAGTGAGCCTTCTGCTTCCACACAGGCAGCCAGGGAATCGGAGATGCTCACTGATGGCTAGGGAAAAAAAAAAAAAAAAAAACGTTTTCTAGGTGTTTTTCTGCTGCATTGGTGACTAAAAATACACTTAGCAAAATCCTGAAAGGAGGAGGAAACAAGTGCACAGCAACACGGCCGAGGCTCCCCTGGATAAGAAGCGTCAGGAGGCAGGCTGGGATGAGGACTGGCTCTTCCCTAACCTCTTGCTGGGATTTATGGTAATCTTGTGATCTAGGGGCTGGAACTGCCATTCCAGCACCAGAGGGGTTTATGACTCTCGTGTTGTTTTAAAGTTATTTGTGCATTCACTGTTCGCATTATGAAATTGCTGTGGGTTAGTTGTTTTTTTTTTTTTTAATCTCTGAAAAGCCAGACTTCTGAGCACTGGTGTAGCTTCCTAATCACAGGGATGGAAACCCCTGAACTTTAACTAGCAGTGTTATCTAAGTAGTCTTCTTTTTGGTTTTCCCAGGTGCTTTTTTTAAAAAAGAAATTACTTTGGGGAAAAATCGGTAATAATGATTGTTTAAAAAGCTTATATTTAATGCTTTGCTATTGCACAGCAAACCTGCTGAGTCACTGGTAACAGTTTAATTCCAAAGCTAGCAACGTTTCTCATCAATTGCCCTGTATACAAAAATCTCCACATTGCATATTGATGTAATTAACAGTAGATAAGGGTGTTCTATTTAAAGGCCATGAAAAGAAGAAAAAAATCCTTCAAGTTGTACCCTGACTGATTTACAATGAATATGAATTTTTGACAAAACACTGTTTGTAGCATGCAGTGTGAAGATTCCCAGTGTGCAGGGAAAGTCTTTCATGATATCACTAGAGAAGTCAAAATAAAGAGCAGAAACTACTTAGGAATTCACTAGAAACCTTGGAGGGAGCTAGGAACAAAACCCCCATGTATAGTGCTTCTGCTCAGCAAGAAAAATAAATGTTTACTTACTAAAGCGCCTATTTCTAAATTGTCAGGTGTGGCTGTCCTTTACAGGAAAGCGGGTGCATGACTGGCAAGGAAAAAGAAAAAATTAACTAGCAAAATAAATACTGTGAAGAGGAAGGAGATACAGCACAGGAAAAGTACTGTGATAGAAAAGGGCAATGGATCAGCAGAAGTTTGCTGGTATGTGCAGAAATGACAACATCTGATTTTCTTTTTTTTTACAGTGAGAAGAAACTATTAAGCATATTTTAAGTCATTCCTGCTTGTATTTTCTCCCCCACTTCTTCCTTTGTAGTTGTTTTTTTCGTTGGTTGTTTTTTTGGGGGGTTTTTTGTGTTTTGTTTTTTTTTTTTTAACGACAAGAAAGAAGATAGATTGCTGGTTGTAAAGAGTGCTGCAGGGGAAACGCTGGGGATATAACCACCTAATTATGAATTTCCTGAATGTGCAACATGACCAGGAGCAACTGGACAGGATTAGTGCTGTATGTTTCATCTCCAGCTGTTTCATGAATACCAATCTGCAAAATCTTCCAAGAAGAACGTTTGGGGTTTTTTTTTTTCCTATGGCCCTACTTTTGGCTTTAACAATGCAAGCAATACTGCTTTGTTTTTTTTAGATCCCAGACTGCAACAAGAGCTTTCAACAAAACAAAACCAAAGCAAACCTAACGAGCCAAAGAACTGCACAGCGTTAAAGAGATTTAGCTGAAATATTTGTAAAATATCAAAAGGAACATCCTTCTCATTGGCAGAAGTGGAACTAACACTGCAGAGATGCGTGATTATGAGACAATAAATGAGAGTATTTTCTCCTGGTGCAGTGGTCAGAAGTTATTGTTTTGAATAAGCACAACTGGTGTGTAATCTTCATGGCAAGCTTCTTGAACTGGTTAAGTGCCAATGCTCTTTGGAAGCTCTTGGCAGACGGGAACTTATTTAAACTTATAAAACCAATGTAGATGAAAAAATGTAAAAAATGCCCTGTGTAAGTCCTCAGCTTGCAAGCAGACAAATTATGAAGACAATGGGGCTTCTCATGGAAGAGAGGGCAACAGGAACATTTTCTTTCCCTGATGCCTTTGTAAAGCTTAAGAAACAACTAATAGAATAACATCCCCAACAAACAACAACTTCTGGTGTGTCAGAAAATCACATCTTTAGAATAACGGCACTGGCGTTTAGAGGGCCTCTTGTAGTTGCTGGAGAAGTCCCTGGGTCTTTTGTGCCTTCTAGTAGAGTTTGACTGGGCATATTCAAAAACCAAATTAAGGGCTTGCCCATTAAATGTAATAAAAGGATGTCCAGTAGCTAACTGGTTTTATCACAGACTGATGTGCAATGCAAAGTTACCATGCACACCACTCACAAGAGGCAGATAATTTTTATTTCAGAACCTTACAGTGATTAGTCCTTTGATCTTATCCCAAGAATAAGATTTTTGGGGCTTAAGTTCTGCACATGTTATTGAGCATGAGAAATACTGACCTGTGTCCTAACAAGGGAAAAATCTGCTAATTAATAACATGAATACAAACTCCTCACCGAACTCGGTCAGTTCATGAATGCAAAAACATGAATATACACTCAGTGAATAACTGGCATTCATTTCTTCTAAATAGAGAGGTACAGATAGAAATCCTGGTTCATGCTAGTGTTTACATGCCCTAGTTATTCAAAAAGAGCGTCCTGCAGAATTTCGGATTCCCTGCAGTAAAAGTGACCATTGTGAACTATGAGCTACATACGCTTACCCAGATTTTCTTGCTTGTGCCAGTCTCTATGGGCGCTATCTTGAAAATAAAACACTGTAAAGATTGAAGGAATTCAGTATGTTTTAATCTGTACAATCTAATCTGCCTTTAGCTTTCATTTTTCAGATAAAAGAGAGAAGACTACCGTGACCAGATAGTACTGTATGATTTTGAGTACCCAATTGTTTAAATTACACTAACTTTAATGGTTTGTGATACATAAAGACAAGGGCTCCAAAAAGGGTTTATTAACAAGAAAAAAACAGATTATATCATCCCATCTTTATTATGTGGAAGTAGTAAGCGATGTGATCACAAGGGGGAGGGAGGAGAGGTGCTACATCACTTTTTTCTGGATGTTTTCGTAAGGAGATAATCCAGTTGTCTGCTTTGAGCATCCTGCCCTTCCCACCTCGCTGAGTCCTTCGTCTGGCAGAGCGAGGTCCGAGTGAGGGATGCTGCAGCACCCGCGCTCAGCCTGCTGACAGATCACCTAAGGACTTTCTTGCTGAGTACATCTCTCTCTCCCCATCCAACTTGCTGCTGGCCCTGAGAGTACGAGTCTGAGCCCAGGGCTCTGGGTTAAACACCGAGCCCCGAGCCAGCCCACCCCACAGAGATGTAATAACGCACATGGAGCGAAAACTCCTGCGGCCACAGTCCATCCAATGTTTGAGCAGAACCATCCACCCTATACACTGGTGCTATGTGGTATTAAAAATGACCAAGGGCAATACGCCCCAGGCAACAAAAAACTACAAATCAACCCAAAACAGTGTTCAGCAAATAAATCAATCAAAGCATTCTCTGTGTACTGTCAAACGGCATTGATGCCAACACGCCGGGCTGCCTGCCCTCCAGAATATAGAACACGCAGCTTGTGGGAGTAGTTTAACTCAAATCACACCAGAAAAGCGAGGGAAAGTACCCTGTGAGAATAAAGACTGTCTTCTCAGCCTTTACAATGATGTCTGATCTCCAAGGCCACGTCCCCATTGCACGGAGAGTTTCCACAGGCCCCTCTCTGGGATTTGTCATCGAACAGGAAGGGATGGCTGATGGGGATGGTAGCAGAACACAGGGTTTAGAATTGGTTTGGATTCAACCCCAGTCAGCAGTACCTAAATTGTTAGTGTGTGATGGCTAAACAATTCCTGCTTGAAAGGAGTTAGGAGTTTCTGTCTGGTCCTGGTGTATCTGCAGCTTGGGAATGACTGTCCTGGGGACACGGATCCAAGAGAAAGGCCAAAGAAGGAGACAGCATCATCCCTTTATCCCGCTCCCCTGCCACAGGCGCGTGAGGGAAGGGAGATGGAAGAGACGCGCTATTGTGTTTCTGATGCCACTTGCTTCCTGAATAAACAGAAAGGTCTCACCGTGATAAAAGAAAAATATGCACGTCATTGAAAAAACTCCAGACTCATCAAACAGAAAAGTTAACTTCATGGCTTTGGTCTATATTTGTTTGGATGACAGTTTAGGCCAGTCATTTTCTCCAGTGTGTTCTGTCTGTCCCTTCTGCGGCACCACTCAACAACCTAATCCTTTTCTTTTTTCAGGGGCAAAAGAGGTTTCCTCCCGGTCTGATTAATGCTCTTCCTAGATGAGCTGGCTCAGGGAGTAAACCATTAAAGAAATAGTTTTATCTGTTATTTATGTAGGAACTTTCTGAGGAAAAGCGGTCCTGGTTTCACTCTCCTCTGCCCTCTTCCTTGGTTTATAAGCCATGCCCGGTTTCCACTGAAGCAGTTTACAGTTGCTGTTACCTGTATCTGCTCTTCCAGTTCATCAGGGCAGCGTGGGTGAATAGAAAGCACTCCAAGGAGAAGGTGTGCGTTTGCTCCAGGCCCAGGCTGGCTTTACTCTATTTTGTCTAAGTCTGCCACTTCTGTGGTTCCAGGTGAGCCTGGAAATGTCCCCGTGCCCAGGGCCTCTGTTTTGACTTTCCAAATGAGGATCTCGCCTTCCTCTGGCCCCTCAGATAGAAAACCTACAAATCAGTCCTCTGGTTTCACTTCCTTCCTCTTCCTTGTTTCTTTTCATTTTGCTTTCTTCAGATTTGACTTTGTTTACTCTTCAACGTAAATTTTAGGGGGATTTTTTTGGGCATTTTCCATCTTGGGTCAGTAATTTTTTTTTTCCTTTCTGAACCAATGTTTCACTCCCTCCCTCTGTCTCTTTTCTCTATCTTTTCCCTCACAACACAGTCCATGAGACCAAGTAAAGGCTTTACCACCCTAGTGAATAATTAATCTCATCTGACTCTGTAACTCAATCCAGGATCTTCAAAAGGTCTGCATGTTTTGGGTCACTAATAAAACATTTTTCTACTTTTAGATTTTACTCATGAAAGTTTTTGCAATTAACGACAAACAATACTTAGAGCTGGCTGACCATTTTACATTGAAAAATCTTTCCCATGGGAAAATGATGATTCGTTATTTTCATAGGAATTATCTATTTCAGATAAATTTTTTTTTTTCTGTGTTTTGGTCACTAAAAAACAAAACATCCTCAGCCTAGTTGGGCATGACGTTTTGGTTTTACCGAACTTTTATGCCAAAGCAATTTTTCTTTAGTGTGAATTTCAACAAGAAGTAGAACATCAAGGAGTCCTACGGGAAAAACGTTTGTGTTGATATTTTAATGGAAGCTGATGAAAATACACCTGGGCTGCTTAAGCCTCCACAGGGTTTTCCAGCTTCTGAAAGGAAACCTTGCTCTGGTAGATAAAGTAGATCAGCTGCTGAGGAAAGCTGTAAGGAAAAATAACACTGAAGAACACTGGGATGGAGAGAAGGCAGAGCACAAGACGTGCGGGCGATGCGCTTTTGCAAAGGAAGGTTAGGTACCCAAAGGCCAAATCAGAAGACTCTTCATAGCGTGGCTGTGATCCGTGGTGTGGGCGAGGCCGTGTCCTGTTTTAAGCTTTTCCTGTAACCAGATTAAAGCCCTAGCCATGATTCCCACATTGCCTGGATGCAGTGCTGAGAGGTAAATGGCCACCGTGGTTCCTCGGGGCTCTTTTCCAGAGCCAGGGGACAAACTTCTCTTCTTTTGGGCTGCAACAATTTAATTAAGCCAGAGCATTTGTTAATCTCTGAAAAACGTTGCCTAAAACTTCACCTCCTCGCTCCCAACCCACGGAAATGTCGGAATGACCACACCGATGGGTCCAAGGCTTCTCCTAATTGGGTGTCTTGCTCTTGCAGCAAGCCGCAGCAGATGCCATGGGGAGGACACACAGAAGAGCCCAGGAGACGCTCGCAGATCCCAGCCTTAAACTGTGCGGACGAGAGACTTCCCCAGCCAGAAACGGCATTTTTGTGACAACAGGGACCAACCTCCGCCACGACGGTGGAGGCCGCTCCCTGGGCAGGAGGAAGGCTGGGTGGGTGATTTATGTTCCAGGGGTGACATCTGGGAACAAGTAACGACGCAGGAACTGGGGAGGAACCTGGGGCGGACGAAGCGAAACGGGACCCGGGCGAGGGGAACGGCGGCCGGGCCCCTTCCAGGCGGCGGGGCCGGCGCTGGGCGCGTAACGATGCGGCGCCGCCTGACTGGGCCGCGGCCCGGCGCCGCCCCGGCCCCGCTCCCTCCCCGTGTCCGCTCGCCCCTCCCGGCTCCCGCCTCCCGCCTCTCGCCTCCCGGCGCCCGGGGACGGGGCGGAGGCGGCGGCGCGGGGCCGGCCCGGGGCGGGGCGGAGCGGCTGCTCGGCGGGGCGGGGGCAGGAGGGCCGGCGCGCCCCGCCGCCGCCCGCCCGCCTCAGCCGGCTTTTCGGCGGGAGCCTCTACTCCAGAGTGCGCGGTAGCGTGGGCCGTCCGCGGGCCCCATGTGGTGCCGACATCACTGACATGGCGGAATCCCCGCCGAGCCCTCCTGGCACTCGCTCCAGCTAGCCGGGACTCACCGCCGCTCCCGGCCCGGCTCGGCCCCGCCGCCCCGCACCAGCCCTCCGCCAGGTAAGGACGCGGCGTGCGCGCTGGGGGAAGCGGATCCCGGGCGGGGGGAGCCCCGCGGATCGGCGGGCAGCCCCGGGGAGCCGCGTCCCCCCGCCCCGAAGCGCCGCTCCCGGTCCCGGCTCTTTTGTTCGGCGGTGGGGCGGGAGCGCGGGGCGGCGGCGACGGGACGGGGCGGCGGCGGGACGCGGCCGCACTTGGCGGAAAGTTTTCTCTCGCTGTCCGCCGCCCCCCCCCCCCCCCCCCGCCGCCCCCGCCCTGCTCTCCCCGCCCGGCCCGTGTCGCGGCGCCCCGGGGTCCCGCCGGCTTTCCCCCTCGGCGGGGAGCTCCGCGGCGGGCGGCGCCGTGCAGGCAGGCGGGAGCAGCCCCGCGGCGGCCCTGCGAGGGGCTGGCGGCGGGACGGGCCCTCCAGCACCGCTCGGTAATCCCGAGGGGCTGCCGGCCCGGCTGCTGTCATCGCCTCCGCCCGGTCGCTCTGCCCCGCGTCGCGGGTCCAGCCGGTGCGGCTCCAGGAGGAAAAAATTTGGGGAGAGGTCGGTGCTGGCGCCCGTGTGCGGGGGCCGGTGGCACGCGTGGGTGTCTGCGTGGCGGCGGCTGCCCCCGCCCTGCCCTCGGTGTGTCCCCCCCCCCCCGGCCCCGGAGGAGGCAGGTCCGCGCCCTCCGGCTGTGCCCGGGAGCCGGCGGGGAGAGCGGCCCCGCTGCCCGGCGGGGGGGGGGGGGGGTGTATGCCAGGCAGGTGAAAAAGCCGGGGCTGCTCCTCGTCCGTAGCTCCCTCCCAAAATGTCTGGATTCAGGGGGCATGTTGGAGAAAAAGCTGGAGAAAGAGCGGCTTCTCCCGGCCCCGTCCTCCCCGCCCGGCCCTTGGCTGAGGCGGCTTTGGGAAGGAAAACCCTGGAAACTTTTTATTTCGCTTGCCAGACACCTTTTGAAAATGGCATGCTACCAGCAGACGGAATGAAAAAAAGAAAAAAGTCTTTTAAAAGCTTAACCTCTCTTAGGTTAAGACCACATCTGCATCCCACTGCTTTCCCCCCCCCCCCCCCCCCCCGGTTCTCAGAAACGGTCTATTTAAATAAGATTTTGGCTAAGGTAGTGCGGCTTGGAGTTAAATGTAATGAACCATTTATCCCATCTATATTTGTAGAATAAAAGGCGGGAGGCATGCCTGCCTCTCTCCATATTAGTCATTTTGTATTTCATCTGCGTTTCTTTGTGTGAGTACCTAAAAGTACTGCTCCGACTCCTTAAAGTAGTAGTTACCCCATCACAGATGGGGAAACTGAGATATAGAAAAACATGAAGCTTCTTTGTTGGTGTTGGTTTTTTGTTAGTTTGGATTTTTTTTTTTCGGTTGTGCTTTTTTTTTACTTTTTATTTGAACTCAGTGCTGGATTTGTGAGAACAGAATTCACATATCCCAGTTCCCTGTGCCCTTACCACATTTGCTGTATCCCCTAACCGCTTACCCTGCAGAACCCAGGGCTCAACTAGTGCGTTCCTGAAAGGTGCCAAACCAGTCTAACTCGAGCTTAACAATGTGCTAGGTAATGGGATTTCAAACTTGCATGTATTTTTAAGTCTAGAACACTATTTCTCCACCTTTTTTGCAGCTGAGCTTGGTTAAAAGAGATTGAGGCTGCCAGTGCCTCAGTGACTGTGCTGGTCTGAGGCTTTGCCCCTTTCTGATGGGGAGCTGCTGGTCTGGACATGGATGATACGATATGTCCTTGGCTGGAAATCCAGATAAAGGCATCGCTTCCATAAATCTCAGGAACTGATGATGGGCTGCCTCCTGAGTGGAGGCATCTTGCTCTTCTCGCCCAGTTGTCTTGCCCACCTACCGCCCATGTACCTTTCTCGGCAGTAAGAACACATGCTGCCGGTGCTACCAGTAAGAAAATGATTCTTGGCGGTGTTCCCGGGGTCATTTCGGGTCTCGCACAGAAGCAATCTGTTAGTGCTTTTCTCCTAATCTTCAGTGCTTTGTGGTTCCCTCTTGTTAGTTTTCAAGCAGTTGTGCTTTGTGGTTCTGTCGCGACCCTGCTGTGACAGAAACGTCTGCTGCCCCAGAAGTATCGCGTATTGTTCTTCCCAGTTCAGTATCTTTTAGCTAGTTCATGCTCATAATGTAGCTCGGAGATGTCTGTGGATGTTGATATATTTTCCAAATCTTTTTTTTCTTGAACCATCGGGACTCATCTGGTTTGGGTTTGAGGTCACTGCTGGGACAGCGATGAGAGGGTTTTTTCATACTGTTAGCCTATAGTTGGCCAAAGGATCAGACATGAAGAAAGTTAGCATCCAAAATAAGCTGATATTCTGCTATAGTCAAGAAGCTCAGAGCTGTAACTCCACACCACAAGCATTTTATCTTTACTCTTGGAAAAGTTTGTAACTTCCAATCTGAAGTGTGTTTATTCTGACACTTTTTTTTCCTACGTATAATATTTAGTGAACTGAAAGATGATTTCTGCGTCATACCTCTTTCTTAGCAGAGAATTTATGGGTTTTTCTTTTCACTTTGTAGATTCCTTTAAGTCCTCTGATGAGAGAGAGAGAGAGAAGCAGTTGGGGGCAGTTAAACTTCTACAGTTCATGAATCTATGCAAGAAAATATATACAGATCATGCAGCAAACTTCCGCATGTGTGCAGTTGTACTCATGAACTTTCTAATTAGTATAATTGGCTTTTTCCCGCAAAAATGTAGGTTGTCAGTCTGGTGAGCCCTAGCACAGAAGCAAAGTTTACAGTATGAGTAGATGTTTGTAGTGTGAGGATCTTAATTCCTACAAAATACATACAGTTACGTAGAAGTCCCAGAACCCGTATACAGCAGAATAAAACAAATTACTCTCCACACGGCTTTTCTTCTCAGCATAGTTTACCACTCGTCTCAAAAGGAAAGATGTGAGGCAAGATAGAGTGTCCTGTGAGGAGCAGCAGGACTGGCAGTTTGGGATGCCATGGAAGGGCATCCTTCTCTCTCCACCAAGGATGCTGTGGTAGCGGGTGTGAAGTCTGGAAATCTAGTGTCTCAATGCTTTGGACTGGTTTTATGTAACATGCTGCAAGTTACCAAAGCCCAATGTGTTTGCAACAGCCTTTAGTGTACAGCAAATAAAATAAAGAGCAGAGGATGCCAGCAGACCCCTGTGCAAATCTCAGCTGTGCAAAATACCTTCAAGGCCAAGAGTTTCTCAGCACGTGTTGCACAGAGGACTTGTGCCTAGGTGATCTTCTCTGCGCTGCTGGATGGCAGCAGTTGAGCGATGGAGGATCCTTTAGGAACGGGAGTATCAAAAGTCATGTTGTTTACGGCCAAGGTTTGGTGTCCCTGTGTGATCTGTCCCTGGAGATGGAAGGTATGTGGGAAGAGGGAAGTTCTTCAAACAAGGCGGTGGAAATAGGAGACGCTGGATACACAACGGTAACAGGCCATCTACAGGCAGGAATGTTGGTGCGTCGGCAAGCAGATCAAACAGTTTCCAGTGGGGATGCGGTGGTTTGCATTGTTACCAATTTATTCTAAGCACTGCTTTGCAAAATTAAGGTTGGAAACCCCCGATCTGTTGATTACAGCCAGCCAGGAAATAAAAGCCCAAACTAATTAAACGTGATTTATTGTGGAATTGGTAACAGTGTTGGAGAGATTAGTTGCCTTTCAGAAATGCTGCTGCAGATGTTAAATCTGTGCTCTGCTCTGCATGAAAAATGATGGTGCTGTTGAGCAAATACACAAGGAAAGTGTAGTGTCTGTTACAGTCTGTTCCTGGGCAGGAATAGACTGGTCCCAGGTAGTGTGGCTTGGAGCAAATCTTCATGGTGCTTTTAACTGGGAAAGGATGGCTTTCCTTGAGCTCGGAAGTTAAAATACCTGGCTTCTCCAGTGACATGCTTTGCGCATTTGGTCTAGGGAATCCTTTGTTTACAAGGAAATTGTGTTGTTTGTTAGCAGATAACACACAAAAAGCCGACTACAACACCAACTCTGAGAAACGTTCTTTAGTTGTATTTCTAGAGGTGACAGTTTATAATGGTGGTATATACTGAAAGTTACCATTTGGATAGTCTGCTTATTGAACTGCAGCTATGTATAATGTTATTTGTGTAATATGAAGCAACAAGCAATTCCCCAGTAATTAAGATATATTTTCTATTATATTTTGAAGAGGACAAAGATTGCAGCTAATACTGATATGTGGCAGTTGCTTGTTCTGCATCTGCTTTTAGTTCCTCTAGAAGCTACTCAGTGGAGTGACAAGGTGGATTCAGGAGCAAAGTTTCTGCTGCTGTGGGGATTAATTTTTATTTTTTTTGGTTAGATTTAGGATAACTAAAATCAAACACTTGAATTCTCTGGAGATGAAGGTGATAGGCTTGTCTGATTTCTCTATGTTGACTTAGTGTATGGCTATTCCGTGCAGCAATGCACATACCTCACAGCATGCTTTATGTGTAAGTCTTACAATTACCTTATACGTAGTTATGGACATTTCTATTATGAGGTCTTTGCAAAGGACTCTAATAATAGAATGTATGTGTGTACATATGTATTTAAACATATACTTCATGCTTTCAGGAGTGTTTCATATGGAATGTTTTGAAACAAGAAAAAAGAAATTGCTCTCAAGAGGCTGTTAAAATCTTCAATAAGTCACAATTTTAGATGACCCTCGCCGCCCTCAAAGATGCTTGGGATGTTTGTGGACAGATTTCCCCAGCTTTTAGTATGAACTAGCAAAATATTCAATGTGTTCTGCTGAGCTTGTAGCTAGTTCTCTGGGCCTCTATGCAGCTGTGTCAGTTTTGCGTGGTTGCTCCCTGTTCCCCACTCACCCACTAATAAACCACTAACATTTACAATCTAAATCCCCGTGTTATCTTGTGCCCCAAATACTTCTGCGTGATTCTCCAGTCAAGCCCAACGCTGTAGTGAAGTAAGATGGTGTGATTATTTTGGACCTTGGTAGCAGAAACAGCACGGGGGTAGAGAGTTGTTTGATTGTTTCAGGACCAGTTTACTGTTTTTCTTTAGTGTAAGATTAGTTAACCGCTAGAATTTATTCCACTTGGTAAGTCGCCTTTATTGTGGAAGTTTATGCCTGTTCAATGGCAAGTCATATATCACAAATGACCTTATGCTTGCTGACACTGGAGCTGATGTAGGTATGTTATTAAGTGTAATGCATTGCTCTTTGCTTGTTATTTATTTATTGATGTGGAATAATGCAGCAGAGAAGAAAGGATGATAGCATTTGTAGATAATGAGAGCATTGAATAGGTTTCCTTCTGGTCAGCCTGTATTTCTTGCAGACTCATGTAATGTCAACTCACAGAAAAAGAATTGCTTTCAGTGTCTTGTTCCTAGCAAACGTATGGCAAACAGAAGCATCACTTTGTTAGAATAAATTAACAGCGCAAGCGGCACAGTCGGATCTGCAGAGGCTGTGGATTATTCAGGGTGTGTACTGCCTGAACTCAAAAGCCTGAAAAGTGGCTTTTGTCTATAAGTACTGATTGAGGTGGTGAGGTTGAAAAGCAAAAGCACAGCTTGGGCTTGACTTACGTCATGAAGTGCATTGCTGTGTGGTGTGACTTACTAAAACATCAAATGGAAAGGCAAAATACTACCGGGAATAATGGCTTAGACTGAAGCGGGAAGTGGGAAAAATTCATGCTTTTGTGACAAGATAAGGCAAATTGGGATATACCACATATCTGATTCTTCTAGATCTGTTTCAACTGGATGCAAGTTTGAGACTCAGATGAATACATGCGTGTGTGCAGTGTCCTGTTCTTGTAGTAGAAGGGCGGTTACATGGTCGGTGTTTTGCTTAGAGTTGTGTGTTTGCTTGGGTTGAACGGTTAAAATGGCAGTCTTGTTTTCCCCAGTTCTTAATCCACTTTATTAACATGTATTAATAACCTGTTCTTTTGTTAGATACTCTAAAGCTCCAAGGAAATGATTTTGTAGTCTAATTCCAGTAGATACCTTTTTATTCGTCGTATTAAAAATTGAAAAAAGGGGTAGAGAGTAAGCCGTTGTGTTTCATGAAAAAGTGTTGGTGCTGTTCCTGTAGTATACAATGCTGTCTTTAACTGCAGCTACCTTGGAAGCGATGGCTTTTAAGGTGAGAAGTTTGTTCCTATTCAGTTGCACTGACTGAAGGATGACAACACGGTTTTTGAAGGCTGGTTTCCAGTGAGTCATCCCCTGAGCTGGGCAGAGGGGCACTCAGCTGCTGTCAGATCTTCTGCTTTGGCAGGTTAACTAGGAAATTCGTTTCCAAAGCCTGCCTTGGGGAGGGGAGAGCTACAAGTCTTTATTTTGTAATGCTGGGAAGCATTAGAAGACGTGGCATCTCAAAGGAAAGCGAATGGAAGAAAACAACTGTTTCTTACTCTGGATTTTTACAGAATTGGCTTCTGCTTTAATGAATTTTCTTATTCCTAGGACTTCTGCTTTTCTCAGTGTCCCACTTGCCCATCCTTTCCTTAGCACGCTTATTCATTAGCTGCCCATGGTTTCTGATACTAAGATAGGGTTTTCCTTTTAATTATATCTCTGTATGATTTATGTTCTTCTGTTGGTTGCACAGTTGTTGAAGGTGATCCTTGGCCATGCAGCGAGGTTACTTCTCTCGCATTCCATACCAGAGGCTCAGGGTGCAGCACTTGGTGTTGCAGAAGAAGTGTCCCTCCTGAGCGGCCAATGCTATCTGACGACCTGCGTGTCTGGGGAACCGAGCAACTCGATGCACGATCTTTGCTCTTTACTGGCTTTTCTCGAATGCTTCAGCTGTGGGCGAGGGAGGGGCTGCAGATCTGTGTTTGTGGCACACTGCATTCCCTTCCGTCCTCTTCCCTTTTGCTTCGTGCTCTTGTTCACGCGGTGGGTGTGACGTGTGGCCATTGCATGACTAAAAATGCAGGCATGTGGACGGGAGGCTGTTGCATGGGAGGAATGCGTCCATCCGCATGTGTAGTGGGGGTGTGCCCAGCATTACAGCCAAGGTGGCTGTGTCTTGGCTCCGAGGTGGGTACAAATGACACAGGAAGGCTGTGGTAAATGGTCCCCAGGTACTTCAGAAGAGTCCAAGTGGTCTGATCTGGCAGGACCACAGGGCACTGCTTTTGGGTCATAGGTTGAGTCATTGTTGATGATACCTGCCAGCCAGCCATGCAAGGAGAAAAAAATCCATGGGCGTCTTCAAAACCTGGTTTTGAGGAATGGGTCAGAAGTTTCCTGGCTTTAAGGGCGTTCTTGGATGAAGAGTGATAGGGAAGGAAATGAGAAATTGGAAGTGTAGTGAGGTGGCCTCATGTTTTGGCTGTGATGTGTAAGAGGGAGCTATAAGGCACAGAGGTGGCAGCGTTGGAAGGAGTTAATCTGTGAGTGGCTTGCAGCACTGTGAATGGTCTATGGAGAGCTTAGACGTGGAGACTAACCCAGAAGCAGGCTGAGCTGTGGGAAGGTTAGTGGTGTTTATGGGCAAAAGAAAGGGATGGCAAAAAAAAAATAATCTTTAAATTCAAAATAAATCATAACTTTCCAAGTCAGTCCGTTAGAGAATGGTGCTTTCATGATGTTTGTGTTGTATCTGAGCATGCATATAAGTTGTCTCCTCTTAAATGAGTGACCTTTTCGAGGAGGAGAGAAGATGGAACCAGCATCACAAATAATCCCCTGTATAAACTATGGGGTCTAACAACATTTAACATTTTGGATCAGTGCAAAATGACTGGATAGCTGAAAGTGTGATCTGCTGCTCGCTTTGTGCGCTGTGACCCTGCAGGCGTTCAGCTCTGCTCTGAAAAGTTCAAGCCTATTTTGTACCAGCAGGAAATGTATGTTAGATGTTTTGAGGATAAAGGGGTAATTTTCTAGCAATTCAATGAATACAGTGATACATTCATAAGTCTAGCTTGTTTGACACGGTCATTTTCTCCCTGTTCGGTAATCAGAAGTTAGTGATTTAGGTTACTGTAGATGCTCTCCTTGTTGGTGGTGATACTGATGAAAATAACTCTAAGAATAAGCAAAAGTGAAGCATAGTTTTCTGATACTTCCATGTTTCACTTACACTCAAGCAGGTGGGTAGCTTATACCTGTGGTGCCTCATTATGTAACTTTCTATTTGTATGTTGTTCTCTGGGTTTATTTGTTATAAAACTAAATTGAATTTTAGTTCAGCAGGACGTCAACCACAGAAACACAACAAACAAACAAAAACCTTTAAGGCCCAAACCAAAATGACTTCATATTTCACATTTTGGTTAACTTCAGATGTTGTTAAGGTAATAGTGTCTTACGTTCAGAAGTCAGAAATATCCCAAGGATTTCGCCAGAGACACAGGTGATGTCTTGTTGCATGACTCTTGCAGAGTACTGTGCGGCACTAAGCTATTCTACCATGCTGGGAAGGTAAAGTACCATAACAAGGTAGCAGCTTATGGCTCACTGAGTTTTTTGCATACTATATTGTATGTTCCAGTTTTTGCTTCGTGAAGGTCTGGAACCACACTCTTAGAGGACTTGGTACGGAACACTTGGGTTATATTATTGGTAGCTGACTGTAACTGATACAGAAGGAATCTTAGGGCTAAAGAGGAAAAAAGTCAAGTTCTGAGATCTTCAACAAAGCAAAAATTCTGTGGATCTTGCCATAAAATTGGACAGCAGGGATCAGAGTTGTTAACGTTGCTCACGCTTACAGTCTGCTTTAATCCTTGTTTCTTGTATGTCAGCTGGTGGCAAAATTAACGTGTTTGGTTCTGCTCTGCACATATTTATTTTTGTAACTCCATATGCTGCTCTAACAGATCTTTCTTACTGCTTATTAAGTTCACTGGTGATTTTAATGACTGGACAAAAGATAAGCATCCTCTGTGACTTCATCAGACGTACAGTGCAAACTTCTTTTTGCCGGTTTGAAGCCCGTTCATCAGGTCAGAGCGCATTGCGAGCAGCAGTCAGGGCGCTGTACGCCCACGACCGCTAGGAGTTCCAAAATGGAGAGGAATGGTCTTGTTACCTAGTTGAAGCGTCTTCTCCCTACAAGGTCTCGTGTGTGCGGTGTTTTATCTTTACCCTTTTCCCTCTCAGTTAACAGAGCTGGACGTGCTTGTCAGGATTTTCCAGCTGCCTTCTTCAGTGGGCAGGAAATGGTGATGGGGTGGAAATTAGGCAATCCTACCGAGCGTAACCAAAAGGGTCTCTGATCTTTTCCACAGCAGCCACTTCTGGCTTCTGGATAAAACATAAGAGTCAAGTCATTCAGATACTTCTGTAAACCACAATCTATTTAGTGTACAAGACAGCTACACTTTAATTTTTATGCGTCTGAATAGGTTGTTTCAGTGGATGTGTGAGAGCTGCTATGTTACTGTAAAGGCAATATTTGTGGATATAAAACACTGAAGTTAGACATCAACGGTTTCACTTCCTTTTGGCATTTCTTGATCATGCAGTCAAACAGGATGATATTATGCTCTAAAAAAGCTGCTGTAAAAAGTTTCTCAGTTTCTCAGACCTCCTCTTACAGTGTTGTCCCTGCTAGCAGATCTGGGTCCTTTCTCATCTGTCTTAATAAATATTTATTTCCCTATTCCCTCCTTCCGTCCTTAGATTTTTCTAGACTACAACGTATTCATTTCAACGTGTCTGGAATTGTTTGGTTAGTGTAAGGGGGCAAAGGTTGGTGGATAAGTGGTTGTAGTATCTTCTGAAACTTGAGAGTTGGGAGGTAGGAAATATGAATATGTGAAGACAAGGAAAACAATAATAAGGGAAATAGTTTGCAAGTAGGTCGAGTGTATTATTTGTAGCCCTGCCGTAATTTAAGATTCTGTGGTGTTCTCTAAATTAAATATAAGCGAATATAATATGCTCTCTTATGTGATTGAGTTTACTTGAACAGTGATAATAGCACCATTGAGCAAATTTGATATATCCTCATGATAGGCAGTGATGTGCTTTTACTGCAGCTGCAAAACTCTGGCAGTGCTGGGTAGGGATGAGGTGCTGCTTTCTGGCTGTGGGTTAGCGACGTGGCAGTGGGAGACATGTCCTTTCGCTTCGAGAGGGGAAATGTAAAGCTTTGGCCCAGTGCCTGGACTAGCCTCAGATGGTGAGAAGAGGTTTTATACTCAAGTTAGAAAGTATATGGAGATGGCAGATTGGATTTGTCAACTTTCCTCCTACATATATATATATATATATAAAAAATTTTTTTTAAGTGTCTTAATTAGATATCAGTGTCGTGGCTCCATAGAGCAAGCGAGGTTTAGCTGTCTTCTGGTGGTTCCCTGGATGGCTGTGCATGTGCAGAGCTGTCTTGGCGGAAGGCTTGTTGCTGCTCGGGCAGGAGGACGTGAGCCCCCGCCCAGGGCGGTGAGGTGCTGCTGCTGCTGGCCTGCCGGTACTGCTCCTCTGCCTGATCTTAGCACATGGCAAGGGCAAGGCGATTTGAGGGAGCTATATGCAAAACTTGGGCAATTCAAATGAAGAAAATCTTACAAGGTGACTTTCCATAAAGCTTTTGAAGAGTGCTTGACCGGTTCTTTCACGTGTATTTTATATTAGCTATATACTGTATAAAGTATCTCTGTTTCAGCATTTTTGCACATCCCTACTTCTCACAGAAAAAGTTTGTGTTCAACAACTGGTGCACTTCTGAAAAATGCAAAGGGATTTGGGGGTGGAAGGGGAAAACAACTACACCTGACTGCTCATCATCTGCAAAATACACAGTTGGAAGGAAGAAATGGAGAAATACCTTTTTTGTCTGTTATCTTCTAGTATATTAGACAAAGATTTAGTGTTGCTGCTATATATTTTTCTGCCAACATTATCTCATCCTGACCTTTGTGATCAATGTTAGCATTGAGGTTTTTTTAAAGCAGATACAGAGACTTTGCTGTGCAACTACTTGACCATAGCGTGAGTGTGGTTTGTTAGTGGTGATACAGCCGTGAAAGAAAGGCGTGCACCAAAGGGTGGTTTTTATTTTGCCTTTAATAGAGATGGGAAGGGAGATTAATACTATTTTGCAAGTTCTTCTGGGACTTCTTTTGGAAAATGTGTACGTTCTGATCACCTGTGTTAGTGAAAGATGGGTAAATTGGAAATGGTGTGGTTGCGGGAGAGGGTTACAAGCATGAGTGGGAGTGTAGAAAGTCTTTCTTGTAAGATGAGATGGAGAAATATTTAACAGGAAGAAAGTTCCAATGAACTTTACTATCTCAAATTCATCGGAGATGTAAACACTGTGAAGGCGTACAGGACTGTTGAAGCCAAAAGCCAGTGTTAGCAGATGAACACATGGGTGCAAGCTGTCAATAAATAAAAACTTTTTCAGAATTTGATCAAACGGCTTAGTCCCAAACCAGTCCAGCTATCCAAACAGGAGACACCTTATGGCAAGCAGAAAGACCTAACTAATTTTAATGTATAGAGCTTTGTGCAAGGCTGTGAAAGAATATGTGGCTGTAGTATTTTCATATATGAATAAGGAGCGCACAAGTGGCAGACTGATTTCAAGGAAGCAGGAGAACAGAAAAGGACCTTCTGTCCTGGAACAGTGTGCGATGAAAATACTCGAGGCATTCATTGAAACAGCAGAATTTATAAACCTGATCCTTATTTTTCTTTAACGAATTGACATAGTAAAAATACTGGTTTCTTCAAGTCTGCTTGCACTTGAAGTTATGTAGGTGCAGAGCTGTACAGTATGGGTGCTGCAGCTTTGACATGGTTGCGATCGTGGTGGAATTTCACTCCTGTATCCTGTTACTGATACTTTTATTGGTAGAAGGTCCTGATGTAACATAGCTTCAGGAAGGGAGAGAGCTTTCAAAGAGCTTTGAACATCAGGTCAAATGATAAAGGTGCTTTCCAGAACTGGTTTGTGAAAGTGGTGGATCACTTGCCGGGATAAAGCCCCAGAGGTTTGTATCCAAAACTTTACTAATGATAATCCCTAGGAAGGAGCATGCTAACTTCAGAATAATCACAAGCTTCAAAGCAAAATCGGAATACAAGGTAAACTTTGTTTATGCTTTGACTTAGGGGGGGGGGGGGGGGAAAGTAGAAGACTGGTATTTCACAAATATGAGTTTAAATATTTAAAAATCGAAATGTCTGAATTTCTATTTCCTGATATAAGATGGAAGTTGTCCTGAAATACAATGTAAAAGCTTAAAAAAGAAAGAAATTAGTGAACAGATGCGCAATGCCAAAGTAGGAATATTTTCAATGATATGGAAAGGAAAATGTAAATTGGGTCACCTGCAACTTCAGAAGCGGCTGTACAAACAAGAGATGACTAATTATGCTTGTGCCAGTGCTCTGGAAAAGGAAAAATCAGCGTTTAGTGGAGGTATTATCTAGCTAATTGCTTAGTAGCTACATTGAAATTGCTTTAATACTGGCCTGTGGTGTTCCAATTCTCAGCAGAAATGCTTTTGTCAGGCAGTAGTTAATGTTTCTTGAAGAGGGGAGGATGCAGTGAGTCCTGCAGGCTTTCATCTGTTTTCCTCTCACAACGAGGAGTCACAGGAGCTTGTTGACAAAGCTGTTTTCTATGATTGAACTGAGGGTTTGTTTTGGGTGGGTTTTTTTTTGTTTTAAAGAGTCAAGTTTTACTTAAATATATTATCAACACTGTCTCATTTAAGCTTGTGTGATGTGCTTTCATTTCTGGGCTACTTGGGGGAGGAAATTGTTTTAATTGTCTTTATGTTAATGCAGAAGAACTGGGAGCTTGTTTCCATCCATCAGTGCTGGAGACTTGAAACAAAAGCCAAGCAAACTTCCAGATGGTTGCAGATCCTGGATCCCAGCCACTGCCCAACGCGATTCAGTACGCCTGCCTCAATCCTTTAACTGCTTACAAAACAGCTGGCTGCCCGGCTGAGAAGCGCAGACTTTGCCTTCCTTAGCAGGAAGGAGGAAGGTGAAGCAGTGTGGTGGGGCAGGAACCGTCCCCGTGGGGTCCTCGGGCTTTGGCCAAGGCTCCTTGCCAGCGACATAAGGATTGGCTTGTGAGTTCTCCAGAGTTATAAAACACCCGGCTGTTGACTTTTAAAGTTGTGTGACTGGGCAGCAGAGCACTTGGATGGGCTGGAGGACGGAGCTGTATTGACGGAGGAACAATGGTTTCACAAGCACGCACACGTACTGCCCTCACCCCCCTTCTGGAGCCGTGGGTGTGCACTATCTGAAACCCTGTCACTAATTAAAAATCACAATAAGCTGGTGCATTTAAAAGTTCGATGTGGTTTCTTTGTTTTTATTTTAAAAATGTCTCTGGCTGGAGAGTTAATGAAATGACCGGGAACGGCGTCTCGCATTGTGGCCACTTGCTCAATCGTGGCTGAGTTGGAGCGAAGTATGTCAGAGTTGATTTTCTTGTTCTGATGGGATTTCAGCCCAGTATGGCAAGGGAAGAGTTATTGTGGGCAACCGAACTAACTCAGCTTCAAGGCGTAAAAATGCTGGTCGGAGGGCAGGACCTGGCTGGAGGAACCTGGCTGGGACTGGGGAAGATGGGGCGGAGGGAGCATCCCGGGACTGGGCAGGGGACCTGTGGGCTGGGTCAGGAGCACAGGCAGCAGCAGTGATCTGTGGGGTTTTACTTAATGGTAGCTGTATGTGGGTAGTTGGGTAGTGTGGTTTAGTTTCAATCCCGCCCTCAAACTGCTAAGCGTTCCGTAATTTAGGAAGGTCCATATGAAAAAATTTGCAGTGTAAAGTTGTAGTTGTTAATGTGGACAGATCGGGTGAACTGATAATTTTAATTAGCATTACTGGCCAGGACAGGCTGTCAATTTTAGTAGGAAATCATTGAATAATCGTTGGTGAATAACCAATGTAATGGTTCATTTGCTCTCAGGAGATACCAGAGCACCTAACAGAGGTGATGCATTTCATTATCCCCGTTTTACAGCTGAGAAAACAAGGCGTGGAGGTGAAATTACTGGAGATATGTGTTTGTTGGGGCTTGCTCCAGTTGAGGCTGGACTAGAAATCCTATTAGTGGTCTGCCTGTGTCTGGGGGTTTCCTTCCCCAAGACAAGACTTGACAAGCCTCCTGGCAGCGCCTGTGTGCGGTTCGAGTACCTCTGAAAGTCTCTCCCAGAGGAGGAATGCTGACAGCTTAATGTGGCAAGAGGGCAATAACTATTTGCCTTCTGTATTGTATCTGTAGGAAATCTTTGTAAAAGGCTGACTTGTTATGGGTAAGGGGGACGAAAATGGTTTTCTTACAAATGCCAACTAAGCTTTTGCAAGCTAATAAAATTGTCAGTAAGCAGTGCAACATTCGCTTAATTTAGTAGGGTTATAGTTCTTTTTTAGAAAGGATAAAGTTACCCTGGCTTGCTTGTAACTTTTATTTCTGGTGAGCACATAAAGTCATATTTCCTTAAGAGGAGGAAATACTGTTCACTTCCCCTGGCTGACCCCATCTACTCCAGTAGCTAATCTTTGGATTTTTGTTTTTAATGTTGTGCCCAACTCTGCTTTGCCTGGCTCCTGCTTCTGCTTGCTGGTTCTTATTGTTCTTTAACATCTGATCCTCGTTGGCCCTGGGACCATATAAATAAATCGTGCACAGTGCTGGTAAGTCCTGCTGGTGTGCCATGCATCGAGCAAGCAGTTGGTATGTCTGCACCCATGGTGTGGCCGATTCACAAACAGTGTTATCGGCTCACAGATTAAACTGTGGTCAGTTAGCTGGCCGGCTCTTAATACATTGAAGATATTTCATGTTGATTGTGCAGTGCTAACTCTCTTATCAGTGTTGCGTGGTACTAAGTCAAGCTGGCTAAAGAATATATGCATGCTAACACAGCTATCTTTCCAACCAAAGGTGTAATCTCATCGGAGAGTGCACTTGGATTTGTTTGACTGGACCTGTTTTATATAGAACAACAATGCTGATTATGTTCATGCCTTTGAATTCCTTATCACTGGAGTCCTGCATTGACTTTTGATTGTTTTATTTGAAAGCTATGCCTTACTAATGGGGTGCAATTGCACCAGTCATCCTGCTTCCCTCTCAGCTACTGGTGCTGGATGAGCATGGTCTCTCCTCCATCCCTCTGCATCATTGTGTCCTGTTGTTGACCATAGGTCAGGCCTTTCTTTAAAGGCTCGAATCAAAACTTAATTGCAAGATTTTTGAGGCTGACTTGGCCACTGACGTAAGTCATCAATCTGTTTAATACAAGTGCATTTTTTGCCTCTTTCCAAATACCGAGTGGAAAAATTTACTAAATGCTTTTCTCCTGCATCATTAGCCCTCTTTTACCTTCTGTTTTGCAGTGGGGTTATACCACTATTAGATTTCAGTCCTTCCCATTTTTTTTAAAAAGCAGCTCATTTTCTGTTTTCCTGCAAGTCATGATTATTTATCTGACTTGTCTTGACTTCAGTTATAGTTTCACTTACCAATTTTCTATAGTTTTAATTTGCTTTCATCACTGCCTGTTCTTCTTTCCCTTGTTTAGCCTGCATTATGTTTATATTGTCTTCCTTTTACCATGGAATCAGGACAGATTATTTTTTTTAGCCAAAGTTTCCCTCTTTCTTGAATGAGTGGATCACAATTTCTTTTTCATAGTTGTCTGTCTTAAAAAAAAAAAAAAAAAAAAAAATTAAATGAGCTTACAATTGTAATGTACGTAAATTTTCTTTCAAGTCAGTTTTTCCTCTCAGTTCTCATAAGTTTTGGGAAATTAGCATTTGTTGTTTTAAACCTAAATTGCATGTACTAACTCCAATTAATCTCCCTCTAATAATGTTTGATTGCTGTGGTGATACAAAAGCTCTCATGGGATGATCCTGACTGGTCCGCAAAGATGAAACTTCCAGCTGTTGGGCGTTGAGTCTGCAGAAGCCAGAAGGACAGGAATACACTGAGGGTTTTTTTTTTTTTACATAGGTTGTGTGTATATGGCGTAGGGAAGTTTTGTTTGCTCTTGAGCTGTGTTTGAGTTCCCTTTGTGGTGTAAATCAAATAACTCTAAATACATTGTAGGCAGTGGGGGAAGGAAACTGTTTCACAAGTGTTTGCTGTACAGAACTTGACAGGTCACCTCGGTTAAGTAGTTAAACATCACGATATTAAAAAAGGAGGTGCTGTGATCCAACTCCGCAGGTATGCTGATAGATAAAACACTACAGATGTACATCAAAGTGCAAGATGGCAGCCTGATTACACAGCTCTGAGTTAGTGCTGCTACTGAAAGGTCAGTCCTGCCTCCAACTCCCTTTATTCCCATCGCTTCTCTTGTTTCGGCTCAACGAGGTAGACCCCTGGGTTGATCTGGAAGCTAACCTTAGATCTGACTTGCCTTGCCGCTGGGCGAGTGCCAGCCCGGTGCAGGCAGAGGGGCAGCAGTTCGGGGTCTGGTGTGGCTCTGGTGCTGGCTTAGCGTTGGGCGCTCGCTTCGGCCTTTCCTGAACCTGTGCTCGAGCGACCCAGCTGTGGCTTTCATGGACGATGGCATGTGGTCCCTCCTCCTGTGCAAGTGGGGCACCTCCCGTGTCCGCTGCCCCAACAGCTTCCCGGTCCCACGGGCCTCCCCAGCCTCGACAGCAGCTTCCCCAGCGGGCAGGGACGTTCCTGCTGAGGTACAGTGCAAGGGGGAAATGTCCTTGTTAAATGGACAAATGATGTGTTTTACTTTGGCTTTAGGCTTTTAGTACTCGTGCTGTTTGAAATCAAAGCGTTGGTGATCATTCTCCCTGTCCACCGGTCTCATCCCCTAACCACCACCTCCCACCCTAGAGGAAAAGGGTTAAGAGAAGGTGAGTGCAGAAGTGTTACATGAAAAATCTCCTGGTCTCCTCGGTGCTCTGCCATGCACGTATGGGGCAGCTGTCTCATAAGTGCTCCTGTAGTACTCCTTAGCAAGTCATGTGCCAGTTAAAAGAACGGCTTGACTACCTGGTTTTGATTTAAATTGCTTGTTCTCCTTCAGTGTTCATTTTAACTACCTGTCCCAATACCTCAATTTCTTCCTACTTTGAAAGTGTCTCTGCTCTTTGTTTCTCGTATTTGGAGAGACGGGCTTTCACATCCTGTGGACGAAAGGGTGTCAGGGGAGATCTTCCTTTTCTCTTCTGAATGGCTTGAGGCGGAGATCTTGTCTTTCTTTGTATTTACTCATTACGAAGCACATTGCCCTGAGTTACGGCCACCTAGCCTTCCTGGAACAGCGTGTGCTGCAAGAACACAAATATCCCGGATCTGTAGAAAGGCTTTCGCACAGGCAGAGGTACATCTTGGCTTCTCCCATGGACAGGGTGTCCCTGGCAGCCCCCACAACCTGCAGCTCTCCTACACTGTTTGAATTCTGCATTAACTCTGTGGGGTAAGAATATCTCCTAATGATACACTGCTAAAATTTGGTATTTAGTAGCTACTTGGAGGCAGAACTTGTATGGGAAGAAAGAGTTTATAGATAAAGGTTGGTCAGTGCTGGTAATTAAAGTCTGTCTTTTGTCAGGGTTAATTAGTGCAGTGTTGGTAAGAGATAAACAAAAGTTCAGACAGACTACAGCTGAGCTGTGATCTGCTTATGTTAAAGCCTGAAATAGCAAAGGTTGTGTTTGACTTGAAGTGCCTGTCCACGGATCTTTGACTTCTGTCCTTATGGGGGAAGGGACAGTGAGCTTTGAAGCACAAGCACAACTCTAATGCTGAAATACCAAGGTATGAAAGAGTAAGAGAAGGGTATCTGTAACAGAGATGTATCTGTTGTGTGTTGGATTGTAGGTGGTATAAGAACTGTGAGATTACTAAGGTCTCCTTTTAGTAAGATCCTGGTTGGAAATCTAGGGTGCGTCTAAAAAGAAGCATGAAGATATGGAACAAAGCTTAATGAAGTCTGTTTGGTTTTTCCACCCAAGAATGTAGCCCTCGGGTCATGTTTCCCTATAATGTGTGTGTATATCTATAGAGGTCTGCCTTTAAAGCAGTGGGCTTAACTTAATTGAGTTCAGCTGAGTTTACGTAGGTTCACCTACGTTATGGCTACGTTTTCACTCGCTGTTCCTCACCGCATCATTGGAGACTTGATTTCAGCAGTAGGCTTTGTCTTGCGGAAGGGTGAGTGAATGATTTAAACGTAGGCATGAGAGAGAGCTGGGATGCCGGACTGGAATGGGAAGGTCTGTGTAATGCAGAAAGAATTCCAAGCATGTTTTTGGTTAATTCTGCTTTTTAGAGGACTGCTAATGTGGCTTGGTGGGAACTTGCATGTTGAGTGCAGTTTAAGGTTTCTTGATTATTTCTAAAAATGGTTTTCTAAAGTAGTCCCAAAAATCTTTTTTCAATTGCCAATAATTGTACTTAAGACAAAACAACTCAAAAAAGCCCAATCTTTTTACCTTCATTATTTTAATGAAACTGGTGATAATACCTTGGTAAATACTCCAACATTGAATCTATTTTACTGCTAATGAAGAAGAACAGCGATTCTCATCTGATTCAACTAAACTTATGCTTTTCTACTCAAGGACTGGATTTTACTGTGTACTGTACTTAAAATGCCTTATTTTTCCAAACAATTGATAAAGAAAAACATATTTCCACAGCATTTGCAAATGCTACAACAACATTACTCTGCAAAGTGTACTGCTGCTGTTCCCAGGACACACAGAATGATTTTTGAATGCTAGGGTTTTGTTACTGAAGTCATGATGGTGACTTAGAATTAAAAAAGCAGACAAACAGAACCAATTTGTCAGAAATGGACATTGGAAAATCAATTATATTTGGTACTTAAGTTCTGTGAAACTGAATTTGGAAAAAACATCTGAGGGGACTTGATATCCTCTGAAATGCTCTGTTACCTTTTCCCTGTACCTCACCCTCCTACAGATGCTTATTTTCTGTAGAGATTACTTAGGTTAGAATAAAAATGGGAATTTGGGAAGCATATCGGTAGCCTTTTCCCTGATGCACATCAGCATAGCTTCATTGTTTCTGAGATACTTGTCCCTAAAACTTAAGTTTTTAGGCTGTTAAAATGACATTGCCAGTGATCTGATAAGCTTCAACAGCTTGCATTTAAGTTGTAGTACATTCATGACTGATAATGTCAACCAATGGCTTAGAGAACGGTTTGAGGGACAAAGAAATGCCATGATGTGGATGGAGGTTTTTTGGAAGAAATTTTCCCCTGATGAATTAATACCTGTCTACACTAGTTTCTCAGTGGGCTTAATGATTTTGCAGATTGAGCTGCTGTTTTGAGAATAAAAGGTGAGGATACTGGCAAGTATACAATTTATATGAATATTGGTGGAAAACTCAACTTTTTTTTTTTTTTCATGTCATGTCTCTAAATGAGTTTTGTTACATTAAATTGTCTTGGAGGAGGCCTTGAATCTTGTGAATTTGGTTCAAGTTTGTCAGTTAACTTCATGGACTGAAAAGATCTCACTGAACCTCACGAGAAAGATTTTAACTGTTGTATTAGTTTCTTAACTTTTTTCCTCTTCAGTATTACTCACTGTTATTTAGTTGTATTGTTTAGATTAAGTTAGGAAGTGGCATGTTGGGGTTTTTTAATAGGTCTGTATTGTGTTGTACACTTGAACTGATGGTGTATAATTAGACAATTTTGCTTCCATTTGGCATCTTCTAATTAGTTACTTGGGTTGCTTTATTTTGCATTTACTTTATTTTCAGTTGATTAAGTACACTAACTTCTCTAAGGGTACAAAATTAAGAGCATACTAATTGCACAACAGTTTTGGCATGTGTAGATTACCTCAGTGTCACCTAAGGACAAAGACTTCCCTGCTTACATTGCTGGCTCTCTTCCCTCCGTGCCCTGTGGGCAGATGTGTCAGAGCAGACACTGCACTCTCCAAGTTCACTTCTTCGCTCCTGCAGCCTAGTCAAAGCTTGTTGGCAATGTCTAACGTAGGTACTCGCCCTTGGAAAAGTTTTGATCTCGGCTTTGTATGTTCAGACCCACTAGTTCAGTGAGTTTGAAGGATTGGTGGTGCGACAGCAGGGTGGTCTTGAAGGAGTGTAATCACAAAAGTGTTGTGTATCCAATGGTGTGAATTATGCCTGGAAACCAGTGGGCTTCACCTGAGAGCTGTCACGAGGCGAGTGGGCCGTTGTGATGCTCTCTGCTGATTTGAGTAAATGATGGTTGTGGGTATTGAACATCAGAGAAATGATGCAGTGGCTATAAAATATTTGAGTGTAATATTTCTAGAAGCAAGTTTCCCCCAGGCATTGAGTTCTCTGGAATAAACATGACTTTATTATGAAGCGCTTGCTCTGATTTGTGAGGAGATCAAGACATAGTTTTGTTTGGATTTTGGTTTGAATATCAGTGAGGCACCAAGTAGTATCTAACCTGTGCCAGCTAACAGGGTGAAGCCAACAGAAATGAGAAAAAACACTACAGTTCTGCTTTTGTTGCTGCAGTGCTGACTGAAGCCTGAGTGTGTCCAAGCATCTGGTGTTCAGACAAGATAAGTACTTCTTTCTTAGAGCTGTTTTTCAAAGGGTAAGCTTACTGTTATAAAAACTGGGTCTGTGGCCATAGTCGAGTAAATATCTTTAGGGGTGCTCTGCCGCAAAGGGAGGTGCAGGCGGTTTCTCTTGTGCAAGTGGTGGTTTCTTTCTTTGATCCTATGTAGCTGTTTAAAACTATCTGTATGCTTATATTTGGACTGTATTAATAAAATCCCCTCTAAAATAGTTACCTTTGCGTTAAGCGGGGTGTCAGAGTACCTAGCAAGCAATGGCCCTGGATGTTGTGGTGGTCATTGGATGTTGAGCTCAGCGATGCGCTGCCAAAGCTGGGCTTGGGAGAGTGCCTTAATGTATCGGGACACACAGGTCGGTGCATGGGGACCTTACCGTGTAAAGTGTCTTCTGTAGCCATAAGATTGTCAGGTGCTGCAAGTATAATTGACTGAAACCAGAATATCCTTTGGCTAAGGCTGTATTAAAACATTCTAAAAGTGTGATCCTGTATGGGGTACTAAAAGTGGTAGCTGATGCTATTTTGAAGTCTTCTACAAATGGAGCATTCGCCTCCAGTTGTCTCCAGTGAGACCACAGTGATTTGGTGCTCTTACAAAGAGGAGAGCTGTTTAAATAGAGACTAGCAACAATGTAAAGTGGAAATACTGTTTATTACTGAGGCTAGGCTTGGATGTCTGTTTACTAGAAGAAGAATTAATGTCACTTAAAAACCTTTAGAGAAATGTGTTTTAAAAAGATCCAAGCGTCATGGCTGCAATTCTGTGCTGCCAGAATTTTTGCTTTTCTTTCTTGCATTGAACAGTCGCCCCCATTCCAGAGATGGCAGCCTTGGCTTTACCTCAAGTGCTCCTCTGTTTTTAGCTTTGGATATTGGATGTCCTCCTCATAGGAAGAGACAGCAAGCTACTGAAGTGTCAGAGTGGCTTAAAGGGATTGAATCCTGATTTTAATACTAGTGATTTTTAAGATTTGTCTGCTTTTGGTTAAGGAATGTGAACTACTGACTGCTGAGAACATGTTAGACATGAGTTGTCAACTTGGATTTTGTTTCATGGGGCTTGAAGCTGCTCAAGCAGGGAAGAGTTTCTTAGTAGGTTATGATGTGGCTATCCCTCAGTATCTACATGATGTAAGTTAGGTGACTTTATTAGAAGCTTAGGCTCTCTGTACAGTCATTCTTACTGCCAAAAGCCCACTTATGACCATGTTTGTTCAGCTCCTAGTTGGTTGCACGGTGAGCCCAGTTTAGGGGTGGGATAGGCACCAGGGGCTGCAGCACCACCCCCCCGCCAGCTGCTTGGAGACCTGTCAAACGAACTTTCTTTCACAACCTCATGTCTGTTACCACAACTTTTGGTCCATTCCAGTGAATGAACTGGTTCCCTAACAAGGGTGGCTGGTGGAGCTCCCTGACGTGGGCTGGAGCCCTGCTGCTCGTCCCTGCTCCCCTCCTGCCTGTGCTGCTGGCAGCTGCCTGCCGCCGCTGGGATCTGGCTCTGGAAATGGGACAGGATGTTTGCTTTTGTGGAGTGCAGTTCTTGAGGAAATTAAATGAAGGGATCGCTCGCTTGAAAGGCCAAGCAACCTACATCAGGTTGGGCCATTAAGATGAGGGTTGTGGGCATAATTTTAAAGCACCTTCTCTATCAGGAGAGGTTGGGGAGGAGGTGCTCTTGATAGCTCTTGGAAAGCTGCGTTGCGTCTCTTCTCTTTGGGCTGCAATGCGACGGCTGGGCTTGAGCACGGAGGAAAGGGAAATATTAAGGAAATCTGAAGGAGCTGTTTTATCTGAAGGTGTGAGGCTGCAGCCGCTGCTGGAGGATGTGCGGGGCCCTTCCCGGACGCCCGAAGGTGTTACACACCCGCTCGCATGCCGACAACTGACCTGCACAATGACAGATAAGGAGGAATGCACAATATTTTAAGTATCGTAAAGCTGGATATCCTTTGCGCAGTATATTTCCTGTCCACAAGAATTTATTTTTCAACAAAATTATTGGCAGAAAAGCTACAAAATGGAAGTGGGGGAGGGAAACTTGAGCATTGCAGAAGATAAGTTTCTGGTTTTCCCGTCTTAAGTAAGGAAATAGGAAGGCTTTGGAGAACAGAAAAGTACACACCCCTTATGTAGTGGTAAACCACCAGCATGCCTAGTTGCATATTGAATGGTCACTGATTTGCATTTATCACCGTCAACAATGTGCAGGAATGAGCCATTAGATTCTTTAAAAAAGAGACTTGATCATCATGTTTAAAAAGGCATTTACTTCCAAGGAGGGCATGGGACAGGGACAGCCGGAGCAAAGCGCTCCAGCCTGACTTCCACCAGGCTCTATTGCACGTTTTGCCTTTGCGTTCTTAATGCCTAAATCATAAAGCAGGATTTAATTGGTGATTTGTGATCTGGTTAATCCCGTAGTGAAAGTAAAGTGTAGTGCCTGCTCCCCCAGACTGCAGGGTTCGCTTGCAGTGCGGCGGGGTCAGCAGCCGCCGGAGCAGCAGAGAAGTGCTTGTAGCTTCCTGCTATGAAAATATCTTTGTAAGACTGTTTGTATATGCTTCCTTCTGTAAACTTCAGATAGAATTCGCTCCATCTCATGAATGTGGCTGCCTGTTCTGGGATAGTTGTTTCTAACAAAGACCTACAGCTATTAAATACAGTGAGGATTTATTGTTTACCATAATTTTTCTTCTTTTGTGTGTGTGTTTCTAGCAATAGGTATTTTCATAAAGGATTTATTTGCCTGTGGACATATCTCAGTGTTAGCAACATATATTTAGCAATTTAGTCAAACTTGGAGAGAGAAGGCAGTGTAATGAAGAGGTGAGGCATTAATGAAGTACCTCTGTTCCTATCTTCCATGTGCTAATAAAAAGAAAAGAATTTTGTAGGTATGTGGCGTTCTTAGGGTTTATAGCTGGACTTTTTTTGAAAGATGAGGATTATGGTGTGTGTTAAACTTGTTAACCCATTTTCTCTGCATCCCCAGCACCCAAGAGGAGGCTTCCTAAAACAACACTGAATTTACCATGCTGAGATTGCACTTTTTGAGGCTGGAGTAACATGTTATAACAGAAATCCAAGTTGATGAGACATTTTAGTCTTGGTGCAAAAGTGGTCTGGAATCTTTGGTATGTGCCAGTGGCAGGAGCTGAACTCCCCCGTATGCTGCTCTCTTGAAGCACGTGTGTGTAGGGCTTTGGGGTAGAGGCACGCTGTGCTTTAAGGCAAAGGACATGCCGTCAGCCTACAGGTTTTGTAGCAGGTTAAATCCAGGAAAACGAGATGGAGAAATTGAGATTTTTCTCTTCATCACTTTGCTTTATAGTCCTTAGTAATTCTTTGAACTCGCTTATTTCTGGACATGGTTTAGGCGTTCCAAGGATCTTAAGGTAAATGAAGGTAATTATACCCATTATGTAGATGACACTTATGTGTGTATATGTACATACCTCATGACTTGTGTGATGATCTCAAACCTCTGTGATTAGATATGGGGAGAGTAAGACCCTGAATGCAGACTACAGGAGATAAAGCTGCCAAGGGAAGCTGTAAAAGTAGTTACCAGATTTACTGAACAGTAGCATGACACTGTTGTACTAAACAGAACCCTCCACCTCTTTTGTTTTTGGGGCCGCTGGCATGCCTTTAAATGCTAAAGCTGGGACCCAGCAGTGAATTTTATGCACCTGTTCTACGTCTTTATATCTTCTTGCCATTGATTGCATTTTTTGGATATGGTTTAAAAAAATCTTTTTATGAACTCTATCTTGTGATTGACTATGTGTTATACCAAATTTAACATAAAGTCTAAAAGTAAAGACTTTATCCTTTTGTCTGCCATGCCTATTTATATTTGGGATAGGGAGCTCGCTTGCTTTAGTTCCACATTGCCACTTTCCCAGCGGTTAAGTAGCTTGATGATGAATGTACGTCCCTGTTCCAGTATCAGTTATAGATCTGACAGCATATAATGTTAAACTGCACTAAATCATGTTTTTCCCCTAGTGATCCTTCCTAGAGAGGGAAGGGTCACTTCTGAGAGTGGGTTTCCAGTCTGTTAGCTGGTCTAAAAATTCTGTCGCTTTACCAGCTAAGTAGCTGTGCTGTTAGATACCACCACCTTTCTGCATTTTTGATCAGTTTTCTGTTAATCTTGAGGAATTCTTAATCCTTTTACAGCCTGGTGATACTTCAGTATTCATGCTGTAAGCCAAATGCAGTGGGTGACTGTACTACTGCTTTCTCTTTGTTTATTAGCGTGAGTACTTTCTCCATATTTAACGGGTAGGAGTCTCAACCCACTCGTGTTTGTCACAAGAAGGAAATTACTAGTAACAAAGTGACTTTGCTTAATTTAATTAATTCAAGAAGTGTTCAAAAGCCTTCAAGACTAATGTACCTCAGTGTGTTATTAATAATAAGCATATTATAGTCTGCTCAGTTTAGGTGAGAATGAATACATCATTCATTTCTTCTGACCAAGTACTCTTCTGAGATTTCTGCACCACTAATGTATATGGATGAGAAGGAGGAAAATCAGAACATCCACCATCTCTTCAGCTACAAATTTATAGACGGAAGTTGTAGCAGGTTGAGTTTCTGACTGAAACGATAATAAATCTTGTTCTGTTCTTTGAACAGAAAAGGCACTGAGGGTGAAGTAACTTATAATGGTGCTGAACGTCATACTGCTAATTTCTGAGTGTTTAGAACTGTAATGGGCAATGATTACTGCTTGGTGAGAGCTGTAGCACTAGCATGTGTGTTGTGCTCTAAGCAGTTGCTTTATGAAGTGTGAGGTATATCTGGTGCCTATGGGATGGTGAGGAGGTATGCCCAGCAATCTGTGGTTTAGATTATTCATAACGGGGCTTGATGCAGCAAAGCCTAGGAACACAGAACAAGATTAGAGAAAAAGTTTCATCTGGGGCAATGGAAAAATTAGTCAGAATTAATCAAGGATGAGGGATTTTCCTTAGTGAGCCTCAGGAGGAGGATGAGGTGCTGTTCAGCTTTTTGGTGTTGAGGGGTTTCCCTGCAGCGTGCTCCATTGCTTATGCATTTATCAGCAGGTTAAAACAACTCTGAACACCCAGACTGTCTTTCTGTACCATCCTGGAGTTATGTTATCCTGTTATGAGGGACTAGAGAGAGAAGTGGGAGGAGGAATATGTTCACAAGAGGGAGAGTGGGAGCGCTTTTTTTTCTACACGGGTCTGTTGCTATTGAGTGTCGTTACTAAAATCGTTGCAGGGACATGTCATCTTCCTCCCCTGCCCCTAGAGGAGTATGCTATGGTGTAGGTAGAAAATAATGTGTTAGTTTTTCTAATTTTTTTTTAAACCAGATCTTCACGTGTCAAATGATGGAAGAATATGTACCCTCCCCCTAGAAATTTGGGAACAAATGCAACCCACTTGAATCTCTCAGAGCTGTGAAGCTTTTTGCTGGAAGAACTGGGGTTAATGGATAGGCTTTTGCCACTGATTAACCGCGTACTGTATTGTTAAGGTGAGTATCTGTATGGGCTCTGCTCTACAGGGCACCGCTAAAATGTGCCTGAACTGGGTCAGAAAGTAAATATTACAGAACAGAGAGTGTGCCGTACTTTTGGTGATAGTGCCTGGGTGTTCCAGCTTATTCACACAAGCTAAGTGTGCCTCGATAGTGCTCCCCTGGGTGTTAAAGCAATAAAATCTTGTTGGGTCATATGTCAGTTACACCATTCAGGTAAAATTGAGCGCAACTAAATTTCACTGGGAAGGCTTGTTCCTTGCTCGAGTCCTGTGCTAGTGCTGTCAGGCTGTCTGCAGAACGCAGCAAGCTAACTCCTGGTTTTGCTAAAACTGAAGTTTCTGCCTTCTCTGTCAAAGATAAGCTGCTGTCAGCCCCCATTTTAATTTTTAAAATTGGTTTATATACATATATACTGTATTTCTACATTTGGTGTGGAGCACATTCTAAAAGGATGTAAACTTAGTGTAACATTCTTTGCTCCATCAGGATTTCTGTGAGTTTCTCTTGCAATAAGCAAAGCGGGGTGCATGTCCAGGAAAAGCTGAATACTGAAGAATGTTGGGACACGTGATGGTCATGAAGTGCTTTATATTTATGCAAGATACTGTAGAAAACGTTCTTAAAAAAATAGCCTTTGTTGTAGGTTCAGTCTTTTTCTCACTTGGATTCCTCCAACTTGAGCTTTAAGGGGAGTTTTCTTATGTTTGAAGGACTTGCGTGTCTTGTTCTCATCTGTTTATTGGAATTATGTGGATGAACTGTGTGTTATTTGTACTTTCTCCTCAACCCTCCAAGACTGCTTACCTTTTTTAGGTCATTTTCCCCAACCCTGTACGCTAACCAAGTCAAGGTCCATTTCTTGAAATTCAAGTTTGCATATTTTAAGATGCAAAGCTAGTTTTTTATCTCTCTTAAATTTTTGAATTCCAGCTAGAATTATAAATGAAATATTTTGGGGAGAATGTGTTGTTTTTTTTTTTTTTTTTAACGCTTCTTTCCAGAAAGCTGAAATCCTGTGAATGGTTGTTACTAGAGGCTTATCACTGTCAAAATGGTTTTGTTTAAAAGGACCCAAAGATAAACTCTGCTTTGTTACTGGTAACTTTATTTTTACATACTTGATGCTACTTTGAGGCTTGTACGATGGGTCTATCCCGCGTTTATAAGTAGCACGCTCACTGCATATGCCAGCCTGGGAAACGAATGGAGTTTACTTTCTGAGAGTCAGTGGAGTGGAGAAAGAAGTGTCTGAGGCAGGGTCTGTGGCGCAGACCTCCAGCAGCACGGCTCTGGGGCTGGAAGGGGAAGAGGGGAGATCCCACTGCCCGGCTCTGTTGGCTTCCACGTGCCTTTGCTCAGCCCGCACAAGCCCACGTCCCTGTTTGTCACGGCCACGCGTGTCGGTGTGGGTAGAGGTGGTGTGAAATGCTCCCGGGACAAACACAGACTACATAATTTTTGGTAGCATTTCGGGCTGGAAGGGCTCTCAGCGTGGGGTTTGAGAGCAGCATGCTTTCGGCAACAGGCAGGCCAGGAAGTTTACAGTTCCCCGCTGTTTTCGCTGGAATAGTGCGTCGCATCATCCATGGGGCTGGGGACGCTTCTAGGGAGCTGGGGTGAGGGAGGGACATACTCTGGTATCTTGCAGGGCAGAAATGAAAGTGTATTTGTCTCGTTAAGTCAGGAACTTTTTTTTTCTCTCAATCAAAAATCCCACTGATGTTCAGTAGGACCAACCTTCTCATGGTTCACCTCTATGGAGTACAACTTCTTCCTTTCTGTGGGTTTCTTAAATGTATTTGAATATTGACTCTAGACTCTTGCACCTCTGAAGTTTGGTATGCAGCTATGGAAATGAATTTCTCCAAGTTTAACAGGGGAAAATGAAACTGCAGTTATATGTGGCATGAAGCTTGAAAGTTGGTTTGCTTTCTGCAGCTTGTCCGTTTAAGTTTTTTGCTTGACTAGAATTGTGTCATTTAAAGGATGCAGAAAGCTAACTTTAGTTTCAAGGGTTTAATTGACTTTGAAGCTGTGTGTGGTTGTGTCAATAGGGAAACAAGCACGACTGTCCCCTTTTTGATTAAATAGTAAATTTGAATTAAAAAATTATTGCAGTTTGTGGAGAAATTTACTTTTCCTTTGTGTAGCTCAACTTCTGGTTCTTATTATCGTTTTGTATATGTGCCTCTTGACTCGCCCAAAAGAACTTTGCTTTGCTGTCTGAGGCTCTTGATTATTCTTACCTTTTGAAATTTATTTTCTCCAGAGTTGTGTGAGCTTCCTAGTGCATGAGGGCTTGTCTCCAGCACGCAGTGGTGTTGTCCCCAGTGCTCTGCAGGCGTGGGTTTCCAGCTGCGTCTCATAAAGCACCTGAGCTGCTTTCTGTCAGGGCTCATTTTTAATGGGAGCCTGCAGGTTAATGCTAACTGGTTTATCCTAAATGGAATCTGTGCAGGCTTGGATGGTCGCAGCTACGTCCTCCAAGTTTTTAGGAAACAAGAAACTCTGGGTATCCATCTGCAGACCTAGTATAAGAACACATTATTTTCTTGCTTCACTTCCTCTTGTTTTCCTCTGTTTCCCTACCTTTCAGCCTAAGATCACAGTAAGAGCAAGCTGCCCTAAGGGTTTCTCTTCTTTTGGAGCTAGAAGCAGTAGGGTAGGATATTTTGGATTTTTTTTTTTTAATTAAAAAAACCCCCAAAGAACCAGAAATTATAGATTGCCTTTAGATTCACTGTTTCAGGGGTTATTCCCGAAGGAGCCTGGCTAGCAATGTGCTCTGAACTGGAAGGTAATGTACTGCTTGTTCTAGGATTTAGGAGAATTCTCATCAATCTTCAGAATTTTTAATTATGTGACAAATAATTAGTGTGAGGCGTGTTAATAACCTTTCAGTACTGTTACTACCTCTTCATGTTCTGCTAACACTGAAAGCTGTACTATCAAAGCCAATAGGTGAAATATTAGGAAATTTTATTTAACAAAGACTTAAACTTAGTAATGAGTAACTCCTATAACTAGGAGTTTACAGGATTGGGGCTGTTGCCTTTTGACTGCACCCAGGGCAGGCGGAGGGGAGAGCATCTGTCTCCCTGGCACCATGCCACGTGCCTGCCTTACACCAAAGGCAGCAGTGTTGGTTGAAATCTTTTTTTAAAGTGATGCTAGTTTCCCAATTCATAATACAAACTGTCCAGTACTTCACTGTGTTGCTTATTATGAAAGAACAATACCAATTTATTTTTATTGGGAATAACTTCTGGCCTTCCATTGCCTGAATGAATTGGCAGAGAGTGGGAATTAACTTCGTTAGAAGAGTGGGGATGGAGAATTAACTTGGGTACGGACAACCTGAGTGCTGGTAACCCCACAGGACTGTTTTGTGCTGTATCAACAGAATCTCATCTCTCCTCCAGTCTCTGGTACAAACTGCGCTCAATTTCGGACATGTAACAAATCCCAAAGGTTTTTCCTTTTAAACCATTTAATGTATAACTTGAGCTTTATGGCTGCATCAGTTGGCGTATTCAGCATGATGGCGATTCAGCATTTTCTGTCTGGATGAATAGAGACCCTGTGTCTTCCCACCATAAAGAAACATCCCCGTACTCTGCATTTAAAGATTTGATGGTTTTGATTCCTTGATGCGTTGTTATTATCAGAGATAAAAATTGGATACCTGGAATAGGAGAGACTTCTTTGCTGTAAGGTGCTGGATACCAAAATTACTCAATTGAAAATGAAAAAAAGATTTGATGATTTTGTGTCTGTGGTTTGGTGGTGGTTGTTTGTTGGGTTGGTTTTTTTTTTTAATATGGATTCCTGTCTATCTCAAATTAAGAGAAACCTTCTTAGGTAGCATACTATCTTCATTTTCATGAAGCAGTTCAATGAAGTAAAAACTCCTGCACATATTACTATATGTTCTGTGAAAGTTAGGGATGGTGAAAGAAGTTTTTCTCCTGGTGCTGAAAAGTTCTAGAGTGATGGGGTTTGGGTCATGAGTTTTGGGTTGGTTTTTTTGTTAATCATGCAGTTTGGGCACTTAGATCCTGTGAGTATGATGATAATAGTTGGTTCAGCTTTCCTTTTACATGAGAAACTTCTCCGGCAGCTACCCAGAGGTGCTCCTTTGCAGCGGCTGCTCCGTGTGAATGGCTGTTCCTGAATCCCAGGGCTGAATGGGAGATCTCTCCGAAGTGGTTTCCCACAATAACACAATGAGCCACTTTGTCAGCGCAGCGGCAGCCCAGAGTCAGGTTAGCGGTGAATGGCAACAACAAAGAAGTTTGCCTTGCACAAAGGTGTGCTGAAACCTTGTGCTGAATGGTATTTGGTATGCACGTTTTTCAAGCGCTGCAGATTGATACGATACATATCCTTTTTTTTTTTTTTAATTTGTAGGTTGGTTACTGGTAAAAAACCTGAACAACCCGCCCCATTGATTTCAGTAGATTCTCCACTGCACAGCAACTCTGGAAGAGATAACCAAGGTCTTTGAGATAGTATTGCAGAGAGATTATTTGGGAGAGCAGAGTTGAAGGAGAGGGTTTTTATCCCCAAACTCTATGCTTATCAGACCCTTACTGTGATTAATACTTTGGCTGTTGAATGGAGGAAGAAAGCAAACGAATGAAGCGTACGCCTTATCTGACTTGCACCTTTGTGCAAGAACTTCTTTTGGGGTAGAGGTTTTGCCTGTGGCCCTGGGCATGTGCACGGGGTCACAGCTCTGAGACGAGGGAGTTTGGTGCCTAAGTACGCTGCTAGTAAAACTGTTAAGGGTGCGTAAAGATGTACTTTAGCACAAGTATCTGCAGGATTTGGGCCCAAATTGTAGACAGGTGGAGGTCTGGATTGAAGGGGTTTGTTCCTCCTCAAGCAAATAGTTGAAATAACTTGGTATTTGCTCAAACCAGTATTTAAGCTTACTGAATATCTTTTGTGACGTTGTGAATTTCGTTTACAAATTGGTTTTGCCAGAGGTAATATAGAGTGTAGAGAACCTGAAAAGGATTATCATTTAATTAGGAAACATGCAATGTTGTCTCTGTTGCACAAAATGGCTCTTTGCCATTAGGGGACCAGTTTGTGCTGTGGGATGGAGAGCTGTCAGGGCACTGTCACCTTCCGCTCCTCACCCTGGCACGTGGTGGGACTGCAGCTGGAAGAGCTCTTGTCTTCTCCTGCTGATCAGTGGAGAGGAGGATGTCAGAAACAGAAAGGTCCTGCTTTGTGCCAGTCCTGTTTGATGTGGCTTGTGGTCTTCTAGAAAAGCACAGAGATGCTGAGTGCAGTTGGTAGTGTGTTGTCCAGCAGTCGATTGATCAGCACCCAGAACTTCCTTACTCAAATATTTCTGTGAGGGTGGACAAGCAGGAACAATTTAGTTCGAAATGTTGATTACTGTTTGTGTTTTTGGAATTGCAGAAATTCATTTCCCTTAAAAAAAAATATATTTAAAGTAGTCGCTATTCAAAGCAAATTGTACCAGGGCAAAATTTATAAATAGACCTTTTTTTGAATGTAAAAAATTCAAATAAACATAAAGAAACAACGATACAAAAAATCGTGGGGAAAAAATATTTGGCCACCGTTGTACAAGAAGAGTTAACCTTGGCCTATTGCTGCTTGGAAGAAGTGCTATGAAATACTGTGAGAACTGTGTGCCTGAAAACATCTCTCTTTTTGCAGCTAGATCCCTTGTGAGTCCCCTTTATCTGTTGTGATTAATATGGAGGAAAGGAAGGTGTGAAGACGTGGAAGAAGGAAAGGAATATAAATAGCAAAAATGACTACCTTAACTTTTAGATTAAGGAAAAAGCACAGAAAAACCCAAATGGTGAGATTTGTATACAAGTTTTCTCTGTGTGTAGCTTGCTTTTACGCCAGCAGTGCAGGCTGTAACTGTGGTGTGTTTGCGTGTTTTAGAATTGATTTTGAGCAGCAGATGAGTTTGCTGCTGTAATACTATTTGCAGAAGTGAGAACGCTGTGGAGCCATTGAATTAGTTCATCTGCCTGTGGCTTTCTGCTCAGCCGTAGCTAATACAAGCCTAATAGAATATTTGGAGTTCTGTTTCACTTTGGGTGTATTTTATTCCCTTAAATCTAGCGCCTTTATGTTTTCACGCGAATATGACTGCCTTTGGGGCACGCGCACACCCCAGGCGTGTGTGGTGGTGGGAGGAGGGTGGGCTGGCTTTTCTACACAAGTTTTCACAAGATTCCCCTCTGGAAAACCAGGGAGGGGAAGAAAAAAAACCAACTTAGTGGCACGAAGTTTTCCTTTGTAAAAGACTCCTTTGTGCACTAGCTTGCTTTATTCTGGTATTTCAGCAGAGCTATTATATGCTGATTAGTTGTACTTGCCTTGTGAAATAAGACACTACTGCACGATGCAGTTTGACCTGCCCATTCCCGATGCTCAGTTCTGTACGTGTTTGAAGTTGTTTGGTTATTCGATTTCATCCCAAGTTTGAGCTAGGGACCATTTTTTTAAAATAATTTGTCTGTTCCTAAATTACAAACATTTTCTATGAGAGGTATGCAGCTGGTTGCATTGCAGAATTGTTGTTCATTAAAATAATGTAGTTTCAAGTCTTAAACTTGAGGTCAAATTTTAGGTCTAAAAATATGCAAACCAGTGAAAATCATCGTATCATTACCCTTTGGATAGCTGCGTTAATGGTCTCACACCAGTGTGGGGAAAAACACCATTAACTTTCCCTGATCGCCTATAGAATTGAATACTGCTGACAATTCCAGCTTTAGAGATGGAATGTACCACTGACACTGAAATATGTTATTATTTAAAATAAAAATAAACTAGAGGGGAATAAACCCACTGATTAATTCCAGTGGTTAAGTTTTGAGAGGATGTTTATGCTTTTCAGTTTGCTGGAGATGGGATCCAGCTACTGGTGGCCTTGTCTATGAAATGGCACAGAGAACAAGTGACAGGCGTTTTACTACCTTTTCATAAAATGTCAGCAAGCTTTGTAGGTATATGTTCCCTCTCACGGCTTTCCTTTGTCATAGGAGATTTTTAAAATTGCATGTATTTCTTCAAAATTGTAATGAAGAAGCCCATCTGTTTGGATGCTTTCAAATTAATCTACCGTGTTTGCAATTAAACAGAGAAAGAATGCTTTCAGGTTTCAATCGCTCTTCAGACGGATGTGATTTAACTAAACTAATGAACGCACATCAGACAAGACAAATTCCAGACTGTTTGTGCCTTGACCAACCATCTGTGTGCATACCTCCAGGTACTGCTCATGTCTCAAGAGCTTTTCTACATGAACAATTATTACCACTCCTTTTTGAATTCAAGTGGCAAGCCATGGCAAGAGCCTCTTGAAAGCAGCTATATTTACTGCTCTGCTTTTCAGTGAAAATATAATTGCGTTATGTATGTTTTAATCTTAAATTTCAACATGTGCTGTACAAAATACAGTAGGAAGACGGAGCTGTGTAAGCTCTTTAATCTTTTGCATGCGAACACCAGCATCAACAGTAACATGCAGAAGCAGCACTTCTCATTTGGAGCCTCCCTGGTGGGTCATATACTTATTTTAAATTCATAGTGTCTGAGTAGGTGTATGTACAAACAAGTCTATGGGGGTATGTATACATATTTTGTCTGTACATACTAGCAACTTTTTGGTAGTTATTTTTCTCTCTCTTTATTTTTGAGTTTGTTCAAAATATATCTGGAAAAAACACGCGATTCTTCAACTGTTTAATGGTCAGCAGTGACGTGATTTGACATGCCAGGCTTTGATATGGTTCTTCAGTTCCACGTACAAACTCCTGGAAAATAGCAAATGATTCAAAGAATATTTCTTTTTATGGAAGAAGAAGAATGTGTGCTGCAGGTAACAGCTGCTGTGAATGCAAAAGGATTTTCTTATTCTCATTGCATTTCACTGTATTTCTTTCCAAAAGTGAGATTTCTTCTAGAAACATTTGAGTCTTTCCTGGTTTTGGGGCCTGTGTTTCTAAAGCTGTGTTTGACTTCTCAGTGGCGCTAAGTGCGACTCCCTCTGACGTGAGCCTGTGATTCCGTACATATTTTTTAACCATAGCAAAACCATTTTAAGCAGCTCCTACTTCCTCTTGTCCCGGTTATAACAACACAAGCATCTGAGGGTCAATGTAGCGCAGTGGATGGGGGAACACGTCTGCATTTGGGCTAACTATGCTGAAGACGGTGGAGGGCTTGGGCTGGTCGTGCTATTAGGATGTGGTCTCGAAGATGCAGATCAGATATCACAAATACTTTCCTTCTGCGGTCAGAGAACTGCCAATTTCTGAACGTCCTCGTTACAGAACCTGGTTTACCCCCGGACAAGCCGGGGAAAATGGCTGGTGGGGAGAGAAACAGTCACCTTTGAAGGGACTGCTGGTCATTAGATCAGTTATATTGCCAAAAGGCTTTGACTTTTGACATCACACCTGAACTAGCTTTTCCCACCATTGTAAACTACCAAGGCATTTCCTGATGGGTTGGATTATTTCTCTGATCAGTGCATCAGCCGCTGTGCAAGAGGAGAAGGTCACCCATTACATGCTCATATAATACACACATCCATATATATAAAAAGTAATTTTAGAAAGGATCTCATATTAGGCGATATAACCTGATTTTTTTTTTTAAATATGGTTCTGACACAAGCCTCTCCCTAGCCTCAATGGAGTATGTTTTATGATATTGAAGAATCTGTGGAGAAAATTTCTATTTCAAGGAAACTACTTTTTGTTGGGCAATAGATTCTGTCATCTTTGAAGCCACTCTCAGTGTCTGAGTTGTCTTTACAAGGAATGTTTTAGGTTAATTTTCTTCAGGGGGGACACGTGTGTACCGTACATGCCAATGCCATGTAACTTCTGGGGTTTGTTATAAAGGCAGGATAGCTTATGGTTACTGATCACGACAATTAGACCTTTATCCTAAACTTAGGAAGGGACGGTTAAGCACCAGTGTGCGTCTGGTTTTCTCTGATGGTTGCCATTGCCTTGTAGTGTTTGGGCTTAATCTCATAGAAAGCAGTTTGAGAAATGGATGGTCTCGTTCAGTGAGGTGGCTGGTGGCCAGGAGGGGCTGTGGGCACAGCTGGTTTGGGAGGTGGCTGGGCAATGGACAAATTGCTGGTCATGCCTGAGGACAAATCTTGTCGAAAATCTGGAGTCTTTGCTTGTTTATTAATTGCTGCATGCGCTGTTTGTCTGTGTATGAACTTCATCACGTTGAAATTGTACGGTGGCTTTTTTTTTAAGGCTGGAAAGAGAAAATTCTTCCTTTTAAAGTTTATATTGTGTGTGTTTCAATTCTTTTCTATAGTAATGCTGGGATTGAAGGTGGTGTAGCTTCTTACTCTTTGTGAAGTGTGTTCTCTTGTAATCAGACATAATTACCCTGAGGAAGCACTGCACGAGTGCAAATGTGTGTTTAATACTGGAATTTTATTGTATATTAAACCAGGATATGTGGCTCTACTAAGTATTGGAAAGCTGTCTGTCGTCTTTATGGCACAACTTTTGTAATTCCAGATGATTCTGATAAAAAAGCGGAACACTTTGTTCAGTAGCTTTTAATGGTCTGTTGCAAGGAAATAAAAATTGAGCCTTTGCGGAGAATGGTCACAGGACTGAATATTCAGAGCTCCTCTTGCTTTTGCCAGGTTCTCTGAATTTGTCTGCCATAGCTGGAAGAAGTTCTTTGGCTTTGTAAAAGACAGAAGGTGGAAAAAAATATCACAAAAATAAAAATGTTCTTGGCTGATAGCCACATTAATAGCATGGGTAAAACCTTCTAGGAAAAGTAGGACTTGGGTATCTTGGTCTGTTTCACACTGCTTTTGGAATTTTGGGAGAACTCTGACATAACCTGTTGGGTCATACTAATTCACCATACATGGACATTGGTTTTCAGATAGTTACACTTTGTTCTTCTCTGTGTTTTTATTTTCTCTAGTACCATGTGTAACTAATTTATGTATTACTAATTCACATATTGAATTAATTTAAGGAAACAGTCATCTTGGTGATCAGTAGAAGACTGTGGTACTGAATTGAGAATCAGGTTTGTAACACTAACGTGCAAACATCAAAGGGTTTGGAAATTTGGTTTGGGGGGAGAAGCATCAAACTTGGATGGTTATTTCTTCTTCCTTGCTCTACAGCAAGATGGGAAGCTGTGATTTCCCATATTCCTGGAGGTAGCTAGGCAAGGAGATGCAGCCTCTTGCTCCACGTTGGCGTTGCTGTGGTCTGTCCCAGCCAAAGCTGGGGAATGTAGATGCACAGGAAATATCTTTTTTTAAATTTAAATATAGTCAGCTTTCTAGACAAAACCCTGGATTTGAGTTACTACCTGAAAAAAAGGCTGTGGGTTAGTGTTTGGCAGTTCATATTTTAGCTAAGGAAGAGTTCTCATATCCTGAAATGTGACCTGGCTCTTTGAGTCCTTGTCTGGTGTTTTCTTCCAGCGATGTTCCTGGATTTACAGGAAAAAGAAGGTGCTTGTGTTCAAACCTCACCTTCTTTGTGTTAATCAAGTTTGCTAATATGAGCATCCCCTGTAGGGGGAAAGCTAGGTTTTGGGAGGAGTGTGAATGCACGGTGAATAAATCGATTTTAAGTAGGAGGGATAAGCAAATAAGCTAAAAAAAGTGTGAAGCCTGTTTCCAAAGGTTTTGGCTTTGATGTGAAGTCTGCCAATCTCATGGTAGATGTTTTAACCGGTCTCATCTAACTCTTCATGGACTACATCTATGTGAAATACTGCTTAAAAAAAAAATGCCCGTGGCCAGCTGTGCTGCGTAACCAGTACCGTTGCTGGCATTACCTCTGGCGGGGTCATACCAGACCTGAAAAATAAAGGAAGTCATTTTTATTTCTTTTTCATTTGTGGTGTGTGTTTTTTTTTTTTTTTTTTCCCCTCTCTTTAAAGTGAGGCAAGTGTAGACATGGCTGTAGTGACAAACCATTAATAAAGCAAAAGGAATGCAGCTGTAAAACTTTAAATAATGACATGTAGCAAATAAATGTCAACATATTGGTTGTTGTGCCTGGAATGGAAATATTACTAGGAAAATATGTAGCTTCAAGCTACAGTCTGGCTTTTTTTCCTTAAGAAAATAGCATCGGCGTGACGCTTAGAACTCTGTTAAAGCTGGGGCTTTCAGATTTGGACTAGATGAACGCGTCATTTGGGGGAGGAGGGTATTGTTTTACATGGGTTTAAAATAGTTCCTATGAACATTGCATTCTTTTAAAAGAATCTTTACTTGTATGTATACACACATAAAAACTACAAATACATGACTACATGTATAACCAATACAGTTTGAAGTACACCTAACTATTCACTAAATCAGCCTGTTTCCACTGAAAGCTGCTAACTCCAATGCTCTCACGGGTGTTCAGTTTTTGACTTTTTCAGCCTTTCTTAATAACGAGCAGTTAAGAACTGGTTCAAAGACTCACATATTCTCTTCTTCCTTGTAACTCAAAATGAACAAACAAATAAACCCCCACTCCTTCCCCTCCACCCCCAAAACCAAACACCTATGAATATTGGTTGGGGACTTGGAACATTCACAGAATTAAAACCCTAGACTGTGAAGTAATGAGAAGCAAAAGGTTCAGGAAGAAGCTCCAAATATTGCAAAACTTCAAGGGGAAAATGCATTGAGCAAAGCTTCTGGGCTGTTGGACAGATTTCTGTAGCCCACGTAATGGTTGGATCAGAACTTTGAAGTATAAGCTTCAAAGCTGGGGAGGCTTTGGGCACCGATAGACTCGTGCTGGATCAGAGAGCTTGATCCTGTGGGCTACAGGACTGTTTAGAAAGTGTCCTTACTCCTTACTCCATGGGTGTGTGCACAGCATTATTCAGGGTAGTGGTGACAGTAGGACTAAACCAGTCAGACTCTGGGACGATGCAGTTGATGCAGGCAGGAGATGGACTTGAAACCCGGCTGTCGATGTACCATCCTCGTGACAACTGTGTCTCAAGCTTTCTGAGAACTTCTGTCCTGTAATTGAGTCTCAAATAAAAGGAGAGATTTAGTTTAAAGGTGGATGAAAATAGATTGCCTCTCTTTATATCTCCGTGAAGTGATGATTAGAAAAGTGGTGTTTTCACACGAATAACAACACTGGAAAGAGCTGTGAGAATCCTGCTAAATTTGGGACTGAGTTAAATTAAAATGCTGGTCTTGAGATGTATGGCTGGAGCTATCAGGGCTAAGTCTGCACATCTTCTGAAAAACAAATGTAGCCTTAGATTTCAGGTACTACTTAGATGTGAAGGGGGGGGGCATGTGATACAGATGAAAGGATAGATGCGATTCACTCCATGTGGGCACTGCCATCAGCTTTTAAATCATACAAGTGATCCTCTTCAGGAGCTGGAGTGCCAGCTCCTGGTCAGGCATATGTTTGTGATCATCAAGTCACTCTGCAGGTGCTGGGGTTGCAACAAGGTCTGCAAGAGGTTGATGGAAATGAAGAGGGCGTATTTCAACTAACCTATTGTTTTAGTTGTTAAACTAAACCAAGATAAATCTAAATTTAAAGCCCAGCAGCACCCGAGGGCAGAACAGGTTCAGGGGTGTGAGGTTTGTAGCATGCAGCATTTGTGGAACCACATGCTCCAACCCTAGAGAGGCTGGCTCAGCCCTTCATCCCCTCTGGAGCAGATTAATTCAGCTGCTGGTTTATGGCTTGGTAGTCAAGTGCTCCATGTAAGTACTAGATCCCCCAACACTTTCCTCATGAATGTGGATTTTGCTGTTGCTCTTTGCCAAAAATTCCTCCCTATATACTTGAGTGGTCTTGTGCCAGCTGATTACCTGGTTGTTATCAGCCACTGAACTCACAGCATATATTTTTCTAACTTGAATTTATGATGTATATGACATTATTCAGGAAGACACTGGAATTCTGTGGCTTGAGAGGTGCTAAGGATGCTGCCTGATCAGCACCGGACCTGTCAGGTTGCTTTGCTTAGGAGTTCTTGTGCAGAAGTCTAGATAAGCTATGTGATCAGGTCATCCATCTTATTCACTGAAGAACTGGATTATTGCCCCGTAAAACAGTATGATGGTGCCCTTCATGCTGAATTAAGACTGGTTTTTACAAAGGAATCTCCGTGTGGTTTCAGTGGTGCTTACATATCACATCAATTATCTGTGAAGGAGGAGGGTATGCTGGAAGTGATATGTGATTCTTCACAAGTCCTCGAATGAGGTCGTCTTCTGTTGTCCTCTGTGTAGCGCAAGGTGTTCAGAGTGTGGGGATGTGCTGTCCCTCCTACTTCAAAGGATTCAAGTTTCTGCTGGATCATGATTAAGTGGAAGTCAGGCGCCTGCTCTTTGTGTTATAGGTGGCAGTTCACCCTGGTCAGTGCCCTAGAAAGAAAATAAAGGTGTTTGGCTTTGAACTCTGGCTATCGAGTCAAACCGATGGAACATCTTAATCACACACGTGATGTAGTTACAAGAACCACGGTAGCAAGCAGGATGCTGATTTTTAGGAACAGAGCAAATCTCCCTCAAAGTCTCGGAACTTGCCTCTTTCAGTGGTGCGATGAGGATTGGGGATTACAGCCATAGGAAAGAGTGGAAATCTGGCTAGCTGGTTTTTGGAAGTCCTGCATGGAAACTTGACTTTCCATGCTCTTGATTTAACAGTTGAAACCTCTGTTCAGTGCCTCAAGTTCTCATATGCATCCTGTTACAAAAGCAGGTGTCCTGCTTAGGTTGCTACCTTAATGGTAAAATCAACATGGATGCTGGTGACCTCCTAAAGTACAAGTGGGTTTTCCAAAGTCTTTAACTGATGCCTCTTTTGCAGGAAGCCCGTTGAGGAAAATTCTCCATGAATGTACGTCACAATGATGATGACCGACCAAATTCCGCTGGAGCTGCCGCCGTTGCTGAACGGGGAGGTAGCCATGATGCCTCACATCGTGAATGGCGATGGATCACAGCAGGTCAGTGAGCTTTGCAGAAAATGGCTGGTTTAAATAAACTATTTCTGGGCCACCAAGGGATTTTGAAGAGGGGGAAGATGGTTTTCCCTAGCACTAGGGAGGGCAGAGTGTTTCCTGGAAGGTAGAAATCTGCCTTTACGCTGGAAAGACATTAAAAGCAATGCCTTAAGTGTACCATTAAATTTAATGTGAGTAGTTGCATATGTGTGTGTGTTGAAGTTAAAACAAGGAGATTGAATGGCTGTAAATGCTATGTGTTTTGAGGGCTTTGCAGAAAGTTAGTGTCATGATTTACTTGTGTTAGCTGTTGTCCAGATGTCTTGCTAGTATCTGTGGTGAGATTTTAAGAACTTGAAACAAAAATGCTGTGACTGTGAAAAAGGGAGAGACGGAAAGAAATGGAGAATTGAAGACAGAAATCCTTGATGTCTGGTATTCTTTGCTTACCTAAGTGTACTGATCCTGGCAGTGCTATACTTTGCCCTCTGCCTCATTGTAAACCTTAGAGGGACAGAAGTGAAGGCAAGTTTATAGTTGCTTTCATATCTTTCTAGGAGATATTCTCTTAATGAGCTTGATTGGAGATAGGTAGAATGATTACAAGACCATAGTGATGCTTTCATGTCAGGATACAGCCTGGAGGTTAAAGCTGATAGTTGGTAGATTCCCAAACCTGTCATCTTGGGTTAATGCTTCTCTTTGTAAAACATACACCATAGTAATTTTTCTGTGTTACTCAATTTGATTCCCTCCTAATTTGAGTCATTTCAGCAAAGTACCAAGGTAAAAATAAGCTGTCCTTCATGAATCAATATAAAATGTCATTCTGTTACTTCTCATTCCCTTGATCTTTTGTTCCTCCTTTCGAGCTGTGTTTTGAGCTGCACCAACCTCGAGAGGAAGAATTTCTGCTCTTGTAAGCTTCTAAGTCTGTCTGCTTATCTGGGTTCTCAGTACAATACAGAATTTCACTACTGTGATTATTTTTGTAAAAGTTATTTCTGCACAGTGTGCTTCAAAAAAATGGAAAAGAAAGCTTTTAATGGCTCTATTTATCAAGTCCAAAATTAATATGCTTAAGTGAAGGAACAATCTTACTGATACTGGATAGGATAATAGTTCTTTAAATACGCGCTTTCCTAGTTGCTGGAAACCGTTTATCAGGTTGGACTGTCCAGTGGGTCCTTCTGTATTAAAGAAAGAATAAATGAAGTCTTCTAAGCACTGCTCTGAGGTGGGGCTCTAAGTCAGTCTTTGAATTTCCCCATCAGTGATGATTCAGCAGCCTTGCTGGGTGGATACCTCGATTGCCTTTAAGCTAACTTCTCGTCTAATGTTTTGGAGTAAAAAGAACTGTTGATGTACTGAAGTGCATCACTTCTTGCTTTTGCTGTGCTAGGCAGACATGATTCAGCAGAACAGTTCTGGGCCAGGTTCCTCTTCTGCATAAATGCTTTTGGGTGATGCTTGTAGACCTCATCGCCTTATTTCTTTAAGTACTTCTAGCTGGAATACCAGTGTGAGACTTTTTTTGGCCTGTAGTCTGGTTGTGCCCTCGTATGTTGCAAAGCTTGGCTGCCTTTATGCTTTATCATTTTCATCCTACTCCTGAAGCTTTAGTTGACGTCTTCGCTTTTTAAAAGCACAGTTCTAAAATGGAATGAAACTGCAATAAATGTTTTGTTTGATCTTTGCATATAGTAGCAGCAAATCGACTGTGTTAATTGTTCTTCACATGATTTGTTATGTACTGTAGAAGGAAACGTTACGTGTTTGTTGACGAGATTTATCGTAGTTACTTGTAAGGCAGGAACAGCCTTCAGATTAGTTTCATGTAAGAATAACTTCCTTAGGAAAGATGGTTTACATTACTCCATAAATAGGTGCTAGGTTTATAAGGACATGTGCTTTTTCTGGAGTGTAATTACAGTCCCTATTAGAAGCTGCTGGTAGGAAAGCATCATAGCTGAGCTGGTGGGAGACGAGGCGTGTGGAGTTTTCCAGATTGCAGAGGGGCCAGCACATAATCAGTGCCTCATGCTTTGGAGCTGACAGTACTTGCTTCTGATGAGATGCTCTGGGTGCACTTGCTGTTGCTCACCCTTACGTGTTACTGGGTATGTGAAGCCTCAGCCATGCCAGCATAGTAGGGCTGTGCTATAAGCAGTTCTTATATATATATAGAAAAGAGCGGACTGGAGCTGGTAAAACACCTTAGCTTTACCTGCAGCCAGATGGAGAGCGATGCAAAAGGCAATTCTGCCAGTAAACAGTCCTGTATTGTAAGACAATTGCATGGGAACATTCAATTCTTCTATCTGCCTGGGGGTAAGTGCTTCAGAGCTGTACAGGACAGAGCTAGGAATGTCTCTGCCTGCTTGACAGTAATCCTCTGGACTGCCCAAAATGGCATTTCTTGCACTAGCTTTTTTTTTTTTTTCCAGTTTCCCACACTTAATTTCCACTACTGCTGTATTTAATGCTTTTATGTGCCTTCCAGAGCTGCTGCTTACTCTGTTTCTGCTTCTAATCCACTTGTAACTCCTGTGGGGATTCAGGGAGTGATAATTAACCTTTTGGTCCAAGAATTTCAATAGTTTCCTGTAGGTACTCTGCTGCAGGCTCTAAAAGGCTTGCAGTATAAAGTGGAGGGGCAGCTAGCTGTGCCGCAGCACGGCTGTACAGAAAGCTGGGCGGTTTAGTTCGGGAAGTTTTCTTTTGGCTTCGTTCGCTCGCTGCACCTGCAATGATGTAGCAGGTTTTCTGCTTGGCTGCTCTTTGTAAAGGTGTGTTTACCAAACCTTGTTTTTTCACTATTTGACTTGAGCCCAGGCACTGTACGTAGTGCTGTGTGTGCTTGTTCTTGTCTTTCAGGGTCACACACTCTGAATAAGGGAGACGAGGGTACGTCTAAATGAGGAAAAAGGTTTGGTACCTTCACGTAGCACAAGTCTGTGCACCTTGCAAGAGCGTGAAAGCGTTTAGCTGGGTTTTATACTGTACCTGAACAGCAGCTGAGCTGAGTGAATGAACTTTGTGCCACAATCTGGAGTTACTACTTCATACTTTCTTGAATGTTTTTTCGTATATACTTGCAGAAATGTCCTTTCGGTGGAGAGGGGGGCACACTTGCATATGGAAGGCTTGTTTCAAGAAGAAAGAGGTATCTAAGAGTTGAGAAGCATCAGTCCATGAAAAATGGCTACTGGATAAAGAGTGATGAAGCTTCCTTCTTTTTAAATACACTGATTCAGTAGTCTTAGAGAAGGCACTTAGACTAGAACAGATGGCAGACAAGTAACATTAGAAAAATTAACCCATGGGCAGCATTTGCTGTCTAGGAAGTCTCTAGAATGAAATTTTCTGAAGGCATTTTAACCAAAGGATGCTGGTGGGCAAACTCCAAGGCTGTTCTCACAAATATGTTTCTTTGTGAATGCAGTGAAACACAGAATTTGGTAAAACTTCATGAATCTTAAAATGTCTTGCTTATCAAAGCAATTTATTATGCAGATTTTTAAAAATTTTTTTTTTCCTGTTTGTTTGGAGCGTGTTTCACTTGTGATAAATTAGGGGGTTCAGGATCTGTCACTTGTGAGCTTTGCTATCAGCACTCATCATAAACTGACTGAATTGCTTCATGCTTCTATTTTCTGCCTAATGGAAAAAAGGATAGTTAATCCCAGAACACTATTATCAGAGTATTAATTTTTAAAAGTCACTGTTTTATTGTGTAAGATATAGCATGTTCCTCAATATTTTTTTTAATTATTATTTTTTTTCTTGCTGAAGAGAGGTTGGAAGTATTTATCCTACCTGCTCCTGTGTGGCTAAGCATGAATGCATTTCTGGAAAGAACATTGCACGCAGAGTGGTGTGAATTCTTTGGGCCTTCCCGTGGGATAGAGCTGGAATTTCATCAGGTCTGGGGCACAGTCATTTAAAGTAGAATAGAGAATGGACCCAAGTGATTATTTTGGGTTTTGGGGTTTTGGTGGGTTTTCTGGTTTGTGTGTGGGTTTTTTTTTTTCCCAAAGATGCAATATATTTCGAAACTGATGCACTGTAGAAACTGTAAATATAGTAGGTTTTAATAATTCAAAGCATTTATGAGAAATCTGTGGCTGGATCCCAGGTGGTGACTATGATGCTGTGTGCCCCACCTGTATGAAGCATGACATATCTAAACAGGGTAGGGAAAATTTGCCACATTGGAAAACACTTAAGGCAGGGTTTTAATAACCCAAAGCAGTGCAAGTGGCTGTTTGACCTTAGCAAGGAAAAGGTTCTCCTAGAGTGGAGATATTTGAAAGCAAGCATTGGGTTGTATTGCATCGCATGGATCCAAGGGAATGTCTTCCTCCTTGCCGCTGTGGCTGCGCTCGCAGGTGATGTGCAGCAAAGCAGTCAGGAGATGATGGCCTGTTTTGAATGTGAATTTTCTTCTGCGTGCTTGAACACTTTATATATAAAAAAAACCCAAACAAACAGTTCTATGGGAAATAGGTAATAGCACGTGCCATTGGTCATTACCAGGTAGCATCTTCTGTCTTTGTATGAGACTGTTTACCCACAATGTATATAGTTTTATATTCCTGAACCCAAGCTTAAGGCTGCGTTAGAATTTGCTGGCAGGTTCGTTAGTCTCTTCCCCTGCTCCCAGTAGGCAGGAGAGTCTGATAGTAGGAACAAAGGGGACACAAGTGACACGAGTTTGGCTTGTCATGAAAACTTGGTCTGGACACAGAGCAATTACTGCCAAGTTGGGGGGGGGTGGGGTGTGATTGTAAATGTTTATAGTAACTATGCAACTTAGCAACTTTAATCAGTGTTAACAAACAAAACTTCAAATAAAATGTAACAACATTCTTAAATGCAAAATAAATGCAGAAGTGCGTTATGGAGATAGCAAGCTTTCTCTGAGAATGCGGCAGGTAAAGCTGGGCTTCAGCACTGGGTGGATTCAACTGTGAAAGCAAACATCTGAGTACTTTTGGGGGGGCGGGGGGAAGGGGAAGCCTTTGGGATTGTGCTGTTGACACCCTACCCGCAGCTATCACAAGCTCCAGCTTTTTGGATGTGAGGAGGCCAGGGGACTGAAACTGGGCCAAAGTGTCCCCAGATATCGGACGGCACCCTCGTGATGCTGCCGGGCAGCAGCGTGGGCTCAAAGTGACTTTTCAAGTTACCTCTCTCCTTGTTGCTGTTTCATAAACGTGCATACTTGGGATGATGAATATTGGAAGAGACATGCAGCAATTAAAGTTTGTTTGTGTGTGTTTTCATTAAAATAAAGACGTTATCTTTAGACTTTTTTTATTGCTTTCCTCAGATTTTTAATTAAAAGCTTCAGAAACAACGTGTTCTCATTAAGATCCCTTGTGTATAAAGGAAAGAGGAAAGCTGTGTTCCAGGCTGCAGAATATGGTTTTGTTGTAAGGAGGATGTGGGGAAAAAGAAATCCTTGAATTAGTTTGACATGCATAGTGTGTGTAAATAAAAGAAGTCGCAGTGTGCCTCGATGTTATTTGTCCCAGGCAATTGGGACAGATCGAGGGTGTTTTCTGGAAGATGCCCAGTAATGTAATACTTGATGTGTGCTGGCTTTAATGGTTTAACCTCAACTCTGCAGCTCCTTAGTCAGTGTTTTGCAGTTGCAAGCTCTCAGGGGGTTACATGAGGCATGGGGCGAGTGCAGAGGGGTTTGAGTGGTGGGGTGGATTTGGGGGGGCAAACCCCAGTACCCCAGCTTTGGGCGGAGAGAAGAGGCTGGGGCTGGGTTGCAGCCTGCTGGAAGGGGTCTGCCTGCACTGGGGGGCAAGCAGAGGGTCTTGGCTGAGGAGCATCCCGATCACTGCTACCGGGTCTGATGCTACCGTGGGTACGTGTGCTTGTGTGCCCACCGTCCTCCCCTTGCATCCAGCCCTTGCTCTGGTGTTGACCCACATCAGTCACACGTCAGCTATTCCTGTTTGCTCTTGATATAGCTGCCTTACCCCAGCAACAGCCCATAAGTGTTTTCTTCGGCTCCAGAGGTGGCTAATTTGAGCATCAGTGCAGAAGAATGTCTTTTAATAGAACTTAATTATTTTTTTTTTGTTTTACATTTTAGGAAATGACAGCTACAGTACTTTATTCCAATGCAGTTCTTGCCTGCAGTATAACTTTTAAGTCCGTTAGGTGCAGTGGTGGTTACGGGTTTTAGCATGTGCTTTTCTGTATCACTGAGGCTGGAGGTTGAGTTCTTCGCTGTTGTGAGAAACCCTACGTGGCTGGAACTGGCTGAGGAGATGGCCTTTCCAGCAAAGGCTTGTTGGCTCAGGGCCTCAGGTTCTCTTTTTGCTCCTTGGCTCTTAATTTTTCTGGAATTTTGCTGAAGTGAAAGAATTTCACAAATGTTGGTGTTTCTTCTTCTGTAGCACAAAAAAAAAAAAAATCCCCTACTCCGAAAATGCAGATCTGGTGGGGCTGCCATCATTAGGTGCAGAAGACCTACTTGGTTTTAATAGAAGTCAAGCTCATTGACCTCCTTTGAAAAGCTGTGTGCTTGTGTATCTATTTAAATGTCCAAGTATCAGTAAAATTGGATAGGTTATGGCTTTCAGCCTTGTAAAGTGTTAGGAGATGAGATGGCATAAATTGTATACATTTCACAAAGGCAGCTTTATGAACACTGAAGCTGAAAAACTTCTTCAAGAGCTTGGGAAACCACGATTAGATTTACAGGATTTTAGGTGAAAACCATGGTGTAACTTGCTGCAATTTGTTGACAGAATAAAGCACTTTTTCCCAGTATCAATTTGAAATTTCCAGCATCATTTTGAAAAGGCCTGTGGCTTAATTGTTCAGCTAATAGTTCAAAAATGTTATACTTTCAATGTATTTGATATTTAACCTCCAAACAAGATCCTGGGAAAAAATATTTTGTGGTCTTCTGTCTTTATTGGGCTGTACTTAAAATTTGGGCAAAATAGTATAGTCCCTACTCTAGACAGGCCAAGCAGAGTTGATGGTTGTTACCCTGCAGCACACAATGGGGAACTTTGCTTTCTGACCAACTTAATCACATGTTTTTGTATCAGTAAATAGTGCTGAGGGTTTTTTTTTTTGTAAAATAAATAATGAAATCTTTAACCTGTTTTACTCTGGGCACTGTCAATAAGGAATTATTTCCATATATATATAACGTTCTGGTAGAAATTACTACATATAAGTCCAAGACTTTCCACGCAGGCTCGTGATGGGGGGACAAAGCTGAGACAGCTGCTGCCCTTCAGGAAACAAATTTGTTGATGGGAAGTTTTATTTATGTTAAAAGCCTACGTAATTAGCCAAGGATAATGCTACTTCATTTCAGCCATCGTAAGCCACAGCTGTTATTGGGGTTATAGTCCTTTTTTTAACGTGGAAACACAAGGAGTTCTTTCCAAAGCACAACTGCAGGTGTGCTGATGCAAACCCTTGGGCTGGTGATGGACCTTTTGCAATGACTGCTTGCCTCGTGTAGTAAGAGGAATCCCCCTCTCATGCTCTGTCTTATATCTACCGTTAAACTCGACTCCCCACTTTAGGGAAAAGGTCGGACTCTTCCTATTCGTTAGTCTAGTTAGGGTGTGTATTTTGAGGAGTTGGATCAAGTTCTTCCAAAGGGATGATGGTGTGCTAGGGCATCTGGTTTACGTTAATCAAGCGTGTTAATAAATAACCAGCTTTAGAGCTGTTGGTTTAGACATACAATGCAAATGAGCTAATGAAATCTTTTAATGATTCTTTGCCTCTCTGTGTTCAGGTTACTGGTTTGTTGGTGGATGTGTTTAAGCTGAGTGACACTGCTCTCTGCGCTTCTATTGACCTGATGCCTGTATCCTGTTGTGGATAATCCACGCCTATTCATGGCAAAAGAGCACTTAAATACTGTCACTTAAATGTTGATTGTTCGGAGATTAGGGATGGAATGGCTTTGTGCCTTTTCTCTTTTCTGAGCCATTATCGAGCTCTGTATGCTGGATCAGATCCACTCTGATCTGTGCTCCCTGAGAAATTATTGTTGCAGACAAAATAATGGCTTTCATATGTAATTTTTTTGATTTCCAGCTTGTGCTTTAAAAATGTTGCTGGAATAATGGGTTTCTGTAGGATTACTGTAATTCAAAAGATCATCTAGGTAATAATTATTTATGCATTTAGTTTAAGCAATTAAGAAACACAACATTAATTCGAATTTGTCTTTTCGGGTTGAATGATTACATTCTGCATGCAGGTGTCCCAGAATATAAAGACCAGACGTAAATTTACAGAGAGTTTTCACAAAAAGATATAAATCAATTTATACCAAGATTAATCCAGGTTTTGACTGAACTTCTGGCAATGCAGAGTTAACAGACGTGAGTTTAAAGTTTCTAAATAAGTTTCACAAGCAGAAAGAGCATGGGATAAATGACTCTGTTCCCAGTGAAACTCTCCATTAAAGAAAGAAATCTAAATCAGGAGTTTTAAAACCATCATTTTAGACACCTGAAAATTAATGAAGATCAGTACAACATACACTGAACTGGGATCTGTTTTGGTGGTTCCTGGTCTTTGTAGCATTCCCATCATCTGCAGAATTCTGCAATGGCAGACTGAGGTGATATTTTGATGATTTTTTTTTTTTTAAATTACTATATGTTACTAAATAGTTTATTACTGGTTCTGTGTGCAACTGTTAAACGCTGTGTCTATGGATTTTGCTTAATGAGATCTGTTAGTGTAGGACCGAAGGATAAATTTGAAAATTATAACGGATCAACTCCCCTTACACTGCAAAAAACTTCCATTCCTGGGAACTCGAAATCCCAGTAGGGCTTGGTGGTCATGCTGGAGTGTATGTGCTCTCGGTTGTCATGTGCCAGTGGTCTAAAGGTTTATGTCCTTAGCTATCTGCATTTGGCCAAGTTAAACACTGTCAAGGGTTTAGTGGTAGAACCCAAAGCCATAATTCTTACCTGCACACAACTGAGTTACATCTTTATTTCAGCTCTTGAAGTTTAGGTGAATAGGTAGGCTTTAAATCTCTACCAGCTCTTGGACCCTGCTGGTACCCAAAGATACCAGTCTGTTTCCTCCCTGCCCCCCATACCTCTTCCAAAGTACAGTTGTTGGCTTGGGAAATTTAATTTTTGAAGATCACAGAAATAAATGGTTTGTTTTTTTTCTTTTGGCAGGTCTTTTTGGTTCAAGTTAATCCAGGTGAAACCTTTACAATAAGGGCTGAGGATGGAACCCTGCAGTGCATCCAAGGTAAGAGGATACACGAACGTGTGGACGAGCATTGCTTGCATTGTGGAATGCTTGTTCCCTCATCTCTACAAAAATGTGATAGGCAGTTTGGAAATACAGTGAAGCACTTAAGAGTGAGAAGTTGCAGATGTGGCTGCTGTACATGTTATAGGACTTGAGTATCTTGGAATGAGTCATTAATTTCTTGCAAGTCCGGGAGACTTCTGTCTCTGTTCAGTCATTTATCAGCATTTTGTATTTTATATACATGCATAGTTCCATATAACCAAATAGTAAATACAAATGAGAGATCCCAAGTTAGGTTGAAAACTAGTAACAAATTAAGTGGATATCTATGGAAAAACTGGTTTTCATATAGGCATCGGGAGGGACAGAAAATGAGCAGAGAACTAGAGACACTGCAGTGCTTGGAGCAGTCAGATTGGGTTCAAGGAGAGTTTTAAATTGGTTCTTCAGAAGCAGAGACGGTTAATTATGTAGTATTGAATAAAAGCATGTAAGCAGTCTTTTGACTGCTGTTTTACCTCTCGGTAAAACTGCAAGTATGATAAATAGTGCTTGTGTTTTTTATGAGAGAGAGCCCCCACAAAATCTTTTAACGGGTCTGAATGGAGAAGCAACAAAAGACCTTTCAGATTGTATATTAAGTACTGTGAAGAGGGTTTCTAGCCAGTGGCAAACACAGCTTTGAAGTGAAGCAGGTATTTCCCTAGGTATAACGCTGTCTACAGTAAGAACAGGAAGGTTAAATCAAAATTTGAAGGGAATAGACTTTGTGTATCTGTACTGCTTATACTGTTTTCAGTGATATTTTTTGAGCTTATGCCATTATCTTATTTTTTTTGAGAAGGGAGGTAGGTGGTGTTGCCTCCACCCATCCTTTCCAGATCTTATACCATTAAGTAGCGATCGCTGCACTATTGATTCAAAAACCTTTCCTAAAAAAAGTAATTGGGGGGCGTGGTGGTGTGTGTAAGTCAGTTTAATAATAATTGTTTAGGTAGTGAAATGCCCGTATATTTTGACCATGAATTTCAAAGACTGTTTCTTAGACTGTGTCAAATACTAAAATCGTACTGCTCAAGGATAACTATGCTTTTCATTAAAATTTGGGTTAAAAGGAGGTCACCTTATCCAGCCTTCTGCTGAAAGAGGTGGATCGGGTCGTCCACAACCTCCTGAGTTGTGAAGCTCTCTGAGGATGGAGGTTGCTCCCTGGGAAAACCACTCCTGTGCTGCACTGCTCCCATAGGGAAGAGTTTGTCCTTTGAAATATTTGAAGTTTCCCATCTTGCAGTCTCTTTACGCCTTTTCTGTGGCCCTCCATTTAAATAGTGGTGGCTGTTGCTTGAAATTTCATCCCCATGGCAATGAGGAATTAATAGTTGTTTGAGATAGACGTTACAGATGCTTCCCTGAACACCATCCAGGATTATTTGGGCTTGATGAGCAATAATAGCAGCAATTTAAAACTGCTTGTTAAGATTTATAGCCAACATGCTGTGTGGTAAGAAATTGGTCCACGTGGCAATTAACAGAGGAATAAAGCTGGCTGCTCCTTTTATTTGAAATGAATGCTTTATATTGGTTAGTACATTAAAAATTTCTATTACACAAATATAATTATGACACCATTTATTTATAATTTTTTTCATGCCTAAAGTGTTGTTCAGACAGTGTATTTAAATGAATGCAACGTGAAACTTCCTGATTCTGTATTGTCAGTAATTTAACATGTTTGTGCCAATGGGGCTTGTTTGGTACTTGTCAGCAGTTTTTCATAAAATTAATTTAGAATTTGTAGCATAAGATTGTCTCATTTTTTCGGTAGGGTTGCAGTATTGACCACTAAAGCACGTGCATATATTTGTATACACTCTTTTAAATTTGGTCTGAAAATTCAGGTATTCTTTTCATGCTAAAGCTTCAGCTCCTGCTTTATTGTAAAATATTTATATTACTTCAAACATGGAAGAGCAACTGACTGTATTGTTGTTGCCTTTTTTTTTCCTTTTGGTAAAGCTGTGTCACTGTGCAATTGTGGAACTTAAGTAATGTTAATAGTGATCTGTTGTGGAAGAAACAGTATATTTGCTGGCTCGTTACAAAGATTAGGATTTGTGACAGTTCTGTTTTTCCTGTGCTCTGAGGCTGTTGTAAAAGGCTTGTTTTCTATGAGGTGTTTTTGGAAATTACACACCCCTTTGCGCCACAAAACTTAGAATGTTGTTGGGTTTTTTTTCTGTAATAAGAGTATTCTGTATATTTGAAGGTTAATGTGTTCCCTGTATGTGGGGCAGCACTCAGACAATAATAATGCGTTCTCCTTTGCTCCCATATTGCGTTCTGATTAGCAAGCTACAGAATAATTTTGGCGCTATGTTAAGGCAGCATGGAAGTCTCTTTTTGGGCAGTGTGTGCCTGTGAGCTGGTAGCTCCCTGTTGAATGGACGATACTCACTTTTTCCTTACTGCCACATATTCAGTGTTACACGTAAGGTGTGTTTGTAAATAGGATTAATTTGTATTCACGATATAAAGGACTAGTTTATTATAAATCATATGACTCTCCTGAGTTCAGGGGGTGAACACTGTTAGTAAAAGCTTGATGTCGTGACTTGGTTACACTAAATTCTTTAGGATACATGAAAGCTTCTCTTTGGCGTGTGCCCGTTAGGGGCAGCTAACTTTGCTTATGTAGAGTGACTTTTTTTTTTCTTTTTAATCTTTGTGAAAGCATTTCATGTTTTATATATAGCTTTTTGAGAAGTTTGAAATCTTCAGTTTGTGCTTCTGGAGCCTGTTTTGGATGTCCTGTGAACCACTGCTATGTATCCAGGACGCCCTGTGCTCAATGGCTGTGGGGTTAATGTGCGTTAAGAGGACTGACAACAATAGCAGAGAAAAAGATGACTTGGTGAATCTCATTTGTCTTCTCAAGGTTGGAAGAAAGACGCTTGTTTGAGGAAAACCTCTGTGGAATATCCTCTGTTTTAAGCACTCTGAAGTGTAATTAGCCACTAATTGAGTAATCACTGTTTAAAAACAGAAAAAATAAATGTACATTTGAAGGTCTCCTATATTTTGGAATAGTGGGGAGACCGTAAATAAGTCTTTTTTTGTAATTCCTCAGGGTTTCACCAGTAAGGCAATTGGTTTAAACTTTAAAAATAAAAACACCCCCACCCCCAACTGAGGAGCTACCCACCTAAAAACCCGTAAAACTAGGTTAAATGTGTACTTTTAATTGAACATTGAGCAGTGTGTTACAGCAACTGCTGACTTCATTCCTGTTTTCTATTTGCATGTAGGCAGAGGTGACTTGTTTAAGACGTTGATTTATAAGCCCCATAGATCACGGTGGGGGGCTGGATTAAGCAGCTCACGGAAGCAACGGTGGCTGGGAGAAGTTTAGCTAGTCAGTGGGCATGAAGAGAGTCTGTGGTTTTCTTGAGAGGAGAGGTTTAAAGAGATGGATAAATCTCCTCTTTTGGAGAAATCCAGCCCTTCAGTACAGGTCTCTATGGCGCAGCCCACACGTCAGGTTATTTAGGGAAGTGCCTGAGTGGTTCCTAGTGCTCTCACCAGGACTTGTGTTAGCAGCTGACTTCCTAAGGGTTTGGCTTCTCCATCCCACGTAACAAAAAGAGATGCTGTGGTATGTGACTTTCGTAGCCTTTATAATGACAACCAAATAAAGGAATAAAGAAAGGGGATGTTGGGGTTGAATTGAGAGGGATCTTTTTTTTTTTTTTTTCATCATCGCTAGAAGCGAGATCAAGTGGGGACCTGACACTGCCTGGGCAGGCAGGAGGCACGCTGTCCTGCTGACCTCGGCTGGTACACCCTGGGGTGCTTGCTGGACACTGAGGCTGGCCGCCTGGCCTGCGCTATAAAGTGGAAACATAAAATACATCCTTATTATTCATGTGCATTTGGATGACTAGTCTTTGTTCCATTTAAACCATGTACGTATTAATGACAAAGTATTAGTGTACTTCCTCAGAACATCATGGTATCCCTGGGGAGCAGGGAGGAAAGCCCTGCTCGTCCTGTGCTGCCACCCACACGGGCTAAGTTTCGGGCTTTAACTGCAAAACTGTACCTCTGTGGGTGGTTAAAAGATGTCTGATTTAGAATGTTACTTCAGTATTTTTGAGTGATGAAATATGTGTATGTGCTGTATCATCAGTATTTTAAAAGCTGCTCTTTTTATGTAGTTTTGACAGATAATAAATACTTCATAAATATGCCAATATTTTAAACACTTCATTTCCTTTTTGTGTTTTTCCACTTAATTTTTCACAAACTCAGGACTTGACTGTTGCAAGCTTGGAAAGGAAGGGACAAGGGCAAGGCATATCCTCACCCATTTCTTTGCTCAGCGATGACTATAGGCCTTGTATCCCCTTTATATGAAAGATTGCTTCTAGCTAGTGCTTTGGGGTAACCACACTGAATGAAATATGGAAGGGGGGGGGAGCATGGGTCTGATCAACTCCAGAATGGAACCGAAACAGCCCCACGGTATTTGGAGAAGAAAAAAAAAAAAAAATTATTTTGCTTTCTGAATTTCAGAATAAATAGATTCTGGGTGAATCTAATGTGTTCAGGAATTTCCCCTTTCCCTAGTAGCTGTTTGAACACTGATGTTTTTAGCTAATATCTTAGTATCTTTGGTGGGAACTTCTGTTGCTGCATGAGAATCGTGTCATGTACTAAATCACTTAAAAGTACAGCAGTTTGTGCATAGTTTGGGGCAGCAAAGCTGTACCCAAGAATCTGTTCAGTGCTTTTTCATCCTGGAAGGCAGTAATGCCAAGCTGTTCTGTGGACTGTGGTATTAATAATATGGACAAAATGATTATTCTGGTGCCACTTGAACTTGCTTGTCACTCACGTGTTGGAAAAACATACACACAGAGGCCTTGATGCTGACTGCTAAATGTACGTTCTGTTGCCATTCATCTAAATGATACCCAAGCTGAGTCTCATTTTCTGCCACAAGCAAACCAGGTTGAGTTTTCTGTTCCGTAATTTTCTGTATGTGTAGCATGCAAAAAGCTTGTGACAAAGACAGAAGAAGGAACAGGTAGCGGAAAAGCACCTGGCATGACAGAAGCTGAGATTCCTGTGTGTATTCTGCCTGGCCCATGCTGTTGAAAATACCCTCTTGAAACATAGCTCTCGTCTTTGTTCAGTATCACAGCACTAGGTTTGGAATAGTGAAGCACGAAATTTGTGTGCAAAGAAAAGAAATACACTAAGGAAAAGAAACTACGCTTTTGTTCTAGCATTGCACAGGTGAACAAGGCTCTGCATTAAATGGGCTTTTGTTCTCCAAGGACAAGATACAGATGTGCGATGGCATGGAGGGGTTGTAGCAACGTTTCAGTGTGAGTATCTGTGTAGTAGACAAGGACCTAAATTGCCTTTGGGTGGTTACATTTTGAAATAGAAACAAGATAATAAGCACACACAGTTTACTAATACTGATATTTGTTTCAAGTGGTATCTTGAAGTGTTTTGCCATTGATGCTGAACTTAAAGCACTCCAGGGCCCTTGCTTGTCCTTACCTTGTAAAACAAAGAATGCCTGAATTAAAGTTTCAGCGCTGCTCTTTCCATGGCTCTAAAAGCAAGTAACTCAAGAGAAAGGCCAGAAGTATGTTAAAAGTCTAGCAGTGGTTTCTCAAATGAAAGATTTCCTGGAATTATTCTTCCCTTAATTTGGTGGGTGGGTGTGGTTTGGTGTGGCAATGCAAAGGAATGGATAATATTAAAGGCTAAATAGCTGTAGATTTATGTAGGAAGAGTGTGTGTGTGTCAGTGAAATAAGGCTGTTCAGTCTAGTCTAAGCAAACCAAAAAAAGTCTTTTTTTTTTTTTTTTCCTCCTTTAGTATGAGATTGGAAATGAGGAAGTGACTCAGTTTCTTGGAGGGAAGGAAAGAGTTGAAAATAGATGGGATGTGGTGTAAGCAACTGAGTGATAACTGTGTCATGTTCCTGGGTGGGGACGGAGGCGCCAAGATGAGAGTGGTGGATGTCGGATCAAAGATTGGGGATGGAAGAACCCTGAGGAGACAGAACAAAAAAAAAAAAAACAGGTTCAGGTAGCTGGCTGTTGTTAATAATGCTGGAAGCTTACCTGTTGCGTCAGCTGCTGAGAGCATCTCCCCCCATTGCTGTGCGGGTGCAGAGGCAGATGATGGGTTGCTCATCAGTGCATCTGGCTGGATTTCACACGGAGATGAAATAGTAGCAGCACCTGAAATCATGTTGCTTTGGAGAGGTTTCCAGAAGGCTGGAAATACGCTTTAATGAAAGGGCAGCTCATGAAATCTCAGAGGAGTTGTGTTGGGCGCTTCAGGGCAGACACCACCTGGGCACTGGTGAGAGCTGGGGGCTGTGGGGAGCCAGGCTGGTGCAGCATCTGCTTCCTTCCCATAAGTATCTGCTGAATTCTCAGAATATGGTCCTCGGTTAAGTTTAAAGAAATTAATTTATGGCTGCTTTCAAAATAGGCTGCAAAGCACTGCATTAATCAGAACATAAAATTCTGCAAAGGGGGAAGAGCCAGCGTCCTCTTTAGCGTGTCTGTGTGCTGGTAGTTGGGTGTGTGCATGAGGTCAGGCACTCTCCTGGGGCACAGAAAGGGCTCCTGGGGGCACATCTGCCAGGGTGCACAGGAGTGGAACAGGGTGGGCATGCTTTGGCTAGGTCAGGGAAGGGAGAGGTGAAATGCAGGAGCAGCTCACATTTTTGTTTCTGCTTGTTTCTCGAAAGCGTTTTGGCTCTTCCCACCTACCTGCTGCTGTGCAGACTGGTACCACGGTATGGAAAACCTTCTGTAGGAAATGTAGTTTCAGTTCGGATTGTTTTTTGGTAATTAGGGTTTGGAGCAAAACAGTCTGTGTGTGGTGGTGCTTTAAAATACAGCTCTCTTGGTATTAAATAGCTTTTGTTTACATTTTGTTTATTAAATTCTGGCTCAATTTCTTTCCCTTTTACAGTGAGGGCCCTTTTCACCCTAGTATGTTATAAAACATAATTCTTGCTACTCATTACATCATCTTGCTTATGTTTAGATTTAATGTTTGATAGAAAAGTCAGGCTTCCAATACCCATTGGCCTCCTTGGTATATCAATGCATCTAAGCCAGCTTTTGTTTTATTGAAGTTCCTGTTTACTGATGGACAAATGAGGGATTACCTGCACAAGATCCTTCCGAACAAAACTGTTGTGCAGGGCTATAATCTGGAACAATTGCATACCGGCTTTCGATTCCTATCTAACCAACCTTTGCTGTATTGGCCAAAAATACTTGTTTCTTCCATCAACAGAGTCAGTAACATCCTTTAGAGGCATTGTCACATCTTCTAGCTTTGGTCGCTTCAGTGTGTTGGCAAGCTTAGCTCTGTATCCCTGGCATGCTCCCAGACCTGGGTTCAGTCATGTTGCTCCTGTTGGGAGTTATCAATGGTGCGTCCATAGTTTTGCAAAGGTATACCTGCAAACCACCAGTTATTAATACCTAACCATATAATTGTAACAGCTATTGCTAGTTCAGTAGTTTCTGCTTATTTTTCCCTTGTTGCCCCATTATTAACCAGAAAATACCAGAATTTGCAGTGGAGCCTTTTATTCTCTGTGTTATTTTTGGTGAGACTACCTGTATTTTCAGATATGGACCCTTTGGTCTTTTAGTGTTTGGTCACCTTAGAAAGGTCACCTAAAGTCCTGATTGTGCATCATCTGTTCCTTCCACGTGAAAGAAATAACTTTCATGTTTCCATACCTTGGTGAAACTTGTGTTGAAATCACCTAAGAGAAGAGAGAGCAAAGGGATGATGACTCGGAGTAGATTCTTCCTTTATTGTCAGTGAGATCGTAGCACCGTTCTCCTTTCACCTCAAAGGTTTTGGGTTTTAGCACACTACAATAAAGGAAACCATGTAAGAAGCCAAAAGTAAACAATAGGATGCTTTGTTTACTGTGTGAATAATCTTAGCATCTCCATTTTAAATCTGATAATGCTAAGAATAGTCATGGAATTTTTTTTTGCATGTGCGCAGATTAAATCTTGGATAAGATGCACCTGCACTGGTAGATTCACTGTACAGAAGATCTAGTCCTTTAAAAATCCCTTTTAATTAAAATGTAGTGAATTGGTAGCTATTATTTAATGTAATTACCCGTTAAAAGACAAGAAGAAACTTGACACATAACTGAATTTTAATTTGGCTTAATCTATCCAAATCCTATAGTTTGAATGCTTTACAGTACACAGTGTGAGGAGAGAAAGGAAGAGAAATACGCCAAAACTGGAAATATTACAGAAACTCTTTGAAATGTGGAAACGAAGCATTTTGTAAGAGCCTTGCTAACAGTCTGCGCACACACAGGCTCGGAAGGATGGCCTCAGTCTTCCCTGACCCCACAGCCTCTTCCCTGGGGTAGCGTGGCCGTGCTGCCTGCACCGCAGCGTGCCTCTGCTCCAGCCAGCCCGGGATGTGACCTGGCAGCCAGCGCCGGGTCCTGCTGACGTGGCCTCCCAGCAGAGGAGAGGGGCAGGGGCTGAATCATCAGCGGGACGAGAAAGAAATTAAGGCTCCAACTATTCCAGTTTGCAAGTATATAAGAACGAAATGTCCCGCTTCACAGCGGAGTAACACGTAAATGAGCAGAGAAGTAGCTCATGAAGTTTGTCCTTTAGTAAAAGAGAGATTTTTGGAGGTTTGGGTTTTCTTTTTTTCTTTTTTTTGAATGCCTAAGAATCTGCTGCTGGGAAATGCATTTATCTCTAGAATTAGGACAGCAGACTTTAAAGACAAATGCTAGAAGATACGCTCTGGGCTGTAATTTCAAACATTTTTTGGTTTTGTAAATATGCAGGACTTGTACTTGGGGTTTGTTGTCTGTCCTTATTTTACTTTTGTGTGAATGTGTGTATACATATATAGAGATATGTATGTCTGAAAGGATCAGTAAGTGTGGTACATTCAAACTAATTTGAAGGGCACTTGGAAAGTGTCTCATACCAGCATGCTACCAATTTTTAAATGCCTCCAAACATCTATGGGTCTCTCACCAGAATGCTGAGAACCTGTGTGAGTGTATCAGTATCTGAAGGAATGAGTTGTCGGTGTGGGTCCTGCTCAAATGCAAATAATCCTCTGAGTGCGGACCCAGTACATTCCAATCAATGGTGTCAGGATTTTAAAGTCCAAGATCCACATTCTTTACCCAGACTACTTGGACTGCAGACATTGCAAACACATTAGTCAGTGCTTTTAGCCTTTTTAAAGGGTATCAGTGCAGCTATAGTTTTAAGTTAGTAAAGCAATTATATTCAGCTTTCTTAATTTGAAGCAATTATATTTGTTGGCTAGAAGAGTCAAGAAATTACTCAATCAACTTTATTAAATTCCATTACTCCTCCTTGCAGGAGAATATTTGGTTTCTTATACCTTTTCTTCTTTACCCTCTTTTGATTTTCATTCATGTTTGTTTTGTACATGCAATGAAAACTCTTCGTGGTGCAATATGATTTGCAGTTCTAGATAAAGGTTAGCATTTACAAAATAAAGCTGGCACAAGCTGTTACAACCAGAAATAGTTCTTGTATAATTTTATTGGAAAAGTCTTACCCAGTTTTTCAGTCTCTTGGAGAGGAAGAAAAAAAGTACAAGTAAGTAGGGAGTAGGACACCCAGAAGGATGACAAATGTATTGGTATCCTGGCTTTACTTTAGTGCAAGATTTGTCTCGGATACCAGATCTGACAAGCCTTCATGCATTTGGTGTGCCATGCAGTGGGATATTTCTCTGAAGGGGATGCAAAGTGAATTCTGGTAATTGAAGTCCTGCCTGTTCCTCTTGCCAAAACCAGAAGTAACTGGTGTGGCAATTGGCATTAACCTTGATTTAAAGAGATTATCCGAATGAGAGGAACAATTAACCCTCCAGGTCAGTTCTGCCGATGGCTCCTTCTACAAAGCTTGCTCATCGGGTTGCTGGCTGTCCACGTGAATAGCCTTAACACCCTCAGATCGCTTTGAGGAAGGGCCCCAAGCTGGAGCAGTATAAGTTTCTTGTGTTTAACCTAGTCTTTAGTTCAGACTTGCCAGTGGAGAAGTCATTATCTCTGTTTGATCATGGGTTTTCCCAGGTTCTGCTGCCTTGTAAGGATTCAGGGTGTGTATTTGGCAGATGAGTTCTTCAAACACAAGTGTCTGAGGCTGGGAAAGCGTTGTGCTGTACAAAACAGTGCTCCTTCTGCCTCTAATGATACACTTTCTGTATTTTAGCATATAAAGAACTATTTCCTTGCAGAAAGAAATAACTATATTCTCCACCAAGCAGGTACTGCCAGTTCTATAACTTTTATTAACTTCATATGCTCCATTTTGACTGCCTGAAATTGGCATAGTGAATATTTTCATGGTATTTATAAAAAGGCTAAGGCGGGCATTTCCTTCTACGTAGTCAGACTGTTAACCCAGGAAAACAGACATTAAGCAGCAGACTCTTAAGTGCAGACTCTTTTTGCTTTGAGTTACCCATTTGAGGGATGAAGGGGGAGATAGAAAGAAGCTTGGTAGCAATTTCCAAATACTTGTAGCTGGGACTTCACTTAGGGAACTCTAGATGAAATTCCCTCCCTGAGGGTGGCTGAAGATATATTCTGTTCAGATCTGTGGCAGCAGGGCAGATTGTCTATCAATTAATTGTGAAACTAAGGTAGGAGATGTGGATTGGGGATGTGGATGAATCACATTGTGACAATCATGACAGGCTTTTATTATTGTTATGTTTCTTATTTCTATTTTTAAAACAAGTCTCAACTTGCCTAAGTAATAATAATGAATTGGCTTTAGATGTCTTGATGGTAAAGAATGTAAATTGGGTTGTTTGTTGGTTTTGCTGAATTTTAGATTGTGTTTATTCCCACCATGAAAAAAGAAACCTGTAGTGGTGGTCGGAAGCTGTGTCTGAATCAGCTGATTCTGCTGTTGTCAGATTTCTTGTGTTGGGTAGCTTTCACTCTCTGGAAGTCTAACCTCTTCTGGATTTAGATACGGGGTGTGTGATCACATCCTTGAGAGTCGTCTTTGTTCCTTCTGCACCAGCGATTTCTTGTAGTCACTGCGATATGATGAGTTCTGTGCCTGTGACATTCTGTGTCATGAATATTTTCGTTAATACAGGTTTGAAGAATAGATATTATTAACAAATAAATTGCTGAGTCAGCTTTGTAATGAAAGCATCACTTGCTTCAGAAAAAAAAGGAGAGAAAAAAGCCGGTTCAACCAAACTATGCAGTTTGAAATTGTGTAACTTTGAACAACCACAAACTCTGTAGACTGCCATCCAGTAGTATCAGTAATAGTTGTATAAAAAGTAAATCTAGAATTTAAAATATATTCTAAAATATTTAAGATAAATATAATAGAAACAAATAAACCTGTGCTGTGATTTAGTTGTTTAAACACCACAAAACTTAATTTTAATTTTTTCTTTCTTTATTTGTCAGAGAGCATCAAATACTACTTAAAAATCAAGCCACTCCTGGAGATGAGTGGGTTTTTTTGATGTTCAGCACAAGACCAAATTTTGTCATAATTTGTGCAATTTATTTTTGTATTATGTACCCCCTGTGTGTTATAATGTAAAGCTGCAGGGTTCTGCAGATGCTTTGTTTATAAGTGGTGTTTGATTATTGCTTACAAATTCTTGACTTCTTGATTGTATTATTAACAATGATTTTGGTGGTGTGTGGTTGTGGTGTATGGGTTTTTTTGTTTGGTTTTTGTTTGTTTGTTTGTTTTTGTTGTTGTTGGTTTTGCTTTTTTTTTTCTTGATGGTGTTTTTTTGTGAGGTTATATCTCTTGTTTCTGTTGGGGTGGGATGGGGGCACATTTGAGTGTAGATGGTTTGCCAGAAGTGGTGCCTTCTGCTCTGGGTTGCTGTTAATTCTCTGACGATGCCCTCCGTAGGAGGTTTTAAAAAATACTTGGTAGCAGAGAAACATGTTAACTCAGTGTGCATGTGAAGCGTTGCAAATTATTCATCATCAAGGTTTATTTTTTTCTTCTCCTGGCAAGTGAAGGGCTCGTGACCCTGCAGGTATGGAAGAAGGAAGCAGAGTAACCTGTGCAGAAACCCTGATGTAAGGCTTTGCCAGAAAATATATTATTCTTATGTTATGGGAAGGCTTCACTATTACCAATGCTGGCTGAGCAGAAGTCCTCATTTTATTTTAGCTCAAATACTTGGGTTTTTGTCCATACGGCTTTTAAGCAAAATGGCGTAAGTAACAGTGTGGCCTATAACTACCTGTGTCCTGTTCATCCAAACATCACCTTTTAAGTGACATAACTGTTAAGTGAGGCTATACTGTGTTATTTATACAAATGCAGCCTAAAATTCCTAGAAACTCGTATACTTTTGATTATCTTGCCTGCTGCTGTGAAGGGTCAGTCGTTTCAAATGCCATTTTGGCTAGGTCACTGCAGCTGACCTCGGCGTAGCAGTATAAAATACTATTTTTGTCTCGCCAGACGATATTATCTCATAACATTTTTGAACGTTTCTAGCTGAATTGTTTTGAATGTTGGAGCTGTGCCTGGAGAGGGGACCGAAACAATGCCCGTCATTCTCAATTGTGTGAGCCAGAGCCTTTGAGTTTGATGACGGAACCGTATTGAGTAGGGTGGGAGTGAGAAAGTAATAAGGTCTGTCCTGTCCAGTTCCCAGCACCTGTTGCCTTGAGACTTGTATTAGCTCAAACATGTTTAATTTCTAGAACAAGTATTTGTGCGTGAGTGTGTATGTATGTCTGTGTGTATCTATTTATATATAAATATATACAAATGTATAAATATATAAAATATATACAAACATGAATATATATATGTGTGTATTTGTATTTATATATAGTCATTTCATCACCTTAAGACTGTTACTGAGCTCTCCAAAGCTGGTCCAAGCATGGCTTTCCTCTCCTCTTGGTGGAAGTTTTTCTAGTCTTGGGTAACAGCATGGAAATGGCAGGCAGGCGCCATTGGGTGATTTGCCTGCAGTATTTTCACTAAGGGTTCATTAAGATTACTTCACAAGTTAGAAGCAATTTCCCTCCCTTGAGGGAGAATTCTGATATTTGGAGTGTTTATCAGTCATCTGCAAAATGGAATGAACATAATTGGTGGCTAATTGTTTGCAAGAACTGTGAAACACAATTATGAAGAGTTAAGCTGAAACCGATTGTGTTTATGAAATCTAGCATAAGAAATCCTATATTAATCCTGCCTCAATACCAGGAAACGCAATTAGTATAATTAAGACTATCATATTGTAATTTTCTTGGCGACTAGATGCTTTGGCAGCCGCTTTCCTCTCCCAGTGCGGTTGGAGCAGAGCGCGTTCCTGTCGGCGGTGCCTTCTGCCGCCGCCGCCAAGGGAATTATAAAATTACTGTGTTTACTCCTGTCGTCGGGCGCAGGGGATGCGACTGCTGTTGAGTGGAAAAAGTGTTCAAACTCCTGCATTTCAGCTCCTCAGTTGTGGTCACGCTGTAATTTTTCAGACTGTGTTGGTGTGTGGTAGATGCAGCTGGAAGCCCCGTCTGGAAGCTGAGGAAAACAGAAGGTTTGGGACTCCTCAGTGGTGTTTCTTAAGTGTTTGGGTTGTTAACTGGAGTTTTACTGAAGGAGCTGCTCGGATTGCAGTCTGTCTCCTGATGGCTGCCAGTCCTGCCTCGACAGCACGCACCAGCCTCTGTCCTGCGGTGTCTTGGAGGTTCTAACACCCCCAGGAGGAGACAGTGCAGGAGACACTGTCAGATACTGCCGCGTCGACAAGTGGCTGCAGTTAGGGCAGATTACTAGAATAGATGTGCATTGCAATTAGATTCTTACTAACGTTACATAGTATGTCATGAAAAGTAGGTAAAATAAATAGCTTCATTATTTGTATTTGAGTAAACTAGGTCTTAAGAGTAGTAATCATAGACAGCTTCATGCTGGTAGGGAAAAGCTTGAGTATTTACAGACTGGCACTCTTAAATTAGCTTCTTGTTGAATATGTATTGCTCATGAGGTGGTGGATTTGTTGTGCAGCGTGCCCAGGTCAGGAAAAAATTAGTATGTAAGGTACTTGTTGCAGTTGGTACGTCACTGCTGTGAATGCATTCAATTAACAGATAATCAGCATAATGTCTACTTTGAGCACCTCTTAATGGTTTAATTGCTTCTCTGAGTTAAATAAACACTTTATGCTTGCTTTACAAAATTTTTCCCTTGGGAGCTCGTCACATGGAAGTGTATGTGCGTGTATTTATTTTTTAAACATAAAGGATAATCAGTTATTTAATTAAGCTTCTCCCGAAGTTCTCTTTTGGGATATTATGTGTTCCTATCAGCTGCTCAAATAACTAATGTGTCAGAATAGGCTAGGTGAGAGAGCTAAGAAATTTGCCAATTGGAAAATGAACATGCACATTAATGTTCCAGATTATTATTCCAAGGTCATCTGAGTGTCTGTCCTTTGTGGGCAGAAGTGCCAGGATACATTTTTCTGTACTTTGTGAAATGCTTTAACAGTTTCAAGTTACTGTGATAGCTCCAGATGGGAGGTTTGACCTCTCTCCAGAAAGATGGCAGAGGGCTATCCCCAGATAACGTGGTGCCGAGGGTACCCACGGCTTGGAGACCCGAGCAGATGGATCCACTCCGTGGGCGCTGCTGGCTGCCCGGGCCAGTGAGCCCCGTGTGCTGTGGCCCAGGTCCTGCTCCCCGCTGCTGGGCGCAGCCCAGGGGGCTGTGGGGGCTGAGGGGCAGCTCTGCTGGGCTTTGCCCATCCGAGTGTCTGCAGAGCTGCTTCCCTGCCCCATTCATGCTGGGAGGCTGTGCTGGAGCACACCCACAGCTTCCATATATATCAGTTGACTTGGAAACCAGTAGGAAACTGTACTGTCCAATTCTTTTCATCCTTTTTTCTATGTATTTTCATTCTGTACATTTATTTTTAAGGGCACTTTTTTTCTGTATCTCTCTGCACACCACGTGTTTCAACATGCCTAGAGCCCGCAGAAAGTATTACATGGCTATTCCTTCTACTATCTAAAAGTCTTCATGTCTTTGTAAAACTTCACCCACCCCAGAATACTTGTAAGGGGTATTTGGCATCTTCTTTTTTGTTACCTCTGTTTCTAGAAACTGTCTGCTGTGCCAGGGTATGAGAGCTCACTTTGTGTTTTATTGGAATTTGCTTCTTACAAAAGGTCTGCGCAGCATGCAGCCTGGCTAGCAGGCTCCTTGGCGAGCTGGTGCCTCTTGTTCAGCAGTGACATTATTTACTACAGGAATTAAACATTTTCCTGATAGTTTCCCAGTCAAGGAGTCTTGGCTTGCAAAATGCCTTTGGGGAGGGTGCGATTACTACGTAAAGGGGTTCTCGCCTTCCTGCCTATAGGGTATTTGATACGTTTCCTTCAAATGGTTTTAACTGCTGAATGAATATGCTAGTTGTGTCTAAACAAACCTGTGATAACTGTCTTGTTACTTGCCTGGTAATACAATGCTAACTGCGGTTTCCAGATGTAGCCCTCACTTCATGATGCTGTTTGTAAATACCAGGCTAAACACCTAACCTGGTCCTATTTTGAAGGCTGTTGTAATGACAAACACTTAAGAGAGCCAGCTCTCTGAGGCTATGAATGTGTGTGTCAGTGGTGGTGCTGTGAAAACGAGGGGGTTTTTTTGTTCGTGACCAGAAGGGTACACTGAGAAACTTTATGCTCTGATGGATCTCACTGCAGTAGTGGGCTGCTTTCAAAGAGCTTGTAAGCAGTGGCAGAACTTCTATCAAACTCCAGGTTTAAAATTGTCTTTGGAAACTTATTTATATCTCAGAACAAGGTAATATATTAAATGCAAAGAACTTGTGGTGAGGCTTGTGGGAGTGGTAGGCATAATTATGGCTGTAAATGCTCATAATGTTACGGTAGTACCAATCAAATATTCATCCTGCAGAACATATGGAAGCATCCTGAGTGTGTGTCAGTGTAGGCCACTTTTTTTTTGTCTTTAAAAAAAGGCAAAAAAACCCCAAACCCACACATGCACACCCCTTGCTGAAAGTCTCAGTCCTGCTGTTGTAAGCTGAATTTTTCTCCTGCTCTCTACTTCAGCAGTTCCTTTCCTACAGAAAGGCAGGGTGTGTTCACCAGCCTTGCAGCTTATTTATTGATGCCTTGTTTTAGTTTGAACTATGGCCTTTTATGTGTTCCAATAGCGTAAGCTTACATTTTCCTCAGGATGAGTCTAAGACTAAAATTGTTTTGTTAACAAGCACGGCAAATGAAATGAATTAGACTGAATTTCAGTTTTAGGGCTATCCCAGATACTTGAGCATGGAATTCAGGTGCTCTGCTTTTTATTACATCATATACAAAAAGGGAAAGAACTAGAGGTTTAAAATAAGCTGATACCTGGCATTTACCAGCTGCTGCTCATTTGCATAGTTATTTCCATTCTATATATAGCCAAAAAAGCTTATGCACAAAATGGGTTAAGTGAATTAAGCAGTTATCTGAGCCAGCTGCTATGCTGGAAATAGAAGCATAGCTATTTTCTAACCCTGAGCTGTATAGTTGCAATATTCCTTCAATACTACTGTGTCTCCTCTGCTTGCAGCTTTTTAAAGCCCTTGTTTGATCATTTTAGGAGGTATATTGCAAGGACCATTTTGAATATCCCATTTGGAGCATTATATTCTTGCTTTATTTTGGCTTTAAGATGGATGTGCCAGGCAGACGTAGTGGTTTGTCTTATCTGCCTGGGTTTAGCGAGTTGTTAAGTGCAGTTTGTGCAAATGTCTGGACAATTTTAAATTTAACTGTTTGTAATTTAAAAAATGTAGTGAGAGTCATTAAAGCAGTAGTAATTCTGTTCTAAGTACAAATGCAGTTAGAGACTGAAAAATTGCCTTTCAAACCAGATAGCCCTTAAAAGCTGACAGCATGCAGCGTTGCTGATAAGGGATGCGGATCTCTTTTTAAGCTGTGCACACTTCCACATTGCTGTCAGCAGAGCTGTTCGTGTTCTCAGCAGTTTGTAGCAGAGGTTGCTCTCCCCGCATGTTTTCCACTCCTCTCAGTAAAAAGTGAGTCTTGTACAGGGCTGTGTGTGGAGCTGACGTTTTGACTCCCTCTGGAGACAGCTGATGCTTCTCCCTCACAAGAGCTGCCTGTGAAACGTGGCCAGGACAGTCATGGGCTCAGCGGAGCGAGAGCCCATGCCCACCTTCAGGGAGGCCAAAGGTCCCTCAAATTTCTGAACAGCCGGTAGTGCAGATTTGCCCCCTTCGGAAGGAGTTTCAGAGCACGCAAGTGATGTTCTTGCTCTGAATCATTGCTTTTTTAGAAAGTATTTTTGGGTGAATGGGGGAAACTAGGTGCCGCAGATCTTGGAAAACATCAGCCGTTTGCTGGCCAAAGTAAGTTGCTCCAAAGTTAAGAGGCTGTAAAGTCTCATGCTCAAAAATTTTAATTGTAGTTTCCTGTGCTAAATTTCTGGACAGAGAAAACAGTGAAAATGGTTCTTGAGTCCCTACTTTAATTTTATTTGCTAACATCCACCTGTGCTGTTTCATTGTACAAAAGCAGCTCTAAGCCCCTTCCTTTTCCTGCCCATCTCTGATTCTTTCATATTTTACCTGCAAATTACTTGATCTTCCAGGATCTCTAACCTGCATTCAAACCTTCCTCTTAATTGTGTCTTAAAAGCTGGATGATGATTCTTGTGTCTTGCCATGATTGTGGATGTGGTGCTACTTGTCCAGCTTTCAGCTCAGTTTAATGGTTGCTTTGTTTTCTGCTGCTCTAAAGTGGTTCTCTTCCTTGTCCTTGTACAAGTGGGAGAGACCGAGCCTTTGCTGATAAAAACGGTGGTTGTTTTGGACTTTAGAAAAGTTGCGGTTTGATACAAGCAACCTGACCTGATGGATGCTGAAAGACATGACCTTATGATGTTCTCTCCACCCCTTGCGTCGTCTCCCACCGTTTCCTTTGCCTCGGCTGGCATTTGCCTGACCCATTAGCCTGATCAGGAAGGGAAGACTGATCCTATTTAAAAAAAAAACCCAAACTGAATGGTTTGTCTGCTGTTTAGTCTCAGCTCCCACAGTTCAGGAGCAGAAAAGGAGGAGGTAAGAAGGAGGAAGAAAGGAGAGGGAGGTTGCTACTTTGGTGGCACTAGCTCACAGACCTATTTATCCAGTCACTAATTATGCACCCTGGTAGGAGAATAATGTGAGTTAGGAATATGAGCTGCATGTTAGAAAGGTTTGAATTCAAGAAGGCCACTTAATGAATTATTTTGTTCAGCTTACGTATGCTTTTAAGCATCTGCTTACACTCCTTGTTGGGGGCATGTGCTACAGGCTTTGGCCAGTAGTTGGGCATCAGCACGTGGGCACCCCAGAAGAGCAGTCTGGGACCCTCCTTGTCTTTCAGATCCTTTTTATTATTTTTTTCTGCATATGCTCTTACTGTGAGGCTTTTGAAACCCTGCCCATATAGAAACCATCCATTACACTTGAGGTCACCTCAGGCTTCTTTCTACTGTGCACCACATTGAACATTTGCTGAACTGCCTAGAAAGAAGTGGAAACTTCAGATGCCCGAGGGGGACTTGAGCAAAGGAGGTTCCAGGCAGTCAGCTATTGCTTTGATGTTGTGGAGAACTACTAGCAGGGCTGTGCCTTTTCTTTGAGTTATCTGGGAACCATTTAATTTATTTTCAAGGAAAATTAAACAGACTTGTCACGGACCAGTAAATCGTAAGGGACAAAGAGCCAGTCTGTGGGGTCCCTGCTCCTCCCCGGCCCCAACTCAGGAACTCGTTCACTAAAGGATGCTACGTAGAGAGAAAATTTCTCCCTGATTTCAGAGCTATGTAAGTTCTTCAGTTCACAAGGAGTGGTCTTTCTTTCTGTTGTTTGTCTCGTTGTTCTGTCCAAATACCAGGAGAATAACTGCTTCTTTTGGACTTACAAGAGCTTGGCTCACCTTATTTCAGATTCAGAAGAGGAGCGCTGGTTTGCCCTGCTCCAGATCTTCCTGACTTACTTGCAACTTGATCTGCATGTTTTGTATTTCATTGCTGCAATGCAGCCGCTCTACAGGAAACATTTGTGACTTTTGTACCTGCAGCATCTTTCCATACTGAAAGTCAGCTTTCCCACTTCGGCAGCTGTACTTGAGTTGCCTGATTAGTTTAGGAGAACTTCTTCCTCAGCATTTCAGATGGCATGTTTTTAATTTCTGAGCTCTTCACCATGCTGTGGCTGAAGTTCAGTAAGCAGAAATTCTTCTGATCGACTCAAATAATTAGAATTTTTAGGGTTCTTGAGATGCCATGATACTGACTGGTATGGTGTTTTTGTTTGGGGATTTTCTTGATTTTGTTTTTTCTGACGTGGTCACCTGCACCCATGCTATTGGTGGAGTTGCAGGCCAACACAACTGACCAGGTACTACTTCTCCTAAAGACATAGTTGTTTCTGCACAGCCTCCAAAGCAGCTTGAAATAGCCAGCTTTCACCAAAGTAAAATGGTACTTGGTGTCATATTCCTGAATTGATGCTTTGCTGAGATACAAGATAACTTTTCAGTTGTTCTCCACAATGTGTTTTTGCTGAAGAATGAGATGACAACAGATCATCCATACAGCTTCTGTGTTAAGTTGCGTTGCCAGTTAGCCTGCTTGAGTTTCGAACAAATTTGATCTAGTTCTGCCAAATGCTTTTGTAGTTTTTCATTCTATAAGTTCAAGAGTTAAGATGCTTGAATTCTGTATCTTGGTTATCAGCATGCATCTTCAATGACCGTAATTTAATCTTGAAAGCTTTTCCTTTAGAGAATTATCTGTACGTGGTGCTTGGTTTTTCAGGGCTGTTCTGTAGCTCCTGTTCAAGTAACCTGTAAGCATCTGTATCTCTGTTACCCTGTTAATGCTGGAGTTGTCAGAAGGAGAATGTCTGTAACCAAGTCACTTGCAGAAGGTGAACTGATGTGTACAATATAGCGTCAGGGAGTATTCATGCCGTGTTCTTTATTGGTACAGGTGACCTTGGTAAAACCTGATGTGTTAAATGACTAAAGGAGCTAAAGGCGTATGTCTGGCTTCACTTTTGTTTCTGGGGTGGAAATGAATGTCTGACTTAACTCACTGTACACACAGGCAGGGAATCCACACATTTAGATTGCTAAAATAAGAACTTTTTTTCTTGCACATTCCTTTCAATGCACTTACCACATGTTACCTGTGTTGCCATGGCTTTAAAAGCTGTGCCAAATTCTTTGCTAGTGGATTCATTATAGGAAAATTACTGATTTATTGTATGTAGGCTGACTCAAATTATCTCTAATTGGTAGGTCATTAGTTCATTAGATTGTTAATGGCTCAGTCTGATGCTAGTGTTGGCTCTGCATGTGTGTTAACAAAACCTTTCTTACCTTGAAGTATCCTGTCTGGCATTCGCATTAAAATGAAAACAAGGTTTGCACCCATATTTGTGCTGCATTTTCTTAAAGCTAGCAGGATAATTGGTGATGGCCCCCTTATTTATTCACCCACCAGTGTCTGTTCAGCAGTGTGGTCCGTGCCTGGCTGTGTGAGCTCGTTCTCCTGCCTGGAGGAGCCGGTTGCTTCCTGAGGAGCAGGAGAGGTGGTAACTTGTTCTTGTCGGTGGGGTTCTATGCTGACACGGTGCTTACAGCAACACTGCTTAGGCTAAAGCCTTGTGTCGGAAGCTGTGGTGGGCATCCTGCACTCGCACCAGCACCACTACGGGGTGATGCCCAGGTTCACAGGCTGACCGTGGCTCAGGGTGCTATATGGGTCTGAAGACTGTAAATCTGCCTTTTCCTTGGTCTGTACGTGAGGCAGAGAAACAACTAAATTGGTGGTTAGGTATAAACACACTTATCTGTGCATGTATGAATTTTTGCCCAAGAGCTTCATTTGCATTTGCAAAGGTGAAAATATGTCCATCGGATGTTTCTATTTGTCCTTGTGTGAGAGACACGCTCAAAAATAAACATCCAAGTAGAAATTTTACATATCTGTGAATTAATTTTCCTTTCCAGTTGGCTCTTTCCCCATCTGCCTTTTTATGTTTACGCTGCTGGTTAAAAACTGGAAATGTTCTCTTTGGCCTATAAGTGTCATCTTGAAACTGATGGGATTTTTCCAGTATAAAATATCACCATCAGCTTCACTTTACTGGTGCACATGCTTTTCTATCGTGTTAACAGTTGTACTGTGTCTGCTGGAAACCAGGGTTTTTGTTACCTGTAGACAAAGAGAGGCTCCTTCGAGGTGTCTGCCAGCAGCAGGACCCAGCTCCCCACCTGGGCTTGCACACAAAGGGTCTCTGTCCGCAGGTTCTTCTGTAGCTTTACAGAGTCTGAAAGCTGAGCTCTGTGGGGAGAACTGGCACGAATTCCATGTTCAGATTGCAAGTCGGGTGTTTCAAAGGGGAGCAGTGGCGCACCTCCAGCCTGGTTTAAGACGTTATTGTGTAGTTACCGTCTCAGTAGACTTGGGTCTTAGTATTTTGTGTTTGAAATGACTTCCTAAGAGGGAACATATTTGGTGTAACATCACTCTCAGATGTGACAAGAGTGTAGTAAGTAAAAACTATAACCTTGAGCACTGAGATGTTCTGCTGACTTTCAGTTAGAGTCTATGAGCACCAATAGTGATTTATTTCCATGCAGGGATTTATAAAGGGAATAAAGGAGGAGGATGATCATATTTTCCTTTACCTGGGGCTGAAGTTGAAGCCTGTGGTGGTGATAACATCTCAGCCTTGCATGCCTTTATGCTAAAACCTCGGTCAGCACTAGCCTTGCTCTCGGCTTAGGCTGAATGAACGCTTGGCCCGTCTGTGTTTTGCCAGTGGGCAGTTGCCTTAATGCCAGAACACATTCTGATTTAGAGTGAAAAATTCATACATGGCAGGGAGAAACGATTTCTTTTGACATTCCTTGAAGCAGAAACAGCTGTGTTCAACCATTTTATTTTTTAAAAAGCACAGTGGCATCTCCCTTGATAATCAGAGTTACAGCTGAGCCTGAACAGCAGGGCATAGTTCTGTGCGGAGTCACTTACTGAAGTGTTGCAACACAGATTATCCGATGCGAAACAGCTGTATTCATTACTAAGAGAGCAATTTGTCAAAACACCAACATGGATTTTTCCCACCATAACAGACAGATGTGTGGAGCACCCTGCTACCCGCCTCCCCACATTGCCAGCATCTGTGTGTCATGTCATGCTCCTAGGTGCGGTGCTGCCGTATAGCCTGCCAGAATGGATGCGTTTATTTTAACTGGATGATGAAATAGTTATGTTGTGACTAACTGGGACCCATCAGCTGGAAAACTTTAACAAATTGGAAGAAAATACTTCTGCCTTGTTATTACTTATTACTTAACAATAACGTTTTGTGGATGCAGATGTATCTTAGCTTACCAACGCACGCCAAGCACATCTAAACGCCTTTATTTCTTACTGTCAGCTGCTAAACAGGCGCTGAAGGATTCCTAGTTCGCTGTACACCTCCCAGGTTCTCCCTGAGAACAGTGTAACTGTTGCTTAACTTGCACAAGGGAAGATATGTGTGTGTATATATATATATATAGATATAGATATATATCTCTCTCTATATATGTTAGTGCAAAATAGTGTGGGGCTCTGGACAGTGAGAATCAGTTTCCCTTCCCCCTTGACCTGCATAAGTCAATGTGTTATTCCATGTTTAAGTTCTCAGTAGAAGCACCTGTGATTACAATAACTTGTTTACAATTGAGCTACTGTATAATAGAGGCCACCTAAGAGTATTAAACAGAATCAGAAGGAATATTGCCTTGGGGACATCGTTGGCCTCTGAAGTAAGAGGAAAGGAGGAAGAGCAGCAGGGACTGTGCAGGGAGTTGGGGGAGGCACATGTCTTCAGACACTTCAGAAATAGAGCTTTGATTTATTTCTGTTATTTGTTAAAAATAACAAACAGTCCTCCTTGTTGAAGTGCAAGGTATTGAGTAGCAGAATGTGGTTGTAGTTCCTTTTTTAGAAGACGGAAAGATAGTTTTCTCTGCACATCAAAGCACAGAGACAGTGATTTAATTTCCAATGTCCCTGCAGTAATGTTTTTCTCAGCTGATTAACCCATCGAGACTTACTTAATTTTTCTGATTTTGGGGGTTTTTTTGAGAGAGATTTCTCAGAAGCAAATAACTTTTAAGAGCCTGTTTTTGTATTAGCCTACCAATTGTTGTCACTAAATGTTTCACTGGAAGTGTATTTGTGGGAAAGAAATGAAGAGCACAGAAGGTAAGAAATCCAAAGAATCTGAAAAATCCCATGGGCTCCAGGAGGCCTGAAATGAAATAACTGAGAGACAGTTGTGCCTCTGGTTCACTTGCTAGTCTGATGAATGACCAAAGACTTTCAGCATTTCATGTAACTTCAGGCAGTTACTGGAGGTGGCCAAAGTAAAGTAGCACATCCAGCCACCGCGGTTCCCTCCGTAACGATAAGGGTGTGTTAGACAACTGGAGGCACGGACGAGGGTATTCATGGGCACCTCAGCGACCAAAAATTAGTTGGGGTGGATCTGGATTGAGGCCTTTACAGAGGCTGGGTTTGTGTGAAGCTGGTCGACATGCTCAGTCCTTGGTCAGCTCTTCAAATGGGGGCTCTTTTGGTGCAAGCTGGGGAGTGCTGCCTGAGCGAGCGTTTTGGGAGAGGGGTGCAGCTGCTGCTTTCTGATTGCCTGCTTTGGAAATAGGCACTTCATTTGCTGGAGTGGTAAGGTACAGTGTAATACTCCATCAGTTAAGTACAATACAGCTGAGGTGTAAAGAACACTTTTGTTTCACAGGCTGATGACTTTGGGGGTCTTTGGAGGAATGTGAGCTAAATAAACCAATGTCCTCTTAGTAGCTTATGAAATCTTGAGAGTGCAAAACAGAGGAAAAACAAAGAGCTTTCTAATACGGACTTTTTGGTAGCCCAGCTCTTGCTGAAACATATATTCTGGTTACAAAGGCGGCAGTTTCAGGCAAATGAGGTCTGGAGTCATGTTGCAGCTTACAAACGATACATGGGAAAGTGCTGGTGGGATGCAGGGGAGCGCTGCGGGTAACTGCTTCAGTGACTCCGATGAGATCAATAGGACAATACCCAGGCAAAGCTCTCAGCAGATCAAATGCGATGCCTGCTTTCATCGCAGCAGCCAAGATAGCTATCGTTAGTCAGACATGCAGTTGGCACAGGAATGCCGAAAGGCTTGTCAGAAGGAAGGGTGAAAGAAACTGTCTTTCAGCCTGGTCATTTTTCCCTCACCTTGAGCTTTTTCAGCAGATGTTAATAAAGTTTTAATAATGCAAATATTTGTTAATAAAAAAACCTGACTTGATACTTGGAAGCAAAATTATGTGAAAATATTTTTCTGGTTATTCCTGCTTGCAGGTTTTATAATTTAGGTTATTTTTCAGTGTTCAAGTTGCCAGGATCACTTGCCGCATTCCTTCAGTAACGCAGTAAAAATGTGTCCTTCAAACTTGTTAACTGAACCTAGGCTTCATAAACACAACCGGGGAGATGAAAAGCATGTTGTGTCAAAACAAGACAATATCAAACAAACCATTCATTTTAAAGTTAGAAGAAAATAGGGAATGTCTGCAGGTGGTCTTTCATGTTCTGGTTTCGAGACCTCTGCTTTCAAGAAGGGATATGAGGAAGCTGGCCCAGCTGTCAATGGTAAATGCGTACTGCAGGCAATATCCTGCCTTCGCTGCGGCGCTTGGATTGACCCATTTCTGTTAGAGCTCCCCTCCTTGACAACGTGGTCAACGTTTTCAATGTATAGAAAGTTTTAATGGGAGAGTGCCTGCAACTGGGAAGCAGCATGTCTGTGATGCTCTAGCATTCTTCTGTTATCTAGCCGATGCAAATTAATGCATAGCCGTTACCGTTAATTTATTATCCATGAGAGCCCTTGGGAGCTTGAAGACTTTATTTTTCTTTAAAAGCATAGCCGTTTCTTGCATATGCTTTTTCGAAATTTGTTAGGATTTTATCTACTGCCTGTGTTTTGTTTCAGCCTTACTAATAAGATTATTTAGCTTTGACGTTTTTAACTGTTCTAGAATGATGTTTTCAGAACAAACTCTAAAAAAAAAAGTTTGTGTTTTTAAAAAAATACAGATAAGAACCAGAAAATTCAGATTTTACTTTATTATTCTGCCAAACTTTACGCACATTTCCTTTTAAAGTATAATGTAAGAATTTAAACTTGCTTTTAAAGTTTAATGTAAGAATTTAAACAATAACAGTTGCTTGACTTGGAGCATAAGCTGGTAATGAGATTGCTTAATGACAAAAAAATATTGCAAAATAAGGAAGTTAGAGTGCAGTATTAAACTCTTTTTACTTGATTCCTTCTCTGGTGTTTCCTTGAGTTAAGAATGTGGGATTCCTTAAATACATCTTTGAAACTACTTTTTTCTTTCACAAAGTTTGATGAGGTTGGCTTCTACGATTCCTTCACATCTTGAGACTATAACCCGTTAGCAGATTGTGATCTGTATCTCTGATGTGTAATTGGTTCAGAATACATAGTGGAAGCTTCAAATGCATGTTTATAGTTCATGCAAGTATTACGAATCAAGGATCATGGTTTATATTGAAGAATCACAGTTTACAGTGAGGGAAGAATGCGTTCTGTTATGTCCAGCTTAAGAATACCAAGCATTCACTAATTTGTGGTTTTATTTACACCTTTGATTTCTCTTTTCCTTCAGCAGATTGTTATAACCTTAAAAAATTTAAAAATTTCATGGTTGTGTGCCAACAAGCACTTTGTTACTGACCTAAACAATTAGATCAATAGAGTAGAAAATGAACTTGTTGGCAGAGCTCCTCAGTTTATCCTCTCCTTGGTTCAAGATTTCTTGTGCTTTGTGACAGAAGGCTGAAGAGAAAGAATATAGCAACATTTGTGATGTTTTGCATGCAGTATGTGGGGCTGGGTGAGCCTGCCGCAAGGTCGGTTACGAATGTTCAACAGACAACATATAAAACCACTTTATACTATACTGAAGCAGTCAGCGTAACAGACTTGCGAGGGATCTTTGGGCGAGAGCTTCATTTTCCCTGTAGCAGTTGCTCGTGCAGGAAATGGGTGTTGTGTTAAGATGCTTCATAATGTCTTAGGCAAGAGAAAGGTATCTTTGTTACACGATTTTATGAATATAGTCTGCACACACGTGCATATATTAGCATATTATAAATCACGTTAATGAAGATTTCAATGTCATAGACCCTATCTGCTGTCTCTAAGAAAACATCAGTTGTTGGCTTAGACTTGTGCCGAGTGGTTTTGATGCCTGCGGGGATTCACCCTCCTGGTGAAGAGGGAAGCGCAAGTTTTTTGTACCCTTTTTTTGTGGAAGTAAAAGATTTACAAACATTATTTGTGTATTAAACCCTCTTATCTTCAGTAATCTGTTTAGCTGAATGAGAAGTTACTGGATACATGTGCAAGCTCTTTGAGGAATAATGAGTAGTAATATTCAGGCTTCTATAACTGAAAAAAAAATTAGAAGTAGTATTAAAAGTTTTAATGGCTTCTCCACTTCCTTTGTGTATTAATCCTGTTAATTTTTAATCTTCAAATCTGCTTTCAACCTCAGGCTGTTCTTTGAGCTTAGTGACAGCACTGTATAGGATTGTGTTCTCGCTTTCCAGTCTCTTTGGGTGAATACTGAGAACTAAGGATATCTGCTCTTCATCTTTGTGATCACTGGGGACATTGTTTATAGAATTCTTAGAAACTTATTTATGTCTACTTAGGATGACTCCAAAAATAGTACGCACCTCCTGTCTGCATGCTAATGTAGCGATTTGCATGTCTGTGCGATGCAGTGTAGATGATGTTGCAGACCCTGTTCAATTGAAGTTCACCTTTTATGAGCCCATGAAGGCAAACAGAAAAATGTGTCTTAACTGCACCTGTTTCAAAGGGTGTATTATCTTGAATGACATCTTGCGAAGGTATCTTAGCACACTGGCTCGCATTACCTGAAATTCAAGCTGATTATTAGATACTGCAAGACAAGTCAGGTTAAAGTATAATTTTAGCTGCTGCTGTAACAGTGTGTAACCCAGAAACACTATCTGAAATCACAAACTCTTTCCGTGTTGCCTTTGTAATTCTGCATGTAGCATTGTTTCCATAGCTTTTCTTTATCTCTTCGCAGTTTTGATTTTGGGACAGTGCTTTTAATTTTCTCACTCTGCACCTGTATATCATTGTGATACGTGTTGAGTGTGTATATATGTATGCACAGCATGTATTTAGAACGTTGTGAAAATATTATGCCATGCTAATTAATACAAAAGGGAGCTTCAACACCTATTTAACTCTTTAAGACTTTAGATTTTTCTTTTCCATTAAACACTGCTTCCTGCAAGTAATAATGTATAAAATACAATGCATCATGCCTTAGAACAGCTCGTGTGTGTTTATGGGTTATTTTTTCAGTTTAGTGGATTGGTAAATCTCACTGGCAAACAGTGCATATCAAATACAAACTGGCACCAGTTTGGTTATTTCTGTCTCTCTCCAGTTAGGTATCACACCCCATTGACTGCTTTAGCTGGGGATTCACTGCACAGTAGGCTGTACTCGTTGTCTGTAGGTCCATGGAGTCATCTTTGGATAGCTGCACTGTGCTGGAAAAGGCCAAAAATTAAGATCTCCACCCTGAATTGAATAGAGAATGGATGAAAATCAGTAGTTTCTGGTTCTCCACAAGACTATAAAATACTGTAGCTGTATGAGAGCTTCACTTGTGTCCAGAGCAGGCCCCCCTGCCCCCCCGCTTTGATTTCTCTATTATAATTTTCTCTGTGTCTTGCAAACCTTTTAAATATGATTTAGAAAGTGGAAGTGTTTTATCTAGTGTTTACTGGCATGTGATATTTGAGCACTAATCTCAAGAGGGTTGTGTAACATGGGGCTGAGCTGATGGGAACCCGTGGTCCTTCCTGCAGTGGAGTTGACCTCAAGTGTTTCACTTCCCGAGGATATGATCGAATAACTTGTAGAAAAAGGTGCTGGTAGCCCCTTCCTCCTGCTTGGGAGCGGTTCTGTAAGTATTGAGCCAACTTTATTCAAGACAATAGGTGCAGCCAGTGGATGGTCAGAGAGAATGCTCTGCCATAGCAAGAAAGTGAAGGGCAGAGAAATTGCTGCTCGTTTGTTTCTCTTTCCAGAGGGGTCACTGGTCGCAGTGGACAGCAAGATGCATGCAGTTTTTCCCCACAATTAATAGCAAATGTGAGAATCGATGCACATTCAAGCTTTTATTAATAGAGAAGACCTTTCCACTTAATGTTCTCTGCTACTGTGCTGCGAAATGGAATCAGTTGATTTCAAAGCCTTTCAGACCATCCTTATTTCATAATGTTCTATCTACAAAATGGCCACATACCATTATTCTTGCAGGACATTTTAGACAACCCTAATTGGGGCTTTAGTTACTGTTGCCCTGATGCAGAAATGATGGTGCTCAAGCATCTGAGGAATTCTAACCATGGAGTGGGGATGGTTCCTAGGAACTGTGTACTCTTGACATGATTTTCTGTAACAGCAAAAATTCCCTGGATATTTACAGAACTGTCATAAATACTTGCATAAAATCGCTACTGAAATCTGAAATTAGCTGGCTTTTAAAATAAATGCAGAAGTGCCCTTTTATTTATAAAAGAGACAAGGTGGTTGGTAAACATTCTGCAGTTACAGAAGGGCATTGGAATGAGACTGCTGAATATTTAATTTGTTTAATGCACAGCCGTCACTGTTAATAGCTTTGACACAACTAAAAGCTTTGTTCATTCAAAAGGCAACAATTAATAAACAAGATTAATTTTTAAAAGCCAGAGCAAAAGCTTTTAATTATTTTAAAAAACGTGTAGATAACTTTCTCTCCAGTGTGTTATGTGCAAAAGTTGTCTTGAAAAAGCGTATGTATACTTATTCCCATTTTCCAAAGTAGAAATGATTTAATATAAATAGAATTTAGGGGAATAATTTCTCTTTAAATACTTTTCCTATATGAAAATGCAGTTTATGTATTCTTTGGTAACACTTGTAGGAACAGTACTGCCTAGGAGGAGAGGACTGAAAATTCAGCTGATTTTGTTGTTTGGGGTTTTTTATGTTTGAAAAAGGCATAATTAGTTCTAACTACTTTCTGTGGGTAGCTCATCGGGTGCTTTCCCCTCCCCTACTAAAAAAGCCCTGCCCAGGGGCTCGTGGCAGGATGGAGGCAACCTGCAACCTTGCTGTAAGGCTGCACCTGCCAGATTTCCAGCCCTTCTGTTTTGCCCATTGCAGGCAGCTTTATTTTATAGATGACTCCAATGTCTAACAGCTTCCACAGCTCCTCTGATTCGCCTGTCGTCTTGTATCACGCTTTGCCAGTTTGCTTTGGAAATGTGCGTGCTGCTGCACGTGCAAGGTGATTGGAAATCATTCTCTCCCATGCCTCGGTAAAACCCAGGAAACTAACAGAAGTGTTTTATAAGAACTTGAATGTTTTTCATATGTATTAAATATTCTTGCTGAGCGAAGTAACTATCATTTCAGTGTCTCTCCTACCTGGAACACCAATGCACACAGGTAGCGCTGAATAGTGCTAACCCAGTATAGACAACTGTTGGTAACTTCATGCACTTTTATGATGCATCATTGAAAGAAATGTTAGCTTTTAAAACAGCACTATGATGGAGCTTTTGCTGAACACAAAAAAAATTATCATCTTGTGCTAGCCATAGACATGAAACAGGATTATCTTGAACTTGGAGGAAAAACTGCTGATCAAAGACTGATTTTCAGATTTGTTTCTGGGCTGCGCTTGTATCCTGACACTTGAGAACGGGGTTGGTTTGTTGGTGTGGCTGGAAGTCTGAATGCCTCGTTTATTTGGTAACCCTGACCTAGTTAACATTCATAATACTCAAATGAAGCATGTGCAATGCCTCTTCTGGTTTAACCTATGTGAACATGCGATACCTTATACGGCTGGGACTGTAGCGCTTTCTTTTGAGTAGAATGTGCCTCAATCCAGTCAGCACACTTCCTAAGTTTGGAGTTTGATTTGTTTGAAGCCTGGAATCACCTAGAGCACCTCATCTTCTAGAGTTATAGTCCTCACAGTGTTACAGTGGAAGTAAATTTTGAGCAAATTAAGTTGATGGTAATTAATTCATTATCCCACTGGGATGAACTTGCGTTGGGAACAGTCACAAGCATTATAAACTTGAGAAATACACCTTTATATACAGGAGTAATTGAACAAATATTATTTGGATCCATCTCGAGGTGGTTGGTTTTACAGATGCTTGGTAACACCAAACTCTTAAACCCTCTGGATCGTCTTAGTCAGGTCTGTACTCCATCTCGTGAAATCTCATTTTTCTTATAGTACAGATTGCCAGACTTTTTGGTCGATGCAGTTGTTGAGAGTCTCCATAAACAGTGAAGTATTTCTGAGGAATGAGAAATACTTGTGTATTTCTGCCAGGGAAAACTCACTTCTCTTATGGGTTGCAGAACTGCATCAATAAACCCCTGAAACGAAGGTTCACTAGTAAATCTTTGCAAAGGCCTGCTCCTCCCCAGTCAGACAGGCTAGTTTCTCTACCAGCTGCCTGGAGCGTGAGTGTTCCCAGCGATGCTCAGGCAGAAAGGGACAGACACAGCCAAAGTGCCTGCCTGAAGGGGCAGGGCTCCTTGGAAAAGGCTTGCAGCCTGTACAGGCAGCGTATCGCACCGCCGTGGTACTGCTGCTGCCTGCAAGCTGTTACTGGTGATCATCTGTTGTTTGTTAAGAGCTTTTTCATAATTTGGCCCCTATTCGTTATTGGAAGTAAAGACATCTGGTATATTTTCAAATTAGTACATAGCAAAATGTGGCCTGTAAGATTAGTTTCGATAATTTTATAATACTAATTCCTTCAACATCAATGGAGTTGTGCCTGGTTTATTCCAGCATGATCAGTCCCCAGATGGTAGAGCATGGTTCCCTAAAGCCTTGAAATTATCTGATTATAATTATTTTAATGCTGATCATGAGTAGCAGTGGTACAAAGTATCCAGCTATACTGTTGAGAGCTTAAAAAAGATCTTTCTTAATAGGCTTTCTTAATGGCAGTCTTAAAATTTAATAAAGCAAAAACAATTTCACTGTTCAAAGATGAATGCAGGCTAGGTAATTTTTATCCAGTGGACTTCATTAAATAATTGTGCGCTGTTTGATCATACCAACAGTCACCTGCCAGGTTTGGGAGCTCTTGTTAAGTTAATGACATTGAGTATTTAGAAGCAACACTTTCAAGAGAAGAGCTGCTTTACCCTCAGTGTTGCCTACATCAGAGGAAAACTCATAGATAGCAGGATTAAGCTTCTGAAAATGAAAGGTCTCAAAAATTCTTATAAAACTTTGCTTGGTACTCTCATGCATTTCTATGTTTCCTTTTTTTTTTTTTTTTTTAATATATAAATAATTCACACGGTATTAGTAAGTGTTGAAACAAATTGTGGCAGAAGAAATTACCAGGTGTTTTCTACCTGATATTCTTCACATTCTTTTCATGCTTGGTGGATTCATTAGAAATGGGCTGCCATGAAGTGGAGTAATTAACAGACCATAACTCACTTAACAGACATGAGTAGAAACCTTGTATTATGTAAACTTTCTTGATTCTTATGATACATTTCATACTGCTTGAATGTCCTTGTTTATTAATTTTTGTGTTTTTCAGAAGCCTTTATAGATAGCACTTCCAAGGCTTATGTTCAGCATTAAAACTGAATTATTTTTAATGCAGAGTTTAAGTCATAGAATAATTTAGGTTAGGTGGATCTGCAAAGGCCATCCAGTCTGAGCAGCTCCATAAAGCCAGTCAAATAGAGCAGGTTGCTCAGGGACTTTTCCAGCTGAGTCTTGAACACCTCCAAGGATGGAGATTCCACAACCTCTTTGGGCAACCTGTGCTAGCGTTTGATCACCCTCAGGGTGTATTTTTATGGGGGGAAAAAAAAAAAAAAAGAGACAATTATTTCCTTATACCTGATTGCAGTTTCCCATGTTCCAATTTGTGCCTGTTGCCTCCCATTGTATTGCTGTGCGCCTCTGCAAGGAGTCTGGCTTTGTCTACTCTGTATCCTCTGTATTCTCTGTAGTAATGGATTTTCCTTTAGTTAGAAAAGCTATTTTATACATCTGGACAAAGGCATCGTTTGGAGTTAAACGCTGGGCTGTATTTCATTGAAGACCTTTCTGAAGGTATACAGCACAAATTCCCAGCTTGATATTTTTTGGAGTTGGAGGGGGGTGGTTTTCCATTCCAGTTACAGCTGATCTACTTCTGCCCATAAGTATTCCAAAATTCCATTCAATAATATTTTTCAGTGCTTTCCACCTAGCAGCATTGTGTGTTTTGTGTTCTCAAACTCTTAATTTGGCAAGCCAAAGTCAGACCTCTACCCATCATTGTCCTCAAGCCTGCAGATTAAATTAAGGTGTAGTGATCCAGCAAAAGCTCTCGCTGGGTGCTGCTGAGGCACCTTCCCAGTGCATTGCTGAGCCACTTTGAGTGTCATGGTTTGAGCCCACCCAGCTGACAACAAAGCCCCACGCAGCCGCTCGCTCACCCCTACCCTGTCCTCTGAGGGACGGGGAGGAGAAAACACAACCAAAAGGCTCGAGGGTTGAGATACGGGACAGGGAAGCAATTGGAAGAAAGTTTCCAAAACTTCACCAAACATCAGGCTTTTCAAGAGAACATATTCCAATTCACTTTTCAATTGTAACTGCAAAAAGTGTCATTCTCCACAGCGCAAAACACCACAGAGAAGCCATTACTTAGCAAATGCATTCTTTTAATCAAACTGAGCTGATTTATGGTTTTCATCTCAAAGATGTAGACCTTGACTCTCCAGGGCTTGGTCGCGTTTTCTGCAGAGAAGTAAGTTTAACTGTGTGTATGAAACCTGGCTTGTTGACACAGCTTTGCTTTGAGGTCTAGGTTACTGGTAGAAAACTGCGTGCAAAGAGCACGTCCTCGTGCTCCGCTCTTCAGAGGTGATCTGGTTTTGCACATCAGGATGTGTAAAGTGTGTGTGACTTCATCTATGCAGCTCAACCACACTGGAATGGTAACACCGAACTTGGACGAGTACTTCGGTGCCTGTGTGCAAAGGGAGCACTTGGACTTCCCAATTTAATGCTATATTTGTGTCACTTTGTATTTTTAAGCTACACACAGTATGTGTAACGCCATACTTGCGAGATACGACGTGCGCCCTTGTGAGTCACTCAGGTTTCTGAAGTCTGAGAATTACATGTGTTAAGCATCCTGCTGGGTCAGACTAATTGTATGTATTTATTTAAGTAGACTGATGGGTTCACTTAGCATGCTAAAAATGAGGAGGCTCCCTGAATTTATTCAGCAGGAAACTTGATATTCCTTTTCAAAAGAAGGGCAATGATTTTGTTTAAAAAAGAAATGTGGTGGCATGTTATTACTTGTGGGTATGTTTTCATAAGTCTGAGTTGTGGAGCTTGCAACAGCTTTCTTTAGATCACTTACCTTCTAGTGCCTGAATAAAGGATGTATATGCTGTCTTGGGTTCTGTATTGGAATTCCCCCAAATAAATTTCATCTAGTAATTTCAAACAATTTATGGTATCTTTCCTGCTTTGAATGTTCTTTTCCTATTGTTCATTGTTAAACAGCTCCTGCCTTTAAACTCAGAGCCTGTTTCATTGCAGTGACAGATGGTCACCTATATATACCTGGACCACACATCATTTGGAGGCAGTATTCCTGTGGTAAAGGACATGGTTTCCTCCTCTACCTTCTCTCTTCTTTTGGGGTGTATTATTTATTTTGAGTTTCTGGGTGGTTTTTGAAGACTGTTGTTTTGGAGATGGGGAAGAAGATAATTGATCTTAGTATGTCCTTTTTAGCCAGGCACATACTTTTTAGCCCCATGGTGTGTTTTCAAGGATGAGGAACAAGCAGTGTTGAATCCTATACTAGAACTAAGGCTTCGGGTCTAATAACTTGACATCTACAGGGCCAAAAATGATTATTTGGTGCTGCAGGACTTTTCTTTCATGTGCAAAGCTTCTTTCTTAGTTATAAAGTACAGTAGCACCTAGGTGCAGGGGACAGGTGATTTAGGTGTTTGCCTATGTATCTAAATGTCTGCATTTGCCCTAGAGTAATTTCTTAGTGTTCAGGTGTGTTAATCTGGGCTCGATGCCTAGCATAACTTAACATTTGAAGAAGAGGCAAGTGAAATGGGATGGAAAAAGATAGCAGGAAGAGAGGAATGAGGTAACCTTGCCTGTGAGGCAGGCCATTCGTGTAGAATAATTTGTAATTTTTTTCCCCCACCTTTGCCCTATTTCTATGTAGTAGTCTGATGCTAAAGGGCTTTTCCTAGAGTTATTTTCTGTTTGAGTTTAATGTCAGTATGGAGATTAAAGATGTTTGTTTTCCATTGGCTTAGTAAGTCTAAATCCAGGCTTTTGAAGTCGGGTCATTTGAGATTCTTTAGATGAAAAATCAACTCTTTATTTGGTAATCTATCCAACACCCTCAGATTTCAAGCTTAAATAAAATGCTGCCTCTGCTACAAATGATGTCAGTATTGCCTGAGGTTTGTTTAAGCAGAAAGCTGAAGTCAGCTTGAACAAAACTTGGCAAAAGTGGGATGTTTTATTCATGTGGATGGTTTGAATAATGTCCCAGAGTTTCCGTGGTATAATTTTGTTGCACTTTGTGTTTAGGGAGACCCCCACCCCCCTCATTTAGAGACAGCCCTTTGGTTGGGCTTCATTTTTAGACTTATGGTGAGTGGTGTATTATTGCAGTGTAAATACAGACTTTTTCCATACATACAAGCTCTCCCAACATTTAAGAAGCTCTGCTGTGAGGAGTGGAGGGCTGTACCTGAGAGATGCAGCCTTGCCAGCGAGAGCAGCCTTGGAAACTGGGATGTAAATGAAAAAAAACAAAAAAATCCCGTGAGTTTCAGGGTTCCAACTTACCATTTTCTTCCTGTTTCTCCTTACTCTGCATGATGCTTTTTGAAGCTTCAGAGCAGGAATTTATTCCTCTTCACTGGATGAGTGTGTCAAGGAGTTCATTAGAAGGTGCTCCAAACTGTGTGTGCATGCCTTTGAGTCCTCTCTGCTTCTGCTGGGTCTTTGTTTCCCCTCCCCAACCTCTCCTCCTCCCTTGTGGAGCTCTGTCTCTGTCCCGTGTCCCCTCTTCAGGTCCTTTTGGTCTTTTCTCCCTGTATGCGTCCATCGCACTTGCAGAGAGGCTGTGTCTCACTCAACCCAGGCAAGATGACAGTGGGGGAAACGTTAACCATTTCTGAGCTCCAGGGATTCGTATTTTTGACAGCTTAATTCTCCAAAGACTCTGTGTGCTGAATGTACTCCAGCTGAAGACTGCGAAAGATGGGTGGGCTAACGGTGGGCTATGTCCTAGGGGCAGAGGTCTGAATTAATGCTGCCCAGGTAGAATGGAGGAGGAAACCTAGAAATTCGTAAAATTGGAGACTTCAAAGGATAATTTTCATTGATTAATCTGATACCACGTGATTTGGCCATAGGAACAAACGTAGTTGTGTCAAGTCTGGAGGTTGTTCCTGAACTGGGGTATATCACAGTAGAAAACCTATCCTGCTTTTAATCTGCACATCACTCCTCCCCAAATCCCAACAACAGACATACCACAGAACCAAAAAACCCACCCTCAGCCCAGCTACTAAATGCACTGGGGATGACAATCAGGCTCAGGACAGGAGGTGGGAGTAGCGTGAGGTGAGGACTATGACTTTGTAGCATAACCTAGTGTGTTCAAATAATGCTTTTCTTGTGTAATTTTGTGGTTTTCGTTTTCTTTCTCTTAGTGAATCCACCACTACATGAGTCTATTTTAAGTAGGATGTTTGATTAATACGTAGAAGTTGCAGGTCTCTCTGTTAAGGTTGTGTTAATGAATTCCACGAGTGCAAAATAGCAATAGTTGAGATGGAGCACATGTCGGGCAGAGAAAGCTAATTACTTGCATTGATTGCTTGGAGGCCTGGTGCCGTATGTCAGTCTCTTTGTGTTGGAGAGACTTCTCAGCTCCCTGCGGCCGGAGCTGACGTTATCAACACAGATCAGGATGAAGCCCTGGTTCATTCCTGCAGGGATGCAGCGAGGTGGAGCGGAGGGAAAGGAGTGCAGACGTGAAGACGCAGTCCTTGTGCCAGAATGGCTCCTAACCCCCGGCTGGTGGGAGGCTGGCCAGTGTCTGTAAATACCTCCGTGCTCGACTGCAAAGCAGATGTGATCGGAGAGGCAGAAGCTCTGTGTACGTCTGCAGGCCTAGGGAAGGCTCCCACCACGGGCTGGTGATACTATATAAAAGCTGCAGCTTGCTGTTGCTTTGGCCAAGGGTGATATTTTAGTTTTTAATATCTACTGCTATACTTGCAGTAACGCTGGTACTTTCCAGTCTGTTTGTCACTCAATGATTTTTATTTGTTGCTTTAGAAATACTCAAAAAGCCATAGCATTAGGAAACGGATAAGTATCCAAAGGCAGATTTGTAATACTGTCCAAAAGTTTAAGCTACTAAAGATACACTTAAATACAATTCCATGGTATTTCCTCCCCGTTTTTCAGCTTTTGACTATTTTTTTGGATCCAAACCTAATGCTGAGTGGAGGGAGACAGCTTTTTTTGTAAAGCCTGTTGAATTGTAGGCACGGCACAAAGAGGTGTTTGTTCGGGAGCCCTAACCTGATGGGTTGTGGGAGCCCTTGACAAGGGCCCGCAGTGCTCCTTGCCGCGGAGTCGCAGGAATGCTGGTGTTTGCGGAGGGGATGGCTGGGCTCACTGTCCAAACAGATCTCTGCTTGCCAACTGGGAACATATTGCAGTCTCTGTGAGGCACTCCATCACGGCTTGAATAGCTCCTCTTGTGCTCAGGCTTTCTGAATGTGAGAGAGAGAGAGAGAAATATTCCTTTCAGCCTTCTGCCATGTCAAAAAACCTTTAGTGACCGTATGAGAGCATTGCCTTAATGCAGAGGTTCAGAAAGGGAAGGAAGTTAAAAAGAAGGGACAGGATTTTTACCATTTGTTGCTATATTTTTAGATTTAAACTTTTTTTTCACAATAAAATGTTGCTGTAACTACTTCTTGAAAAAAAAAATTGTAAATATACATTTTTAACAATTCAATTCAGTGTATTTTGAAAAAATTTGCCATCGCTAACAAGGTCATCATAACTCTTTTCTTCTAAGAGACTAAAATAGTGCCTGTAAAATAGTTGTTTTCATCTTCTAAGCCTTCAGTTGTAGTTTGTAAACATACTTGTGTGTTGGAAAATTACCATAGTAATGCCTGATTCTACAGCAACATTTGCATTAACTGCTCCATTACCTGTGCAAGCTCATCTGATGTTACAGGATTTTATACAAGCTTAGCTCTGTACATCTGATATTCAGTTGCATAGCATAGATAACGTGATAAGATTTTGGTGAATCAATCTCAAAATTGTAATATGTAGTCTAGTAACTTGAGGCTTTTTGCAGCAGAATTAAAATGTCACCCTTGTTCCCTTCCCTCCCCCAAGAAACAGTCTCCCATTCCCTAACTATATTTATATCTAACTTAAATAAACATGGATTATAATTCCTTTAAGTGCACTGCTCATCTATTTTTGTTTTCAGAATGCTTCACAAGCAATTCTGCAATTCCAAAGTTAGAGCACTTTTTACATGGAAGGAAAAGCTGATGTGAAGAACATGAGTTTGCTGGAAATAAAAAATGCATTTTAAAACCCGATGAAAAATCTTGAACTTGCTGAGTTCCGCTCAGGACTTTACAGTGTGCACACGCTATCTAAGAAATAACGAGAATGTGTTTGTTCCTGGACTTTGGTGTGCAGGAGAGGGAGGAAGGACTTCACTGCTGTCAGTGTTTCTATGGTGACAGCTCATTCCCGAGGCAGTATTGACATAAACTATAGTCAATCATTTATAGCGAGAAAACTTAAAAGAAAAAATTAACCATGTCTGAGTGTTTATAAGCTCTTCACAGTATATTATAAATTGTGTGTGTAAGTTAATTCACTCTCTGAGGTTTGCAAACCTTACTAAACTACAAGATGCTGATAAAATCCCGTGATGTGGTGCACAGTTCTATAAAACACCTGTAAATGGCCCCGGTTAATGGATTCAGTATAGTATATTGGGGTATAAAATATCCGTAAGTGCATGATGTTGAGAAACTTCTATTTATCTTAAAGTGGGAAAAGTTAAATCGCAGTAGCAATCTTTTATCATGTATGTCTTGGTGATCAGAAGCCCAATTTGAAAGCAGAGTGACCTACAAGGAAGTGTTTAGTTACGGCCACATCCTACCAAAATCTCATTTGGACCTGGCCTTTTTAGGAAAAATTGGCTCAGCTTGAAACCTGGGCGTGTAACTTTATAAATTATCCGCATGTATCTTGTACCACCAGCTAATACAGAATGAGACTTGTGGACTCCAGCTGTGGCTTCTGCCTTGCCTAGCAGTAGTGCCAGCTGCAAAGGCAGTAACTCCGCATATTGTGCCAAGTTGTGGCTTTCTCCGCTTGGCATTTCAGAACATCATGGGTTTTTTTCAGAGGACTTGTAGCCAGGGGCAATGCAGCCCAGACTAACCTCTAGAAGGCAACTGGTTCCTATCGGTTGGCCACGCATTTAGGTGCAAGAGGATCCTGGAAATTGTCTTTAGCTTGTCAGGTTTTGTAAATTCCTGGTAGCCAGTGGGAGAGCTGGTGGGTAGCGAGTGTGACTTGAATGCCAGCCTACTTTTCATCAGTGTCATCAGAGTTTTCCCGTGAAATATTTTGATTCTGGCAAACGTGTGTTTTCTATAAGAAAATCTTTACTGGAAAACTTTCAACTTGCTTGAAAATTACTGCTTACCGATTTGGCATAGTGATGTCCTTTGTTTTGGATGGACGTTAGAAAAGTGAAAATTTTGCTATACATCCAATCACTGTAAACATTTTTCTAATTGGATCATTGCAGGGCATTTTATATCCTCCAGAATTTCACTTAGGTGTGCCTAGAATATTAGCACATAGGATAGATGAAAATCTTTTATAACTGCAGATTTATGGGTTAAAATTTCACTGTTGTTAATTTTTCAAAATAATTTCTTTTATCTCATGTGTGTCAGTGTAAGTCTATACAAGTACATGTATATCTGTGCATAGACATGCAGAAATGAGAAAGAAGGTAAATCCTTAAAACATGTGTGGAACAATGTTTCTGTTATGTTGACACAGCAAAGTTTTTAGAAAACATGGTTTCCCTAATGAAATTTATATTGATATAATGTAACTCAGATGCAGGGCAAAATGCAGGGTCACAAACCCATGTTTTTCAGATACTTCTTTAAGTTTTGTTTTGCCGTGGCTCTGGATTGTTACATGACTTATTGAATCTTAGGTATTGAGGGAGAGTGATTTTGTGGTTAAGATTGCTGAGCATCACTACAATTTATTTCTTTTCCTGGTTCTTTCTCTTGCTGTTGATGTGGCAGTATCTGATAGTTTTTCTTCTTGTGCTCTCCTATAAAAAGGATATTATAGCTTAGAAGATAATGTAAGATGGGGTTTTGAGGTTCTTTAATGCTGTTATGTGTAATTTTTGATGCTAAGCTTTCTCGTGGCAAATGAAGGAGGTGGCTGTAATTCTGTTGTGCTAGGCTGTTCTGCTAGCTCATGTCTGGGGTTCAACATTAGGTACTTAATGTTACGTGTTCAATTTCTCTGTCTAAAAAATAAAGGCAGCCAGTGTTGTTGCCTACAAATCAAAGAAAACTTGCCTTCCAAGGTTGGGGTAACCTGGACATAAAATTCGGAGTCCAGGAGCGTGATAGAGTACACAACAGAAACTTCAGTGGCTGCCTGGTTTTTCAGCATAAAGAAAAGGAGATCAAACTTGAATTCTTTGCTTTTGAAAAAATCACTACGTTAGGTCTTCAGGGATGCTTCAAATAAAGACAAGAAGCTTATCGAAGAAAGACATATCTGTGGCATGAAGTACTTTTTTCTGGGACAGAAACCTGTTTCTGGATCTGAAATAAAAGCAGCAGTCTTAGAAGTGATATAGAAGTTAAATAAAACTGCTCTGAGTTTAACATAATGAAGTTAACCTGTTTTACACTCCGAGCAAATAAAGTAGCTAGTGCATGAGGCGTGTTTCTTTATGGTACTTTATTCTGGTATTTCCAAAACAGTTGCTGAACATCATTACGATCTTAACACTAGAAAGGCTTGTGGTAAACAATGCTGTCTCTCACCGGAAAGGCTGATGAGTTTTACCTTCTGTAGGCTTCCAAGGAAAATAACAATGTTAATTTTTTTATATTCTCCAGTGATATTAATTTCTCTACCTTGTTTGCTTTCTAGACAGAGCCTATGATGCGTGCAAATTTCAGTGACTTCTTGATGGGTAGCTGCATGAGCGATTACAGGGGAAAATGGTTGAGTCACGAGCCTGAGACCCATGAGAACAGATCTGAAGCCAGAGTGATGCAGTGTTACAGAAGCAGGGCTTTTTTCAAGTGGTGGAGATTCTGAGTCACCAGGACAAATTGTTTTGTTTTCTTTTTTTTTTTTTTTAAATTGTGTGCTAGGAGAGCTAATGCACAAACTTATATGATCCAGTGAGTTGTTTTGCTGACTGTTAGACAAATACTGTTGGATGTGCAGCGATCCTGACTCCAGATGTTCCTGTCCCTTCATCGCCACTGCAGTTGTTGGCAGTGCTGCCTGATTGACAGGATCACTGAAATTGTTTAGAAATAAAAAAAAAAAAAAAGATGCTGTTCATTGCTTGACCTCATAAATGGTTTGGTTTGGAGCAGCTGAAGGGATGGGGAGGGCATTCGGGTGGAGGAACACCTTCTGCTGTGGGCTCTGGCAAAGGCACCATCAGCCGGACCATGGTGTGAGTCCCAGGGGCTGACATGGAGGCTGGGCCATGGCAGCCTCTCCAAGACAGGGTGTCAGGACAGCATGTACTGTACAGACATGTCAGTCAGATGCATATTATTTGGTTTAGCTTGTCTTTTTACCCTTTCACTAAACTGGAGGAGCTTTCCAGGGATGGCTTGAGTGGGAGTGAGGAGAAAGAAAAGGAAGAATATGCCTGTGGATTTCTTCCTTCTTTTGATAGAGAAGCCCTTTGGTTGTGGGTGTACAGATAAGTTGGAGTTGTATCTATATGCAGTTTTGGGGGCATACCAAAAATGCCATGCAAACTTGAGAGATTTTGAACAGAAATTATGTCTGCCTTAGAACATGAATGTTTGTTAGTTGTTTAGGTACAGAAATGCTAGGAAGAGTGATTTTTCTTTCTTTCTTTTTTTTTTTAATGCTCAAGAAGAATTTTAATGGAATAAGGTGGGTGAGATTTGTGTTTTAATCAGTCAGATTAAGTCAAGGTTGCTGTGCTGTGCTCTCTGTTTCTGTCTGGGCACACACAGTCCTTGCCCTTGTTAGCACATGCACCCCTGCAGCCACAGGGACCAAGGTTATGACTCAGAATTGTACCTTTTGAAAATTGCATATGTTTTTTTTTAAACAATGCACTATCTGCATTTTGTTAGGTGTCATTTCCCCTCCTTGCTTTGTGAAGAGAAATGCTCTTAATACTGAATTTGGACTCTTCACTTACTTTGCTAACTCAGATGTTAGATCTCAACAATAGAGTTGAAGTATGAAGAGATTCAAATAATTCAGAAGACAGTTTTTAAACCTAAGGTTGTTAAAAGGAAATCAAGAGCATTCCTTGAATAGTTGCAAAGTGGCTAAATCCCTTCTCCCCCACCCTGCTCGCTTTCTGCAAATTCCAGACCCTGCGGGTGGAGTTGTCATGGTGGGCTCTGTTGTGCTGGGGTAATCCCTCTGGGAACCTTGCTAGCCTGGGAAGGGCCCCAGCAATGGGATTATTCCAACGCAACTGCACCCCTGAAGCCTCCTGAGCAGAGGCAGCCTTGCCAGCCTGCTCTCCTGCAAGGCAGGGATTTGCTTTGCTGGGACAGACATGCTGAAGACCTGGGAACCACTGAAAGGATAATTTTTTTGCTCATATATTTGAAAACTTTTTTATAACCTCTGTGTTATGCCAAACTGTGTGTTGTTCCCCTGAAAACACCTCAGTGATAAATACCTGAAGAGTGATGGCCAGTTGAAATGCTTTCTCCCTGAAGGACAGGGGCTTTTAATCTCTACCAAACTGCGTGATTAATGTTTCGGATAGTAAATCAATTTCACAGTTGCTATAGCCAACAAGAAACTCCCTTTATTGCATTTGAAAATTCAGAATATTTCAGATGTGCTATGAAGAAACTGTCCTAGATCCATTCTTTTTAAATTAGAAGTGTTATTTTAATAATTAGAAGAATTTGGTTACTTACGCAGTATTTGTTTCTGATCCGCAGTTAATTTATATAGAAAGGGAAGAGTCTAATTCTCCCTGCTCTGTCATGCTATGTGATAGGATTGTTTATCTGGGGACATAGGAAAATAAGAATTTATGGTTTATTTTTTGAAGGCTGTAATGCTGCTATTAGCAGAGAGATGTGTTTTAAAACACAACTCAACTAACATGCTCCTTGCAGCAGCTCAGCTTAGAAATATGAGAGATGAAAATGAGGGGAGGATGACGAGGCCCTTCAAACATAGCCTGGTGAGTCAAAGCCTTCCTCCTCACCTTTAGTGTTTATAAATGAAAGCAGGCTGTGAAGAAGCAAGTTATTGCCTTCTCTGGGACAGCCACCATGTATTTGAGAGCTACAGAAAGAATCTGCTGGAGTAGAAGAGGTGAGGAGGAACCAAAATCAATGCAAGCAGCTTTTAGTGCCTTGCAGGGATTCAGGTGGCTCTTCTGGGCTTTGCGGTGCGATTTGAGCACCATCCTTTTGGTTTGGCGTGACTGCAACAGGTTCGGAGAACAGCAGCAAAGAGAATTGTGTCTGTAAACATGCGCTATGGGAAAAGCTTGAAAAGCGAGTTTTGTTTAGTCTGTGGAAGGGCAGGCTCAAGGGAGACAGGGCAAAGCGAAGGGGGATGAGTGGGGGCTTTCACAGAAGGTTGTTGGAAAGAAAACCGTAGAAGGCTCCTCTGTCCACTATTGTGAGTGGAGAATGAACAAGCAAAAACTTTAAAGGAAAGAAATTCAAGTTGGACGCATTCCCAATGCAAAGGCAGGTAGGCAGCGGAAGACACTGGCTGGGGACTTTGTGGAGCTTCAGTCACTGGAGGTGCTGAAGTAAAGCAGCATCGGTCAGGAGAGGCTCAGATAGACGTGGCTTTCTCTGGCGAGGGGAAAGCTGTGCTCCGGCAGCTCCCTGTTTCAGGGAAATACTTGGTCTATCTTGTTGCACTCACTGACCCAGAAGAATGGCATTCTTGTTGAGGCTTCTCGACTTAAGATGCAGTTTCTTACTTTTTAGTTCTTAACAAGCTGCTCCAGGATTACCGAAGCACTGTAAAGGAAGGAGGAGGTGACTCTCCTTGTGGTATGAGCAAAGCTCCGCTGAGAAACCCCTGGGCTCGCCAAGAGTATCTCCGAGCACTGTACTGATTGTCACACTTAAAATTTTAGTTTGTGGGGTTTTGCCAAGTTATTCTGGTCTAAGTGCAGTACTGTAATAAAAATCCCAACAGAGCGACAGAAAATATTAAATATCTTGACATTTGCTTTTAGTACATACTTACTGGAAAAAAAAAATATTACTGGGAAAAAAAAAATATTTAAAAAAAGTGCTTCTACTCTAGGGAGATGGCAGTTTACCACAGCCTCACGAAACAGCCCTGCATGTGCCTGAGTACTGATGGTATTGATGATTCTCCTTCCCTCCCCACCTCCATGTGATGGAGTGCTTGTTTGTATCGGGCGGATATGTAATTGCTCTGTTTTTTATGAGCGCATTCAAATAGAGAATTTGAGATGATTCACTGAAGTCAAGCATCCGAACACGTCGTGAACAAAACTCATCAGCCCCTGTGGTGACGATTGGTGGCCCTGTGTTAGTGCTAGGCTGGTGGTAGGATTGAAGGTTTGCTTTAGTTTTTGCTGGATGGTGTTTCTCGCTGTGGGTGGACAGGTAAAGAATAGCCATCACCTAATTGCTGCCTCGTTTAGGGCAGGCGGAAGAGAATGTACTGTGTAACTTCATTGTTGGGTAGGTTTTGGGTCTGTTGCTGATCGTACGGTCCTTTTGGTGTTGCCATGGGAATGCAATAATTATATTACGAACAATTGGAGCGTTTTCTTCTGCTGCAGCAGAAAAGTGGTGTTGTATAATTATCGCTACCTTTAATGGGAGTTGTGCTCAAAGCCAGTTGTTTAGCATTTGTATAAACCTGTTGCAGAGAACAACACTTTTTTTCAAGTGAATGCCATTTTATAAACGTGCCAGAAAGCTAACACATGAACACACACTCCTCAAAAAGTGTTTACATCATCAGAGTGTGTTGAAGAGCTGTCTCAAAATTGGAAAGGCAAAATAGCGTCCATAGTTGAACTTCCATCCTTATGATGTTCTTGTGGCTTGTTGGTTGTCTTTCTACAAATAAATAGCTTCTCTTGATGTCAGGCACATAGTGTCATATTGTATGTAAATGGCAATGCTATTAGTAACTGGTGCAAAAATAAAAGAATTCTCATTTCATGACATCTGTTTCCCCTAAAACTGAGTTCTGGTTAAAAGTTAATGCAGTGGTTATATAGGTCTGGTGGGAAGCTCACCTGGAGGGCACTAATCCTTCTGTTGCTGTTCAAAGCTTTAGCAGTGTAAAAACTTGATACATGAGATTTTTTTGATTCTAAAATGAAGCCTGAAGCTGACAGAGATCTCCCATCGTTTGCATGGGTTGGTGGTTGCTGTTTGATGAGCTCCCGTTTTTTTGAATTCAGCTTTATGGTCTGCTTTTGTCTCTCGGAGCCTTCTGCAAAGGACAGCCTGCAGTTTTCTGTGCAATATCTCTTCTGTCTCGCCTTTCTTGGTAGTGCTGTTCTCTCTGTTCATCCACGGGCTTTCTGTCATATTTCTATCATAAAACAAAAGGTTATGTAAAGGCAAAAAATAGTTAGTAGATATGAGGAAGACTTATTGTTTCCAAAACAGTATTTTTCTATGTGATACCCTACTGTTCTTTAACAGTCCGAAGATTTATTCAGGCTTAAGTATTGTTTTATGACCTAAGCCCTATTCTGGGTTTGTGTCCAGTTACGTTCCCACAAGCTTCCTGTGTGACCCTGCATCAGGCATGTCATGTCTTTGTCCCACAGTTTTACTTGCGAAGCGAGGAGCATAACAACCCCGCTCCAGCCAGATGTTCTGGGGATGGATTCGTGAGTGCTTGTGGGGTAACGTGGTGCTGGGTCATAGAAATGCTTTTGTGCTCCTGCTTCACATGTCAGGATGTCATCTTGTGCTAATATTAATCACGAAATTAATGTCTCTCCAGTTTCAGGTTACTGTGTTGTGGCTTGTGTGCTAATGGATTAATTTCAGATGTTTTCGATGTAGTTGGTTGTTCTCTTTGGTTCCAAAGTAGTCCTAATTTATTTAACAGTATTTGCCATTCAAGTCAACTGTTTTTAGACAGATGTTTGTCTCTTGTGTTTTAGTCTAGACATCTATGATTTACAATCTGTAGCCCATCTGCTGAATTGCCATGGGACTATGCTTATTTTCAGTGCTTGAAGTATTGCAACATACTCCTCGCAAGTGTTTTTGCAGTGGTGGCTGATGAGCCAACCATCAGAAAAGGTTTATTTTAGCAAAAGAATCAAACTTGTTTGTTCAGATTAGAGCAGGAAAATATTCCATTTCTATTCAAAACACCACCAACAAAATGTTCCGCTCCACAATGTTACCCGTAAATTGAAACTCTGGAATAATATATGGGCCTAGTTTAGAAAGGAAACAAAACCCACCTGGGAATGTAGAAGGAACAGCAAGAGACCTGAAGAGTCCATCTTGTCCATCTCCATTCTCTGTGGTTGAACAAGTATACTTGTCTAACCTTTTCTGGAGACTTCAGTGAACTTTGTATTGTCAATGTTTCTCACAACGTGTAAGCTTAACCATCGCTGCTGCAGGTGGCGGTTGCTGGTGCTCTGCCCCTGGTGTAGGATGGCCCTACGCTGTGGGACCAGGTCCTTGGTCTCCAGGTGCTTCCTGCTCCCCTTCCAGCCCCGCAGCAGCAGGAGAAGCTGCTGATGCACAAGTGGACGATGTGCCAGGCTACTAAAGCAGCCTGTTGAACCTTGTCTGGACTCTCCTCTACTTAGTAAATTAGTGAAGTGTGATGAACCCCAAAACCCCAAAACAATGCGGGATGGCGTGTGAGGTCTTGCAGGTGAGGACTGGGACAATGCGCTCTCAGGATAAGTATCTCGAAGTGCAATGCACTTAAAGCTTAAAATATCAAATGTTTGATGTTTGAACGTTTATTAATTCATAGCTCTGTGGGGGATAAAAATGAGCATTTAACCTAGGTTCGTCTTCAAATTCAGGTGCTGTACTGCTACTGTGTAACAGCTTGTAGTATATTGTGATAACTTTGGACGGGGCATGTTTGGTGCAACTGATGTATTTTATTTCATTTCCTGTTTTTGTGGGTTACTGTATTATTTCTAGAATATGCCCCAAACCAGCATACAACATCTGGGAGACACACGTTGCAAAATTAGCATGCTGCTGAGAAGGAATCTCTTCCTTCTTACATTAAAGTGTAGAGTGCTGTTTAACTCCAAATTGAATGTACTTGAGCCTCCTGCTGCGTGTAGCAGGTCAAGTCGCAAACACAGGTAAAATAAACTGTTTTCAAGAGTCTGTAGTGTAAACAGCAAAAGTGCTGTCATGTAAATAAGCCAGAAAATGCTCCAGGAGCTGTCTGCTTGATGCATTTGGCACAGATTTCTGACTGTTTTGATTTGATGTTTGGCTGAGTGAGTTTGTCTGCACATGTTGAAAACATCAATCAAACCCAGACTCTAGACTGGATATTATTGTAGGGCCTGTGGCTGTAAGGTCCAAGTACTGAACATGTAAATCGGGTGTACATGATTTGCAGTTGAATGTTGATAATGCACTGAAACTTTGAGAGACCAATGTGTTTTTCTACAATTTTAATTATTTTTACATTTTATGTTTAATTATTTTTACAGCAAATTGACTTGATAATCTGGGGGAGTGGGTTAAGGACTGTTGTAACCTCTTCTGATATTGTCACAGGGTTTAGAAAGGATATTGAAAAACCATAAAGCGGTCATAGAAGTTGCAAAGGAGTTTAAGCAGCGCATTCTACCTGCGTCAAAAATGCTTCAATCTCTGCTCTCACACACTGTGCTGGCACATACAGATTGAGGTAACTGTGTTCAGTGGTTAAGCAGGGGCAGGAGACTTCAGGCTGATACTTCCCTTTGGATGTTTAATTTGCATTTAAGTGGTTAGTAATTTGATGCAGGTTCCAAGAGAATTTGAAATCCGTGGACCTGTTTCTATTAAACTGGAGGGTTTGGTCATGTTTTTGTACTACTCTTATGAGGTGAAGGAGTTACTTCATGCTACTAAACTGTGATCTGAATAGAAAATAAGCAGTTGAGGTGCCAGACAATGTGAGTGAACGTCTGGTAGGCATCCTTTTATTCACATCCTTATGTGTAGATGAGATTGTCTTAAAACATTCACAAACATGAATGGATAAGCAGTATAAAGCACTCTACATGCTGCCTTCTTCAGGCATGAGCTGGCGCTGTGGGGATGGCCAAGTGCTGGATGCTTTTGTTACACTCTGTTGATAAGCTGTATTGATCAGCTCATTGACCCCCTCAAGCACTTACAATTGTAAGAGCTGCTCCTTCTTTTCTCCCTAGTGTGGAGTTCCTTTAATCTACAGATTTATACTCATCTAATGGCGAAGTATTTGGATCTTGATCAGCAGCAAATTTAGGACCCCGTGTCCTAGTAACTTAAGTAGCTACATGGGAGTGGACTCTTTCTCTGCCTTGTACCGTATGCGAGCAGAGTTAAGTTAGCATCTGAATTAGCTCTTGTCTAGGAGAGATTGCGCCTCAAAATTGCAGTGATATTTATATATGAAAGCTCTTTATACCCTACTTTAAAGGTTTTTATAAAGTGGTCTGACACACTTGTGTTAGCTTGTGCTATCAAGCGGGTTTAGGCTGTGCCTGAAAGGCTAGGGAAAACACCCGCCACACCTCTGCTGCAGAGGAAAGAAGATGAATGGAAGGATCCTGGATTTTTTTTGTTGTTTTTTTCCTTGTCATCACCTTGTTTGGTCCATAAGCTGCTTGGAGAATAACCAAGTGGAGGGAGAAGACACGTGTGCCTGACAGCGACAGGGAGCCTGTTTGTGCTTATTTCATTGAGGAAATTGTTCCGGAACAGCTGCTCATCCATGTGAAAATGCAAACCCTTGGGTCCCGGCCAAGGTCAGCAAGTCCTAGGTCATTTGCTTTAGCAAAGCAGGCCAATTTGCCCTTTAATTATCTTTCTTTTTTCGTTCGGTCACACATCTTGCTCCATAGATTTACTTCCTGAGAAGTGCCCTCTGTAGTGGAAGATGTGATACCAGTTTTGTTGCGAATCAGAGGGAGACAGAGAGTCTTTTCATGGATTCCTTACAGCTGTTAAGCTTTATAAAATACAGTGCATTTACCTGGCTGGATTGAATTTTCTGCTTAACTGGTGCAGCAGGTTCTGGTTATTAAAATGTACAGGGTGCTTAAATTTCAAAGTGAAAGTGCTCGAATCACCAAATTGCATGTTGTTTCTCTGCTAATGCAGGTACTGCGGTGTGAAACGGTTAAGTTGTTAATGTGTTCGCTAGAAACAGGGCTGAGAAATTCCTGAACCTCAGAGAGTTTTCAGTAACTGCTCTCAGAACGGGAACTTCATAACAAAGCCTGGTAGGGTTCGATCGTCTTAGTAATAAGCTACACAAAATGATCGGTAGAAACCTGGAGTGAAAAATATGCCCATGTGCTGGAACTGGATGTGAAAAAATATTCTACAGTGGACATCACTCAGTAATAGAGAAGGGCAGCGCTCTATAAGCACTAAGGAAAGGAAAGTAGTGTAGTAAAATTACTTCTTTGCCCTCTGCTATGTGGAAAGAAGAAAATAGGGAAGATGCGTTGCTATAGCTGAGGAACTGAAGTGCTGGATTTTGGCTTCTGTAAGGAAAAAATCCTAATTAAACTGCAGTGATCTTTAGTGCATGCATAAAAGGTCGCTGAGGAAAAAGAATAAAAGCATACTTATTCCAAAACTGGTTTTACACAAGAATTTTGAAAGTGTCATGGGTTGCGACCAAGGCTATAATTGGCCTGGAAAACCTTGGGACAGAAGTTTCTCAAGTAGATTGTGACATGATTCCTGAAGGAATAAAAATGGCCAAAAGAACTGAGAGTCCCTCTGTGACAGAAGCATCCTCTTGGCAGGGGAAGTAGGAGACAGAGATGGAAGTACACTTGCTTTAATCTGCACCTTCACACAATAAACCATGATACAAGAAGGAATAGAACAATTGTCATTTTTGTTAGACTACATGTGCAATTGTGTTTCAAAAAAGGCAATAGATTTGCAACACCTTTTTGGTCATCTAAGATGCTTAAAATAATTAGCTTCCACACTGTCAGAGGAGGGGCGGAGTGGCACAAAAGAGGGAGCATGTGGCTTGGAAGAGGAAGACAGGCTGTTATGGGGGTATCAAGCTGTTAATTAGCTCTGCCACAATATGAGACTGGGTTGCTTCTTTTAATGTCCCTTAATTATTAACATGTGTTAGAAATATGAAAACCTTGTGCTCTTGCAGCTAGGGACAAGTGTGGTCTGTCAGCTGCCTCGCTAGATGGTCTTTGGTGCCTTCAGCCTGGTGGCTCCTCTGCTTTTCCTTCCCAGTTCAGAGGAGAGGGAATCATTTCCTCGCATCTGCGGTTTGGACGGAGCCAGCCCCAGCGTTCTGGGGCAGCCCTCCAGAAGCTGATGGAGGTGCTCTGTATTTACGGTGTTGGAGCTCGGGGTGGAATTTGGCCTCTTGCTTTGTCAGCAGAGGTGGCCAAAGCTCTCCTGGCTCGGTTTCATTATGAACTCAGGAGACAGCCTCAGTTTGGTAACAGGTTTGAAAAGTATTGAAGCGAGCTCATGTCAGGGTACAGCATCTGTGTTAGAATGGACTGACTTTCTCATTTAAATTACATTTTGTATTGAACCACGAATTTCAATTAAAACTTGCAAAATTCTAGTTCCCTAGAGGACACATTTCTTCTATCCACAGGATGGATATAAGCAACTAAGGAACATCCTTGTCTAAAAGGATGCTTTTTAACAGTTCAAAAACATTTGACATAACCAAAAATACTTTTAAAAAAAAAAAAAAAAGGCATGGTTTTGTTGGTTTTGTTTTAGCATTAATTGGGGAATGGTTTCACTGCAAGAATAGTCTTTACTAATTCCTGGGACTCATCGTGCTGTGGAGATGGGGGTCTGTATTTTACTCACTACCGTTTGAAGTTGTTTTGATACCGTTGATGAAAGAGATGAAATAATGCATGCTAAAGTCATTTGACTAGCCTTGAAATCAAATCTAGCTGCAAATCACTAGGCTGTCATTCTTTTAAAACCTGTTATCCAAATGACTTTAACAGTTTGTAGGTCGTGCGTAAGGTTAAGAATCATCTTGCACAGTGCACGTTTTGATGATAAAACACAAATTTTCTTTTTTTTTTTTTTTTACTGGAAGCATTACGGTCAACGGTATTGATGTGGGAGTTTGATTTCTTCCTGCAAATAGATTGCTACTCCATATGAGCAGTTGGCACAAGGTTTAGAAGGACAGATATGAGGCATGCCGAGCGAAGTGTTTCACCTCTGTTTTATAGAGACTATCTGGTCTGTATGTAGACACTCCAAAACGGTTTCATTTTTAAATCTATTTCCAAGTCAGAGTACCTGTTTTTGAGAGAGACTGGGTAGAACTGCTATGGCCAATAAGTAGATAGCATTTTAGTGAGGGGCTGAAACAGGTTAAATGGTAAAGCTTTTTATTAAGCAATGTTCACGTGTAACATTTAAATTATTGTCTACTTAAATGATGAACTCGGGATTTTTGATTTTATAATGAGTTTCTTTTTCTTGCAATAAAGTTCGTTCTGAACTAATTGCCACTTCATAATTTAGATGGCAACTCCCCTCCCGCCCCAATAATGCTTACTGCTCATGCTGAATTTTTTTTCCATTCATGCTAAAATTGTTGACTGTCTGGGGAGACAAATAATGTTGAAAGAACTATAGAATAAGTGTGTGGAGGGAACCCTTTTGAGCTGAATAGGAAATAGTAATAACGACTTTTTTTTTGTATCGAGACTGTAGTAAACTTCCCTACATAGCTAAGTATAGGGAAGTATGAAGAGCAGCAGAACCACGTACCTAAAATGACTTATTTTAATTAAGAGTTTCCTTGTTTCCTTGTGTTTCCTTGTGCTTAATACACTTGATGATGAATTACCATATTTCACATCTAGATGTGACTAGTAAAAACGTGTGTGCTGATTAGACCATAAATAACTGGATAAACGAACCAAGATCGCAGGATTTGTAAATAACCGGGATGGATTTTTGTGTGTAACTTGGATTTTGAGAGGTTGGGAAGTTGTGCTTACTGTACAATAAGCAGCCAGAGGAGTATAAAAATGTAGGTGGACGGGAAATGGTGTTTTGATAATATAGTGTGGACTGGTTTTGCTGATACCAGACAACAGACTGTGGCTCACTTTGTTGAAGATTTCATTACATTTGTCTAAATTTTAGGAGCAGTCACTCCTAAAGGCCATTCGATCCCGTCTGTGCCTGAAGTCCTTCATATGTTTTAGTTGTTTAGCTTCCCTGCCGAGAACGTGATACAGTTTGGAGATTCTATGGCTTCTCCATAAGAGAAGGTTGTGAAGTTATCTTTTGTATTGTTAGTCAAAGCTAAAATTCAGTTTGCGATAACGAGAAGCAAGAGTCCTCTCTGAGCTCTTCTCAAGAGTTTGACCATGACTGTTTCCTTAGCCCATGGCAAATGGGCTAACTAACAGGTTAGTGTAAACATTTTAATATGTAATAAAGAAGTAATGAAATTAATTTTTCTCTTTCAAAGTAGTAAACTCTCATTGCAAACATCTGTCAGATGTTTGAGGGGTTCATTTTATTGACTGTACTGTGTGATGTTCCCAATTTTAGTGGCTGAATCATTGAGCAACTGAGTGAACTACTCCCATTTTATCTAGATGATTTCTTTTAGCTGTGGGGCTCTGTTTGCAGAAGTCGAATGGTTATGGCACTTGCTTTGTTATACTTGTACTCAGTGCCTCAAAATGGAGCTTGCATGTTCAGGGCTGGATTTCGGAGTGGAAACCATAAGCTTCTTGCTTGTATAACCACATTCCAAGGTTAGTCTGAATAGCTGAGATAATGAATTTGGTCTTTGTGCATTCTTAAATAGATAGTTAGTTTTTCACATATGCGATTTTTTTTTTTTTAATTTTTTTTTTTTTTTGCTACAATTGGACGCTTTCCTTGGGAGCTGCCTGATTCCAGGCTGCACAGTTTCTGCTTTGTTCTCTGCTCCCATGCCTTTGACAAGAATAACTTAACCAGATTTCACTATAGGAATTGTGGGCTGCTAAAGGACATATTGTGTTACTGCTTAATGCTGTATAAGTTGATCAGTGGGCAGTATAAAGTCTATGTTTTAGCTGTTTTATGATGAAAATATTATTTCAATGGAATATATGGTAAAGTCATTGAACAATGATCTTATTCTCAGAATGATGGCACGAGGCGTTTTCCATATACCAGAAATTAGTGGAGCTGCTCATTTTGTTATTGCAGGCTTCAAAAGTAAAGCTATTTTTAGCCTTTTCTGAGCAATTGTGCAATTTTTTTAACTGACAAAATGAATATCTTATTTCTCTCTTTCTATTAGGACCAGCAGAGGTTCCCATGATGTCACCCAATGGATCCATTCCCCCTATTCATGTGCCTCCTGGTTATATCTCACAGGTATGCTTCTTGAAGAAATAAAATGTATATAAAAGCAATAGCATTGATCCATATAGAGAAATCTGCTTGGTTGAAGTTTAATTTAGAAATATTAATGAAAATGGTAATGTCCATTTTCATTCATTCCCCTGCTCCTTACTGTCAGTGCACACACGTGTTGTCACAAGCGAGCATGCATGTGCACCTTCACACGCTGGTGTGTATACAGGGGGGGGGTTTAACACTAGCAAAAGCCTTGAGATTGAGCCTATATGTACAACTTGTCTCTCTTTGTGAGAGGAAGAGATGTCCACGTCGTTAGGTGATGCCTTAAGTTCTAGTGTGACAGTCAGAACAGGTAGGAGACAGGAGGGAGCCACTGTAGCTATAAAGTATGCTGTTGATCCTCAGTATCTTCCCAACAGAACTCCTGCAGTGTATCAAGAACCGAAGGTTTTGGTTTGTTTTCAAGAACGAATGTGATTTAATTATATATTTATGGGAAGAATGGAAAAAGCTTTTCACAAAGCTGTTGTGTTTTGGAACTCTTCAACAGCTACTGCTGTTCTAGGTAAATAACCACTTCAGATTACTGGATTGATTGTGTTCCTTCCATCTTCTGTGAAGCTTAGACTCTTTCTGAAGAAAAAAAGAAAAAGGAAAAAAAGAATGACTGATGTAAGGCAGAATAGCTGTGAAAAATACAATAAATCCAATACTTTGACCTGGACGGGACTGAAATCTTCGTTAAAAGTATACGAAGTGTTTCAGATATCCTTGATGAATAGCATAAGAACTTTTCATACATATATTTTGGCATCTTGTTAAGCAGAAAATAGATGATGTCTTGGAATCCCTTCCCCTCCCCAGGAAACATGTGAGGTTGTGTAATTCTTAAAAATTGTGGATGGCGTCATACTTAAATCCCACAAAATACTGCAATCACTCTGTGGTATTTTAACTTCTGAACAGAGTGAAAGCATGCTTCAAGTACAGGGGACGTTGGTAGCCAGCATAGGAGAGAGGGCATGCAGGATGGCACGGTGGTGCGGCTTCCTCCTGCTCCTCAAGCATCCCAAGGTGGGTGGTTTGGGTATGCTTTGAGACAGCATTTGCAGTGGTGCTTAATACTCCTCATGTGCTCACCTAATTCGGGAATCTGACCCATATTATACAGGGGAATTTTTTAAAGATTACGTCTTCCTTTGAAATAACTTTAATACCTTTTTATTATTAAAATGGTTATTCCTCTCAGCCCTTGTACTGAGATAAATGACGGGGTGTAATTGAAATGCTTTCCAAACCAGAGTGATGAAGGTCTCCAGTTGTATCTCCGTCCGAACCCAGTTCTTTTTTGATGCTTTTTGTGGGGCACTGTAATAATTCCACTAAAGAAGCTTTTAAGTAGTTTTTTAACCAAAACCCTCTTCTGAAGAAATTTTTCCAAGGAGCTGGAAATATGTTGTAGGGGAAAACTTTTTGGCAGCGGAATGTGTGTTCTTCTGTGTGGCAAGCGAGCCTCAGACTGCTTCATATGAAATACTAGTTGAAAGTGTGTAGAAATCAAATTAGTTCGTATTGTAATAAATGTCCCTGCCTTATTTGCTCTTGCTTTTGTCTAATGCCTCATTATTAAAAACTCGTATTTTATGATAAACAATGAGAACACAAATTCAGAATGGCAAGAAAAAGGCCATAAAGCAAATTAATGCACTCTGAGATATAAATCAAGATATATTTGATTTTTTAGTTTGAGGTGTTCTAAAGCATACGTGTAAGAGTCAGGCAGAAAGCAGATAGCCCTATGGAGAAGTAACAGTGGCTGTTAAAAAGAAGACATGAAATCTCTTTTCCATTTTGTTATGCCAAGCCTGTTGGAGCTGTTAGCCTTATATATTACATTAGTTATCTAGTGATTGCAATGCTGGATTAAAATGCTGCTTCATTACCTCTTCTGAAATGATCAGCAAAAAATTGTCAGGAGGTTGTGTGCCCTGCAAGATGAGCCCCACTGGAAGCAGTGGAGAAATAGTTAGACTCTATTTCTAGACTTCAAGGACCATATTAGAGGTTGTGACTAGAAGCTGGGTTTGTTGATGTTAAGGAGATGTTCCCAATGGTGAGGCTTAGCTAGGGTGGGAAAAAATCCAGGAAAATAATAGAAGACAAGTACACACCACCAGTTCAGATCTTTCATGCTATGGTTTTGTTTTCAAAAACCGGTTCAATGCAGCCAGTTATTTTGGAATTCCTTTTCAGCAGATAAACCTCTGTGCACCTCTGGCAGATGTGAACTGTCAGATCAGAGTTCATGCCTCTGCAACTCTTTGTTGGCTAAGGGTTAGTTAAATATAAAAGAGAGGAGAAATTTCCCTGCTGTGCTCTCAGTGGACAGTATTGCTGCTGTGTAAAAGTTAGTTGTGGAAGGTGGCATGGTAGAGAAGGCTGTGTTAAATGCGTGCAACGTCAACAATTTTGGCTTCAATGGCTGGATGTTGAAGAGCAGCTCCTACAACTTGTCAGGAGCCGGGCACAAGCTGTTAATTCCCATTCCAGTTCCGAGCTGCAGACAGAGCTGCTTCCCTGCAGCACAAGTCCTACGGGGCAGTCTGGGAGCCCACCCTCCACTGGGGTGGCCACTGGAGGCTTCTTGCCGTCAGGGTCTGTGGCCTGATGCCACTCTGGGCTCTGAGAGCACTCTAGCTCCCTGGTGTCAGCTTAATCTGAAAATTAAAGATCATTATTTGGATGCTAAGCTATTAAATATGGGCCCATCCTCATGGGTGGTTGTTTCTGCTTTTCACAGTGCATGTTTGGGAGGAGGGAAGGAGGATTTGGGGTGTTCTAATGAGGAGAACTAGGAAAACAGAAATACCAACAAGCATGATCATGAACTTGTTCGCTTAGGGCTACTGGCTGAGGACTGCTCTCTGAAATAAATCTGGAGCAATTCCACTGGAGTTTGAGGAATTATTCATGTGTAGTTGGACATAAGAATTTGGCATGAAATTCCTCTTTTGATTTTATTTACAGAGTTGTTAGTATTTTGGTCTCTGCCACAGATATTTTAAGGCTAGAAGACTATTTACTGGTTGGAGCATGAAGTATGCATAGTGCTGATGAGGCTGCTTTTATCAGGAGGTAACATTGGGGTCATATAGCCTGAACTATGCAACTCCAGCTATGGTCCTGAAGTTCGGTATTCCTTCATCAACCACATAGCATTGACAGAACTAAAGCATAACTTCTAGAAAGAGCAAAGTCTTTAAATGACATTTAAAGTGGTAGAAAATCAATCACATCCTCAGGAATCGGGACTTTGGTCTTGGGCACATGCTCTACTCTGAGAGGTGTTCTCCTCCAAAACCGTGTTTGGCTAGAATGTGCTTTCAGCCACAAACGCTTTGTTTTTGTATGGCTTACTGCTCACAGAGCTTCTCTATGTGTTTTGTAGACTGCAGTCAATCAAGTCATCCTGTAACAGGATGATCCTCCCTAATGCTCTGAACCCAAGGAAGGTTGTGCAGATCTCATACTCATATGGAGCAAGCCATAAAGTGATGATCCCTTTAAGTTCATGAGCATTGGTCCTGAAGATCTGTATCATTCTAGGTTTAAAATACCCCAGCATACTTGCCAGCATTATCAGATGTTCATCTGCCTATTTTCCAGGTTCAAGGTACAGATTTAATACAGGTCTTTGTATGTGGATGGATGGTAAAGATAGCGATGCAGACTTGCCAGGGCTGGTATGAACTAGGAGTAAATGAAATGTTGGCATCCAAGTTGCTTGTGGATGAGCTCATTCTGTACTGTTTTCTCACACAGATTGATTTATGAATGAAGTTTCAAATTAGTTTATGAAATTCCCAAAGTATTGGTTGTGGTCCACCCAGTGGCCATGCTCCAGATGTCCTTGCAGAATCTAGCACACAAAGTTTTAAGTGAAATACTTTTTTTTTTTTTGAAAGCAAGTGGAAATTAGTTGTGTATTACCATATTATACCCATTCAGTAAACGTGTGTGTTACAGAATGAGAGTGATTGTATTCCTGTAACTGGAACTCACAAAGTACAGGTACAGTTTACCTGTGCAAAATTAACATGCCTGCCTTTTTCCTGGGGGTGTAGAATTAAATTTCAGTGGAGAAAAATGAGAGAACGTGGAGTAGTGATGTACTTTAAAAATGTGAATCATCTCTAGTTAGACAGTTTTCACTGATACTGTGATATCTTTAATGTAAAACAAATAACATTTAAAATGCTGTTCTCAAAATGTGGCAACTGATGGGAGAGGCAATTTTATTGTGTATGAGTAATGTTCATCTAGATTCTCCTGAAAGATCATCTATCTACCTCACTCAGTAATTAAGCTCCCTAAAATATGGAAAAAACCATGCAGCACTATGCTATAATAATATTGTTATTGAGGCAGCTTGCCAATTACACTAGCAAGCATGAAAAATAACAGCAAAATACAATTTACCTAGTAACTGTTCGAAAAACACAAAATAATGAAAGTTTAGCTCTAGGTGCTAAATGACCAGAGATACTTGTTTTCTTTAAATATAAACTGCTAAAATTAGTAAGAGCAATTTCTTTTAATATTCCAGTTGCATCTAGAGACTTCAACAGGGATTAGGGTTTCATTGCTTCTTGGCACTGAAGTAGACACAGTTTAGCAGTGTGTTTCCTGATGAATTTATGATCTTCATGACAAACGGTTTTAAGCAGTTGCAAAGAATTGCAGATTTCTTCTTTAAATAGCAAAGCTAACATACCTTAGCAGAGAGGTTAATTTACATTAATGGATGAAAACTAATGTGCTCTATCTCTGTTGAATTGAGAGTGTCATCTCCCAAAATGGCACTACTACAATCTACCCACTGCAGGTTTTGCAAATCAAGAGATAACCTATAGCCGTAACCCATGCTGGTTTTATAGCCATCTAATGCATATAACACAATACTTTGTATTACCAATTTAATCGTCTGTTAAGGACAGAATAGCATCTTTAAAGATTGTATGTTCAGCTTCAGAAATTCACATATATGTGTGTAATTCCTAGTTTAGGGAGAAAATGCCGTGTAGGATAGGGAAATAAAGTGGTTTTCTGCAAGGTCCCCTGTGTTTCTGAGTTCATTTGGAACATAGGCACATGAGGTAACAAGAATGCTGTCAGCATTAGTGGCCTGGGAGGAAACAAATAAAAGTTATTAGTCTTTTAGCTTTTCGACAAAAGTAATTTGGAAGGCTGGCTTATCCTTTGAGTTGGACTAGATGATCATTGTAGGTCCCTTCCAACTGAAATTATTCTATTCTATTCTATCCCCTCATCTCTGGCTTTTCTTTCACTACTGCTGAGATTCTGCAGTTTCATCTAGCAGGATAATTTCATCAAAAAGGTCTTTGACAGGACTCTGAACTTTCCTTCCTTCCTGGTCTCCAGAAGATCAGGAAGAGGAACTCTAATATTTTTGAATATGTTTTACATTATGTGCTGCTACAGGGTACAAGCTTTCTGTATAAATCTGTTCCTTAGCATATTCATCTTCCACTAGAGCACAAAAGACACATGTAGTCTGGTCTGGATGCACAGATAAGAGATTATACCCGCTTGGAAGGCTCAGGTTGCCTTTGAGGCTTAGACTACTTAAAGCCAGGATGAAAACTTTTCACATCGGGATGTAGGAACTTGTTATCTCCGTTAAATTAGAGCGTGGTCCCAGTCTAACAGAGTTAAGTCCAGCATTTCTGTGCACAGTCCTAAAGAAGTAGTTCTGTTTTTCAAATACATGCTAAATGGAAAAGGATTTTCCCCTTCTCCAGGTTTCTGAGTGCAGGTTTGAGACCTGGCACCAGGATAAGAGATGCTTTGGAGGTTAAGTAGAATAAGTAGAAGAGATGGGAGGCCTGAAAATGCAGCAGTTACAGTGACGTGATAATCTAAATCTCTCAGGTTCAGCTGTCTTTTGAGGACTTTATAAAGGCTTCAAAATGTAAAGCTAGGAGATGACAAATTGCTAGCTGAATTTGTAAATTTAGAGTTAGGATCAAGTACGTTAAGGTAAACAGTTCCTATTCTGGTTACTCAGCATAGCAAGCAGCACCTTTTTTTTTAAAAAAAAAATGTAAAATACAATTACAAGAGAATGAATTGACTTTCTATAGAAAATTTTCTTCTGTAGGAGGCCAGCCAATCCACAGAAACTGTCTGTGTCCGTGGTGGCAGCCCATAGCTAACAGGTGTAAATTCATACACCCTTAGGACGCAGGTGGCCTGAGGAAGGAGTTGGGTCAGCTAATACTAGTTAAATTTTGCCCTGTGGTAACTTGCTCAGCTGATGCCTGAGGCACGGACTCGTGCTTGCTGGAGCATTTACTGTGGGCATCACCCCTTATTCAGGGCTTGTCCCTCTGCAGCAGAGTCAGCAGAAAGAGCCATGTGCCCGTGCCGCCGCTTCACCTCAGGGTATGTCAGCAGGAACAAATATTTCTTTATGGTTTAGGGTAAGGCACTGTGATGTGACGAGAGTTGCTGGAGCGTGGGAGTAGCAGGGTCTCTTCTGCTGATGCTGCTGGCGGGGGGAGATAACTCCAGCTAATGGTGGTCATCAGCTGAGAGTGGCAGCATCAACACATTAATCACATGTATTATTCCATCTGTGTGTCATCAGTCAGTTCAGAAAAAAATAACAGCCTATTTGTTGTAGGAAACTAAATGATGCGTCCTTCATGCTTTTCTACCTTGTGCACATCAACGTACAGAATCAAAGGGATAATAATTGTTCTTACGTGGTTGTATTTTTAAGTTCCAGAAATGGCAGAAGTTTTTTTGATAAACCTCAAAAAAAGCTTGGCTCGTATGTCTGGGCTGAAATGTGGCTGGTTTGACCGTTCTCCAGAAATATATCTGGAAAAATTGTAAGCTGAAAAACTTTTTTCAGCTTAAGCACATTTCCACCTTCCTACATCTGTTTTTACATACTTTGACTACGGCATTTGGGGCCAGGTTATGCATATTCCAGAGCTGATTTGCACGGACGTATAGACCAGCTCTGTGGCAGAAAAAAACCTTTGCCCTATGATTTGTCTTGAACTATGATTTGTCTTGAACAGATACCTGTTGTGAGCCGAGCAGTTCTTCTGAAAACGTGTGTTAACGCAACAGGTTCCTGCAGAGTACGTGTCTCTGTGCTCATGCAGCTTCTTTGCAACAGCAGTGCCAGCTATTTCCAAGCGTTGCTAACTATGTACTCGCTCAGAGTGCTGTCAGAATTTTATGGGCAGAATGTACGGTTGGTCCCAATGGGTAGTCTTGTTTTGGTGCTTTGTGTTTCTTTTTCAATCGTTTTACTCCCTAAATACAGGTTATTTATTTTGTCTCTTACCCACACGGTTACCACTAGCAGCAGTAAGTCTCCCAGTGATTAGTGTGGCTATCTGAGTCTCCAAGAAAAGCCACATCACCACTATGATTACTTCTGCTGATAATAATTTTAGAAACGTGTTTATGAATAAACCTAAGGACCAACCATTTTCTGATGGAGGAACCAACTGTAAACAGTGCTGTTTCAAAAATGTTTGAAGTATTTTTGGTTCAGATGCTGCATAACTCCTCATTTCCCTGCCTTCCCTTCCAGGTGATAGAAGACAACACCGGCGTTCGGAGGGTGGTGGTCACCCCTCAGTCTCCGGAGTGTTACCCTCCTAGCTATCCTTCGGCCATCTCTCCAACGCATCACTTACCTCCATACCTGACACACCATCCCCATTTTATTCACAACTCTCATACAGCTTTTTATCCTCCTGTCACTGGACCTGGGGACATGCCACCACAGTTTTTCCCACAGCATCATCTTCCCCCAACAATATATGGAGAACAAGGTGAGCGGGAAGGAAGGTACTGGCATTTCACACCTGTGTTCAGCAGGTTTTAAAGGCTGGTGAAGGCAAGAGTAGAAATGAATTGGAGATTGTGTGGAGTGGCTTTGTCTACATGGATGGAGCCTCCTTCTTTAACATCCAGAGCAGGGGCTTGTAGCCACCCACAGTGCAGCAACACAGGGCGATCCTATGTTGCAACACTAGGTTGCAGAAACAAAACCAATTTTTCGTTAATTTTTAAATACAGTGGGAAAAATGTCTCATCCCATGATCCAGACTAGGGATATGAGTCACGCCGGTTGCTCTTGTTGTGTCACGATGCAGCGTTGTACAGAAAACAAAGAGACACGATGTGTCAGTCCTGGCTTGGGACTGATGGTGGATACAGAGGGCTGGATCCAAGCACGGCTTGCCGCAGTGATTTCCAGTGGGAAAAACTGGATACTCCTTCCTGTTGGCCATTATGCGCTTTCTGCCCCCCCTGCCGTGGTTTTCCAAGAAATAACAGGCATTTTCTGTTTGTTAATCTAGCTGAGACTGTGCAGTAAGTCACTGCAAAGCGTTGTCCGATACCAAAGGGTAGCATGGCAACCCTAATCAGGCCATGAGTAAATAACTGCAAGAAAAGGAGTGAAAGGGGCATATTTCTGTCTCAACTGTGCACTGTTGTGTCTCTGCCACCCTGGAGATAAGTCTTTGTGTAATCTGAAAGAGGGTGTTAACCAAAGAAGTAATCTGCAAAACTGCTTGAGGTGTTTAACATGGAAATCAGTTCAGGATTCATGGGTTTACATTACTGCTGAGCTACCTGGACTTCAGGCTCTTTCTAAAGAATGTATTTAAGCCATATTACCAGAAGTGAGGTTCTGCTGGAGTGGGAAGGAAGAGGCAGAGGGAGAGAGAGGGAGGTATCTATTGATGTTACCTCTTGAAACTTTCTGTTGACCAACAGACCTCATTTTCTAGTGAGGAATGGACCCTTACAGCTGACACTGAACTTCATTATACTGGGGGAGAGGAAGTGGGAAGCTCAGGAAACCAGTAGAATGGTGTAGACAACCTGATACATAGGGGAGGGAATTTTCCCTTAGAAAGAGAGCAGGACAGTTTGTCAGATTGCTTGACAGAGCCTTATGTGCAAACATGGTAGTGTGCAAAGCGAACATAGAGCTGCTAGTTGAGTAGATGTTGAATATTTCTGTAGTCTGGAGATACCAAGAAGCAGATTCATCCTGAAAATAAAATAAAAAACAAACAAAAAAAATCCTTGGTTGCTTTACTGGAATGACCTATACCAAGAACACTGAAATAATTTAAGTGGTGAATATTGTACTGATGGATATTAATCCACCATTTCCCATTTGCTGTACAATGGTTTATACTTTAAACAAAAATTGCACTTATTTGTAGCATGCTGTTTTAGTTGCTGCTAGAATACAAATAGGATCATGTAACTAGGTAAGGACAGATGAAGGCCAAGGTGCACTGAAATAGCAAAGAAAGAAAATCTGAGTAGTTGAAACGACTTGGAAAATTATAATACAGCATACATGGCAATCTCAACTTACAAACAAGTCTTCAGACAGCTGGGTAGGATGCATGTTCGCTTCAGAAGTTTGTACAATAACTTCTGAATGGACATAGAAGAAAGTACAGAGAATATATGGAGTATCGACTGTTATTTTTCTAACAAAGGTAAAACTTGTTTGGGGCATGAATTTGTTCAAGTTTCAGACTCAAGGTGGAGTGCAAAAAGGAGGCTTGAACTATAAAGAAAAGCAGAAAATAGTCTGATTCCTGCAAAGCTGACCTGCCTTAGGTTAGAGATAGTCATTCTTGGAGGGGGGAAGCGGGGTTTGTGTGTGATGAAGTGTATCTGAAATGTACGTACAATGTTTCTGGTATTACTCAAGCTTTTTTTAGACAGTTCTAATTACCCAAACCTTCTACTTCATGCTGCACTTCTCTCCTTAGGCAAGCACAGCTGACGCGATTGTAAAGTCTATTTATACTGGGAAATTAAATTGCATATAATCAGTGATGGCAGCTTGAAACCAGGGCATCTCAGCTTATTCTGTCTGGTCAGGCCCTGGGGAAGAAACTGCTAAATTGCTGTGAACTTATGAATTGCTTTTTCCTAAATACCTTCTCCCTGGATTTTTGCTTGAAATCTGTCCCTGAAACACAGTCTGAAAAGGAGGGGAAAAACTGTCACCCTAATTGCTGTATTTTACACAGTCGTCCAAAGAGTTATGAAATCCTATCAGCAAAGGAGCACGCTTGCTGCAAAAAAATCATCAGTCCTGCAGAAAAGCTTTCCTAAGAAAAAACAAAACAAAACAAAACTAGTTTGTTGTAAAATCGGGGGGAAAAAAAAAAAAAAGGCAGGAAAATCTAGAGTTATTTCATTTGGAGATGGTCAGGAATTTGATTTTTCTGGACAAATCAGTGATTTTGTTGTTCTGAATTAACATGGGTGAATTCTTTTGTTTCAGAAATCATACCACTATATGGGATGTCCAGCTATATTACCAGGGAAGATCAATACAGCAAACCACAGCACAAAAAACTCAAAGACAGGCAGATAGATCGTCAAAACCGTCTGAATAGTCCTCCTTCATCCATCTACAAAAGCCATATAGGCAGCTGCACAACTGTATATAATGGTTATGCAAAGAGCCACAATGGAGCAAGCAGCGGAGGCGGCGGCGGCGGCGGGGGGGCTCCAGCAGTAAAGAAACCGGAGCGCAGAGCAAGAAGCAGCCCAAAGTCAAATGAACAAGACCCACATGGTAAAGACAGTTTTATTTATTTTTAATTCCTTTTTATTGCACCTTTCAGGCTTATGACCGCTTGTATATGGATCTAGTAACTATGCCAAAAAACACTACCACCCACACATAAAGACAGTGTTAATACAGTGTGAACTTAAATATAAATGTTGAGCTTGCTATACTGTATTTGTTTTGTAAGATGAACCAGTTGCCTCCCCATCTTTCATTACTACTCCCTCGTAGATGCAGCATCATTCTCTTTATATCTGTTGGAAACAGAAATGCATTTTATGGGCAAGTTCTTGGTTTTATTTAGCTTTTCGGGGAGGTATGTTGGCACTTCACAAAAATCCCTACAGACAAATGAGCTATAACCAAAACCTGACTACTAGGTACCACTATGTTCTGTCTTGTAGGTGAATGTGGTAAACATATTAGAAAGCTTAGAGACGATTGCTGGAAAACCAAGTTTGTTTATGTGAAAGTTCAATGGAAGTACGATTAGTTGAAACAGAAGAAATTTGAGAAGAAATGGCTTGTTTTTAGCCGTTGGAATTAGTGGTCAAATAAATCTGGCTACTTCTGAAATAATTTTCTTCAACACTTTCAGAAACTTACCATTTAAAAAATCGAAACTGTACAATAAAACGTTAAGTTGTTCATCTAATCAATTTATCACAAGCCATTCTGCACATAGCCAGTTCTACCTAAATTTAGCTCAATAACTTGTTATAATCCATTATACCTTTCAGCCTTTCTCTTCTCTGCCCGTGTCTTTGCTGACTGCTACAACTGCAGCTGGCTGAACAAACTTTTCGGTAGTAAACAAGCTTATATTCAGCACATCTAGGATATTTATAATGTAGCAGACTTTGAAATCTCTTGTGTGAATTTATGCATACAAAATAGGTTTTCCATTACCTGTATATTGTGTAGATTTATTTGGGGCCGTGTAGTTTTACTTATGAGATGTAACAAATAAATACTCATGAAAAGTAACTTAATTGATAGCCAAAGGGGGGGGAAAAATGTTACTGGCATGGTAAGGAATGAGGATTTTCAGCTGTGCTTCGGGGTCTTTTAGAATTAGCAAGGAGCTGTATTTGGGAATGCTTTAATCCAAGAAAATGAATCACTGCATTAGACTTCCTAATTATTTCTGGTCAATCAGCTTATATGATCTTTAATATTCTTATTTATGTTTAGCTGTTTTTTGCGTTTTTTTTTTTTTTACTCTAGTCTGTGGTGGAATACATGAGGTGTTTGGAAGCATCTGTGTGAAAGACGTGAAATAAAGTATAGTCTTAACAGCTAAACTGCACAATATATCTTCAGTGGGTACTGAGTCAGCCTGCATGATCACTTTCAAAATAATCTAGATTTAATTTAAAAATATCTACTTTAAGGGTTTCCTGCAACCCGTGTGTTTTGTCTAATTTTTTCTCTTGGCATAGTCTGCTGTGCTCCAGCTAAAGAGCGTGAGTGGTCTTCAGATGCCAAGAAAATTGGTGAAGTCAGGGCTACGGCCCATCCAGTCTGTCAGCCAGAGCGCGCCTTAAAACTGGGAACAGCAAGTGGTAGAGTCTTCCCCGAAATGGGGCGGAGGTCCGTAACAGGAGACCGTGCAAATAAGCATCAGTTGTCCACCCTCCTGATAAATCCAACTCACTGGTGCTTTAAAACTAGGGTCTGCATCTGTGCCTGAGGATGGCAGCCCAGGAGGCACTGTCAGAGTGCTCTGCAGTAAAGGCTGTGGCCAAAGCAGCAATAGGAGAAGTTTCTTCATATTAAAAGGAAAAAAAAGATACCGTGGACTCAAATGTGAACTTTTTCCTGTCAAATTGTCATAGTCATACACATATACCTATACACAAATTTCTGCAGAAAGGTTGTCACAGATGTTTTGTAATGGCTCTCATAGACCAACACTCTAAAAGAAGTTCCCACTTGATATGTATAAGCCTCTAATCATACTTGCTGCTTTGTATTTACCTTCTCTCTTTCTTCTTGAATTATTTGAGGATTTATTGATTGATTCCTGACTGACATGGCCATACAGGTAATTGGGGTGAGATTTAAAAGCAGTCCGGGAACAGTTGATAATTTTGATTCATGCTGTGAAGATGACAGTGTGTTTAGAATAGCCAAGAAAAAGAATGTGTCAGAAGCAAGAAGCAGCAAAACCATTTGAATTTACACTTTTTGTGGATGTCTATCCGTTCAAGCCTGCTAATAGTTAAAAAATAGGATGGTGCTGTGTGGCTGCTTTCCAAAATTGCGGAATAGCCTGGAAAAACTATGAAATGTATACATACAATACGTAGAGAGTAAGAGTCTTTATTTAGAAAACCACTTAGCCAAAAATCTCTGAAGAGACGAGTAGGAATGTATGAATTTCGAGTAAAACTTAGAACAGGGTGAAAGAGAACTGGAGCTGATGGGTTCGTTTGCACGGATTTCTTAATTGAGAATGTGATGACATTTCAGATGGGGGGGGGGAGGTGGGTGCAACGGTAGCGGGCGTGCTTATTTTGCCCGTTTGGATGTCAGAGCAATCCAGCGAGCCAGATTCTGGCAAGCTGCTGTCACTGAAACTGCCGCGCTGCCTGCCAGGGAGCGGGGCTTCGGGAGCCCTGTACACAGCTGGAGCAGGCGCTGGAGCAGCCGAAATTTTTGGTCGCTGCAGCAAACAGTCTGCATCGGTCCGTGGTGCTACCGCACGGCACAGCGATCGCGTTCCTCAGGGACTGGGCTTTTCGGGAGCAAAGCCTTGGAAGATGCCCCGGCGCTGGGAGGGCAGGTGGGAGCTCGCTGGGGGCAGGTGCATCTCGCCCAGCGCTGGGCACGTGCCGGTGGGCCCAGCCGCTCCGAAGCCGATGCTTTGAAAAGCAATTTGAGCGCCTGTTTTAGTCGGCGGAGGAATATGATCTGCACGGTGATGTTTGTGATGGGGAAGTGGAAGACAGGCGTTTCTGTTCTTGGATTTGCCACCCCTGTGTTGAAGTAAATGCTTGTCCTGCTCCTTGTTCCTGGGTAGTAATTTGAGGGGTGTGTTGCCTCTTACTGAGCACCTCCAAGCAACCTCTGCTACGGCTGCACTGAGGTTGTTACAGAGCACTGTAAGCATAATATTGAAGAGAACGGTCAGTGTAAGATGCAAGGACAGCTCTCCTTTTTGCCTTGAAAAGGTATGACATAAATCACAAGACACGAGATATTTACGTGAACAACTTTTGCATCAAAATGTGCACTCATTGCATGTATTATGCCCGTGACACTTGAGTAAGGAAAGTCAAGGAAAGCTCTGCCATGTGTCAATAACTTACTGATTCTTTCCAATATTAAGAGAACCAGGCGTTTTCCAAAAAAGCTGATTCAGCACTGGTAGAAGAAATGGGGTGACAGCATCATCAATAGTACTAAAATGAAGAAAGTAAATTACTCTGGAGTACTTTTGGTTCAGTCAGCTCTTCAGTTGTGGATCCAGCATGTGCTCCTCTATGCTGCTTTGTGCTTTTTATAGCGTGATGGTACATTAAACATACGTTGGTGCTTCTATGATGCACTCTTATCCCAGGCTGGCCCTATAACATAGCACCAGGACCACTTTTTAGTAGGGAAATGACAGTTTCAGACTGGGGATATAAATGCAATTCCTCTGGCCTTTTCCATTAGCAGCATCGTGTCTTTGTTTTGGGAGGGGCACTTGTAAACAAAGATTTCTAGTTAGGCTGGATGCTGGAAACACGCCATTTTAAGGCAAGAAAAGGAAACTGATGGCTTATAATTGTCTGAAAAGTTAGTAACCATTCTGAGCGTTTATTGTGGTAGGATGGATGATGTCTTGTACAAGCAGAAGACTTAGAGGTGTGATGTAGGGATTCTGATTTAAAATCCATACTGTAGCTTTTCTGCAGAGCTGTTTTAAAAAACTGAATGGGACAGGAGGGAGCAAGGTTGGTTTTGCTGGGGTATTTTTGTTGTGGGTATTTTTTTTTTTAATAAAGGAGCCTTGCCATGTAAAAAGAGCTGTAAGCGGAAATCCTGTCCCATTCATGCTGTCCTTTATGAGTTTCAGTCTGAGTCACTTCCTTCTCATGCACTCAGTGGTTCACTTCTTGGTCATGTAGTGATCTGATAGTTTGAGAAGTTTTGTGTGTGGCTGCAAGTCCTGTGGGAACATAAGCAGTTTTGAGCATTCTTACAATGCTTTTGCCTATTTGCTAATCAAACATATTTTTTTCCTTCAAATCAGATAAAATCTGTGGGTTTTTTTAATCCTCTTTGAGGTTCGAAGAACCTAAGATAGCTAAAACTAAAACACTTCAAATGGGTAAAAGGAGAAAGGGGGAGATGGATTGTTATGTGCATCCTGTGCAGGAGCTGGGTGGGTGCTGGGAATTGGGTGCCAGAATAAACAGACCTAGCTTGGACAGAGAGGCAGCTCCGGAGGGGGTCGCACGCACCTTTATGTAAGTGTTCTGTAAAGAATATTTTTTGGTGGGGATTTGAGAAGATTTGGCCCTACTGGGTCAGAGCAGGGACCCATCTAGCCCAGTGGTCTGTCTTCAGCAGTTGCGATGGAGATGCTGCTGGGGGAGAACCTGCAAGCCCTGCTGTGCCCTGGACACCGGTCCCTGCTCCTCCACCAGCATCCAGAATGCAGAGCAGCTGGGCACGAGAGGGAGTTTAGTCCCTTTGAGTACCCACTTGTCAACCCGTTGTCTGTGAGCTTGTGTAACTCTTTGGAACTGGCTGATGTCATTTGCCTCTGTCCAAGTAGCAGAAAAGCAGACTTGCTTTTCAGCTGCCCCAAGCGCTGCACACATGCTGGCTTGGTGTCCACTTTACTTCTCTGAGCAGCTGGTTTCTTGCACGTGGAGTTGGCGTGCTTTACGTATGGAGAAGGGAGAAAAAAAGATTGGAATTATTTAATAGATCAAAGAGTTGTTGTAGACTATAGATCGATCATAAACTTTTGTAATACCAGGAGTTCTGAGATGAAGCAATAAAGTTGACTGGTATGGCTAGCCTGGGCTGATGTTAGCAAGAACCAGTACCAGCATGTGTCCCTGAGCTATGTGGGACACGCTGTGTGAGCTGTTACTACGTGATGCAGAGTGGGTGATAACATGAAAAAATAGAGCTGATGCTTTCTCGATACAACCCTATCCTGTTCTCCGTCTCTCTCTTCTTTATAGCATTTAAATATATTTAGGAAAAGTGGTTTTCTTCTATTTTTGTTTTTTAATTGTATCAAGTTGTTTTTTTTTTAATTCAGAGCCTTGAATTAAAGGGAAATTGAGGGAGCTGTGATTCAATGCAGACAGGAACCAGGCGAAGTTCCTCTACTTACTCATTCTAGATCCTGTCAATTCTTTTCTATTTCGGTCCTGAATCTGTTTTGCATGCTTATTGGGATGTATATCTATCTCTACCTGTATATCCTATAGATTTAAAAGCTTAAAAGAGTATTTTCATCACTTTTGGTCCATGTAAGCAGAGAGGCTGAGGAACACTATGGCAATATATGTAACTTTTATGGGTTTTTTTAGCCAGAAACTGGTGATTTGGTACATCCTTATAAAGACCTTTGTTATACCAATGTAGAAACGTTCTGCAGACAAAATTTGTCATAAACTATTCTTCTGCTGACATACAGAATAACCCTGTGTAATGCAGCTTCCCTGGTTTTCCTAAAAGTATTTGCTTCTGTAAAATAAGGATATTTAACAAGATAGTCTCCTGAAGACAACCCGTCAAAACTGACCCAGTGATTCTATTAGTAACATGGAAAAAAACACTCTGAAGACTAAAATACATCTGTCAGGCTCTGTGAATTTTGGTATTATACCAAGTAATGAAATGTGAAACATAATATTGACTGGAAACAGAGACGTGTTGAATCGTGTGAGTATAGATCAGCATCACATATGAAATGTGAATAGTATTACTGTTCCTACTGCATTTTTTTAATAGTTTTAGCAAATAATTCTTGCCTGAATTGTTTAGACATACTTAATTAGAAATATATATATTGTGTTGTGTGCATTCTTTTTTTCTTCTTAGTTTTAATCAGTGAGAGGAAATAGGATGCATTAATTAGGGCACTAGTCTGAACTTTAGAAACCATAGTTAATTTGTGACACCAAGGAATTTCCAGTGTGATATTCTTGTGCCTTGACCTCATCCCTCACATCATGACCAAGCTTGTGGTTTTGTTTGTTTGTGTTTGGAAATATGCCTGCTTCTTAAACATTCTTTATCTTTTTTTTGTTTTCTCTAAAATAATAGACTGTGAAATTGTTCGTCCAGGCAGAAAACAAAATGGTTATGAGTTTCAGATCATTCTGATGTTAACATGCTGAGAGTACACCTTTGTGCACTGGAGTCAGCTCCGTTAGCTGGGCCACACAGCTTCTTTACCAAGAATATTTTACCTGATAGTCATGTAAAGTAACCACTTAATCGAGCTCTATATAGACGGATGTATGTATTAGAAACATACTGGCATTATGCAGGGTTCAGGCAAAGTACATTCACAAGTTCATGTCAATCTGTATGCGTGCAAGAATTTATCCAGATCAGGCTTAAGTTATGACTTTTCTTCAGCAAAAGAATTTGTGAAAATGTTTATCCAGCGTCACTGAGAAGGACACTGTATTGAGGGAGAGAAAAATCTCCCTTTCCTTTGCTGTCTTGAAACCTGACTTGCGTCATGGGGCTTTGATGGAGAAAGGTAAAAGCTAAATATCACAAGTAGACCAATGGTACTGAAAAGCAAGTCCATGCCTAGTGCTGACTGGCATTGCCTCCCTCAGCCGTTGCTTTGCCCAGCCCCAAACCCAGCAGTGTTTTGCTTTGAGCTGCCTGTGGGTACTTCCTTCTAGTGCGCCTTGACCGGTTCTTTCCCAGAAGTTCACCGTGTGCAAAGTAATTTCCAGGAATTTACAAGCCTATGAAAGTTTGTCTGCATGTGAGATGTTGGGAGCATGGAGGTATTTTCCTGCTGCATCAATACTGCAGGAACAAAACCAAAGTTTGCGAGAAGCCTTAATGCCGTGGCAGTCCTACCTTCTTTCACACCCCACTGCTTCATTCTGGCAGAAGGCTGGTTTGTGCTTCGTTAGCACAGAGTCCTGCAAACTGTGGGAGGCTGGGGGAGGGAGAGAGGAGGTATTCACACTCTATTTTTACACACTTATCTTGAAAGACTAAGGAACCAGCTTCATAACTAAGGCACCAGAAGTTGTTGATAAGAGATTCTCTTCGTCAACTAAACAGGAGCATCACCTCTTAATTTAATTGCACAATATTCCCCCATTTTCAATGTCAGCTGCTTTTAAAGGCGAATGTAAATGTGTCAAACTTGGTTTTGTCCAGACGTTTTGTAACTGGAAATGCAAACAAAACATCAAGGTAGCTATGGGTGCATGTGATCCAGCATGGTTATAAGCTTCTCTGAGAGCGGGTCTCCTGGGGATCCACGGCACAATTAGGGCAGAATGGGTGACCATGATTCTGGCCACATTTGTCGGTCTCAACACAGAAGCTCAAAGCACATCTCAGTTGAAGCTTCCTAATCTTTGTGAGTGCGCTGGCCTGCTAGAAATGCAGCTCCAAATCCACCTAGGAAAGTGTAGGGAACAGCTAGTAAAGAGTGAGGGAGTCTGGGTCCAGGGCTCTCATTTGACCTTATTGGTGACTTAAAAATCCTTTTGATGGTGCCTGGAATTTTTCCCCAAGGCTGTTTTTCACAATCGTGATCAGCCCCTGTAGGCTGTTGTATTCTTCTTCTCATCTACTTTCATCCCTCCCTTGTCTCATTTTGCCAGCAGGATCTCCTTGGCGGGGGGAGCTGTATAAACTGTCTGCTCCGTGATTTATCAGGAAGTCAGTGTTGAATGACGTAAGGCACAACCTCTTCCCCCAGAGGATCTTCATATTATCTCAAGAATTTGCAGCTTCTGCTGCAACTGACAGTTAAATCTGGAAGACTGAAATCGAAGTCTTTTTCCTAGGAGTTTATGTAATTTATAAAAATCCAACCAACAGAGGAAAAACCCACATCAAGTACATTTTCATCCTACTTAAATGCTCAGTGGTTAAATCCCCAGGCTAGGGAGAAGAGTTTCACAAAGGTCTCAGAGCTTCAGAGCAAGATAAACAGTGTATTCTCACCAGTTAAGAGGAGATAATGTGGACCACCGACAAAGGAAGGGAACCATGTTTTCCTTATTTGGCAATATCTGGGACATTGAGCCAGAAGGGAGAGCGTATTTATAGGGAAGAGGTAGAACGTTTCCTCCCTCTGGAGTGCAAAAAATAAAACACCTTTAAGTATAATAATTTAATGAACAACCCTTATTTGTATATCCAGATGTTCTGAACAATGTCCGTCTGTGTATTCATCTGGATTTGCAAAGGTGGTGAAAGGAAGTTCCATGTCCTACTGAAGTTAATGGGATTTGTTTACCTAACTCTCAGGCTGTGCTTCAAAACCTGTCAGTTAGTTTTCCTTTTCTGAGGAAGGGTGGAATTTGATTTCGAAAGTTTGTGTGACCTTCAATATAATTTCTTTTATGTGGGGGGGAAAACCCCTCTGTTTTTGGAAATGCAGGGTGATGCTTTGAGTATTGTAATTTACAGAATGGATAGATGTTCTTCTAAAACAAAACAGTGGTTTTCATTTTCTCCCAGGTTTATTATAAAAGATTTTGTTCTGAAGCTTGAGTTTGTTTTTTTGTTTATTTTTTTTTCTGTAAGGAGCTGTGCTTAAAGCAGCTGCTTTGATTTACTGTGATTCATGTGACTTTTGCCTGAATTTCATCTCGGCAATGAAATCCAGATCGAGTTGAAATTCCTGTAGCTTTATTGAAGCCTCCCCAGCAAGCTGTAATCAGGTGGCTATTTCTGTGAAATATTTTAAATATTTGGAAAGATTCTCAGTGGTGAAACTGGTTGTGCAAAAGTCCGAGATTGTATATTGCCCTCATCCCATACAGGACTGCTGATTGCACAGGCAGTTCTTCCAGCTCACTAGTAGTTAATCGGGACAGACATTGTAGATCAAGTTTTTTCAAACATTCCTGAGTGCATTCACGGGGATGGGAGGACACCAATAACATCATGTCAGCCTTTTTTTTTTTTACTTTTGCATTGTAGGACTTTAGCACCTGATCTTTATGAAACGTTCTGTTTAATATAATTCTAGCTCATGTAATCGTAGTTCATCATTCAGACTCGACTGCAGAACAGTTTAGGCTGGGATCAGTCAACTAAGTTGATTGTCATCTGTCACGAGGAAGATAACTTATCTCTATTCTGCTGTCAATCTATAGGTGTCTGGGTTGATTTAAAGAGGGGAGTGGGACCTCTTCGTCTCCTCATCTCTGAGCTGTAGTGCCTGGGCTGAGTGGAAAGAAAAAAATGTTCTTTCTTTTCCTGGATTACTGCAATCCGCCCTCCCACTCATGGCAATCTGATTATCTCATCGTTTTCATCTGGAAAAAGAGGTCAATAATTTACATCAGTAATGGAAAAGCTAGGCTGGGGTTCATTCAGAAAATATTGTGACTCTGCAGCCATTCACTGGATTGACAGTGAAAAATCCCAGTACAGGCTCCATGAAAAATCTTTGTATTTCAAGCATTATAATTTGGAGTGATTTTTTTTCTTAAAAACTGACTTTTCCTGTAGAGTCTAACATCTTTTAAAAACATCCAGGTAATGTAAGTACTGCCTAGAAATAAAATTTCTGCTTTAATGTAAATGTTAAGACATAATCAAGAGCAGTGAAAAGATGACACATATTCTGCTTTTATCCTGTTTTAGAGAAAGTTTTCCCTGCTTACTTTCTCATAAAGTATGAATAGCGCGCTCTGTTTCTGAGAGTGACAGGGTTATTGCTAAAATCTAGCATCCCAAAGCACTTTTCATTGCCCACCGTGAAGTCTAAAGAAGAATTTATCCATTAATTTCTTCTTGATTCAGGTGAGGTCGAGGAGTTGCGACTGAGGGCAAAATTTGGCTTGTGTTTATTTTTCTTAAAAGTTTCTTAGACTATAATGGGCAGCATAACGCCTTTGCATTGAGGAAGTGCTCTGCTGCCTTCATATTGTTGTAGCAAACACAGTGGCTTTACAAGGTTCATTGCCAAGGAGGTTGTTAATTTTGGCTGAGGAGCTCCGTTTAATCCCAACCAAGTTTAGAGCTCCTATGGAGTCTGTTTTGGCTGTGTTGTCTGATTGTTTTCCCGTGCAAATACGCAGTTTTGCAGGTTATGTTGCTAGTTTTGTGTTTGGTCAGGAAAACGCTTTTATTTCGCATAACAGACAGATTAGCAAAGGCTTTTATTAGCCATTTTTTGGTATGGTCATATTTTTGAAGGTCAAGAAAAAGTGAGTTTTATTTTGGGTTCAGTACTGATGCCGTTGCCTCTCTGCCTTTGAGATAGTATTTCAGAGAAAAATATTTCCTGATTGGCATGGGGCAGCAGTCACAGGGTTTAAAACAGCAGACTGGTGACACTGGAGACTTGTCCAAGGCTGTGTTTGATAGGGATCGTGCTTTCCACCTCAATTCTTAGCGGGTGCAGGGATCACCTCTGCCATGGGTGGACCTGCTGCCTGTCCCCGCAGGGAGACCAGAGAGCGATGGAGGCGTGCCTGTGCTGTCTGCTGCTTCTCAAGCTGGTGGTGGGATGCAAAGGCATCAGTGACCTGGTTGGGAAGAGAAGACGGTCATTTTTAGTGCTGTCAAACTTGTGCTTTTCATCAGTGTAAGGAGAAGAAGTCGTGAGACTCCTCTCACTGTTTGTATTTGTGGTGCGTCGCCTGGCAGCTGAGAGTCAGTTGCCGTGATTGAACGGAGCCTTTTCTTTCCGAGAGGAAATCTTGCCTCTGTAAATGCCAGATAACGTCATTTCACAGCTGGCATCAGACGTCCTTTTGAGGCCTTTTGCATTTTAAGAAGCATGGGTGTCTTGGCCGCGCAGTTGTCCCTCCCCTCCTCCTCCTGCCTTGGGCTGGAGAAACCTGTAGGGCTTTTATGGCCGTGTCATGACAACAGTAAGGTGGTGATCTCCGCGGAGGTTACTTCTCCTTTTGAATGAGCACCGGAGGATGCCGTGCCAGGTTGTGCCCTGGCTCTTGAATACTAACGAAGGCCAGACAGACAGGCAGCCACAGGCTAAAGCAACAGGGAATGGGGAGAACCGAGAGGGGGAAAGCATGGAATGGTACACAAATAAATGAAAGGAATTAAGCGTAAGGCAATGCTGCGCATGCCAACTATCGTAGAAAATTGTGAGAGGATTGAAGAACTTTGTTGTATCTAGGAAAAGATTGGCACTTGTTGGCAAAGTTTGTAGCGGGAATGAAACATCAGATTTTTACCTGGAAAGTCAGAGTCAGGAGCTCCAGGAAAATTTTAGGAGGGCCTTTCAGTCTCCTTGTCAGATAAAAAAAAATTTCTTGTTGTTAGAAATGGAAGGCATTAATGGCAACTGCAGGCAGACTATTCACAAACTCCTGAAAGAATAGGTAGAAAAATGTTTTGTGAAGAGGTATCAAATATATGTAGCTCCTATAAATCAAATCAGAAATGACGGAGAAAAGGAAGAAAGTCAAGAAAGAAGAGAGGCAATGCTTTCTTAAAGAAACACAAATGAGTTCACTTATAATATAACACTTCCTCAGCAGTCCTTAGGCACGTTCCTGTGCCTTAAGCAGAGTGCAGGAAGGGACGATGATTGATTAAAAGAATTCCTTAATTGGAAAGGATTGATTGTGTATCTTTTTTTTTTTTTAACAGTTGACTTTGGTCTCATAGTATCACGCTTGGTGAACTGCAGTGAGCTATGGGGTAGTGAAATCTAATGTTCCTATAGAAGGGACCAGACTAGAGAAGAAAAAATGATTCTCAAAGTCTGTCTGTGTGATCTGACTAGTGACATTGAGCTGCTGCTCTTCCTAGTGGAAATTTCAGCGTGCCACCCGGGGAGCAGTGCTGTGTGTCCCTCCTGGGCCAAAAGGTGAACCTGCTGTATCTCTGGTATGACAAGGGTAGCGCTTTAGATCAAGCTGGAGAGGCTCAAGATTTTTAGTCGCAAAAATTCAACCATCCTAATAGCTGCCATGCATATGAGGATTTGCCAGAATGAGGAGGCATTACCATGGAGCGTACCTCCACCTCTCTTGCACACGTGGATGTTTGCCTGCCTGCTCAAACAGGAATTTTTGGCTATGCCAACACAACTTAGAAGAGCACACTGAAATTGCAGAAGTTTAAATAGTTACAGAAATTACAGAATTTTAAATAGTTATTCTTGGTTAGCTACTTTCATATGAATCAGCTGTGCCATTTTTAAAAATGCACTTGACAAGAAGACGGAGGGGTGGCCACTCTCTGTGGCAGCCTGCTAGTCAGCCCTTGTTTATCTGCAGAGCGTGTTTGCTGTCCTCTCAAACCCACGTAGCCTGAGGGCTGCTGTTACATAATAGCAAAAGGGGAGCTGTCGAAAATGGAAAAAAAAAAAAAAAAAAATTTAACACAGAAAATAAGCTAAAGCAAGTCAAAAGTGTGAATGACAGCTCTCCAAGAAGAAGTCCTGTGTGTAAGCGGTTTGTTGTTCCAGCAGATTCAGCCTGGGCTTTCTCTGTTTCTGTGGGTTGTGTCATTGTTTAATTTGGTGTTCCTTCAAAACCAGCCAGCTGCAGCCATATGCAGTGCGTTGCCTCTGTTACCTTCTTTGTGAGAGGTACAAAGCGCTTTCTTAAGATGTGAGATGTATGTGATAGAGATGGGGGTTGCTGTATTTTATTAAGAAAGCCCTTTTCTGCCTTCTAATGGACCAACTGCGTGTTCTCAGTAGGAATTCACTCAGATCTTTAGCCAATAAAGTAGGAGTTGTTATTGCTGTCTTCCAGCAGTAGCAGCAGAGAAGCAGAGAAAAAACAAACCCAACATGTTACTTAGACTCCATTTGTCCCTTGCATCCAGCATTTCATTTCCCTTATAGATTCCTACTGATCTTCTGTTCCCTGCTCCATCCCAATGAAAAATATACATCACAACGATGTTGGGGGACAGGGAGGATTAATGCACTTAGATTTATTTTTAAAAGACGTTTCAGCAGAAGTGACTTTGTTACGTATGTCTGAGAGCTTTCACGTCTGCTTGATGTGAAAACACCTGATGCTTACCCATGCGATAGCAGGTATCTTCCGTTGAAGAAGGATGGCTTGAAACAGAGGGACAAACCTTATGATGTGAATTTGCACTCCCAAGTATTTTGGAGTATCCTGTCCCATTGACAGTAGGACACTGAAGCAGTCAAGGTAAAACTGTCAGGTTAACAGATACGGACTATGGGCAGGACGGCTTTGAAACGTGACTAAATTCATGCCTAAAATACAGTGATGTTGGGGCAAACATGTCAATTATCCTTTGCATTAAATCCCAGCGAGTCAGGATGGCTAAAGATTTTTTTTTTTTGCTTATTTGAGATCTGAAAATGTAAGTTTTTGGGGTTTATGCAGGGTTATTGTTTTGTTTGCCTTCAGTTATTTAGGGAGTGGCTTGATTTTTTTTTTTAATTTCTTTTTTTTTTTTTTGCTACCTACATATGATTTGGTCTTTAAGGTCAAATACTGAAAGAGAAACTCATAGACATCAAGTAAGCATTTCAGCAGGAGAATTAAGTTAACAGCAGCAGGAAGGCTATTAGAAATGAAAAAGTTATATGAGATGCTCATGCCCAGCAATTTTTAAGAATTAAAATCTTTTCTTGAAGTTGGATAACGTCAGTCTCTGCCTTGGACATGGAAGCTGCAGTTGTGTTTTATTGCTAGTGTTTTTATTAGCTTTCATATCATTATCGGGGAATTGAAATATTTAATATTTGGAAATCTCCTCCAGGTATTTGTAGGCTTAATTAATAATCTTCCTTGGTGTGTTATGTTTTAACGTGGTGCAACTGACTGTTTTGAATATAGATATCTATTTCATAAGTTTTTCATTCTAAAGGCCTCCCCATTTTGCCCATTGTGGCAGTGGTGCTGAGAAGAGTTGCATAAAGCACTGTGTGTTCAGGGCGACACTGGATTTGCTCTTCTCAGTGTTACATCCGTTAGCCACCACATAGCCCTGCAGCGCACCCATGACCCTGCCCCGCACTGACCCTGCCCCTCCCTGACAAACTGGAAAGATGCATCCAATTGGGTTAACCAGGAATCTGTCCCAGGTCTGATTTTATTCAATATTTTCATTAAGGACTTGAAGGATGGAATAAGAATTGATGGTTATTAAATTATAGTCCATATCAGGCTCTGATAGCATTGAGAGTGCTTGGTGGGTTAAGGGGGACGGAAGGAGGACAAGACAGGAGGAGAGCTTAAATGGGCTTGAAAGGAAAAGTTTGACCAAGACAAGAGCAAAGTACTACATTTCAGACACTCCTCAAACCTGCCTTTTTTTTTTTTTCCCCTTTTTTTTTTTTTCCTCTTTTACTGTGTTCTGCACAGTAGTTCTGGGAGGTATAGTAAACTACAAAAATCAAGAGTCAAGTTATTCTGTAGACAAAGAGAAGAAAAAACCCTCAAAGTGAGCTCTGTAAATGGGTATGTCACTTCTTAGTTGGCGTTACTAGGCTCTCGGCTGGAGTGGGGTGGCCAGGGCTGCTTCTGCATCGTCAGAAGGATGGAGACCAATTTAAAAAACGTTCCAGAGGACAGCAGTAAGTGGGATCTGTGATCTGGTAAATACAGGTATGGAAGAAATGAGCTTGCTTTGTTTAAAGAGGAAAAAAAGCCTTCAGGTATGTGAAAGGTTGCAACAAAGAAAGTGGTGATGAACTCACACCACCTGCAGTGGGTGTGCAGGAAAGAAGTACTAAGTTTCAGGTGCAGCAGGGAAAGTTGAGGAGATAATCTTCCCAATGATGAGGAGAGTTAGATACTTTCTACCCTTGCCTAGCTCAGGAAGTTTTGAGATTGCCCTGATCATGTGGTGGGAGATTAGTTATTTAATTTTTGTTTATTCTTTAAAAAAGGGGCTAGGCAGGTGTCTCTGAGGAATGGTTTAGGCATAGATGATCGTGTTTCAGTGTAGGAGGATGGACTTTATGACCAAGTCACATCCCCTTCGGTCTTGCTTTCAGTTTCAGCGTGGCATCTGCAGTTTTAAGTTTGTTCTTACACAAGGAGGTTTTTTAATGTATATTTCTACAGTTCTCTGAAATGAAAAAGTCTGTATGTGTTCTTCTTTGTGCCTTAAGCTTTGACACCGGCAGGCAGTTCACAAAGGAGCTGGGCGGTGTTTTGAAGAGTTCTTTTTCTTGCGGGTTGTAGGTTGTGCTGTACGTGACTGATAAAAGATCTTTCCTAGCATTAAAGCCGGTCACAGCCCCAATAAATCTGGAACAAATTCTGAGAAAGCATGTCATGTTATGACTGGCATATCTGTGAGCATGGAGCTCTGCTTGAGAATTAGACTAAAAGTTTGTGAAGTGCTAGTGCTGATGTCATTCCCTTGGAATGGAAAGGCTGTTGAAACAGTAAATACTTTCTGTGGCCAGAAGCTAAGTCTTGAGCTGGACCTTTTCCTCTCTGCAAAGGAAAGAATGCAGAACAAACCTAAAATGTGTATTTGCAATGGGAAAATCTTAATTAGTTTAGAGCTTTTAGCTATTTCAAACCATTTACATACACAGCTGCTGTTCTTACAAACATGAACACTATTCATGGAAACTTCAAACTTACCTTGAAATGACATGTATTTTTTTTCCTGTTTTTTAAAGCTATGCTTGGTGTTCAAAAGTAGGGTTGGAAAGGTCTGAAAATTATATTTGTACTGTACGTGCAGAAGGGAACATAGACACAGGCTAACAGAAGCCTATAATAAAAGGCTTTAGTTCAGCAAAACTTGACGTTACAACCCTGTCAGCACCAAACAGCTGCTGGGAAAGTGTTTAATTTTTAGGGGCATTTACTCTCGGTTGTATCTGTGGAGTTTTGGTTATGACCCAAAACTCTGAAAAAAAGAGAGATGACCAAAATACAAACTGAGATGTGGTCCAGGTCTTACAGCTGGCTTCCCTGCTACGAAAGGTTAGTCTGAAATATTGGATCCAAGTAACCCACAGCCTGGGAATGAGAACTTACTGCAGTAGCTTGGGACAGCTATAATATCTCTTAGACACTGAGATCTACGGGATAACTCAGATTTTTGTGCTGTCCCTCAGAGGACCCCGTTGAGCATTCACAAGGAATTCCTCCCCACCCCCAGCTTCCTCCTAGGAGGAAGAGTTGTGCCGCGACAGATGTGGGGAACAGATGTTGAGAGGAAAAGTTATAATGGGACAATGACCTGAAGTGTTAGTTGGGCTCCTCCTTGACGTGACTGAACTTGTGTTCCCGATGGCAAAGGGGGAAAGCAGCGTGTGTCTGCTGCCTGTCTCTGCAAGCCCCAGTGTTAATGTCGGGGATTGACATACAGAGCTTTTATGGGTTTGTGTCAGATCCTCAATTAGCTGAGGAAGAGAGAGGAAGGAACAAAGATTTAAAAGCAGATCAGCTGTCTGTTACTCAAGGACAGTTAGTGCTAAGTGGGTGGATCGTGCGCAGCCACTCACCACCTTTCCCGAGCAGTTGTAGGTAATTTTTTCTGAATTTTAGTCTCCTACTTTACATCAAGGCTTCTCCTTTTCCTTCCTCCTGTTCTTCCCCACCTTTCTACTGCTGCATCTGTGACGTCTGGGAGACGCTCGTGCTCCTTGTCCCTAAATGCTCCAGTGAGCTAATCTAGTAGAAAAGTCCTCAGTGCCTGATGACTAAAAATAATAGTGAGCGAGGAGTAACGGCTTTTCACCAATTCTGTATAGAGCGTATAAAATGGGTTTTTTTCTTCTCTGTCATTTTCTATTTCAAAAGGATTTCTGCTCTTTGTTGGCTTGGATGAAAGATGTTGAGCTTGATACTTACTGTGTTAGGAGAGAGAGGTTGGCAGGTAAGACCAACATCCCTACTGAGTGGGGGGGGATTCAGGACAGGGATTCGTTGTCCTTAGCTTAGTCTAGCTCAGGAGACTGTGAATAATTATGTTTATTACTGAAAGGAGATCAACCCTCCATAGGGTTGAGAATTTTTTATGACTCTTGTAATGGGAGACTATGTATTTGAAATACTGTAAGAAGGGGACAATTCTGTAAGCTACTTTCTGCCTCCCAAAAAGGTTGGCTTCAGTTTTATTAACAAGTTTTTCCATGGGGCAGTTTTGTGCTGTTTTTATAGCTTTCAGACAGAGGTTGGGCTTGACCTCTCCTGAGGTCCCTTCCAACCTGACCTATTCTCTGATGCTGTTAGAGACATCATTCATGCATATTTCTTGCTTTCTGTCTTTAATTTTATATTTGCTCTATTTTCACAGGGCATTACCTATTGTTTGTGGGATTTTTTTGGTTTGAATTCAGTGCGGGGCTCTAAGGCACACACTGTCCTTTCCATACGATACAGTGGTTTCAAAGATTGTGATGAAAGGGCACTTCTTCCTATAGACTCTTCTTTCTTTGCAGTTCTTGTAGAATGATTCAGGGCGTTAGCACGTCGGCCACATGGGATACATGGGCTCTATGCACGTGAAGTGGTCGGTGTGTGTGCTGCATGTGCTAGTGGTCGCTTCTCGGGAGGTTCAGCATAGGGGGTGTCTGACACCGTTGGTCAGCATATGTCCATCATCTGATACTTCTTATCCTTTAGAAAATGTGTTGTGGTGCCCACTCATATGTGTATTATTCATCAACTTTAAATTCAGTTCTTAATTTTTTTGCACTCATGTTGTCACCTTAGGTCTGTGTGTGTCCCATTCCCTTTCTCCCTCTCCCCAAAATCTTCAAAGCAGATTTTTCTTCTTTCACCTCCAGCTTATATGTATTAAACTCTTGGTGACATAAGTGTCCACATTGTCCATGTAAATATCCACATGTCCTTAGTAACTAAAAGCCACAGTGTATCTGGTACCCAGAGCCTTCTCCTTGTGAACAAGCTACGTATTTGGGGAGTTGATATAAAAAAATTTCCTTAGTAGGACTCTTCATTGCTAAGTCTAATCTGCTTTATTATTTGCTGGGTATACCCAACTGCCTTTGGTCTCAAAGTCAGTTCCTGTATTTGGAGCAGTTTGTACCTTCAGCCCTGACCTGCGGGGGTCAGAGGACTTAGTTACTGTACAAAGCGATTGTTTTTCACAGGAGAGGGAAGTGAGATTTCTTTGGGCTTCAGGGTTTATTTTCCTCTCCTGCTTAGTGTGACACAGATAGCATCCTTGCTAGAAAGCAGAGAGAGGAAAGAAAATTCAGTCCACATGTTTGGGATTTAAGGTTGAGAATGATTCATGCTTAGCTTCTGGGGGTTGTAATTAGGGGTGACATAATAAGCATAAACGTTCGATAAAATGGTAGCAGCATTTTTGTTACACTCTGTAGCTGCAGAAGCTGCTTCTCATTAGCATCCCTTCGAGATAAGCCTGCAGGACCTCTGCAGTTTCCAGATCTGGATCCAGTCTTGTGTGGGGCAGTCCTACTTCTGTCCTGATGCTGAAGGGAACCCTGAATTCTGAAACACCCCAGACTTTGATAACATTTTTGCTTGGATCAGCATCTCCACCTTTTCCTTAGCTGTTCTAGTCCATCTGTGTAGTTTACAAGTCAGTATTATCTTATGCTGGCTAAATCCTGCCACTTTATAGTGCACTCTGAGGGTTATCTACTATGGAAAAAAACAATCATGCTGTCCTCCTCTTCTCCTGAATTATTGCTACTCCTTTCTTTTCCAAGTGGCTGAGACTAAAAGGAATCCAGGAATGCATGGAGCAGGAGATCTGTCATTCCCACTCCACACCAAGGTGCATTCTTGTAGGGAGAGATGGGCATTTACACTGGAGTTCTGCCGTCAGCATTCAGCCAATTCTATTTTTTGGCAGCCGAGCATGTGGAATTTTTAAAAAGAAGATGTACTTTTTTTAAAGCAGGTCACAGACAAAAATAAAGACACATTCTTGGGCTACAAGAAGTAGGTCAGGCTTTGGAGGAATCATTTGTGAAAGCTATTGATCTGATCTTACAATTTTTTTCTTTATTAATATTTTTTTGCTTCCTATGCCAGATTTATAAAGAGTTCCTGCTCATTTTGCTTTAGGTGTGATGTATTCTTCTGCTTTCATGAGCAAACTTTTTACATTACCATTTTTAAAAAAAAAAAGATGGGGGGGAACCAGAAAAAACATGTTCCTGGTTTTCCATTAGAGAATACTGTAGCGGAAAGTGAGGCCTCTCTGTGCTGCTGTCCAAAATGAATAAAGCTGCTTTGTGTCACCTCATTACTCTCAGCTGATGTTTTACCTCAAGACTTTTTTTTTGGGGGGGGAGGATGGAGGAAAGGCTGACTCGACTGCTCAGATGATGGCCTCTGCCTTCTGTGCTCAATTAATCCAGCTAATTTAGGGGAAGTATTTCACACCCTGCCTGGTGATAATGCTGTGTCGCCCCTGCAAGAGCTGCTGTACCAGGCGCCAGGCTCAGGGAGGGAGGACAGACTACTGCTAGTCGGGCAGCCGAATTAGCCTGGCGAGACTTTATTACCTCCCTAATTGAAAGGTGGCTGTTGAAAGAGCCTTGAGCATTGCACGATAACAGCGTTTAAGGACAGGTAGCTGTGGGGTGGGTGCTGGAGCTCAGGGCAGGCACACTGCGCAGCTCGGCTGGGCTTTCCCCGTACGGGGCAAGGATGCTCATCCTCTCCGGTAGCCTGGTGCTCTGGTGGATAGCCCAGCTCTACAGCCGATGGAGTCAGGATATGTCTGGTTAACAAACCAGGATTAGGTTCAGCCATAATGGAGATGTAGAAACTCTTGGGCCTCCTCCACAGCCAAGCTTTGGAAACAGGATGGTTTTGCTCTGTGAAAGCCAATCCCAAGTAATAACACTGTTTGTGGAAGACACCTCTACAAATAATCCCACCTTTCTGTATATCTGCAATTACTGGAAGTTTCACTCCCTCCTTTTTATCTTTAATAATTTTTTTTAATGTTAATCCATGGAACTGCATGCCTTCCATTCACAAGAGCAAAACAGCTGATGCTCATGTGCAGGTAATGTCTGTCTCCTATTTACAAATTCGTGAAGAATTACTGACATAGCTGACATTTTTGTTTAATTTCGATCATTTATTTTTCTTCCTATTTCCACATTCTCTATTTTACAGAATTTGATTCAGAAACAAAAAGGGTTCAAGACATTCTTTCTGGAATGGAGAAACCACAGGTATGTGATCCCAAATTACCAGACACACCGAAAATAGCAAATGTGATGAGTAGATGGTGTCCTAACATACCGATGATTTCAGAGGGGAACACCTCTGAACTTTTTCCTTAGTAGACTGTTGCTGCTGTATATATCTAACTCATTTTGCCAGGATATAAATTTGAAGCATCTTTTGTGCTCGTAGGTATTTGTGGGCTCTGCCTACTGCAGGAATCACACCTGTTTCCAGAGGGCAGCTCCCAGTGTTCATGCTGTGATGGGGAACCTAGTGCACTGGGGTGCTTTACTTAGCTCCTACCCTCTCTCCCCTGGGTTTAATTTTATTTGTCATGAGCAATTTATGTCTGTTGTTATGATTAAATTAAGCTAATTCTATTATTCAATGGCGATTACTATATTTGACATTTGTCTGAGCCATAAAAGCATGTGAATTGTAATGGAATCGAATGAGCATGTAAATAACCATAATGCTGGGTGTGACCACAGTCAGGTAAGGTTATTAATAAATCTGTTTGTAAGCCCTTTGAATATGATGTTTTTCTAGTTTGGTGTATCAAATGAAGACCAGAAGAGTATTATGGATCTAAATGAACGGTCCAAACAAGCCCTTGGAAAGTGCTAAAACCAAACAAAAAAATTTTTACAAGCAGCCTTTTACTGTTTTCCCCCCATGTTTTTATTTAAACTGAAATGTATTTTTAATTTATCTTATAGCTGACAAATTAAGCATTTTCTAAAGCAAATACCTCAGTGAGGGAAGGGAGACTTGATTCTGGGTTTCCAAAGAGGCGGAGGGCAGTGTCGCTGCATCGGAAGGCATGGCTCGGGGGGACATCACCTCCCGCGGGGAAACGCCGCAGGTCCCTGGAGTCAGAGCTCAAACATTAGTTTGACTTTGCAAAAGGCAGCCTGCTCCCGCTGATTTGCTCTGCGGTGAAACTCATATTTAATCATTGGGATTTTTGCCTAAAATTGCAGGATTAGAGCCATAGTTTAAAAGCAAAATCTCGACCCGGTAATAACCGTGAATTCATTTGACCCCCGAGTCTTTCAGACGTTGCCCTCAAGGGAGTAAATGAATGTTGCTTGCAGTGTAGTTCTCACACATACAATAAAACCCCGAACCACACGATGCCTGTGAATGCTAACCCGGAATTTGAAAGATAATGAAAGTTGTACAGAAACATTGTTCATTACCTGAAAGACGGGAAGGACCGATATTCATCAGTCTTGTAACCTTATTAAAGTAGTGCAGGAGTTGGGATTCTTTCCCAGGGGCTTTTACAAAATAATTATTTACACCACTGAGTTTTGATAGCGTAGAAAGCAGGCATTTACTGTGTAAACGGAGAAGTTTTCAGAAACTAATTAACTGTGCTTTTTGCCAGACATACAAAACTCCTTGTGGGAGAATCTTTTGTTAGGTCTCAGCTAAAAGGCCAAGCCAGTCCTGTTCAAAGCGAGCGCAGCAATTTTGGGGACAGATGAGACAGACTGGGGTAACTAGGAAGCAGCACGAGGGTTTACCTGCCCAGCCTATGAAGAGGTGCTCTGGCTGCTTATATTTTGGTCAGATGGAATTAGGGCACCATTAATGAACAATGAACTGTTTTTTACTTACACCTAAGTATTTATGCGTGCAAGTTCAGTAGTGACGTTAAGCCTGCCATCGTGATGGTGTTCCTTACAGTGTGGAAAGGGCTGGTCCAGATGTGTTCAGCTGCTCAGTATTTTTTGCAAGGTGCTTGTTTTCCCAGGTGTAAGTGAGAAAAGTTGGAGTTAAAGCTACCAAGCTGGTTTGCGACTGCCTGCTTGTTATTCTTAGCAAGTTATAACCCCATTTATTTAACTTACCCTTTTTCACAGCAAAGCTGGTGGCTCCTGCTCCAGGTAGGAGTTCCTTGGTAGAGTTAAGTGGTGGCTTTGGCCTTTAAATCAGATATTGAAGAGATACGCCTTTGGCTGCTAAACGTGATATGATATCGAGCCTGTTAGTCGGTGAGCAGCAGGTACGTTTATCTCTAGCCACACAAATAAATCCGTTCCCGGTGCTCGCCCTGGCATGCACGGTACTGTGCTGCTTTCTCTACCCAGGGAGTGTATAGATTTGCCTTTTCTGACTTTATCATGCAGACAGTGACCCCTCACTTGCTTTACTACACTTGCTGTGTGTACTCAGCACAGCTAAGAATTGTATTGAACGATTTCTGGTGTTTATTTTTAAACCTCCACCAGCAGTTACTGTGTACATAACACCATCAAGGCAGGCCAGCAGCCACTCTGAATGCCATATCAGTAAGAAGGTGGTGGTGTAGCTGGAGCAGCTTAGCAGCTGGGTTTGGACTTTTTATCGTCTGCATGGAAATGTCTGCACACTGGCTTCAGAATAATAGTCTAGCAGTTTCTAGCTGTTAGTCCATAAGATACTCTCATTTTAAGAAACTATAACAGACGTAACTTTTTACAGATTGTTAACGTTCGTGAAAGGTCAGAGTTTTTGCCGTACGAGAATATATACGTGTGTCCTTGTGAGTAGTCAGAGAAAAACATTTCAATAGAACATTGGCAGGATATCATGCCTCCAGCTCCAAGTCTGTCTGAATTTCTGAAAAACAATTATGCAAGCATATTTCCATAATAAAAGAAACTGCGTGTTGATGGGCTGAGCTGGCATAATAGTAATGTATGTTAAAAAAAAAAATCTATTTGGATCTTACTATTCAGTTTTCTGATCAAAATATTATTTAAAATACAGACTTTCAGCTCTAAGTATCTCTGTCACAATTTCATTCACATACACTTGTGTGTATATATATCTCAAAAATTTAACTTAATTGAATCATTCGTCATTCTATGAAGCTATTTAATCCAGTATCACTGTTCACTGGTCCAAGTTTTTGAAGCAAACACGTATTTCATAGCATCAGAAAAATGTGACTAGGGTAAGAAATCCTCTGAAAATTCATACAAGAATTAGCATATTCGTATTTTTTTATAAAAAAAAGCTTGACATTACTTAAAACTTCTTGCCTTACAACTTGTTTTCCACATTAGTTGAACAGAGGGTTTTTTTTTTTTGGCAAGACTGAAGTGTGCTGCTATAAGTTAAAATCTTTACCTTTTGAGAGCACCATGTTTAAGTTAAGATGAGGCATTTCATGGTGTCATGTACTTGTCAGTCTAAAAACAGATTTATGACTTGCTCAGAAAGAATCTGCTTGATGTATGGGTATCACACACAACAGTTGCAGTGCTCTTCAGCTGGAAGCAATGTGTTTTCATGCAAGAAGTTAAATATTCTCCATTATATAAAGATATCCAGAAGCTGGGTTTGTAAACAAGCAGTCCCTGAAAGCTGATTGCTCATGTTTCATTACCAGATCATTTAAGGGTAGGGTGTTCAATTGTCTCAAGAGAAGTGTTGGAAATGTACAACTGAACACCTGCATCATTCATCTTACACCTTCTGAAATAACCACGTTTTGCTCTGTGTGTTGGAAAAATCTGTTAAAATGATAGAACCAGTGAAATTTGAGGCATAGGAGACATGAATAAAGAATATTAAACCTCATGCTTTGATGCCTCCTCATGGAGGCTAGCTAAAATAATATTCTTTGTGTTTTCACTACAATTAAGAAAGAAAAACATAGTCATTTTCATTACAACAAGTGGAGAGTTTGTGGCAGAGAGCTTGAGGCTTTTGAGGCTTTCCTGAGCTTTTTTCAGAAGGTGTGCATAAAAACGTTGGGCTGTCTTTCCAAGACTGCCAGTGCAACTATTGGGTTTTATTTCTTTTTCTTTTGAGACAGTGGTGAGGAGAGGATTTTTTTTTCTTCTTTTTTGGCTTGATAACAGAAGGCTGTTCTCTGGGAAGGTGCTTTTCAGTACGTGCAGCTGATGAACGATGCCTGCGGCACTGTGCCAGCGGGCTCTCCTGGTGAGAGAGCCGATGCTAGTTGTGTAAGCTCGGTCAGCCTGGAGCTATGTGGAGCTGTGTTTCCAGAAGAATACAGCTGCACTGGTGGGGTGATAAATTTGTTTGGGTGCAGGGGTTTGAGGGATTTTCTCTGTGTTTTATTAAAAGAGAATCCTCATGCATCTGCCATCGAGGTGTCGTGCCCAGGGGTGACCACAGATCATACATGCAGTCTTTCTCTCAGGGCCCAAAGTGATTGATTTGCAATGTCATTTTTAATTGACAGGTTGGACTTGTGTTACCATTTTCCCTTATGCTTTTCGGTCAGCGTAACCTTGCAGATTGAATTGGGGTTTTTTTACTTATTTGCAGTTGAATTATTGCAGTTTCCAATTACAGGAAGGAACAGGATGACTGAAAAAGCCATCAGAGTTTTATTAGGGAATCTCCCTAACAAAAGCTTTAGAAAAATAATTGTGTGCAAAACAGTCTATAGGATAAAGTCTTTGTTCCACTTAGTTCCACTTCCCTTCTGGTAACAGCCACAGCAGCAGGTACCTCCAGAATGGTGCGAGGCATCCTCTGCTGGATGCTCAGACAATGACGAACCAGTTCCCTGCAGGGGGGACATCTCTCTGTATTCCTCATCTGTTAGAGATTAATTTATACCACAAGTGTCTATTTTTGTTTTGTGTTGTTGATGACCGTTTCTCACCTTTTACTTCTCACCTCTAGCCCTGAAATTTCAAGAAGTTGATTGTGAAGATAAAAGCAAAAAGCAACTACTTAGAGGATAGAGTTTTTCACGGAATTCAGAGTAACTGATATCTCTTTTATAGGTTACAAATATTCAAGCAAGAACAGTTTTACTTTCCTGGTCACCTCCCACTGGCCTTCTAAATGCAGATAGACACAACAACGGTTTGCCTTACACCTGTACCTACGAGGTTGCCTTATCAGATAAAGGGAGGGATGGAAAATACAAGATAATTTACAGGTAACAGCATCATTTTTGCACTTCTGTTTTCCTTAGGAATAAATTCTCTGAGCTTTTCAGGGTGTTTGGCATGCCCGTTAGTCGCAGAAAAAAGGCACATTTGAAAGCCTGTAATTGCCCCCAGTCTGTCCCGTCAGCCCCCCTTGTTGGAGGAGCTCGCAGGGAGCTGGTTGAGTGCATGTCATGAGGTCCCTAATTGCCTTCCTGTCCCACCTCCCCGGCACGTGGCAGATCTTGCATGCGAAGCTGTCTCTCTCTCCCATTGCCAACGAAAGGTTACCTTTTCTCTTATGCTAAATGTCAAACCCTTTTGTGTACACCATACAGGCAGGATAGCTAATGGGCTAGATTTGTGTGGACTTGCAAATTAAGAACAGTAAAGCTTGCTTTTTGAGATAACAAGCAAAAGTTTGGGGGCTTTACTGCTTCATGATGTCTTAGATGATCAGAGGAGGGAGTACTCCAATGAGTAGGCTATATAGGCTGCCCAGAAAAACCTGAGTACTTGGCTCTCAGCAGAATTCCGTAAAAATTGAGGTATTTCTCTGTTTCTCCTTCCACTGATCCTCTGAGCTCATTCTGTGGTCAGGTACATACGGTGTTAATGCCTTTCTTTTTCCTCGCTAATGACGTCTAGGAAAGAAAATTTTGAGATGTGACTTAGGCTATTGCGAAATAGCTAATCCTTCCCAAATCTCGTTAAATAAAGTCCAGGTGATACAGCATTTATGGAATTACTTCTCAAGACCAAACCATCTCCATTCTTATGCTGTCCTGTGAATTGGGGTATTCCTCTGGGTATCCTGGAGGCAGGTCTGCATGAACTGTCTTGGGTAATATAAAGAGAGCATATTAACAAGGGAAATGCTGCCTGATTCAGTTATTTTTTTCTGGCGTTTACACTAGTTATTTGTGAGCCAGTGAGAGCATCTCCTATGGATGAATGTGTGCTGCTGAGCTCTTAAAATGGGAAGGACACTTTCTAGTACTACTTGTGCTTGCTGGTGTGATGGCAGCATATTTTCTTCTGGTTATGAAATGTTGTGCATCTGTTTTAAAGCTGTTAGTAGTAATCTGTCTCCTGCTGCTGGCCGGAGTACAGCCATTAGCTTAATGTGGCACGCTCCATCACGAGCAGCAGTAACCGTTATTACTATAGGCAGAAGAAAGGCTGCAATATGTTGAATACCTTGTCTTTGCAAGGAGGTGTACTTGTTTCAGAGGGAAAAAACTGAATTTGCAGAGTATTGGATTGTATGAAAAAAAAGAAGGGGTTTTGGTGGATTTCTGGCATATACTTTCTGGTTGATTTTGTTCTCTTCATTTTGAGACATCTCCCTCTATTTGTCCAACTCACTATGAAATACTACTTTATGCTAAATTGAGAACTTTCTTCTTTCCCGTATTTTAATAAAACCATGACTAAGCCAAGCACTTACATGAGATGGCTATTACTTATTAAGCACTGACCCATACCTTAATCTTCACAGAACTGGCAACACATGACTGAGCCTAGTGTTCATTTACCAGCAAACAAGCCAAAAAGAAAAAGAATAGCCCTAACTATGATGGCTACATTTGAAATGAATAGGTTATATGGTGGCTTTTTTTCCTAAAATGTGTGAAACTGTTCTTTTACTTTTCTTGGTATTGGAAGAGATCTGGGTTCAGCTGTTAGGGCATTAATTAAATGTCTCCTTGTCATGGTCCTCACAGAGAGTGTGGTTCTGGAAGAGAAATCAGATAAGTGAAATGGTTGTGCAAGAGACTATACATTTCCCTCTGAAATTCAATGACTCTCACTTTAAAAGTATTTTGAAATAGTGAATGTGAAGAAAGTACAGAAGTAATGTATTGATTTTGCTGGTCTTTGCACTGGGAGGGTTGAAAAACACACTGGGCTTTATGCAAATATCAACAAAATCTAAGGATAGCATTGAAATAAACCCATATATTGACTGTATACATTGGGATGGTAACTACTTCTGTGTATACAGAGCTTTATAAAGTTTTAAAGAAACATGGAGTGTGTTGACAAAATGTTGGTATATTGTTTACTACTGTTTTTCTGTGGTGGGGTTTTTTTTTTTGCCTTCTTTCAAATCACAATACAAGGGAGTCACAAGTCACTGAAAAATCACTGGCTGTGCCAAGTGTGATGCTGGTTTTCATCATTTATTGATTTGTTGGGTTTGGGCTTTTTTCCTGCAGTGGAGAAGAATTAGAATATAACCTGAAAGACCTTAGGCCAGCAACAGATTATCATGTCAGGTGAGTTAGTGTGACTTTTAAGTCACAACAGTGCTTTTTCAACAATCCATTTTCTGTCATGTTGTCGTTGCTATAGTAAGAGGGGAAAAAAAAGACGTCTACATATCTGTGTTTGTGTCTATATGTGTCACAGGCCTGGAAGTGCTTGTGTATGAAAGTGGGATACCTCCAGCTTCTTAAAAATTTGTCTCAAGGAACTGGCATTTCTTCAGTTATTGTAACATAGGTGTGCTAGCACTGAAAGTACTCCAGCACACCTTCTTCATAAACACTCCTTGCTTCGTGAAGTAAATCTGCTGATTGCACATCCATCTGACCATAGTAATTTCGGCATTTATTCAAAAAAAAGTGGATTCACCCTGGCCTCTCTTGATATTTTCAGAGTATATTTCTCTTTGATTCTAAAAATGTGGTTTACGCATTTATTAACAATTAACACGTTCTCAGTTTTGCTCCCTGATGATTTTAACACCATCTGTGTTATCTGCTCGTGTTGCTTTTTTTTTTTTAAAGACTTTGCTTAGGAACCAAGGCTTCAAATCCACATCCTGTTCGCTTATGCTCGATAACCTTTTAAAAAGAAATCCTTTCACTCCTGTCTATTGTTTCCTTCTGTTTTTCCAGACAAGGGTGAGGTTTGGCATGCTTTTTCACATCAAGGCTGCTCCCGTTTGTAAAACTTGAAAGAGCAAACATTTTGCTTCTGAGCTCTAAAAAAGACCCAACACCAAAATGTGTCTGTCTTGCTCTGAACCTATAGCTTCTTTGTTTTTTAAGAATAGTTTCTAGCGAAGCCCTAAAATGAACTTTTCAAGTGGAAGCACAAGATCAGAAATAACTTCTTGTAAATAAGTAAAAGGCACAGGCTCCCAGGTCAGGCAGTAGTCCCAGCCCTAGCAGCAAATGGATGGTAGCAAGGAGGAAAAGGTTGTAAAACACCACTGAGCTTCCTGCTGTAAGCAACTGAGCATCACTTTTAAAACTGGCTTCAAACAGCAGAGCGGTTCCCATGCACAGCATGTTGTTGAGGTCTTATGATTTTTAGGGGCGTTGTGGGTATTTGTCCTGTGTCCGAGCTGACTTCTCCCTACCTACAGCTCCCTCCATCTTCCTGCAGGTTTGCCAAGTCATAAATCATTTGTGAACAGTTAGCAATAACTTCTGTTTAAAAAGAAGTGACTGCTAAATATAAAAATCAGACTGAAAAAGCAGCAGCGTGTGTTTGTAGTGGAGGGAACCGACGCTGAAAAGACTGGCTGTTTGCTTTCCATGACAGTTCTTTTCTTCACTGAAACTGCGTTATGTATTAACGACTGTGAAGAAAGAAATCTGTTAAGTAAAGAAATTTATGGGGCTAACAGTTACTCAGCAGATCACCTTGGGTCTGCCTAACCTTGGCAGCATTTCTCAAGGATTTGTCTCTGAACAGACACGCTGCTTGCGCTTACTCCTGCCCTGCTGGGCCCTGGGCACCCAGGGGAACCTGGTTCACTCTGAATCTACCACCTGCGTTTCTTGAAGTAGTATTCTTTGGGTGCCTTCAGAGACGACTGCACTTAAATGTTTCAATAACTTGCAGAAGATGCTCATTAAGCTCATTTTTGCATGGTCGTATTCCCCGATGGTATGTGTTTGATGCTTGGCTATGCTGATTTCCAGCACACGTACATACCATTTGCCAGATGCAGGCTCAATTAATTAATTGCATTTGTTTTCACTCCTGACTGCTAACAGGTGATGGGTAAAGGAGCACTGTAGTGGTTCTTGTGAACCTCCTGTAAAAGGTTTGATTCTACGTAGGTGGCCATTGTGCATAAATTACTCTTATCTACTGAAAACAAATTTAGAAATTGCCCTTTCTTAAACTCTGCATTCAAGTACACAATAGCTACAGCCAACTCAGAGGTCATCGTCTGGTCATGGTTTGAACATTTTTTTGAGTAGAATACTTCCAATTTGAACTTTACTTTTGCTGCATGGAAAATGTGAAGGGAAAAAATAACATCATTAACTTTTCAGAGAAAAGCACCTTGTGAGGAAATGCTCGACTATACTGTATTCGCTTTCCCACATTATTTGGTATTGTATATCCCACTCCTTGCTGATATATAGAGGATTTGTCTGAAATCAAATTTGCTTTGAAGGTTTGGGTTTTTTTAGTTTATCAGAGTAATGTTCCTGAGGTGTGTTAGTTCGCATTCATGGAAGTCCACTAAGTGTTGACACCTAAGCTGTGTAAGAGAAGCTCGTACCCATGGAAGGAGACCAGCATTTACCACCACCCAACGTGGTACATGTGAATCAAGTGTAAAGCAGGCATTCAAGTTTATACCTTTTTCTCATGAGTTTATACTTTCTGTTGAGTCACAAAGAGGGTTTTAGCACAAGGTGTGAAAGTCTGGTGATAGGCAAGGGAATCATGGTGGAAACTCAGGGGTCTGTGGGAGTATTTGCACAAAACACTGTAATATTCCTCTTCTGCTGTGAATTTTTTTACATACTTGCATCAAGTGAAGTAGAATAATGATAGCCACTGGTCTGTGAGAAATCTATCATTAGTGGATGGTATCGTGGGTGCTTTAGTTAAATTCTGTGGCTGAAGCGATGCTGTCTCATCTTCAGACTGTCAGCAGATTATAACCCATTTGAATATTGTTTCCAGGGTATATGCAATGTACAACTCTGTAAAGGGATCCTGCTCAGAGCCAGTCAGCTTCACCACTCACAGCTCAGCACCAGAGTGTCCCTTCCCACCCAAACCCTCGCACAGGACCAAAAGCTCCTTAACCTTACAGTGGAAGGTAGGTAATGCTTGGATCAGGCAAGAAAGCGGTGAAAAATACAGTTTACTGGCAGTGAGCATAACCATTGAAAATAATTGAAAGCTGAGACAGTCATTTTTCAGTAAGGGCCTTGAAGTTGCTGTACTCTGACAAATCCCTCCCTGTGCACTGACTTGACTTTTAAAATGTGTGTGTTTCATTATATCCAGCTTTTTCTCGGTGTTTGTTAAGAGGTTGCCAAGCTATGTGCAAACCCCAAGCTTTGGTTTCACTTTAACTGTAGTCATTTGCCTGGGGGGGAAAGCAGTTTTCTCTTATTCCCCAAATCATCTTTTGTTTATTTTTGTTCATAGGCACCCATTGATAATGGTTCAAAAATCACTAGCTACCTTCTGGAGTGGGATGAGGTAAGTAGTAACTAGTTGAAATAAATACGTAAATAAATGGCACTCAGACTTTACAAGGATTTGCTGAGTGAAAAAAAGTAATTAAATATAGGAGAAAGTAGAAATAGGCAAATGAAATCCTGATGGCTTTAGGTAAAGAGTTGGAAGGGTGAAAGGGACGGGGGGGGGAACTTTTAATTCAGTGTATTTTATGAAGAGACAATGTTCTTCTTCTGTACTCTTGAAATCTAACTTTTTATCACTCATTTGGTGTACTTTATTTGTTAATTAGCATTACTTATTGTTTAATTACTTGTGATGTATCTTAGAGTTCTGTTCGTGATCTCTTTCTTCTGAATGCTGAGTGCAGAATAAAACACTATTCGTGCCTCAAGGGAGAAGAGGCATCATCTTGCAGCCCTTCCTACAGAGAATGTATTCAGGGTGTCATTTGCATAGTGGCAATTAGTCCCTTTGCAGACACAGGAGGAAAGTAAGTTCTCTGTCCCAAAGATCTTGCATGGTTAGTGAGCAGCATTCAGTTGGGGAGAGTGCCAAAAGCAAGATTTGCTGGAGGGTGCGTTCTGGTTGTGAACGCATTCCCTCCCTCCGTTCCTTTCTGCCTCCTTTCCATTGTGCAAGCCATATTTCTGCAGAAATCGTGAGTCAGTAAATGTCATCTTTGAAGGAAAAAATATGTATTGGGTGACAGAAAAGGCTTGGTCAACACAAAAAAAGGGCGATGAGTCAGGAAATGAAGAGTGTGAAGGGGTGTTTAGCTGTACAGTCTGAGAAACATCTCTTGAGGCTTTTATTAGTCTAAAAATAATATCCTAAAGGGAATATTCTGTTATGAATTGTTTTCCTTCATTTCACTAGTAACGTGTTCCCAGATCATACTGCTACATGTTGGACTTTGGGAACCACTCGCTGTGCAAGTATTTATTGTGTGCAGTATCACAGCAAGCGGGGTCTGCATGAAACCCACTGAACTGAATTAAAATGAAACAATCATTTCAGAATGGCTTGTTGCCCCTCTCTGCGTAATGGAAGAGGAAAGGTTGTCAGTGAAGAAGAAAAAAGTGGAGTGTGGGGTCAGGGAAAAGGAGATTAAAAGGCCATTTCTCCAAAAGGATGGGCCAGGATGATCCCATTACATCTTCTGTGACACCTTGACTGTGCAGTTTCGATCTCCTGCAAGGCTTCCAGTAACTTGGAGCCACGGGTAACACTGAATGTAACAGCACTGAGCAGTGAAGTGGTGGAAATGTGAATGATTCCAGCCTGCAAAGAGAATGGAAGCACAGAAGGTCTTGTCAGAAGGAAGACCAACAACAGACTACTAATACAGTGCAAATACTTTTGATGTTAATTTTGTCCACATGAAGCCTAGTCATGATTTTGGATAGATATAAAGCAATTCTAAAATGTTCTTCTCCTTTAAACCCTTTAATACCGAGTATACCTAGAGTTTTGTCTTCAGAAAGAATTGTTACGATGTCTGCATTTCACAGGAGAAAAGTATTTTGGTTTAAGCTAGCTCATATACCAATGAGAAAAAATGAAGGCATCCCGATTCCCTTAGTCTGTCTATTTTAATTTCCCTGTTTTCTCAGTAAGAATCCTGAAATGTGAGACCCCAGTGCATAGCTAGCCAGCAAAGATGAAAGAATAATGGCCTTGCACAAATTAACTTGGTACATCTCCAGTGGTTTGACATGACTCCTGACTGAAGTCTAGTTGTCTGGTTGTGAGACAGTTAATGCCACAGGTGCAGCTTCTCTGAAAAATTTTTTCCTCTGATATGAGACAGAAATGCAATTTTGAGTTGCTGAGTTAAAACTTGCTGAGGCTTATTGAAGAAAAAGCCTGAAAATACAGGCTGGGTACGCCTGCGTGTGCAGGAGCGTCATTTACCTGCAACAGCGAGCTCGGCAAGCTGTTCCACTCAGTTTTTCACATGCCATTGCAAGTTGTGCTTCCAACGTAGGGTGCAGTTAGCTACTGGAGTTGTGGCACCCAAGTACAACAGAGGATTCATTTGCAGTGCCTGTACCCTCACATTTGGTTGTGTAAACTCCACGTAAGCAAAAGCACAGACTTTGTTACAATGCCACACTGTGTGCCGGTGAAATCAAGAAATAAATACATCAGGGAAGAGGAGAACGCTTGCCAGGCAACAGCGAGTGCTCTGCCAGATCTCAGCTAGAGCAACATTCATTAGCTACAGAGCACAGAATAAAATATAAACATGGGAAAAACAGTGATCAGAAGGAAATTAAATTGTGGCTGCAAAGCAGAGGGGGCTTTGCATGAGTGGAGAACAAGAAATCTATCTGACGATAAAGTTAGAAAAACACCCTAAAACGGCAGTCTGCCTTGAGAAGTGGAGTCCCTTCCTAGGGAGGGATAGCGTGCGAGTGAGCCGTGGAAAGCCCTTGCAAGACACAAGCGACGTGCGGATCCTGGAAAGCTGCCGTGCGACGGCTGCAGCCTCAGACTATAGAAACGAAAGTGGCATCAGGCTTGGGAGATGTGGGAAGCGGTGGAGGTGGTTGGGCGAGCGCGTCTGGCTGTACCCCAGGCACGCTGGCGTGTTCCCCCAGCTCGAGCTCTGCTACCCGCTCCCGCCGAGGGAGGGGCTCCAGCAGCCCCTTCATGCTCCCACGTGGTGGGTAACAGGTTGACTCTCTGGGGCGATTCTGTTCTTGGAGCGTGTCAGACGCTCAGCGGTATCTCGGCTAGTTCCTTCTGTTTTCGCAGGGCAGAGGCGCAGTTTATAGCATCTAAAAATGCAGCCAGGAGTGTAGGTGGCATCACTTGTATATGCAAAAAATAAATCGTTGCTCTAAAACGACAGCAGGAGCGGCGTGTTTTACAGCCCAGGGTGAGGTGAGGTTGTAAACTGTAGCAGGAGGACAGCAGCTCATCTCTTTGTGGCTACAGCTGGGGAGTCCCGCAGGGCTGAGGTGCTGTAGTGCCAGCAGGGTGCTAGGGGGCTCTGCCTCGCACCCTGGGTGCAGCACTCCTCGGCAAGCCCCATGCCACCCCACATACCTACTGTGGGATCCCCGCTTCTCTGGAGGGTCGCTCAAGGGACTGGAGAAAGGTGTTTGAGGCAGGTTTGGCGTTTTTTTTTTATTTTACTGTATCTTGCTGAGAATAGCCACAGTATTGTTCCCATTCTTTGGTTTAGCTGCCTTTTCTCATATATACTTTAAAAACCTTCCCTTGCCTCATTAGATGAGCCTTAGGTGAAACACAAATGAGTTGCTTTTGTTTCTTCATTGGAATTAGGTGTGTTCTCACCTGCTTTGATGAAGAGAAGGATATGCTGCTTAATATGTCACTGTGCCAGTCCTGCCCAGCTGCTGCTGCTTCAGTTTAGTTTTGAGTTTTGGGGTTTTTCCTGACCTACAGAGTCTGGAAGATAGTCAGTAGACAAAGCTATTCCTGCTATTCCACCTTTTCCCCCTCCCAGTTTGGATTAAACGGTTTGTAATGTGACTGGCATTACATGTTAGTTAGAAAACACAAATTCTTTTTCAGTACTGATGTAAGTCTTTGAATTAGAGTTGTAATGCCTTGCTAATAAACTGTTTTAGCTTAAAATGCCTGAAGAACTATGGAGGACGATTTTCATTCTTTAACAGCAGAATAAAAGATCACTTCAGCGAATTGTCACTCAGTTATGTTGGACATACGCTAGCAAAGTTTCCATGGACTTCAAAGGAGTCAGGATCAGCCTGTCTTCTCAGGCATTTTGAAATCTGGTAGGATCTGAACATGCCTGCACCTCAGGTGCTGGGATTGGCAATAGCAGTCTGGCAATAAAATTAGTAATTAAGGAAAACACCTTCTGGCTCTTCTATGAACTTTACAGACCTGAACTCGTCAGTTGATGACTTTGTGCCAGGATTGATTATTCAGGGTAGGCAAAAGAAACAATAACATTAAAAATATACCAAACAGAAAACATCACTGTAGAGAAGGTGATGCTTTCTCCTGATGCCAGTGTTCATCAAACTCAGTAAAGTGTAACTGCCTTGAAAAATGCAACTGGCACAGCTGTAAGAATCAGGCCTTGGTTACTAATGGGATGTGAAGTGATCATTCTGTGATCAAGTGGTAGTAAATAAATGTTTCTCTTGTGCATATGGGTAGCGAGAGTATCCTATTCATTCTCTATGGGAAAGTGGAGGACTGTTCCTGAGCCAGACATCCCTCTCGTGCAATGTGTATCACTGTTTTGTATATAACTCAAAAGCAGCTTTAATTCTCATCCAGTAAGCACCTCATTTTAATTTGCTGAAGAGGGTGATAGATACAGTGTCACGCTATTTAACGATTTGGTGATGGATAGTTAATAATTAAGTTTATACATAGCCAAATGGAGATAATTTTGTTCTGCCACAAAGCTTTAAACTTCTCGAAGCTAGCAGAGATGTGCTTATTTATACTAGCTGACATCCTGGGCTGTGCATCTGGGTGATGGCCCACCAAAATTCAGCTACACGGAGCTCCACGCTTGTGCTTGGGCTTGTGTTTGCTCACCTTCCTGCCCTCCAGGTCTGTTCTGTGTCTGTGCCACTCCTGTGAGACATTCAAGAGGAGAGTCTTGGACAAAATTGGGGTTTGTGTGTATTTTAGGGATGTTTCGTAGGTCCTGTCTTCTAAATGTTTGTGTATGTAGAAAATTCAGTTACTTGTATAAGAGCTTGCACAATAAATGCTTTGCAGAGATTAGGGTGTGTTACAGTAATTGTTGACAGTTTGCGCCACAGCTCTGTGTCAGATTGATATTCAATCTGTTGCTTTTTATTGCCAGTATGAACCAAACACAGAAGTTAATGCTGGCATGGCCTGCAGCAGATTGCCACCTTGCCTCATGGTTGCAGATCTGATGCTGGCAGCTTTTATTCAGTTTTTTGCATTGAAGTCTTGTGACAGACTGTGCTCTTATTTCCACATCCACTGTACCTGCAGTGGGCAATTCCTCCTTTTGTGTTTATCTGCTGTGTCTGCTGCAGGGAATGCAGTCAACAAAACCCATTTAAAATCTCAAAACCCTTGTCTCGATAAACGCTGTCTCCAAAAGAAACCTAAGTGTCCTGGTTTAAGTGAATGTGTAGCTTGAAACATAGCTGAAATAGCAGGCCAGTCTCTTAAAAACTGTGTTAAAATGCTGTTATGGTACTGTGCAAATTCTGATGGATTTGTGGAGCTGAATTGTTCTTGTTTCCTTAGGCAGGCCCTGATGATCAGCACAGTGTGTGTTGTCCTCGTGAAGAATAGGGAACGCAGGCTGGAGAAACCCGGGCTAGTGAAGAAGTCAGACAGTGTCTGCTCTCCTTCTGAAACTGGTGGATTAGAAATATTTGCGGAAATGATACAGTATATTTTAAGCAACTTACGAAACATTATTTAGAGGATTAAAACTTGGATGCTGAGTGTACAAAGAATAGGAGAAGGATTCTGGGAAAGCTGTAAGACTCTTGGGTGGCAGCCAGTACCAGCCTGCCAGTTGTTCCTGTCTATAATTATGCCAGCATTAGTGCTTTCATAAATCTTGGGAGAGAAGGAGCGGAGAGGCTATTTCCAGGCTATTAATGCCAGGATAATTAGAAATATCGGCCAGCCTCTCCAATTAGTGCCAATAGAATCCAAAATACCAGCCAGTCTGAGTAATTTGAATACCAGTCGGTCTCTGAGTGAGTCTGGGGAATGTACAATACCAGTTCTGGAAGAAAAATATATACAATATCAGAATTTGTACTGTTACAAGTTGAAGATAACTTAAATGCTTGGCAATCTTTGCAAAGTTTTAACCCACCACTTGGGCAGATTGGAGTTTCCTTGGCCCATTGTTCTCAATTCAGGCATTGTGCTACAGGTGGGATTTTCCATGACTTTCCTTTTTAGCCATGTGGTTTATTGACCACATGCTTAGCATTTAGTCACTTTGTTCCCATGGAGAAAAAGCGTAGGAAAATGATTTAAAAAATACATTCTTAAGCAGAAATCAAAAAGAAATTAAAGGTTTTGAAATGCTTTACAAATAGTGAAGTCATTAAAGAGATAGAGAAAAACTTATGTAATGCATCTGAGCCTATAAAAGAGAGTTTGCATAGGGGGGAAAAAATATTTTTAGTGTCCTGCACTGATGAATAGGTATTTTACTAAAACGGAGGGATTACTGGTTAGGTTTTGTATAGTCTGGATTTTAAATAAGTTATCGCTGGGCTGGGAAGTTCGGTGACCTATTATTTTTGTCCAAAAGGAGTTTTATCATCTAACTCTGTATCTAGGGATTTTAGATCTCAAGAAATTTTCTCATTTACAAAAGACTTCTGCTTTAGGATTAATTATTCTCTTCCAATTCTACCCCTTAATTTACTTGATGCGTGCAGTAATGTTACAGCTGGAGCAGGTGGGTGAAGTTGAAGAAGACTGTGTATAAAACCAAGTTCTAGAGCAAGTGTAGGATCACACTGTATAAATAAGTGATGGCTGTTTGCCAGCGTACCTCCAAATTGTTGTGCTGTGCTGGAGGTCTCCAGCGTTTCTAGCTTGATAAACACATTTTGGAGATTTATGTCAAACATTTTATGGAGTTCTTCCTTCTGTGTTGCAATCAGAGCGAAAAGAAGTGGAAATTGGTAGGGGCTGGAGAATGGGCCAGTGAAAAATGCATGTCCCACTTGGGCAATTTTGAGATCTTTAACGATGAAGTGATGTATTGAGTGTGGAGGAAGAACAGCGTGTGGGAAGATAGATGGAGCCCAAGGAGGCAGCAGCAGGTGAGGCTATTAGCCGCAGTGAGGGACACCTGCATAAATAACTTTCCTGTTGGTCTGCTTAGGCATAGAAGCATCAAGTCTTCCATCAAGCTAGTGTCTATCAGGTGGAATAAGTAGCCTTGTCTATGGGCAGATACTAATTTTAGTGAGATAAAACAATAATTAAAAACTGGAGAGACAGGTCCCAAAAATAGCAAATGGCATAGCAGAGCTCTTAAATCAGTGGGAGTTGCAGAGATGGGCATAACTTTCTCTCCTGCACCAGTCTGAGCCCATGGGTGTGCTTTGCTATGTTTCTATTCTGCTGTGCTTTTGGGTACTTCGTGGTGTAATTGTCCCTTAATTTTGTTTTCAAGTATTGAAGCTAAAACTCCTTTAAACTACTTCAGCCCAGGTAGATATTATTTATGTAGAGTTAAGCAATCCGTGCCCTTTCTCTTGAAGATTTCAAGTTGACCATTTCCCACCTGTGGTGTAGAATGAGACCAGATATTCTCTGTTGTCTTGGGGACTCTGTCCTGCAAAAAGCTCAGCTTTGTTTTTACCCCAGGGCATACCAAGTTGGGTTGGATTGAAAAGGGGGTCGTTTTGTTTTAAACATGGTGGGGAGGGAAAGAACTTCTGAATGTGCTTGTCCTCAGCTGTGCTGGTTTGTACCTGATGTACCTGAGGAAGGACTCTGGAGCCAGAAAGGGGCGCTGCCCCGTCTTGGCTTTGTCGCTCCAGGTCATATTGTTGTGAAGCTCCTGTAAACTGTACCTCTGGCATCCAAGTTTCGTGACGAAGTTTTGTGCTTTCCAACAAATTCGCTTTGCTCGTTGCACACCGCATGCTCCGAGCCGTGGGATGGGTACGGAACCTGGCACGTTAAGTGTTCCTCCATGATGAGTACATATATTTTGCCCTCGAGGGCCTGGGGCTGAGCGGAGAAGGTTGCACCCAGGCTTGTCCCTCTCTGCGGCAGTTGGAGTTGGCGGTGGGCTGGACAGCGGGGAGCGAGAGCCCTCTTGTGGGATAGAGTGTTTGTGAAGGACCAGGGAGGGCTCACGTGGGAGTGGAGGTGCAGAGGGTAGTGCTTGCAAGAATTGTTGGTTGCAGCTTTCCTATGATCGGGTCGATTCTGAGATTAATTTTACCCTTAATTTGCGTGATTTTTGGTTAGTAAGTGGGATAAATTGCACTTCAGGTAGGATGACAGAAGCTGTAGATGCGTCTCATGAAGATAAGAATCTGAAAAGGAAAGGAATCTGACAGCAGACTGACTGTGGTCTGTGTTGTTTTAGGTAGCATAGCAATGCTGTCAGTGGCTTGCACAGCTTTCTCTGCACAGCTCCTATGTGAAAGCGTCTAATTCTAATATCATTTAACAGCTCTTTTTAAAATAAGAACCGCGTGGATTTGTTTCATAGCTGTCTGATTACAGATTTCTCTCTTCCTAGGGAAAGAGGAACAGTGGTTTCAGAGAATGTTACTTTGGAAGCCAGAAGCATTGCAAGTTGACTAAGCTTTGTCCGGCTTTGGGTTACACCTTCCGCTTAGCAGCTCAGAATGACATCGGTACTAGGTAAGTTACCCAAGGTACACGCTTTCTTGAGAAAAAGTGGTAGTTGAAAAGTTTAACTGTCAATGACAGTGTAAAGAGGAATTTCGGGGGGGATTTTTGTTTGTTTGTTTTTCCTCTTTATGGCTTTGAGTTAAATATTTGACATCTGCTCTATTATTGATGCTTTAGACTAAGTCGAACCTTCCCTGGTGGTATCATTCACCTCCCAGGGAATTGCTGTGTACCTTCAGCATGATGAGGTTAGCCTAAGAAGATAGGCTCCTTTTGAGGTGTTAAATGGTGTTTTGTGGTCTATTCCTAATACAAGAAGAATACATCTGTTATGTAAAATTCCCACTAGGGACCTCTGTGAACCAAGAAAAACAAGCAAGAGGAAGTTAAGTTACAGATTTTGAAAGGAATCTTGAGATATTTATTTTTCTGCTTTAAAGCAAAGCCCTTCTGTCTTTTTTCAGCAGTACAGTCCCTTCCTTCTTCCACAGGACTGGCAGGGTTGGCCCATGGGGTGGGAAAGAAGGGTAAGAGCGCCAGGACCAAGAGAGGACAGGCACACCTAACGGCCCTGCAAGATGGGTTTCAGGTTCTGCGTTTCTTTGCACAGATGTGCTCAAATGAAGGTGATGAGGGAGCAGGGTTATTGCAATCCTCTGGGAGCTGCTGGGGAGCACTGGGCTAAAATGTTACGCAGCTTGAGGACCAGAGTGTGCCCAAAGAGACATCGTGCTGCAGGAGCTGTGTGCTCCTGTCCTCAAGGAAGGAAAGTAGGCCAGGAAAAGTTTAGCTGTGAAGAAGCTAAACATCCAGCGCACTTGTATACTCCTTTATTGTCCTTCTTAGCTAAACAGGATCTAATTATTATTGCAAGAAGGACAGAAAAAGAAACGCTAGCGGTATGTAACAATGCGTTTTGCTGAGAGATATTCCCGTATTATTCTCTCTTCCAAAACACAAACTTCTTATTAATATTAATATGTAGCTTTAAAAAGTTTCTTTATTCATGTTCCTGTGTTTTCCCTCTGAGATGCATTGGGACTGTTCATGTGTGCACAGAGTCCCTTTTGCCAACTTCTTGCGATATTACTTGCCTCCCTATTGAAATAATCCTTGCTTGAGGGCGGGGGGAGAGAGAGAGAGAGGGAGAGAGGCTTGAGCTGGAGCTGCTGAGTGTAACTGGATGGGGACTGCCAGTTTTGTGCAGAGTACCCAGTTTTGCAGTCTCTCTTCTTTTCCAGATTCAACATTTTTAAAAAATCTTGGGGTGTGCTTCAACCCTTACCCCCCCCTTTTTTTTTTTCTTTCCCCTGTTCCCCTCTCTCTCTTTTTCTCAAGCTATTGAGGGAGTGAACTAAAAACTGTATTTGTGGTCAGCTGCTCTGTGTTAATCTATGAGATAAGCACGAACAGCACATGGCTTATTTTTATAGACAGCACTCAAAATTATGACATGATAATGTCATCTAGCACTTCGTGTCTTAAGGTGGTTTTGGTTGGTTGTAATGCTTGTGGGCTTACCATTTAAGATGTTTTTTGTCTTGTTTGAGTGTTAGTTATAGGCGGATTTTTTAACTATAAGAATATTTCAATTAATATGTTATTTTTGAGAAAGAAGACTCAGAAAAAGGAGATGTGGCTTTTTGTGGGTGTTAAATTAATGGGGTGACTTCAAGGAACAAAATAGGTTTGTACTTTGTAAACAGAGATTTGAAAATTGCAAGAAAGTTGCCTTCAGTTGAGAGTTCTGATGTTGTCCTCCTGAAAATGAATGAAAATCTGTCCATTTTAAACTTCGCTCTCAATATTTCCGTTGTACACTATATATTCTGCATGGAGTCTTAAGAGAACTCTTCCTACACTTGCTTAACACAACTGCCTATTATGTTTCAAGGCATTGTGTGCTGGGATTTAGACAAGGTGAGAACATGCATCTCCTCTGCCACAGGTGTTCTCTCTGGTTGCAACTGGAGCTGTGCAAAAGCGTTACTTTATGCTCAGCTTGAAGCACAAAGAAATTTGGGCAGGGACAGTCAGAAAGGAGTAGAGCCAGTCTGGAGGGTTGGAAGGTATCTGTGCCTGGAGCAGACAGCTCCTACATGATGCTGAGCCTGTGTGACCATGGCTGGATAAATTTTCCCTGCTTTCTTTGGAGAGGGATGTCTGGAACAGTGGCACTAGATTTGCTGAAGCGCTTGGCTTGCAGAGGAGTAGCTTCAATAGAAGTTGTATTCTTGAGTTTATAAAAGGTAGAAACTGCACCTCAAGTTCAGCATCTAAAAGTTGAACACTTGGGCCTTTATTTGCTATGTTTCGGTTTCCCTTTGTTAAATGAGATTTTTATCTACGTCACCATAAATAGTAAGTTAATATTTTTAGGCAATCGAATATTATTATGATGAGATCTGTATAAATGACTGTGAGGATGCATACAATCTTCCATTTTTTTCTGTTCTTCATTCTGTCATTTCCTAACTGGGTGCTTCTTTTCTACCTGGGCAATTTTGACATTGTCTACATTTTTTTAAAATGTGAAATATTTCTCTAAATACACTCAGGTTTGTTTTGGTTTTTTTTTTCCATTTTGTTTTTAATATTCCTCTCTTTCCTTCTCTGTGCAGTGGGTACAGCCAGGAGGTGGTATGCTACACTGCAGGTAATATTCCTCAGACCCCTTCTGCACCAAGGCTTGTTCGAGCTGGTGTTACGTGGATCGCATTGCAGTGGAATAAAGTAGAAGGATGTACACCAGAGGAAGTGATTTCCTACACCCTGGAAATTCAGGAAGAAGATAATGTAAGTACCATGTTACTATAAAGTATACTGCATGACTTACATTGAGTTTTCATTTATTAATTCAAGATCACAGAGAAGATTGTGGATTGCTGCTTTGGAGGGTCTTTCAGGAGTACTGGGTACTAGGCAGGACGGAGCTGTGTGATTTGTTCCGCTCCACAGCAGAATTATGAATCCTTAGCTAAAAAATCTCTACTGTCATCTGTGATTACTTTACAAAGCTTCACAGGAGTCTGTAAGGTATAGGGCAACTTGTCCTTAACCAGTTCAGTCTGCCATGTCCTCCTCCCTGCTGTGTGGCGTGCTTGTGTTCTGTCATCTGTCACTTCTGTTTCTGTAACATGTGTTGCACTGTCACAATTGGCTTTGTGCTTATTTTACAGCAAGATTATATTATTCAGGTCAGTTGCAACATCCTTCTAGAAGGAAAATTATTATGGCCTTGCAGCTTAAAAGTAATAATAATAGTAAAAAAAAGCACTCTGCTATAAAGCCCCTTTGCTGTAATGTGTTCTAGCTACAGACTGTAATACAGAGAGCACTTCCTGAGACTCCTCGGTTATGGGAATTTCTTTGGTTTTGTTTTCTCTAGGATAGCGCGTTTCACCCAAAGTACACTGGAGAAGAGCAAGCCTGTACTGTGAAGAATCTCAGAAGAAGCACACAGTATAAATTCAGGGTAAAATCTTTTTTCTTTTCTTGTTGCATAGTATTTCCTGTGATGGGTTTTTTCCAGGCACTGTAGGGACCCTTTAGTACTACCTTCAAAACTGAGTCATCAAATACAAATTTACTTTATACTGTGACCTAATTGACTATTAGTTGTATTTTTACTTTTGTCACAGGAGATGCTCATTGCTTAGCCTTTTTGAAACAAGCATGGTTCTCGATGCCATGTACTGTCAGGTATGACGTAAAAGTATGACTTAGGGCGTGAGGTGGTTGTAGTTGGCTGTATTGCTCCTCAAAAACCTGATCCGTGGCCACAAAACGAATCTCGCTTCTGCACAGTGGAGCAAACGCTGTAAGGAGCCCAGCAAGCACAGCTCCTTCCCCAGCTCAGGGGCCTACCTTCCCCCGACATGCAGAAATTGAAGCTTTTCTGTCTCCTGCATACATGAGCCTTGTTTTGGAGTTGTGTTTTGTAGCAGTTGTTGGTGCTTCTAAATACAGACACACACACACACACACACACACCCGCCACGAGAGGTGCTCTGAAGTCTTTTTGCAAACACAAAATTCGGTCATCTGCCTCGCTGCTCCTGAAGCCGTCAAACACAACCCAAGTGCCAAGTGCTGCTACCGAGGAGAAGATGGTGTGGGTTTTACCAGACGAGCTGTGGTGCGGCTGTCTGTCTGTCCCCACATCCAGGCCGTCTGCCGTAGCGGCTCAGCAAAGCCGGGAGCCAGGTGCAGCTCCACAAGATGGTGTGTGGTGGCACCATCCAGGGTGCTGCCGTCCTCCCTGGAGATGGCGAGAAGCTGTCTGCAAAGCCAATGTCCACCGTGCTCCCACGCTGCTGAACAGAAGTGGTGTCTGGAAGCAGCTTCACGGCATTTGTGAACAGCGCAGGGAGAGAAGGATGCCATGGGTTTGTGTTGATTCAAAAACATTTGGCTTCTGTAGGTCTTAGTAAAAAAAAAAAACAAAACAAAACACAACACAGAACTTTACCCAAAGACTCGTTTAAATCCTTAGAAACAACTTTGCTTATATTCCTGTGTGGGACAGAAGACCTTGTGAAGTTGCACGAGGAACTACCCAAAGAATCGGAAAGTTGTTGTTGTGATGTGGCTCAGAGATGATGCATTTTAGTTCAGCAGTGTAAAAGCTGCCTCCGCTGTCTGAGGGGAAAGGACGGTTAGTGCTTCTATGCAGCCCTGCTTTCAATTTAAATGTGAATTTTACAAAACTGGATTGATACCAGAGCAAACTTGTAGCCTTTTCTTACTGGCTACAAGCACAACTCTGATCTGACTCGGCACTGACACATTCCCTCTTTGCATGCGGACCGGCACTAATTAGCTACAAAAATTGGGAAAGGAGCCCCAGAATTATAAAACAAAACAAACAAAACCAAACACAGGCAACCCTAGGATCACAGCAGTGTCTTAAAACTCATGAAGGGGGCTGTCTGGCAAGTTCCAGGCTTGTCTTTGAACCTGGGTGAAATACAATTCTTTGGGGAACCCCCTTAATAATGAAGAATTAAGGGGGAAATTTAATTTACACCGGTTCCTGCCGGGCGAGTCCAATCTTTAGCTGTATACATAGGGGAAATGTATAAGTGTTGCATTACACTTGCAGCTCGCACTGACTCCCTGGAGCTGTTACTGGGATGCAGCTCGTGTGTCTGGTGTTCATGGCAAGATGTCTTAAATGGGGGAATACTAAGAGAGGAACCAAGTGATGATACACAGGAGTTGATAGTGGCTTTAGTGCCTACTTTAAAGTGAGCATACAGGCTAGAGAACCTCAGTTGCTTTTTTGGCCTTAAAAATTGCAAATTGTCTTGCTCAGACGCCTGTGTTAGGAGAGAGGATAGAAGTGACTGTTCCTGAGAATAACAAAGCTTCCCAAGTGGAAAAGTTCCTGCTAGCTTACATTTACAATTAGCCATTATAATACAAACTTTATTACTCACTTCCTTGGCAGCAGATCTCTGTCCCAGAGACTAGCGTGAGCTCATACATGGCTCTCAGCAGCCACAAAATGTTGGACCATTCAGGGTTTCTTGTACAATCCTGATCTGCTCAGTCTCCTGGCCAGGTTCTCATGTCTTCTCTTAGCTTAGCAACCTTCTCCCTGAAGTCAGCAGAAGGTGTTCTTGAGTAGAGACAAAGGATTTGGCTGAGAAAGTTTTCTTTGCGCGCATCCTGCTCGTTTCAGTGGCTGTTGAGTATGCGTTTCTTGTTTGTATGTCATGCTGCTTAAGCTTTTAATTGTGTGATTAGTGATAACTCTGAATTATTTTTTTTTAAATAGCAGTTTGAAATACCTTCAAAGCAAAAATACCAGAGTTACTGTCACTGTTTTCGTCTTTTCTGAGCAAATAACTCCAAGTTGCCACGTGACACTTTTTTTAAAGGGAAAAACAGCGGTGCTCTTATCTTAAACGTGCCACGATCTATTGCTAGGGGAAGGAGGGGAAAAACCAATCTGGTTTGTAAAGAAACAACATGACAATCTAATACCTGTGTTTAGAATCCTACATGCTTTGTTGTGATGTGACAAACTTCACAGCTTAATGATATTTGTGCAATTACTGTAAGAAGTCTCATGCAGAACAGTCAGAAAAGCAGTTACAGTAAACGATGGTAAACTTGTTGTGGTTTTGTTTCAGCTGTTTGCTTCTAATGTGGAAGGAAAGAGTTCTCCCAGCGAAGTGTTGGTCTGTACAACAAGCCCAGACAGGCCGGGACCTCCAACCAGACCCGTTATTAAGGGGCCAGTAACTTCTCATGGCTTTAGTGTGAAGTGGGGTAAGCCAGTTCAGTTTGCACAGAGCTTTTTTTGGGTCCTAATAAATTCAGATAAAAGTATGTAAATGTGTATTAGAACTTAGATTTCTTATGCTGCTTCTCAGTCCCAAGTTGAACGTGCTTGGAGAGCTTGAAAACTTACTTTTTTTTAATGTTTTAAAAGATGTGTAGAGGCCGTTATGTTTTCAGAATCAAAAATGTTGCTTGTTTTTATTGACTAACTTGTACTTGCACTCGAGTGCATCTTCAGGCTTTTCACCTTTGTTTCGTGTCTCACTGCAGCATCATTCCAGCTGCTTCCTTTATCGATGGGGCAAGCCTCCGTGCTGCAGCTCTGTCAATGCTTTTACCAGACATTTTGTTTGTATCTGGCCACCTTATCCTGACTCACGCTGAAAACTAACATCTGTTGCCCACTTCGGCTGTAAATTCCTTGGTGTAGTTAGTGTTCATGGAGGAGGAGGAGCAGTATCAGAAACAAGTTCATTTTCTTACATTTCACTCCTAATCTTTACTTACTAACAACTTGCCCTGGTTTTTTTTTCAGATCCTCCACAGGATAATGGTGGTTCGGAAATCCTGAAGTATCTATTGGAGATTTCTCAAGGAAGTCCGGAAGGTAAACTTGAAACAAGTTTTCTTTCTTTCAGTCCATTATGTAAAGTAGTACTGACCCTTTGGACCATTACTGTTGTTAGCATTAGTGCACTAATGCCTCAGATGTGGTTGAAACTGAGTTACATACTTGCAGCCTTAAAACTTGCAGGGTTCCTGGGAGAGTTTGAGTTGGGTTTGGGGGAGGTTTTTGTTGTTTCGTTTTTTTTTTTTTAAAGTACACTCTTTAAGACTGGTGGAATTTTAGGTTATAGGGCTGAACCTACTATTTGATTTAATATTTTTAATTTATTTTCGAAATATTTATGTTTGTAAGTGTGTGCATATTTGCGTCTATGTTTATGTATGGCTTTAAGTGAGAATAATATTCATAGTAATATTAACACTAATGACTTTCCTGAAATACATCATTTGTGGAAGACCACCTTAAGGTTTTTCTTTCCTCCTAGACACTAGTAAGCTTCTTGCATTATACTTCTCTAAACTTGGATATATCTCATGTTTCAGCAAATCAGTGGGAAGTGGCATATAGTGGATCGGCTACGGAATATACCTGTACTCACTTGAAACCAAGCACTTTGTATAAACTCCGGGCATGCTGTATCAGCACTGGCGGACACAGTCAGGTAAGTATTATTTAACAGTAAGGACTGTTGAGTTTATATTTTTTCAGAGCTTTATCTGCTATCTTTGGTAAAATATTTCTGCTTTAAAAAGAAGATTAATATTTTTCCTGTAGCATAGTAAAAATAGGCTGCTTGCAGTTAATGTTCTGTTGCAAGTTGCGGAATTTTTGAAGACTTCTGTGTGTACCTGATGGGGGTTTTTTTCAGGCAAATTGCAATCTAGTGAGATTCGGTTTCCTCAGAACCAATCTGTAGGTGTTTATACTTTCACTGGAAAAGACCATTGTGTTTATCTGCTCTGGCTACTTGCTTGAGAAAGGCCACAGACTCTCATGTACATGAGCATGTACTGACCAAAGCTGATGACTGGAGATGCAGTAGGGGTGGTTTGTTATAACAATTAATGACCTTTCATGTGGCTGAATTCTTCATTAAATTCTTGAGTTCCATTTTTCCAGCCACTGATTCCTGTCATTCCCTTCATGCCAGTACCTGCACTTCTATTCCTCTTACTTTGACATCCATTGTCTTTACTGATGGAGTACTTTAGGCCTTGATACTATTTTAAAAACAAGAAAAATTAAAATAGAGCCCCACAGCATTAGCCATCAATTTCCTGTGCTACAGTTTCGAGTATGCTAATGAATAACTCTATTAATTGCATTTCTAAGTAGCATGCTTGATAGCATCTCCTATCCTTTATTGTTCGTATCAATTGCTATTAAGTGGCTGTTGTAGAAAACAGTTCCTTGTGCCACGTTCTAACCACGCCTCGCTTTGTAGGCGGTAATCGTACCGGAGAGCTAACTTCAGCTGCTGTTCTCTTCCAGTGCTCCGAAAGTTTACCTGTCCGTACGCTAAGTGTTGCACCAGGTCGCTGCCGGCCACCAAGAGTGTTGGGGAAGCCGAAGCACAAAGAAGTACAGCTACAGTGGGGTAAGGCGTTGGAGCATCTCGCGGTTGAATAGCTTTGGTCTTGATGGTTAGTTGCTGAAGTGGCCTGAGGTTTTGTTTCTTCTGCTCGAGCTTGTGAAAAGTCGCGGTGTGTTCTGTTCACTGGGAAGTACAAAGCAAAGTCCAGTGAAGTCTGTGCAAGTCAGAAGTGCAACTTCTCATTGACTGCTGTGGCTCTGTATTGGGTTTCTGAACTTAGCTGTCCTTTAGGCCTGATGCTGTGCTCCCGTTTTTGTTTTAGTTAGGACCTGTCTCTATGTCAGGACTATAAAGTATCAGTTATATTAGAGTATCTGTCCTTTTATTGCAAAAACATGTGATTTAAGATCTTTTTTATTCCTTTGCAATATTGACTCAGCAGAAGTGTTTTGCTGCTTCTGATACAGGACTTCCATCAGAAATTTGAGTTAGAACATACTGAGAATTTTGGGTGGCTTTTAAAGCCTGACCCACGGTGTAACACACACCATCCATTGGACACCTGTAGTTTTGCAAGGGACTTGGACTATGGACATGACACTAAACTGTCAAAAAATGCATGGTTTTCAGCATACAAGGTACATGCCGGTACCCAACAGATTTTTTTCTCTTTACTATGATAATCTTGCAGCATCCAGGATTCTTTGTGGCGTCATTTGTTAAGCTAAACTCTAGAGCAGTACCATTTCCAACTGACAGATACATCTCAACACCAGTATAAAAATTCACCTGTGCATCCAAGATACCAAGTTGTTTTCTCAGAGACTTCACCCCTTATGGTGAAGCACCACTTTTCAGAACCCCAGGCAGGTTGGTTCTGTGGTACTGGCTTGTAATGTAACATGCAAATATTATCAAATATGTTGTTTTCATGGGGAAGAAGGTGCCCACAACAAAACAGACAGAAGCACAGAAACAAATTCTGTTTTTTCAAGTGAATTTTCAATTATTTCAAGTGAAGCTTAGGGTTTAGACCATTGTACAGAGATATAGAATCTCATAAATGTTAGCAGTAGAACTAATAAAATTTGAGGATGGCAGTTCATACTTTTATTGGGAGTTAATGAGGCTTTGCCAGAAATCCCATGTATAATTAGTAGTTTTGGAGCATACATGACCTACCTCAGCCTGTGTCCAACCGTAGCCAGCAGCCAAGATTGGGTCAGACAGGCACCATGTGCCTCCTGATTTCTCTCTGTCCCAGAAAGGGTGTATTCAGCTCTAGTCCCGTTTCTCCTATGATTCTCACTGATCAGGGTTTTTTGCACACAACACCACCTTTGATACTGGGGGAAAGAAGCAGAGTAGCTTTCTTTCGTCCTCAGAAGAAGGTGGTAGCTACTATGTTCTGCTTAAAAAGTAGCTGGGCACTTCCTGGCATCAAACACAGCATCCCAGGGTGACAGCCTTGGAGGAGCTGCTGCTCTTGGATGTGACAATCTGGTGAATGTTTAGGGCTGAAAGTAATTTTATTCCTTTGGTTTACAAATGTCAATCATGTACATGGATAAGATATTGCAGGTAAGGCATCTATCAAAGAGGAAAATCATTGCTGGTAGTGTGTGTGGGTATATATATGTGTGTGTGTGTGTATAGATATATTCAAAGACACATAAGTATTTCTGTGGTATGTGAGGTAAAAAAATAATCTTCCTGGCATATGTCCTTGTGTTATTAATGAATTACATGGTTTCTTTCTAGATGTCCCTCTGTCAGAAAGTGGCTGTCCTGTCTCAGAGTACAGTGTAGAAATGACAGAACCCGAAGAAGTTGTTTCTGAAATCTATCACGGACCTGATCTGGAGTGCACCGTTGGCAACCTTCTTCCTGGAGCTACGTATCGGTTCAGAGTGAGAGCTTTGAACGATGGCGGGGTACGTGCAGCGTGCCGGAGCGTGCTTTGGCTTTTTGTTGCTGGAGGTGGTACTGTGCCAGAGATGGGCAGTTCTGGGAGGTGGTTGTGTGAGTGCTGGCCATCAGAAAGGTGAAGGGGAGATGGGCAAAAGAAAATAAAGTGAGAAATACTTGAAGGAACTTCTGAGGAAGAGCTGCAGTTTTGAACCTGGTACCCTTTTAAAAAGAGATTTTGGGTACTAGTATGGTTTGACTGGCCAAAATCTGCTGAACCAAAATGTACAAAATCGTTGCTAAAAGTCTGTCTGCTTACAAGGAGGAATCTGTTCATTCCCCTTCCACTGCATTCCTTCTTTTTGTTTTAAATCTTAACTGTGTAAAAACAATTACTGAAATTTCACTCAGGTATTGATATATTTTGAGGAAAGCTTGCATTCTTAATGTATATTTTATTATTTTGAAAAAAAAATACATTTTTTTTTGTTGTTGTTACATGATTTCCTTGGAAGACAGGCCTTCCCAAATACATCAGAAAATCTATCTGACGTCTGCAGAGATCTGTGGAAAAATCTGGTTGATTCAGTGAGATTTGGGTTGGGTTGCCTTTGTGAGAGCATCTTTCCAAGGGTTTTTTATAAAGGCAATCCCAGCAACAGTACATGCATATTGATTTCTTTGTTCCAAGGAAATCTTGATGGCAAACGTAGCACAAAGGCTTAAAGTTATTCACTTACAGGGAGAAGTTCTATTAAAATTTAACTTGGGTATTAGAAAAATATGCAAGACTTAAAGCTGTTCTGTTTTTTAAATATCCACTATTTTATTTTTGTGAAAAATGAATTAAATATTGAGAGAGTGGATTTGCTTGCTGGAATGAAAGCCGTTGCCTACCTGGTAGCTTTGGATATATGATGCCTTGCCTTTTTTTTTTTTTCCTCTTACTTTTTCTCTTTTTTCTTCTTTTTTCCTTTTTTGGCAAAAGAGTGTTTAAAGTTGCAAAGTGTTTCTAGTCCCACCCTTTGTTAAATGAGGGGACTGCTTTTGGTTTGGTTGGGGTTTTTTACCAGATGCAAAATGAGGGAGGGTGTTCTTTAGCAGATGCAAACACCTTCCTTCCTCCCAATTAGTAAAGAAAACGGCAGAAGTCAATACATCAGATTTTTTGAAGAGTGCATTCTTTGTAATTCAATCGAAGGGATCAGTGTTAGCCTTTCTTAATAGCAGAGATACTGACATATGTCTGTCTGAGAGGTTTTCTGGGGTTCATAATTTCAGTGTTGTTCAGCCTTTGTAGTGGCTCATTTTTTTCATACTTGCTAGTATTTCGTTCCAAAATAAGTAAATATGAGCTTTTTCCTCTCAGTGCTTCCAGCAAAGTTCCTTTGTTCTGGAGAATGATTTCTAATTAGCTTGGGGATGTACTGAACAAACTTCATTATCCCACTCAAGAGGCCTCAGCAAGGCTATTTCCACTGTTCTTTCTCTCCTATGCTTGCACTGCTGGCTGAAGCCAGTTTTCCAGACTCTTGAAAATTGTCTTTTCTTTTGCTAATACACATTTAAAGTGTTCTCCTACCAAGGGCTCAAAAGTTGTCTGAGCAGTTGGCTTAGCTGCCTGTGGAGCTACCCAGCATGTGGGCAGCGTGCCCCTGCACGTTGAAGCCAGACTAGGGCTCCATCACAAGCTGTCCTTTTATAATTAACATGTAGCAGACATTTTATATCAAAGAAGCTGGATTTGGACTCCAATACGTGCTTTACTGTTGCTGTGCTCCTCCTTATATCCGCGAGAAGCCAGTTGTGCCGGGCTATGGCACAGACTTAGGAACACGTTACTTTGAGGTAAGGTAGAGGGATACCAGCTGTTCCTCAGTTACTCTGTTGCTCAGTGCACGTTCTCACTCTTGGGTGAACTGGAGGTGGCTTACGCTTTCACAGGCACTCACTCCTGCCCAGGAGGATGTACACGCTGTCTGCTGCTGCCCGAGCTTACCTCACGTTTTAATTTTGCAATAATTTATGTGGTCTCGTACTGAATTCTGGTGTTTGGTGCTGAGTGTTGGAAGCCCGGTCTGTCTTTGAGAAAGTTTCTTGCATTGAGAAAGTTTCTGTGCTGTTCTTGGAAAGCCTTTGAGGCCTGTGAGATGTGTGCTTATATATTAATGTACAGACACCTTGTTCCCCTCTAGTACGGGCCGTATTCAGAAGCTACAGAAGTCACCACAGCAGCAGGACCGCCCGGCCAGTGCAGAGCACCTTCCCTCTCCTTTCTGTCTGACACCCGTGTACTTGTGAGCTGGGAGGTAAGTCAGGTGCCCTGATGGCTCAATTTCCATCTTGCTTGTCCAACCTGATACGGTCACTCCAAAACTTGAAAGTTAGCTTGAGAGTTGTTCACTGGTTTGGAACTTTTTTTTTTGTGCAAGAAAACCATGTGCGGAAGCTCTTCTATTGTAGAAAATCATCTCTACATTTCTGTCTTCAGAATTGAATAGAGTTGATCATGAGTTATCCGGACCAGGATTCAGACACGAGACTGCCTACCCTGGCGTCAGATGATAGAGTGCTGGTCAAGTAGAAGTGCTCTCTGCAGGCTTTTAGCGTGTCAGCGTGTCTCTTGTGGAATTGTGAAGGCAAATATTTGATTTTTGGGTGAAGTTGGAGTCTTTGATATGAAATTAACTTTGCACAAATGCTTATGATGTCATTTTTTTTTTCCCTCAAAAATTGTTTGTCTCTTCCCCAAATATTTACTTTTATTTTAGTTTGTGTACATTCCTTCTCCGTTCTCCAGGATCTTGGACCTTGGACTCTTAAAATGAGTGTTAGCTTAAATGCTGAGACACTGATTAGTGTCATAAAAAAAAAAAAAAAGCGTTGTGTAATTAAGGCAGAAGAGAAAGGCTGTTGTCATAAATAATGTTGTGATGTGGAGCAATGGGACTGTGGTTCTGCCACAAACTTCCCTCCACAAAAGGACACCCCTGTTGAGAAAGAAGTTACTGACGTTCACAAAATGCTCAAATAAATTGATTGCGTTAACAACATACGTGATCTTTAGGTTAATTTTATAATGAAACGGGTGCATTTGGTGCAGTTCGGGGTGCCGTTGGGGCTATTTCTTGCAGTATTTCATGATGCAAAGCTAGAAGTCACACTGAACTTTTAAATGTTGCCTTTTAAATGAGTGTAGGGACAGGCATTTGCTCTCCCCAGCCATGACCGAATGCAGGACGGGTTTCTGGTAGGCTCTATTTATATGCAGGATGTATTTGTTTATTCTAGCTACAAATGAAGATGTGGAAGGAGTAATGTGGTTTGCAGTGGTTATGTTTTCTTGAGAGTGTCATGGTTTGAGCCTGCTATGGCCTTTTGTACACGTTGTTTTAAAACGCTGGCTTAGCAGTTCTGAATGCTCCTGCTAAAAGAGCTGGAAGCTCAGAGGCAGAGCTAGAGCCTTCTGCAGGTAGAGCAGTGATTCCCTGAGCTGCTTCAGTCCACACACAATGGCTCTAGGTAGTTCTGGTAAAAACACAAAATACTTTGTTTTGGGAACTGCTAGTGCTGTTACGTCTGCACTAGCTCGTCTCCTGCAAATTCAGGTATTTCATCCGTGTTCCCCTAGTCTTCAGGATGATAAAGGGATTGCTGAGGACATATGGATCCTGTAGGAGTCTTTTTGTGGCCATTACATACCCAGGTCCACACTCCTGTGTCCCATTCTGGGACTATTAGCTTGATGGGTGACTTTCACTGAAAACCTCAGATGAGTAACTTCAGGCTTGAAGGCTAGCGCTTCCAGAGCTGATTGATGCTTTTTTGTGTTCTCCATGGCTGTGCTTCTGCCAAGCCAGTGGAGAGACCATTTATTCCCAAGTGTCCTGATGAAAAGCAAAGTAGCTGCGTACACTTTCTCATTTCTCTGACTTTCTATGAGGTAATTTTTGTGCAGAATTGGCGCGTTTCAGTAACCTATTAGGGAACACTAATTCAGCACATTTCCATTTGCAGCAGTAATGGTCTATTAATTTAAAAATAAGGTTGGTTGGGTTTTTTCCTGTGTACTTTATTTCTTACCCTGTGAAACACAGAGTTCTGAAGTGCTCATTTCTGAATTGAACCGCGTAAATATTTGTGTTGCAGAGTCCTGAATGTTCTGGTGCTGACATCTCTGAATACAGATTAGAGTGGGGAGAAGATGAGGAATCTCTACAACTTGCGTATAATGGCACAGATACCTGTTTTGAAATAAGTGAATTGTCGGCGGCAGCACATTACTGCTGTAGGCTACAGGTATGGAAGCTAGGAGGTTTTGCATGCGTTGCCATCTAAGATGTAAACAGAGTTTACTTCCGCTGTGTTTTTAATTTTATCATTAGCCACTATGAAGTTACATGCTCTGTAAGTCAGAAGGAATGTGCATTTATTTCAAATAATGCAGACTGTCGCTATATAACTGAACAGTCTGGATTCTGCATAATTCAAAGTGATAAACAAGGGAGTGGGTATAACTTTTAGTTCTCAAAAATTGCCCTCGTGTGTTGTGTGGTTTATTTTCAGTGAATAACGCTTTTAACAGCCACCTTGCCCTCTGATATTAAAAAAAAAAATTATAATGTTTTAGACAATTTCCAGCAAAATTTTTTCTTGGTAATGAGATATAAATAACATTTACCTCCCAACTGGATGTTAATGATTCCCCTAGCTTAAATAATAAACTCCAACATCTGTTTCATTTATCAAGTAAAGCAAACCAGCTGAGTAGATTCCTATGTATATAGGAGATGGTAGCTGCCAGAAAGTGGGTCCTCATCTTTACTGTTTTGTCTCTTAGATTTGTAAGATTGGATCTCATATAGAGTCACTGTATGATTTCTTTTTCTTTGATCTTCTTTTCTCCTATTTCAGTAAAAAGTAACAGTTAAAATATATTTCTTATATATATATGAAAATAAAAGTACAGCACTCTTTCTCCTTTTTGTCTCCTGAAAAATAAATGGAAAATAAAGTAAGTGGGAGTGAAGTAAAAGTGGTTTTGCCCAAGATACTCTTCCACAAGATTTATTTCTATGTGAAGACAGAATACCACCAGTAGTCCAACCAAAAGTTCATGTGCCCACCCAGCTGGCAGTGTGTGGACCACCCAGGGTCATTTCTTTGATCAAGGACAACATGCTTCTGTCGAGTGTTTCCTTCTTACTTTTTTTTTTTAAAACAGGACCTTGAATTTTTTTAATTTTTTTTTTTTTTTTTTTTTTTACAAAGTAGCTTTTGAACAGCTGGCCAGCAGCCAAGGAGCTAGGGCCCCACACCTCTTAAGTACGCTCTCTATTTTCTGGCTTAGTCATAGCTGGCCATATACCTTGCCCTGGCACTGTTGGGGAAGGCGAACTGAAAGGGCATGTGTGAGTGGCTTGGAAGTGTGAGCCAGAAAGCACCTCTTGTTTCTGCAAGAGGGAAAGCATTCAGCGTCTGCTTGGCAGGGAGGAGACCAGGAGACCACTTCTGCGGTGAGCTCAGGGAGATTCTAGGGTTAAAAATGGAAACAGCCAGCTGGATAGCAACTTTGATTTTGAGTGGGCATTCATTTTAAATTACCTGCCGCGAAAATGTGGCACGGGTCTACTCGGTTTTTCACACAGCCAGTACGATTTAACCCGTAGGCAGAAGTTAAATGAAATGCATAACAGCACTAAGATATTTTATTGAAACCTGTTAGTGACCCATGCATTACTTTCCAGAGGGCTTCATCCTCTAGATCTGGTATGTGTATTATATGGAGAAGAATACGTTATAAGGTACACTGGAACATTTAAACAATTGCCAAAAAACCCCAAAGTATGTATAGCAGACAAAGAAGGAAAGTTAAATAGTTTCAGAAATTTTAGTCTTTTTTTTGTTTTAATAAAAAGGAGAGAACAATAGCTTTTTCTTATCTGTTAGCAGCTTTAACAGAAAAATCTTTCTTTTACGCTTTAAAAATAAAGATTCCCCAATCCATGTTTACTCTGCCCTCTGATAAACACACAGTATTGCTATCTCAATCTACGGTAACTCAATAAAAAGAGAGAATTGAGGAATCAGGCATATATAACTGCGGGGCAGACAATTAGTCTTTACCGTTGCTCAACTTTTTTCCTGTAATGAATATTCCTGAAAACAGCTGTGCCTTCTGCAAAGGGAAATATTGTGTCATTTGGGGCTAGGAAGCAAAGAAGAATGAAATTCACATTAGTTATGATGATGAGATTGTCCAATAAAGCAGTTAAAAGCACCACTGAAAATAAATGGCTTGAAGCAAGATACAGATTGCCAAACACTGGTTTAGAAGCAAGACAAATAATATCATTGGCAGACCACAGAGCAAGGCTCACTTGTAATAGCTGTAGGAGCGCTTCACTAAATAGAAGATGTCCCTGGAGCGGGATTTGTTTTGAAGGGGTTTTTAAAGGCTGACAAATGTAACTTTATTATCTCTTTCTTCAATTGAACAAAACGCCTCCTGGAAAAACAGAACATGGCTTTGTGTTTGTATTATGCATAGGAGAAATAAGGTATTCGCTACAGTTAAGCATAGATAAGCGATCAAACAATTCTTTGACGTGTCCTTTCCGTGCCATCGTGGTCCTGCTGGCAGCATTGTAAACGTGGGTTTTCTGGTTAATTGTAATCTGATGGGAAACTCCGGGCTCGCTTTTCCAAATGCAAAGGAAATGTGGATGGTGGACAATGCTGAGCAATATCAAAGCTGCTTTTGAAGGTCTGTGCCTTCTGGACCTCTTGTAGCTCAGCCTGCGCCGTAATACGCTGTTGTAAGCTCTCTGTGTACCTTGTGGGCTAGCAGCATGCTGGGCTGTACCAGGAGGAACCCGGCTAGCGGATCAAGGGAAGGTGGTACTGCCTGTTCTATGCCATTTGTGAGAACCTGGAATACTGTGTTCAGTCTTGCTCCAGGCAGAGGTTGAACTAGAGATGTTCAGATGAGATGCAAGGAAAAAAGCTGTCGCTGTGTGGGCAATTAAGGATTGTAACAGTGGCCCAGAGGGGCTGTGCAATCTCCATCCTTGGAATTTTTCAAGACCCAACCGGACAAAAGCCTGAGGAACCTGGTCTATATTCAGATTTGACGCGGCTCGGAGTAGCAGGTTGGACTAGATGTGTCCCAAGGTCCCTTGCAGCCTGCATGGTCTGTGTTTGTGTGCACAGGAGCTTACAATAATCCTGAGGAGGTGATGTTAGTAATTTCCTATGCCATTCCAGCGCAACATTACACAGGATTTGCCACTGACCGAGCATCAGGTGATTAAAAAACAGGTCTGGACATTGCTGCGATATTAAGGTTGCGAAGACCACAGCCTCTCTAATTAATGAGCAGAAGTGGGCCAGATTTTGCAGCTTGGTTTCCACTGGGATCCTGGATCTATCAGTAAAGATGAGAAGCTTGATAATTGGTTGCTCTCCTCTCCTTTCTAGTGGAAAATATTGAGCTATGTGCTTTGGTGGTGCTTTGCGAGTCATTTGTGACCTCTAGGGAAATCTGAGTCATAGACTTTAACACCCTGCTGAGTTCCTGTATTCTTATATCAGAAACTTTTAATCTCAGCAAGCCAAATGCCCCCTATGTCTAGGGGTACTCTGCTTGCATAAAGCATCTGATGTTGCACGCTGCAGCATACTGAGTATTTTATATAGGGTGGCTCAACAATTTCAGGTACTCAATTCGCTGAATGACGTGATGTCACCTGTCACTGACAGCATGATTGTGACATTTTCCCTTACTAAACAAAGTTTGCTGCTGATAAAAAGGTTAATGTTAAGTTTGATTAAATAGCTATTAGGGAAAGAGAAATATTCTCCAGTTTATCTGAGAAATACTCCTGAGTAACAAAGGAAGATAACTCATTGCTCTAGTATAGGTAGGGGGTATGAGTCATGCTTTCGAGAATAAGCCAGCAGTGCCTATCCTCTGAAGAATCCATGAAACTCTTCCAGGCTGCACAGCTCATTATTATGTGAAAGAGAACATTTATCCTGTAAAATAACTTTTTTTTTTTTTGAACACACAGGCAATTAACCAGGCAGGAGCTGGACCCTACAGTGACCTGGTAACCTGCAGAATCCCAGCGTCTGTGCCTGATGCAGTCTCTACCCTCTCCGTGCTGGAGGATGAGCACGTAGATGCCTATCAACTCTCACCCTCTGTGTGCCTTGTACTGAACTGGGAAGAACCATGCAATAACGGAGCTGAGATCACGTCATACAACATTGACCTGGGTGATGTCAGCATTCCAGTAGGAAATGTTACAAGTTACGTTATTGATAATTTGCTTCCAGAAACCTCATACCGGTGAGTACCAATTTTTTTGGTGTGGTACAGAGAGTGCTCAGCTTGATTTTACATAGGGAATGTTTATGGCATGTGGAGCGTGTCAATAAAAAAAATAAAACCGAAAAAACCCCAAACAGCCAACCTAGGGAGCATAGAAATCTGCAGTGATTCCTTTATGGAATGAGTTGTAGTAGTTCGTGTTCAAATATTGCTTGTATTCTTTCACTTTTTCCTCTTTCTTCTCTCCTTGCATTATCTCTGACCTCTCCTTCTTTTTAAGTTGCTCTGCCAAGGTAAGGTTACGCTGGTAGGTAAATAAGTAAAATAAACGGGAAATAACTAAAATCAGAATGTGACTTCTCATGTTTTTTCAGATGCTTAGCAGTACTACTCCAGGGGTTTATATTATTAACTGTATTGATCCCTGTGAGGGGACAGCAATTTGCACGCAATGAGCTTTTACTTGTATAGCTACAGCTATTTTTTGTTTCTAGCATATGGAGATTTATTAAAAGATGATCTGAATTTAAAAACAATTTCTTTATATTGCTTCCAAGTTCAAATTTCTAAGTGACATTGCCAAAATTTTATTGTTATTTTAATGTTCAGGCTTACAAGTTTTTTCCTAATTGCTAATTAAAAAAAAAAAAAAAAATGGTTCCATGCAGGCAATGAACAGCAGCACAGCAGAAGATGTGACAAAAGAAATTCTATTTTAAGTACTGTTCTAATAAAAACTGAAATCTGATTGCACTGTGGTAAAATTAGACATGGCACAGACCTTCTGTAATATTTTTCTTCTTTTACTTTGTATTCAAGGTCACGATCCTACAGGTCTTGTAGAGTTTAAATGAAAAGTTCTTTTCTCAAATTTTATCATGTACCCAGAAAAAGAGAACTTCTTGTAGCAAGTACACCAATATCTATACTAGAAGTTATTTAAAACGAGGAACATATATTGCTTGCAGTAGCTACCTGGTACAGGGGTTCCTGATCTGAATATCTAGGGTTTAAAACCATGTAATTAAAAAAAAAAAGTCATTTTATTAAAAATATATGTATATTCCTCTGTCAATCTGAAAAAAGAAGGCGAAATAGGAATTTGGTGATCCAGAACCCCTTCGTTCCAGATCACTCATATAAGTCCAGGATATGTGACTACATTATCGCTGTCTCCAGTTCTTCAGTGGCTTGTAATGCTTTGATCCTTTTTGGCAAAGGCAGTAATGAAGTATAAACTTTTTCTTGTCTCCTGCTGTGTTTACTTAAGATCCTAGTTTTATGGTCAGTTTAAGCTCGCATTGCTGTCAGAGGAAGCTGCTGCTTTCCTCCTTGGCTTGTCCCCTCCCTTGTGCCAGCAAAGTGCTATTGCACCATTTCAGACTGGGAAAACTGGTCTTGTTGAGAATTAACCATGTTTTTTACCTTGTAAATGGGTAGAGAAAAAGGAAGGCCAGCACGTCTTCTAGCAGATGTGCTGGCCTAAGCCAGTTTAAAGTATTTGTGAAAATACTGCATGTGAGTAAAGCTGCATAAGGGTTTGAGCCAATTCAGGTTGCAGTTGTCATGCTTCTGACCTCCCTCCTGTGTTCTCCCACGTTCCTCACGCTCTGCCTTGTGTCAGCACTGGTGCTTAAGTGATTTTACTCTAAGACCAGGGAACCCAACTGATTGCAGACTAATCAAAAACCTAATAAAACTAATAAGAAGTTTAAGAGTTTCTCTGTTGTCTGGCTACCCAGCTGTGGAACTGCATCATCTTTGGGCAGTCTCATACTCCCTGGTTTCTCCTCATATGTTCAAGAAAGAGTCAAAACAGCTGAAGCAGAATGAGAGCTTTGAGCTACACAGTCAAGAATGGACCATCTAAATCTTTCACGGAAGTCTTCCTTCCTCAGTCTCTTTCTTTAACTGGTTCTTGGTTGTCTACAGCTTCCTTTAGGGAAGTGGAGATATGGGATGAAAGGATGGACTGGACATTACTCTTCTTTGTAGTCATGCTGCAGTCTCGTCTGTGAAGCTCTTACTCCTGCTGCCATGAAAAGTGTTGTTACACTGAGATCATACTGGATTTTTTTTTTTTTTTTCATTCTTACTTTGTTATTTTGTAAAAAGCACCATATTAAACCACATATTTTTAGTCAGGGAGTCTGGCTGTCTCTGATCCAGATGAAAAGGCTAAAGCACAAGCATTAACTGCAACTGTTCTAAATATTGTTGTAAGACTAAGTTCCTACCAAAAGAAAAATTGTTGTGAAGAGTACAAACTAGTGCATGACTCATCAGAAGTAATAATATATGAAAGCTCTTTTCTTTCATAAAACAAAAGAAAGAAACTCCCAAATCTTGCATCTGATGCCTGTCAAGGAAGACAAGGGACTGCAGTTTAGTTGCAAAAGCACCTTATCTACAGCTTGAAGTATTTTTCTGCCAATAAAAATAGATGCACCAAAGTAGTTTTGCTACCAATCGTTAACTCTCACTGATATTTGTTCTTCAAACCTATCTTGACACCTGTCTTTCATCAGGGAACGTCTGTGCCCTGATAAATTTATCTGTAAGAAATGTGTTTATCAAGCTGTATACTAAAAGGTAGTAGGAATTTTTCGCCTCAGTGTTTTAATCGGAAGAATGTTTCAGAACATCACAGATCTTGTTCTCTAGATTTGTTTACCAGTGGTTTTTCTTTTCATGTCAACTTTGTTTAACCTAACTAGCTCTTCTCTCTCTCTCTCTCAAGTATTTATTCCCTTCTCTGTTTAAAAGCAGTGAACTTGTTTTCTTCCAGGCCTTGTTTTTCCTAGACTAAACAAGCCAAACATTACTGGATTTGAGACTCTGAACTCTCTTGCCAAAGTTTCAGCAGAATTTGAAGGAAATCAGCAAAGGCCTTGTATGTTTTAGTTGCACAGGAACTTCACTGTCAATGTTTTCGTTTGGGGGAACCCAAAATTGAAAGGAAATCTTGGTTATTATGAATCCACCAAGTCCAAAATTGAAAAGGAACATTGTTTTTCCTAGTGGTGTGATTCTAACGTATGTCCACGCTGTTGGACTTGTTACCTTAGGTCTGGCATTGCTCTGCTGCTTCCAGCTTCTGTGTGGGAATGGCCATAGAAGAGCAACTCAAGTAGACATCAAGCAAACTCCAGGCTCTGTGTGGAGGTGGACTCAAAGCTGGCTAGTTTGATGGTTTCTCCTGTCTTAGTAGCAAATCCAGCCAGCATACACAGGAAGTATTTGCATCCCAAAATACATTCAAGGCAGGAGGAACTGGGTCATGCCTCTGCTGTGCAGCTGGTGGCCAGCATAGGGCTGATTTCCAGAGGGCTTCTCCAATGTCAGACACAGCCCAGCACTCCTGTTGCAAAAAGCAGATGCCTCGCAAAAGCACTATGTAAACATCATTGCTGGTGAGCAGCTGCAGCAATATGTCTGATAGTTCTGCAGTCTTTCTGTTCTATTGACACAGCCATGAAGCTCTGGAAGCTCTGATTATAGGGTAATAATGCTTGGACTGGTTTTTTGTGAACTGATGTAACTAGAAGTGAGGTAATAGAAATCCCAATTTTCTGTTACAGTCTGTTCCCAAGCTTCGCTCAATGCTTTCCGTGGCTAATTGTGCTGCGCCGTTGATATACTTCACTACAAAACAAATTAAGATTTTTGAGTGTGTTTATTTTCTTCTGAAGTTACGTAGTTTGCAGAAATACATAGTAGCCTTATTAAATTAATAGCAACACTTAAGTTTAATTTGGTTTAGGAACCAAAGTTCTAGACATTTTAAATTTCTCAACTGTATTGAGGAAAAGATCTTCCTAGATGGAGAGAAGAACGCACATGGATGCTCAAGTTGGCAATGCTTAAGTGGGCTATAAACCAAAATTTATGCTTCAGAGTGTGAAACTAAGTCTTGTTCCAGCCCCAGAAGAGTGCAGTCTGAGTGGGGATCTGTGGGGTGGGCTTGTCCTGGGGGCTGGGTATGATTACTATCCCTTATGTTCAGGCTGGTGCTGGTGGTGGAGCATCCTGCTTCTCCTCCCTTTTGAAGCCCATGGCATTTTAACTCCCGCAGGTTTCCACGTGCACATGTATTGCAACTGGTGGCATTCCACTTATGGGAACTAGCAAATCAAACTCTTCTCATGTCAGACTCTAAGATTAATTCAAAAGTGAATTTCAGTTTGTTGGAATACTATACAAAGGATTTTGTGGCCAATCTGAAAATAGCATCCTGTTTAGAGTGTTTATTTTCCTGGGTCAAGAATATTATAAGAAAAAATGGTCTGTTAAAGATCTTTTAATGGTTTCTAAATTTGCCTGGTCTGATTTTTTTTTTTTTTTTTTTCCCCCCCCTAAATGTTTAAAAGATGCAGTGGGAAAATGTGAGAATGAATACAAGATTATTGGTCCAGGGTCTGCAGAATTAGGTACTATCCCTATATATAGTCCTTACGTTTTCAAAAAACTTCCTTTCAAATTGTGATTGTCAGATTTTAAAAGCACCTTTCCAAGATGATGTTCGGGGTATTTTAACTTAGAAACCATTAGTGAAAAAGTTGAAAGGAATTTAGGGAGTGGTTTTATTGCAAATATTTCTACATGTCTATATACTCCTTTATGCAAAAATAAAGAATTGAGCTTTCCTAGTGGCAGCTTTGTAAACAGTAATTGGTTTCCACTTAATGGTGGAAGTTATCTCACTCACTATGGCTGTGCCACCCAGCTGGGCGAGCTCAGAGTGTCGCAGGCCGGGACAGGGCTGTGAGAAAGCACCTGAGCTGGAGCAAAGATGCTGCAGTACAAGAGGTTCTCCCGCCACCGTGTGCTCTCCCTCGTCCTCCTTCCTCCCTCCTCCCTTCTCCCCTTCCCTGTGGACATTTCCAAGGCCTAATACGCATTGAGGAGATGCTGCTGTGGTTCAGAGGGAGGCAAAAGCTGAGTCTGGGTTACGCTGCCATGTGCACAGCAAACCAAAACTAGTTGTTTGTGCGTGTCTTGACAAAGCTCAGGTATTGGCAGGACCTGGGAACGATAGTGGCAATTTACAAAGAGTTTTATGGTGGTCTAATCAGCAGAAAAGCAGTAGCCACATCCAGCCGTGTTAGAGTCAAATAAATCAGCTCTTGCTTCCCCACTATCATCGTTCATCTGGGAAGATGCCTGTCTCTATTTTAAGGCTTAAGAGTTTCCATCAGTCTTACTGTGCTCCAAAGTGAGAAGATGGGGGGAGTGGGTGCATATTGTGCGTGTCAGAAGGTAGGAGCAAGAACACCAGGCAGCAGATGAAAGCAACAACAAATGTAGGAAGAGGAAGAGACACATTTTTACCATGTGCAAACACCTGGCAAGAGGAAGACAAGTAAATGCAGATGCATGTTCATGCACGTATCTGAAAAGCACATCAGCTTCTGCTTAAGAAATGTGATGTGATATTTGAGAGAGATTCGTTTCAATCAGTGCTTGTTTTCAAGTGCAGTAACTGCCATTTGGAAATGAGTTAAAGTTGTGATGCTTGAGGACAGGAGAGGCGTTGTTGTTACTGGGACTTTGGATAATACAAAATAAAACAAAAAAAGGCTATGTGCTCTAGACCGTGTTGCTGTAATCGATCTACAAAATAGCAGTAGCATTTTGTAATGTAGGTGTTGGTGTTTACGTGCATATGCTAATGGATAACCTGCCAGAATCCAGTGAAAATTCATGGAGTTTTCACTTTTTTTACTGGAAAGACCATTAAATATTAATGTAATGCCTTTTTGGTCTGAAGCAAACCAATACCATAACATGAAACAAAATCAATCCCTATGTTCATTACACTTCTTAAAATACTAGAAGAGCCTTTTGTTCATTTTAGGTCAAATGCTTGTATGCAGCAGTTGCAGAGCAGGCTCCCACTAGAACTTTCTTCCTCCCATCCACTATTTTGGAGGAAGAGGATGAAATCACCGTTGTATTGTGGTGTAAGGTGGTCAGGATGCATTTCCTGAAACCAAAAGGAAGGTTAAAAGGAAAATACAGCTCCACGCCAAGCAATACTTTACCCTTGTTAGTGGCTAGGTCAATAAGCAAAGGTTTAACCACACATTTACACGTGACTGTGTAAACACAGTGCATTTTTACAGTGTACAATTACTTTAGCTGCCTAATCGGTAGATAAGGGCCTGTTATTTTGCAATATATTTATTAATCACTTAACCCTTTTTATTCTTGAAATTGCAGAAAACACGGTTTCGGTTGAATTTTTTTTTTTTAATGGGGAATATTCGCTGGAGGATTTTTCCTTGTTCCTTTAACTCTGCCTAATCTTTTTCTAACGGTAGAGCTGAAATCTTGCTGTTCAAAGCAAAGTAATTTTGCCTATGTTGTTTATATGAACTCACATCACTTTATATACTTCAGTCAAAGTAAGTAGCTATGCCAACCAAAGACAGTTCTATTTATCTTCTGCTTACTCTGAAGCAAGCAGTCATGGGTGTATACCAGGTTCTGTTCTTCTCCCTTCGCCCCCTACCACCTTCCCCAGGGACTTTTGGCTTCTTGGTGGCTGATAGTTTTAAGAAGCAACACTTCTTGTAGAGAGTCTTTTCCCATGAGAAAATACTAAGCTGCTGTGCACAAGATTTCCAAAGTAAATGGCATCTGTCCAGCTATCTAAACTAGGCTGAACTATCTAAAAAACCTAATTAGTTCTCCCATCCTGTTTTCTCTTGTTTTCATTTTGATTTAACAAACTTTTGAAACCTTTCAGGCTCGTCTGTACCTATATATTTCTGTTTACACAGTCCTCAAAGCTCTTCAAAATTGCATATTTCACATTTTCGTTCTGGTGGTGTTGTTGATGTTACCATAGTAAAAGACTGCTACTCTTCACTCGTTCCTAGAAGCAGATTCTCGTTGTGCAAATTATTAAACTAAGGTGCAGACACATAAGTGAAGGTGACAAAGCAGAAGCCAGGAGTCATTATCTTAAAGAAATAGAATTTAGAAGACTGGCTCAGTCTTAAGAATATTTCCAAATTAAAACTTCTACAATGAAGTAGGTGGTCTGCTTTTCTCTTCTTCTAAACGTCCTTAATGCGATTCAAATGGCTTGAGCTTTTGTGCGAGTGAGAGTCACTTGTGAGAGTGACTTGAGTCGAGCTTCTGTTTGATCTAATAGGTCGTTCACTGATGGTTAATATTTCCACAGCTTCTGTAAGACGTGCAGAAGGTTTGTGGATTTAACCTTCTTGGTTAGCTCTTCCCAGTAGTTTCATGTACTTCAGTAGCGTGCTTTGTGAGACACTGCGCACGCTGCATGGGGATGGGTTTCTTTGCAGTGACAGCAATGCTTTCACTTAATGATTTCACCTAAGTTACTCCATGACCTGTGTGAGACAACCACAACACGCTTCTGCATTTTGTTTATTCGCAGTTACACACTTCGTGTTTTCCAGGCTGCACTTGTATCTGTGCTGCTGTCCCTTGTTGATGCGTTGATGCTGTAGGGCTCTCCGATTGCTTACCCAAATCTCCCCCCTGCCTTTGCCTTTTACTGCGTTTCTTGATATCTTTACTGCAGCTCTTACAATATAAACAAGATGATAATACTTGTTATGTTTACAGAGCCTTTTATTTTGCCAAAGCAAAGCACTGGTAGCTGGGAGTGGGCACTGTTAGTGACAGAGTAGTGAGGACCAGAAGGCTGATTTGGTTTTTGAGACTTCTTGTACTGAGAATCTCATGAAAGCACTTTATTTAACATTTACCTTTTTGTTGTTCGTTTTAGGATCAGGATCCAGGCTGTCAACGAAATTGGAGCTGGACCATTTAGCCACTTTATTAAAGCAAAAACCAGGCCATTACCACCCTTACCTCCTCGGTTAGAATGTGCTGCAGCAGGTCCTCAGAGCCTGAAGCTGAAATGGGGAGACAGCAGTTCCAAGCTTCACACTACCGATGACATGGTCTATATCTTGCAGATAGAAGACAGAAATAAGAGGTAAGAGATGTGAATCTGTTCCTTGTGTTAATTAAAAATAATTTCTGATCATCATAATGCAGTTGTGAATCACTGTAAGAAAAATGCTGTTTTCATGATTAATTCATACCTAAAAATATATGCAGAATACTGGTTTAATAGGGATTTCTGTGCCTGTAGTCTAACTGAGCAAATTATGTGACAAAGCTGTTAAAAGTTATTCTAGAACAACCAAAATCAGTGCTGTACTGTTGAAATTTTAGCAAAACTCTGGCCCCTCTGCCAATAAAAGTTAATACCAAGTTTCATGGTCATAGTGCTTTACCCTTTGGAAGATACAAAACAAAGATATTGCACCCAATGTGCTGTGTGTATTAATAGAACAAGCGGTTACAAAATCAAAGGTCTAGGAAAGGCAAAACTGAGCAGAAGAAGGTTTTTTGGGCAACATGATGATCAGGATTTTACAGCTCTAATATTTTGTGATGAGATATATTCAGTAAACAAAAACGAAGGAAAGAAAGACAGTATGTCAGTGTTGCCTAACAGTCCGAGCTCTTCAATGAATACGTAATCATAGATGGCTCATAATTTGCTAAGAAACACTCTCAACTAGTTTAATTAGGGAAAATAACTGACGTATCAAGTAGATAATCCTTAGAGACCTTCAGTACAGACCATAATTTGGTGTAAATTAGCATGATTCCTTTAATTTAAATAGAGCTGTGCTGAGTTTATGCCAGCTAAAAATCTGGCCCAAAAGCTCTAATTGTAAGTAATAAAACCACCATGAATAATGCCTAAATACCTCCCAGTATCTCAACTGTAGTGATGCAGAGAGGGTACATGCTCCCCTGTATTAATACTGAGAGGTGTCCAATGAATATAAATGCCCATTTGAAAGTCTGCCTGATAAAAACAGTTTCTTCAGAGTGCAGTGATGCTTGGCAGGAGCCCATCACCTGCAGCAGCGTGTGATCAAGTCAGCTCTAAAGAAACATCCAGCAGGCTTCTTTTGTTTGCTTTCATGTAGCACTGCAGGTAGGATGGTGAAGAACTGTAGGTTGTTTTAAACCTGTTTTTCTGTTGGAGAAAACAACAAGTTTCCTTGTAAGAATAAAATATATTATGTTACCTGGCAGCGGAGAAGGAAAGCTTTTTCCCCTTTGCTTTTTGCACAAGGATTTAACACCATCCTTTGTTTTTGAACCGTTTTCCCACTGCAAATGGTCTCTTAAGAGCTGTTAATTAGGAGGAATTTGAACTTTAAGTTTCTCTTGAGCTTCTGAAGATGCAAAGAAACTACTCATCTACATTGCACTGTCTCCTCCTGCTTGAACAGAGTCCTTGCATGAAATGGCTTCCTTTGGTGGTTCAGTTTGTAGCAATTAGTTCAGATAATACCTGAAATGAGCCGTAGCCCTGAGCCCTCTGGCTGAAGCGCATACCAGCATGGGCACAGCAGAGGAGTAGAACGGGTGCTCTGTCATCTGTGCCGGGTGCTGTGTTTGAGAACAGTTGGAGCTGGCAGGTCTTGGCAGTAAGATCTGTTTATTTGTTCCCTATCTGACAGTCCCCTTTTTCTCCCTATTGTGTGCATCGATCACAATGAGAGATGTTCCCGAATGGATATGGCATTGAAGTTTTGTGCATTCAGGAGAACTATCATTCCTAATGAACAGAGAATGACAGCCCAGACATGAATTGGTAGAAACAGCAGTTAGATACAGAGGTAGGAGTCCTCTCTTAGACCATTTCCATAAAATAAACGCCATCGTGACTGAGGTGTCACTCACTTGTGTGTATGCTTGTGAGAAGTATTGGAACATGGTTCTGTGAGCATCTTTGCAGTGCTTGAACAGGCTGGTGCAGGTAAACTGTGGACATCTAATGGAATAATTCAATAGAATAGAATATTTCAGTTGGAAGGAACCTACAATGATCATCTAGTCCAACTACCTGACCAATTCAGGGCTGACCAGAAGCTGAAGCATGTTATTAAGGGCATCATCCAACTGCCTCATAAACAGTGACAGCCTTGCGGCGTCGACCACCTCTCTAGGCAGCCAATCTCTGAAAAAATGACACGGAATAAATGATCTGGAAGGATGTTTTGCAGTCTTTTATGGTCTGAAAGGGTTGCAGGAAGGTTCCATGGTGTCCCCTCCATTGAGAGAAGAGACAGCACCTGACTCGGGGGAAGAGGCTGTGGCGTAAACATGGATAACTAAAAATTGGCCTCTGTCATATCCTTAGTCTTTCAGAAGATGTTGTTACACTATTCCCGGAGACATCTGAAATTACTTCTAACAGCTTTATATTGAAATCCCTCAACTCAGTATTACAATTTTCCCTTCTTCAGTGAATCTGAGCCTGCGGTTTCCTTACTGTATTGTTCCTTACTGTATTGTTCCTTACTGTATTGTTCCTTACTGTATTGTTCCTTACTGATGAGGTTTAAAATAGGAGTTGTCTTTAAAATGCCATTGAAGCATTTTCACAAACAAATACAAAGATGGGCACATTTTTTTTAAAAAAAATGAAAGTTGTCAGTAAATCAGACTCTGACCCTGATAGCTTTAGTGGCCTTTTTGTAAAGATTCAGCTCCGGTTTTACGCAGTGATAGTCAGCCAGTGCTCTTGAATGTGTCCTGGTCATTAAGAATGGTTTTAACTTTTCCGTGCTGTAATGAGGTATAATAGGCCAGTTGTTGGAGACTAAATGTTTCATTGATTGCAAGACCTGTGGAACAGAATACTTGGAAATCTCCTGACACTGGTTAATGTAGGGGCTTGAAAAGGTGTGCACATCAGAAATGTACCTGCTTTAGCTCTCGCTTGCTCTTCAGTGTGTGACATTTAGGAAGATCAAATTAGCATCTCTTGTCCTTTCAGTTATGTGTAGCGTTAAGTGGAAATGAAGAAAAACCTGTCTCTAGAAAGCACAGTACATGGGAACGTTAGTTGAGAATAGTTGACCTTAATGTGAAGAGGACTATAAAATTTCTTTCTTTTTTAAATAAACTGTCAGTTGTGACTTCATTTCCTAACTCTAGTCATGTCAAGAAAGTAATGTTGATCAAGTTGTATTATTTTCCAGAATACTGTGGGTTTTTCCTCTCCAAGTGAAACAAATGAACCTAATTATAGTAATGCTTTTGATTTTTTTTTTTTTCCTTGCGCTGGTAATTAGTCTTTAGTTGTTCCTACAACTAATTATACCTCTTAGTGTCTTAAAATGCTTACATTAGCCAGTCTGAAAGAAAGAACTAGCAAGTGCATTATTAGTAGGTCATTTATCAGTTACTCGTGTTTCTCTTAGATGAGCATATGTTGCAGTTTAGTCGAATTCTAAAAATATATATAATTACCGGTGGGAAGGCTGGCTAAGAAGCAACATAATCATATTCTTTAAAAATATCAATGAAGGATCGTTGACAATTCTTAGTAAGTCTGCTTTTCTAAGTGAATTGTAAGAGGTGGTGTTTACTGACGTTCTAAACTGTAATTGCTTTTGCTGTGGTTATTTACGGAATAAATTCTTTATGACCCCATATCACTGATTAAACAGTAGTAGTAGTTACCTGTCATATGATGAAAGACTATTTATGTGGGTATTAAACTGTTTTAAAATACTTTGCTGAACTATGCAAGCTTGCCATTTAAGGAGATATTATTCTTCAATATAAAATGAAAAACAGATCGCAAAATAGAACTTGACTAATGACTATATTAATTGGGCGCAGTCATCATGCACACACTGTTTTTCTGGTTGGGATATGCGTGTCCCAAAGGCCGTAGCCATACATCGATGTAGTCCTGGGAACTTTAGCAACTCCAAGGGAGGAATAACATTTGCACCCGAATGACATAATCCCTTGAATTGATTTCTTCTACTTGGAGAATTTTGCCTTAACTTTCAGGAGCCATCACCCCTCACATTCCTCATCCCAGGAGTGCCTGTTATCATGGTGCAGGCAGCAGAAGACACCTGAGCTGGAAGCTTGGTAGGCTCTCCATTGCCTTTCAGTGGCTCAGTTGTCTTTCCTCACTCCTGTTTGGTAGGGTGTGAACAGGGGAGACGTGCAAGTTTTTCCCAGTATCCAAGGGAGGTGTGTCGTCCCATGCATTTTAGTGCCTGCTAACAAAGATATTAGTGATGGGCCTGGCAGTCCTGTCTCGTTCAGTTGTGTGGTAAGCTATTTCACTGTTTATAGAAAGCCTACAAGAAAGAGAGAAAAGTATATTCTAAAAATCTACACCAGTATTTTCCAAGGTGAGAGCAACCAAAAAGCGCTTGTCAGGAGGTGTTTTCCAAAGAAAATTAAAGTGTGCTTTGAAGAGTAGACAGTAAAACCAGTGCAGAGATGCAGATGGGCTCTTTTTTTGTGCAGAAGCGTTCAGTTTTATGAAGCTTCTAGCTCTTCCAGTGATTTCCCCCACCCTTCTGTCGTCTTCATGCAGTGGTGCTGGCAACCTTTTCTCCCCAAGCATGCTGAAGCTGTATATAGCAGAAGAAACTGTTTTCTCTTCCTTCTAGCGCGGTTTCTGTAACCTAGTTACTCCTTGAAGAAGTATTACAAACAGGAGAGAAACGTGCAAGTGAAATGGAGACCATCTGTCACAGTGTCCGGTGCAGTTTCCCTGTCTGTAGAAGTGCAATATCATCTGTGATGGTTTGATCTAGGCACCAGTCTTTGCAGAACGATCAGTGCCAAGTACAGTCTCTGTGTGTTAGGAAGTGGTCATATGTACGAGCCTCGACATGTATGTTTGCTCTGCATTAACATGAAGGAAGGTAGAATAGAAACACAGAGGGATAAATGGCTAAATGTGCTGCCTTTGCCTGATGACTAGCATAAGCATCATCTGCTTACTGCAAGTTTCAAGCAGCCTAGTTAAAAATTTGTTTACGCTTATGATTTGATCAAGACAATTTACACCCATTTTAGCAGCAATTACTGATATGTATCAGGCCTACTGGCTTGTGAAATTCTATTAAAATATAAAATCAGATAAATTAACATATCCTTGAAAAAACCTGCAGGAAAAGTCATATTCATGTTGGGTAAAACAATGGTGAAAGGAAATTAAGAATGAGTGCCAAGACATATGGCATGCTACAGTTTACTCTTCAAGCCTGGCTAAATAGGAAGTTAACATTCAGGAAAGTCTTCCAGGTAGTCTGTCTTCGCTTCATATTGCTCTATTGTGTAAATTAGTATTGCTGTTAGCAGTAATTATATTTGTATTAGGAGCATTCAGATCAGCTACTTTGGGCTTTTGGCAGTAAGCACTGTGGAAGTGAAGAAGAGGAAGAACCGTTCCAAGTGTAAAAAGCTTAACTTGTTAATAATGCATTTCAGCTCTGTTCCTAGAAACAGGAGTAAACCAACGTTTTTAGTAGGTACGAGTTAACTGTATGTGCATCATCTTTTGAGACAAAGTGAAGTGTGAGAAAAACATGTTAAATATTTGAGATGAGACGTTTCAACTATTAGGAACTAGTGAGACACAGAATTAGGTGCTATTCCATCTAATTCTGTTCCATCTGATGCTATTCAAAGAAACCCTGGTTTGGTGGGAAATTTAGTAGTTAACTACATGGAAGCACATTGGACCGATTTTCTGATCGGTGTACAACTGCAGGTACTTCAGACTTTGTGGGTGTGACTGAATATTCCGGACGGCAGACCGTAAATAAGAGCAGCACCTAGACCAGAGATTGTCAGTGCAATGAATGCTATTTTCTGCACATCTCTAACAACCTCGTAAGAAAAATAATGCCTTAATCAGAGTAACAACTGTTTAATAGCTAAAGGGGTAATGGGGTTCAGCTTAGAGCAACAGGATTACGTTGGCCACTTTACCAAGAGCACATCTTTAGGTTCCAACTTTATTTTGCTGAAGTTGGTAAACTGGCGACTACATTTGGCTTCCTTAGCGAGCCTTGCCAAAACAGATTACTGAGACTGTCATGTCAGTAAATAGTTGTGAACACGACGTGCTGAATGAGTTTTGTTTCAAGGTTCATAGATACTGTTAGTTGCTGCCATACTGGGAAAGTGGATTGTCATGCTGCACAAGGAAGATAAAAATGTACATGGCTGTGAGAGCAGTAGTTTGCTACCACTGAAGTGTGTTTTGTTCTCTTTTGGTTTTAGCTTTAAGCTCTCCCTTATTTATACTTACTGTTAATTATTAACACATTCCCATTGCAAGCCATGGTATTGGTAGCTGCCTAGTAATCTAATTCTTGCTGACTGTGTAGTTTCAACAAGCCTAATTTCTCCCAGATCTTCCATTCAAATGCTGTTAATTCAGTATTGTCCTTCCTATCTGTTCCTTGGCCTCTGGTGTGGCTGCCCACAGGAATCATCTGTCAGGCACTTTGCTGATCTGTCTTCCATTCCTCCTGGATGTGCCTAGAAGCTCCTTCCAAAACAGTAATTTTTCTTGCTATGGGGGAGCTTCTGTAGGTTAAGGCATCTCCATTTTCAATAATTCCAGACATCTTGACAAGTGACTGTCTCTGGTAAATATGGATTGTGTGCTCAGATTCAACAGCAGATGAGAGATGATCTAGTAGAAGCAAGATAAAAATCCATTTTTGGCCGCAAGTACTCTTTGTCTAGCCTGCAGACATGCTAGGTGATTAAGTGAAGAAAACAAAACTCTTCCCATCTGACTGTTATCGCTTCTCTTCCTGCCTTTTTCTGCTCTCCACTTTTGTAAGTATAAGGAACGAAATGTTGCCTCTTTTGGTGGTCCTGCTATTATTATATGCCTATAAACAAAAATTATATTGGCAGTCCATTGTGGAGGCTGGTTTCTAAACTTATTTAAATTATGAACAAGCAGACGTTATAAGCTTTCTGAAAGGTATCTTCTAGAAAATAGATCTTCAGATCAGAGGGGCCACAGCATCCCGTCTGTGTGGTCCACACCTCATTTTAGGACTGGAAGTCAGGGTTGAGGGAGGTTGTGGGAGCACAAAACTCTTTTGGGAACCCCTTGCCCAGGTGTTTGCCTTCCTTCAGCGCCTACCTGCAAAAGGACATGCCAAAGAGTGCTTTGGAAAGGTTCCCCAAAGCTGAAAAGGTTGGGTCAGCCTGGTACTGGTTATAGGAGCACTGATGGGTGTGGGGATGGGGGATGCTGCAGACATCAAGCTCTTCTCTTTGAGCTGAACATTTTAAAATACAGCAGAAATTTAAAAAAATGTGCGTTGACTTTAATCCTGTATCTCTGAATTGGATGTTTTTTTGTTTTGAAGCTTTGCTTTCCTTGGTGCCACCTCATAGTGTAGGAAGCTGCTGGTGGGAAAAGAAAATCATGTAAATCAGTGACTGTTTGATAATGTTTTTTTAACAAAATAGTGGAATAGCCTAAGAAAGTAGGTAGGGGCTATAATTGTGCAGATAACAGGGATGTTGTGATAATAATACTAAAAGAGCCATTGGTTTGTGAAATTCAGGCACTTTAGTTTCTAACTATGCAGTTGCCCATATATGCTGAAATGAAGCCTCAGGTCGCCATGTCAGAGCAGTGCTGTATTAATGATTTCTCTCCAGTCAAAACTCTGCAGATGACCATCTTTTTCTGCGAGGCAGTAACAGAATCATTCAAATGGCTATTTCAGCCTTTGTGCCTTGGTTCAAGATTGCTGTCTTATTTAGTGCTGTACAGTAGATTTTCTTTCAAATTAAATTGGAAGGACAAACGGGTTACTAAAATATAAGCAAAACCTAAGAGTTTGACAGGGAACCTGCTGATTAGAATGTGCTGAGAACTAATGAGCAGAGGTAGAGCGAGTGCATTCGTATTCCTCTGCTCGACTGGAAGTGACTGAAGTGGAGGAAACAAAATAGCTGCAACATGTAAAACATTTCCAAGAAGATCTTCACTGAGAATAAAAAAGGTATTGATGAAAAACTAACAGCGGTGGTGTCTCCCAAACAGTTGTTCTAGGACATTGTGTTCTCTCTCCTTCACTGTGTGTAGGTAAATGAATGATCCGTGACTGACATGAGAATGTCTGGGAAGGGGGGAGAATTGGGATCGCTCGAGTGAGATGAGGGGGAGCTGGCCTCTGGGGAGTGTCTCCATCCCTGGAGAAAGTTGCTTTCTTTTCATTTTCTGCTGTTAATTTAGCGGAGAGGAGAGGCAGCACTGCAGCATGTTAAATTTGAATAGTACAGATTTGCTTGTGGATGGTTCAAACTTTAAAAAATAATGCAACTGTACTGAGAATGCCATTAACCCTCAGAGGTAGTCTTTTTTTCAAAGGCAGGGTACCAGTTTAAGGTATGTAGTCTACTGTCTTTTAAATTCAGCTGGGCAAACCTCTGAGAATTGAAAATTTCTTGGTGCTTATTTAGCACACTTTAAGGATTTACGTGAAAGCAGGTAGAGGTTAGAGAATGAAAATGTCTTGGCTGAGACACACTTGAGCATGTTTTGTGTTTTGTTTTTGTGTGGTTTGGAAGGGAAAAGTGATGAAGAAATAAGAAATCAAAGTGTAAACACTTGTATTTCCGTAAGCGTATTTCTATGTAGGAACTGGAACACTTTTGACTTGTTTAAACCACTTGGGTCCCCATTCTATCCCCACAGTTTTACTATTACAACTGTATTAACATAACATTGGACCAGCTAGGGAACTAATCAGAATAAGACTGTCCTACTTAGAGAGATAATTAACCTCTATCAGTTCTCAAATCCCATTCACCTTCTAGCCCTATCAACACTTGTCCTGAAGGAGCAGTGTGGGGATGGGAACAGCCAGCTCGGGGAAGTTGGGGCAGGCTTAGCTGCCATACCTCCTAAAGGACCTTCACTGCGAACATCAGCATATTAGTATTTGGGTGCGATTTCGCTGAAGTTTAAACTTAACTTTTTCAACATTGCAGCTAAAAACCACATCCATTTTGATTGAAGGGACAAGAAGCAGCAATTTGTCAAGCTGTAGTATTTCAGTCGTGTTCAACCGTGTGCCCGTCCCTCAGCACCAGCCCGGCCACGCAGGGAAGAGGGATGGAGGGGGCTCTGTTAAGCCACGCGCCTGCCTCCTCTACGAGTTTCTCAGCTCCCAGCTGCACTGATGTGCAAGTTGTGTTGCTGCCCTGTGGAGACCGGGACTTGTGTCTTCTCACATTCAATTTATGAATGGTGTAAAGCTCTGTTGGATAAGTGGGATGCAGAAAAAAAACCACCCCCACAATGTAGTTCAGCTATCGCCCTGAAAAGGCAGAAAGATTTTTGATAGCTGTGCTTTGTTAATGACCGTGCTTATGGCATCCCACAACATCTGAGAAAGAAAACTCATTGTGCGTGTTCAGATGGAGAACTGAGGAAAGGCTGGAAGAAGGTGAGAGGGAGATAGAGAACATGGGAGCTTTTCCATATCTTTTAAATGCGTAAGGAATTGAGTCCTTGCAAACAAGCTCAAAGCTGGCTTGTTCTTAAGAAAAAGTACGGAACAGGGCCTGGATAAAGCACAGGGGGCAATGTCAGGCTTGCCAAGAAGTCAAAGATATATAGACCTCATATTTAAATGTGCTTTTTAAATTAGATTTAAATCTAAATCTTTAGATTTAAAAAATGAACTTGCAATGATACGAACAAATTATCTTTCTTTAGGCAATTTTTAATGTATGCAGACATCACAGTGCAATCGCACTGATAGCAGTCCTTCAGCAGAAAGCCTAGGAGATTGAGAAAAGATTGTAGGGTATATTGCTCCAAGTCTATAGCTGTCTATGTCAAATAACTAGACTATTTTTAAAAATAACAGAAATAATTTTGGAGGAATATAAAGTCACTTTAGACATGAGGAAAATACTACATTACTATCAGAAAATCACTAGTATTTTGAAGGTTGAAATGTTTCATCTTCATATGTTTCTTACATCATGATCTGCATCTTCAAACACAATTACAAAGCATTATTGTCATAGTGAAGGCTAATAGCAGCTGAATTTGATTGACCTGGTAATCAGCCTTTCTTCTTCCAAAATTGGGAGCTCTTTCTTCAAAGGTGGTTGGATCTCAGAAGTTTAAGTGTGCTTCCATTACAGTCCTGTGTATCGAACGTGGATGCAAGCTTTTCTGTAATGTTTTTTTGCTTTCATTACAGGTGTTTTTTGAAATAGAAAAGTAAAAAGGGGTAGACATGGAAACCAACTGGAAGTATTAGTCCAGCTCCCAAATGATAGGAGGAGCTCAGGTGTTTTGTCAGATCACTATTCATAACACTGAAAACCTCAGTCGTATTCAAAAGATGGAGGCGTAATTTGAGGGCTAAGTCATTGGTGTTCACCATATAAATATGTCTAGCAAGTATACCATAAAGCCAAACTGGGGTATGGGTGTGCTTGTCTGTTAGCTGGTAAGGTGTGTTTAGCCTCCCTTGGCTCTATGGCTCCACGGACGATTGCAAAGAGTCTAAAATACTGCATTGCATCTTTTTTTGCTCTCTGTTATCCTTGGATCAGGGTCAGAGACCAAGTCTCTTGCACTACAATGAGTGCTGCAGTGGTTTCTGAGCCAGCTGCCTGATTGAGGGACAAGAAGGGGAGAGGGAGAGAGACAGTAGTCTTGCCTCTTCAGTCTTAATACTGTCCTAAATACATGTGCTTTGTTCATCATGCAGTGAATCCCAAGAGATTTTGTTCCATGAGAACAGGTAGTCATTTGAAACGTGACGTAGCTGCTTACGTGAGCCTCAGACCTGTGGGGTAGCAGGCAGTCCTTAAAACTGGAACTGGAACTTGGTGGGGGTAGTAAGTCACATTAGTCCTCAGAGTACATTTCCAGCAATTTAAATTACCTGAACATTTCTTTTTATTACAGATCTCTCTGTTTGTGCTTCCGTGGATTTCAATCATAATGTAATATGAATTGATTTCTGTCCCTGAGAGCTAGTGATAGACCCAGTTTCTTTGAAGTGCTGAAATTGGTTATACTGTGAATCTCATGCAAAGCCAAAGGATAAAGCTAGCACCTGGATAAGAAGGTCAAAAACAAGTCTCTTTTTTAGCTTCCTGGTGATTTAAAATCTGCTAAAATGGTTAAGATATTTGAATAAGTGTACTAAATCATAAAAAAAAAAAAATAAAAAAAATATGTGATCCTCTGTGGTGAATGCTATGTTCTCCAGACTCAGGACTGTTGCAAGTAAGACCCTATTCCCCCATGGAGGCTAAGCCAATTGATGCAAGATACTGGGTGCTTCCTCTTTATTTACCATTGTCCCCCTTCTGCCCAACACCCGGGGAGTCAGCACCTCAGTTAGAAATTGCTGGCTAACATATGACTATTACTGAGAAGCATTTATCTGAGCAGAGCAATTGAAAATAAGTCAGATTCTCTCCAGCAACTGTACTTTTTTTTTTTTTCCTTAAGATTAAGCGACATTGATTTTTTGTTCTGCATTACATGGTTGGACAAGTTTGTGTGTGCTGATGTTTGGTCTTGTCAGTGGAAGTATTTTGGAAGTCACTTCTTCAGTGTTGTGTCTCTGTCTTCTTCTCAGCCTGCTTTTGAGCAGAGCTGTTAGTATGAGCATCCCCCAGAGCTCCAAAGGGCATCCTTTTCCACCCTCCGTATCCCCCTCACTGTTCTTGTACTTGCCCTGTGCCTTTTCACGCCTTGTTCACCATGTGTTCTCTCTGAGGAAGCTGTCTTCAGTCTGTGAACTCTTCAAAACCAAGAAGGGTGTAATATATTACACATATATTACACAATCTGTGTGTCCTGATTTAAATACAGTTCCTGTGGCTTCAGATGGCACAGAGGAGGATAAGATGTGGTCTTTGGGTCTTAATGTGTGACTGAAGTCCAAATCAAGCAGTAAAGGATTCAAAGTATTAATCTTGTTTTTAACATACTTCTAAACCAGCAGCACACACGATGTATTGTAACAGAACACAGGTTGAATCCGTTTTGATTTCAAGGTAGTAGGAAATGCATTGACAGATGTTTTTCCTGATAATTAACATAATCATTGTGTAAGGTAAGCATTAGATGCAAAAGAGACAATGAACCTCTCCTTTCCCTAACCTACTGATCATTGTTAGTGTGTTAATAACATGCCAATTTCATGCTTTAAGAGCTCTGCAAAGCACGATGTGACAGTTTCCACAATATGGATACCTTGCGCTGGTACATGTAGTAACCACATGTTCTCATTTTTATTGTCTCCAGGTTTATTCCGATTTATAGAGGACCAAGTCATACGTACAAGATACAAAGGCTGACAGAATCCACTTGTTACTCCTTCAGAATACAGGCGGTCAATGATGCTGGGGAGGGACCTTTCTCAGAAATATGTACCTTCTGCACAACTAAGTCAGTCCCACCTGCAATCAAAGGTGTGTAATAGATGTTTTTATGTGTACGTAAGTAACGTAATTATTTAAGTGATTGGCAAGTATGCAGTGTGTTTGTAAGGGTTAACATACATACGCAATAACACATGTGGAAAATCAGTTTGTGCTGCTTGTATATTTCTGTGAATTGTGAAGTTACGTTACAGTGGGAAGCTAGATTATCACCAAAAAAAACCAAAATCGTGTGAACAATATAAATGTTATACCAACCGCTGTTGTTATACATAAACTGTTTAAATGCTGCTGCTAGCAATAATGTTTACCAGGGGATTGGTCTGGATTACTGCAGCCCTTCTCTAAGGGATGTAACAGCTGCAGTATATATGCGTACGTACCAACGTAGGCATTAGTAAAGTTTAATGTTGGTTTTAGTTGTGTAGGTGATGTTCAGTGTAGAACTTCAGAGTTTATTTTTCCTTTAATATATAAAATTGATTATGATAGTTCACATACATAAAGCATATTGGATTTAGAACTCAGCTAGCATGTGTTCTGCTAGAAGAACAAAAGGCCCTGGGTTTTGGCATTTGCTTCAGTGCTGTTTCTGGAAGAAGATACACTCTGTTCGGTGTAAAGTTCGAGGGTAAATGTTCTTACCCAACGGTGAATTGCCGTGATTCACTCTATTATGCAGTTGAGAGATGCTACCCAGCAAAGCAAAGGCAGCTCAGGCTAGGTGAGCCAGGCTGGCGTAGGTGACGGGAGCAGGGAGGGTGTGCTTCACAGCTTCAGCATCTGCAAGGTGTCGGAGTGCCTGGGCACAGGCACGTGTCACTTGCGGGTGCCGAGTCCCTGATGCCATTGCTTCTCTGAACTGCGCTAAGTGGATAAAACTAGCGCAGGGATGCCAGCGTGCACGGTGGTCGGGCTTTCGTTTTGTGGGACAGAAATCCGTTTTATTAAATTCAGAGCTCACCTAGGTTTTTGTTTTGAACTCCCTGCCTACCTGTTTAATTCCTGTTAAATATGACTCACACCCTCGACTGAATATCAGGCAGTTAAGATACAGTGCAAATAGCAGGTCGTGTGTGGGCTGGGACCACAGGTACATGACAAAACACTGGTTGTAACAAAGAAAAGGGCACAACAAAAACTGCGCTAGTGAACGCTGCCACGGGGAGGTAATGCTATAGGGAAAAGAGATCTGTTGAGGCAAAATGATGGTGTTGGTTCCCTTCGGTGTTCGGAGCAATACAAAGGAGCGTACGTGATAAACTTAGTACAGCTTTTCATGTGTCAGGAGCACATGTTTATTCTCCTGTAAAGTATCCTAATTACTCACTGAGTGATGCCAACCCTAAAATATTATTGTTAATGGCAGTGTTTTGTAAGCGTCAAACAAAAATCTACATGTATCGGGGTGAGGGATGGAAGGAGGAGGGAAAATAATTGAGAGTGTTGTCAGCTGAGATGAAGGTGTCTATTATCAGTCTCTCAGCACTGGCAGATGTGCAGGGAGAAGCAAATGGATATTGATTACATTTGGGTCTGCGTTTGATTCCTGTGTTCGTCTTGGGTGGTAACGAATTAGTCTAAAATTCATGTAATGTATGCGGCAGCAGCAGCATTTGTTTCTTTGATAGACTCTCCTGTTGACTGTTTTCGTAGGGTTGGGAATCTAGATTGCCTTTAACAAGCTCATGTCCTTGCACGTGCGCGCGTTAACCACTTGGTAAAGTGTTCAGTGTCGTCGTTTCCCCCAGTTTTGCTTGTTCTGGTTGTGTGCTTGCTTGCTCTGCCTGATCAAGAGGTTGGACCCTGGATGCTCTCGCAGTTGTGTTGATGCCTTCCAGTGGCAGATGCTTAGTTGTACGTACAAACGTGCTGCCGCTGTTGGTGCTCTGCTCGCCTCACCTGCAAGCTTGCTGTCGGGCATAGGGCCGCATCTTCTGGCTTCCAGCTGGTGAGACATCCTCTCCCACGGAAAACAGCTTTGTAACAGCTGACAAATTGAATTTCTCCGGAGTTCTAGTGAAAGCACTAGTCTAAGCCTAGCTAGAAGTAGCAGGTCTGATCATCTGAATGTCAGGCTCAGAATTAGATAGGAGTCCAGGTCTTTGAAACTGTACTTGTACTTTTGCTTCCCAGGCTGGACTTAATCTCTAATTATATTATTTAGCTTCCCTTCTTGCATTCCTTCTCCTGTTTTTCCTGAATTAAATGTTTGATGTTATTCCACTCTTTCGATGATGTGTAGCATGGAAGGAATATGCAGGTGTCTCCACTGCCACGGGTGTTTGCTCAGAACTTGACAAAATTGCTGCTTTTATTAATATCAGGGTAATTTGTGTGTTGGCTTCTGCTTCAAAAAGATCAGTGCACAGCATTGCAATTGAATTTTAAAAGTTCAAAGTTTTCTGTCACACCCACTCCCCCTTTCTAGCGGCTCACACAGCTGACAGATGAGAAATGCTCTAACACCTTACTGTCCTTCTGCAGAAGCGATCTGGGTCCTACAGTGAACTTCTTAGGAGCTTGTTAATCAGCTCTAAGTGTCACCCAATTTTCTGTGGATAGTGTTTGTTACTGTTTAATACTACAAGAATCCTGAACTGATGAATCAGGCAAGACTGTCCTGAAATAAATGAGACTTTTGAGTGACTTGAGTTTTACGTCTTTCATCCAGTGGTGATGGCAATTTGATTTTTTGGCCACATAAATACAGTACAGATTACGTGCTACTAACCCCTGTGATGTCCCAAAGTTCTCTTTTTAAAATGCTCTCATATATATTACAGTCCATGTAAAATGAGTATGATTTCAATGCAATCTTGATATTAAACGTTAACACATTTCATTTTGTTGTAGCCCCTCGAGTGACACAGCTGGGAGGAAATGCCTGTGAAATTACCTGGGAAACGGTCCCACCCATGAAGGGCGATCCTGTTGGTTATGTTCTGCAGGTACTGGTTGGAAGAGAATCTGAATACAAGCAGGTAGGAAAATGGTCTTGTTTTGATACTGCTATATTAGTGATATAATAGAAATGTTTTTGAACATTCGTTGTGCTGCTTCTTTCTACTGTATTGGATTACACCCTGTGGTGATGTGTCAGGTGAACTTTGGTAAAGGCTGAGTCAAAATGAAGGGCTGTAATAGGTTGTTTTCTCCCCCAAGGGAGTGTATAGAACATTGTTACCTTACTGGAGTGATTTGCAACCTGTCCGTAGTTAATCACTGTTTCTAACTGAACTAACCTTTGGAAAGTTACAGTTCTGTCCACCCATGCTTTCTTCTGAACTGGCTGGTGCTAACCATTGTCTGCAGATGAGAAGATGAAGTAGGTAGATGATCTTCCTCGTTCACTAAGCCAGTTCCAAGACTCTTCATCAAGGATTTCAGTCAAGTACACAACTTTTAACTGGTTTGTTCAGCCATCCTATTCCTGTCTGAGGTTTCGATGTGTAACTGCTGTCTATCAGCTGCCCCGCAGAAAGCTGTGTCCGTTCTTGCACTGTGGGAGCAAAGTGAGTGAAGTATGACTGGTTCTTCTTTCCTTGTCTGTCTTGATTAGAGATCACAAATGGACGTTTCCACAGGGCACCTGAAATGGAACAACTCATTCACAGCTGGACTTTTTATTTCCTCTCTCAGGCCTCTGACCGTGTGATTTACAGAGCACTTCATCTGTGCCCTGTCTTCTCCCTGTCCTTTTTTTCATTGTCATACAGATTCCCAATAAGTCCAAATTGGGGAATGAGATATGTTAAACCTCAAATTAAACTCTTAAAAATATGCAACTGTGTCCTTGCTCCTCTTCAGTCTGTTTTTGAGTGTTACTGTGAATTAATGAATTATCAAAAATAACATAAGACAATTCATGTGGGTGCTAAAGATTCAGAAGCCTAACTATGTGGGTTTTGCTGCTGGTGTAAGTAATAAAACCTGTGTACTGTGTTGGCCTCAGTGTCAGTGCTAAGTGGGTAAGTGGACCCCTTTAGCTGTTGCTGATTTACAAAGTAGCCTTGATGTGTAACTTCCACATACAGCTTCAGTAAGCATAGCTTCAGTGCTTAAAATGTTCTGGATGTCCTTGGGGAGGACTGAGCATGGCTTCGTGTTCCTTTAAGGTGGGTGATGGCTTCATCTTTGCAGTCGAGAAATTGTGGTATGAAAAAACTGTAGCAATAAAGGAAATAAAAAGTACCTTCAGGGTTTTATGTTGAAAGCCTTCATTTCTCAGGAAGCATGACCCTGATGAGGGGTGTTTTGCTTGAGTTTTCACAAGTAACTCGCTAGAAGAAGCTCCCAGCTGGGATGCTCAAAGCTGTGACTTCTGGAGTTGGACTGGCTGATAACTAGCCAGGGAAAAGAGGGAGAGTGCCACTGTTTCACCTTCTCAGAAGTCAGTCCCACCCATCAAAATGACTTATCTTCATGACGGATGTGGGTGTTGTCTTAGCACTGGGCCACATCACTGGCTTACTGTCCGTTAGCTGAGCTGCAGTAGCTACGTGCGTGCTCTTAGCTCCTCTTGTGTCAATAGCAGATAAAATACATCAACGTCTTTCAGAGATTTTCTGGCTAATGCATTTCACTTTACCTTTGCTGTGGCATGTGTGTGATCACTTGCTACTATTTCGCTGAGAAGTAACATTAGTGGTGTGTTAATTACGTTTGAATCGCAAGTCCCTAATTTACTTTTAAATCTGTTTTGTTCCCTGAAAGTGACATATATATTTTGCATATGAATCTCAAGGGGCTTATTATATTAGAAAAGTTTTCCACATTGTTTTGAAGGGTTGTGCAAATGGAAAATATTGTAGATTTTCAGGCTATTAAATACACCCATGAGAGCGAACAGTGTCTTAAGTGACTGGAGTTTCTAGAATAGTCACCAGTGCATTCGTTCTGCAAGATCCAGGGATAGTGCAGCTGGATAAGGAGGAGATAAATAGCTGCATGAAGTAATTTTTTATGTCCCGCTGGTGTGGAATTAAATGCAATAGCCAGCTATTTCAGGCTATTTATGGGCTGTGCAGGACTTTGTATCACATGTAGGGTCGCTCGTCCTCAGACACTCTCCCCTTTGCTCACCCTCCAGGACACAGTTGTGTCAGTAGGATCATAGGATACCTCAAGCTGGCAGGGACCTACAAGGATGACGTGTCTTACACCAGCCCAAACGCAGATGAGTTTCATAGAATAAAAATGCACTTTTAAAATCACCTTAAAATTGACACTTTTCAACTAATGAGCACATAAAACTATTTCTCTGTTGCAAGGCTTGTAATCCTGTCGATAGTCAGATCACTTTGTTTGCAGCAATTTAAAGGCAGCTATCTAAGGCAAGGCATTAAACTGTTTTAACTAGGAAGACATGTTACAAAACCCATGGAGCCATGTCCCTGTGTCTGCTACCAGTTCACTTACTTCAGATGAATACAGCTGATAGGTGACTAAAGCTGGGTTCTTCATTTTATCTTAGAGCTGTAATTCTTGCTTTCAGTGTTTGAATGAGTAAAAGCTTATGAGTGTAAGTTCATGTGCAGGTATGTCCTGGAGCAGAGCAAACCAATTAAAGGGTAGAGCATTTACTAAGCATTAGTGTGTAGAATTGGCTAGGCACAGCAGAAATCAAGATGATGATGCATGTCAATCTGATTTTTTGTGTGTTTGTGTGTATGGAATGGGAGAATATTTGCTCTATGTCGTATGTTTCTCCACCAGAAAATTTTACAAATATATTGTTATTCAGATAGACTTATTAGGAAGATGCCAATATGACCTTTGTGTTACTGGCTTAGCATGCATGCTCCGTTATGTTTTTTAAACTGGTGTGATGGTGTTTTATTGTCAAGAATGTTGTATGCTTTACATAGGAGATTTTAGTCTTTTCATCCAAATAAAAGCTTGGAAAAGGAAGTTCCTATCATCATGAAAACTGAGTTAGAACTTTTTAAAGATGTTTGAGTTTTCAAAACGCAGCTATATCCTGTGACTATTTGGGGAACAGTTGTGCACAAGGAGCGGCACGGTGTCAAGCACAGTCTCCCTGGACTTGAAAAGAAAGCTGACAGAAGTCCTTATTCAGGCAGCGCAAATGTGACATTCAATTCCCATTTCTGGGAAGATTTCGTTACAGATCTTGATCCAGCTCTTTGCTAGGAAGCCCTTCAGAAGGTGCAGAATGGGATGTTCTCCCATATGAATTTCGTTAATAGAAGAAAAAAATCCACTTGGGCACTTTGTGCTGGCTGAGCATCAGTCAGTCAGCTTCAGTTCGTTCTGGCACAGTCGGTGTCCATGGAAATAAGCGGCCATGATTCACTTCCCCTGTTCACACAGCGTAGCTCTCTAGTACACAGCACTGATTTTTCTGGAACTACCTGTGGACCAGTATGAAATAGGGCATCGTAACACCTGTCTAGTGTGGTTTGTAACTAAAGTGAATAAATATAGAAAACTCATTATGAAATAAAACATTAATAGGCGAAAACAAAGTCTTGTTGCCATCTGTTGGGTATGAAAGTTTGAGCTCCTTATTAATCTGTTGCTGTGTGTGCCATCCTAGAGATGAAGCTCTTGAGAGATCCAAGGACACCTAGGTGCAGATCCCACCGGTCTGTACTTGCATCTCACTTAGGTTGTAGAAACAAATTCCAGTTACAGAAAGTAATCATCTTCATTAATTCATTAAACAAGCTAAATCACTTTAGTGTTTCCTGCCCCTGCTGTGACATTAGCCACTGACATGCTTTTGGGTAAAGCTGTGGTTTCTCTCTAGATCATCGCACCTGAGCTGTCTCCCTCTCCCTGTAGCCCGCTGTATGCAGCCCTCCATGTCCCAAAGCCACTGCTTTTCCACCCTTTGACCTAGTAGAGGTGGCATCAAAGTACTCAAAAGCCTTTGTTTTTTCTTTCAGACTGGGGCTATAGCCGTCCCTGCCCCCCTGTGGGAGAACACGTTGTAAATATTGCTCTGCTGAGAAATGTCTGAAGAACTGGATTTGCAGGAGCTAACAGATAACAATTTAGCTCCCTAAAAGTGTGTTTAAAAAAAGTGAAATACTTATTTTCCTGTTTCTCAATATGTTCCTTATTGTGTATTTGTATGCTTTATCTCTTCAGATACTTCGAAAAAGCAGTGGCATGTGACAATTCTTTTCAGGAAATCAAATTTCCCTTGTTTATGAATCAGGACGTAAATCATGGCAGGTTCCAGGAATTGATGGCCCAGATATGGTTTTCTGTTTCTTGTGCTTTCATCCAGCAAAGCTTACTCAGTCAAAACTTAGCTTTAAAGTGTGTTAAAATCATCTCCAGCTTTGCATAGTTTTAACCTGGAGTTGGGGGCGGCAGGTGCTAGCAGGAGCTGAAGCTTGGGATAATGGTCGTAACACTCAGCAGCCTAAGTTTTAGTTTCCCAGTTGAGCAGCTCTGGGGATCAAATCACCAAGGAGCCAGCTCTTCATATGAGCTGACATGGGAAATGAGAGCTGAGCTTTAAAGCTTCTTTATCCGTAAATTGTTTGCTGGTGAGGCAAAACATTCTACCTTTGAAATTTTGGAGAATTTGGAGGCAATGGTGTTTCATCAGCTTCTGCCACATCTCATCTAGGAGAAAACTGTCCCCAAATGCTTTCCAAATGAAGAAGAGATACGGGTAGGATACACTGAGCATGTAAAAATGATCCCCCAGCAATGCAGTGGGAAGGAAGCCTGCTTGCATCTGCGCTGAGAGGCAGACACCTGGGAGAATCCGGTCAGTCTTACCAAGCCCTAACTTCTATTACTGATTTTTCTTTGTTTCAGATTCTGTAGCCACACAGTCTCTGAAACACGTTCAGTGCACTGTTAATTTGTGTAAAGCTTTAATCGGCAAACAGTTGGTTTTCCTTCTCTAAACAGTAACTCAAAGACACTTGCACCAGTGGCATGCCAAAATGCAACACAACTGTACAGTACACATTGGCATTTATTATTAGTGCTGCTTGCCTTGAGCATTTTCTCTGCCTCCTGATGCCAATTTTGTGTCATGAGACGGAGCAAATAATTTTGCTAGAGGTTTTTGGTGCAGCCCACCTGGCGGAAGGTGATCTGAGGGACTCTTGTTCACTTTGTTGAGGAGAGAAGGCTGTCCACACAGCTCTCAAGAGTTTGTGAGCATCACGACAGTGGGGTGAGCGAAGCTGGTTTTGAGTCTGGATAAAATAATAAGCCAGTTTCTTCAAGAGAATTCTGTCAGATGGCTTAGAAAAGACATTAAACCTTTCAAGTGGGCATACTTTCCAAATAGATTGAAACCTGGATTGAGCCCTGGAACAGGCTGCCCGGGGCGGGAGGGGGTTGTGGAGTCTCCTTCTCTGGAGACATTCAGCGCCCGTCTGGATGCGTTCCTGTGTGACCTGCTCTGGGTGGCCCTGCTCTGGCAGGGAGGTTGGACTAGATGGTCTTTCGAGGTCCCTTCCAACCCCTCACATTCTGTGATTCCTGATCTTCTTATCAAAGTAGGCTTTTATTAATTATTAAATACACTGGTCATTGCAATGGAGTGCAACCACCAGGTATGGTTATCTTATACTTTCCACTATGCTGCTTACAGGGCAATTGTGGCTGTCATTTTTATTATTTGGAAGAGATGGGCTTGGAATTATTTAATGACATCGGTGAAATTGAGAAATACTTGCCTACAGGAATCCTCTGAGCTGTCTAGCTTGGTCAGTAGGATCAAATGCCGTAAGAGGCTTCAGCGGCAGTTTATTACTTGTGATGTTTTCATTGAGGGAGCCAGGCAAAAAGCTCATCATGTTTGTATTGTGTTCTCAGGTGCCTAAACAGAAAAGCTGTGTTTAGGAACTGAAAGCGATAAATTGGATAGCCACGGTGGCTTGTTGGCCACCAAAGTGTAATGTGCTACATATAAAAAAAGTGTGCTGCATAATATGGTTATATATGGCTTCATGTTTGTTTAGCAAATTTAAAGACCTTATACATAATTGTCAGGGTTTTTTTACTCTGTTGTGTATGTGAAGTCCGTTCAGAGCATTAACAGTGTTCGCAGGCGGGCACACAGCTTTGTGCTGAGGGCATCCTGCGTTGGCTTAGCCTGGTCCTACAGACACTACAGCAGCAAACTTGAGCTGGAGCCAGGAGTGTCTCCAAGGTGCTCGCTGCAGCCGGCAGTGGAGGATACCGAGGCTCCGTCAGAAGTGAATGACGGTGAAGCACACACATTTTTTACCTGTTACTGGGAAAGGACATCGTTCCACTGGCGCTACGTACTCATCAAACCACTGAAAGCAGGACAATTCCCACCACCTTCCTAGCTCTAGTGCGGGAAGTGTTTTGTCTTTATCATTAGTGAATATTAATACCTGTATTCAGTGTACTTTCTACTAGATTTCAAACTTTCTTCAAAGATGTGCTGTTCTCTCACTGGGCTATCTGGCTTTTTTCTGGAAAGTGCTGTTGAGTAGCTGGCTTGAGTGAACTTGGTCATCTGTATTGATTAGACTGTAATGAAGATACAGGTCTTTGATTTAACCAGACTTAGCCTCCAGTTGCACTGGTATTCACCACCCTGACAGAACAAAACAAGTAAAAAAAAAAAACCCAAAACAATTAACTGGACAGGTTTTTTCAGTGCAAAGGCAGGTTGTATATACCCCATCCCTAGTATCTGTTAAATGTAATTTATGAAGCTTAGATTGTAAAATTTTTATTAAATGTCATTATTTAGATTTTACTGGATTTTTATTTTGATTTAAAGTGGTGATATTAGTTGCAAAGGTTCATTTATGGCAAAGGCAGGCATGTAGAACTCCTCTGATTATGCATTTTGAAATTAAATTAATAATTGCAACAGCACCAAAAAACATACCTTGCTTACAGTTGTTTCGTAAGGATCGATGCTTTGAGTTACATGTCTCAGAGTCTAGAGAAATGGGAGTTAGGTGAGTCCTCCAAGTAGAAGAATCCTGACTCTGGTCCTGTGGAAGAACACATCCTTTTTCAATTGCTCGCTGAACCTACATTTACGTGCCAAAGGCATGCAACTTTTCTTAGCGTGATCTTTTGTATTGGGAGTAAACTGAAGTATTAACCACGTACCGGGTGAAGCGTTGATGAGAGAGTAGGTGGAGGACAGTTGCCCGCAGCAGTTGGGTATTAGAAATGGAACCGCATTTGGAAAACAGAGTGGCAGAGATGTTCTGGGGATGAGCTATGCTTTGCAAACTGGTGTTTCAACCTTCACATTATTTCTGTGGACCGCTACGGCACTTCCAGTTTTGTTTTCCCTGCAATTACTGTCTTCCTGTGACTTAATGTCTCACTTCTCATCGGCATTGGGAAGACAAGCAAGAACGACAAGAAAGGCAGTGGTGCATGGCTGTGGTTACCTGCAGAGATTTACAGTATGAACTTGTTGTATTCCTGTCACTTGAGCTAGAGTGAACTTCCTGTGAATGCTGAGCATACTTGAGGAAGGTAACGTAACGTAACGTAATTTTGTTTAAACGTTGCTTCTTCGCTTATGCCTTGGCGCCAAGAAACACCAGCCGGTTAGAAGACTTCTACTTAGTCACTATCATACAAGCTGTATTTGGAAAGACTGTGAAAGTTTAAAAAGAAAAGAAAAACCTTAATCTTTTGTCCCAGACCTTCTCAAGAAATCAGCGACTGGCTTTTTAACTGAGGGATGAGTCTCAGGGGCAAGAATGGGCAGGAAAGCTGGACTCTGTAAGTGGTGCTTAGCTGAGTGTGTCTCTTCTTTTTCCTTCTGTATTTCTTACTCCAGAGTCATGCAGAGGAAGTCCTCTGTCAGCTCAGGTCTAACTTCCCTCTTGTTACCCTTTTCTGGGTTGAGTTCTTACCTCTGGGAGGGAAGAGATGCTCTCAGCCTTCTGCTCCCACAGCGAGGAGAAGGCAACCAGCTAAATGAGCAGAGGAAAAGTTCAGGATGTTTTTTTTCCAGCAGATACAGGCACTTTGTGATACGTCTTTAATTTCATAAAATAGCAGTTTCAACAACACTCCATTATATAAGTTGTTGACTGGTTGTTTGTTTTCAGAGTTCTTAAATGTTTCCAGTGGTCTTTTTCCATTTAAGTTGCAAAACTGTCTCTTAGCTATTCAGTTATCTCTCTTCTTTCTCATGTTGTGACTCACGCTCTCCAAGTCATGCAGTACCTGCATTTGATTAACATAAATACATGATGGGTTTGGGTTGCTAAAGAACCCAATAAAATACAACCAAGAGGAGCTTTTTTGTACCTTAATCATATTTTATTGTTTCCACAATTCTGAAAGTGTAATTTCTGTCAAGATTGCTGACTCTTGAGAGAGATGTGGGTGGGAATCCATTAAAATAATATTTGTAACCAATTTTACGATTATACAGTGAATGTCTTCCAATAACCGTAGTTTGCAGGTTTTCTTCCTTTCAGGGCCAAACACGGTGCTTATGTCGTAGACACGTTTTAGGCATAGAGTTACATCTTAAGAGTGCAGAAATACGTTTGTGATGTTTGTCACACCCACAAAAGATGAGTATGTCTTATGGTTGATATGTTGTGGCCTTATGGTTGATATATTGTCTGAAGTTTTGGCTGTCCTTGTGCACGTTGACTCTGTGGATTGCTCTCTATTGAGACCTCTGATGGTTGGACATCTCTCCCATAGTCCTCCACATGCCTCTGGTTTTCCAGAGGCTGCCCTGACCTAGTGAGTTCCTTCCCTTGAGAGCTGCAGAAGCGTTTCCTTAAGAGACTCAGACTTGACCTAACTTTCTGGATCAAATCCTTGCAAAACCTAGCGTTGTTACTTCCTTAATTTTTTTTTATGCTGGGAAAGGAGGAGGAGGTTGTCTTGCTCTGTGTATTTGACTGCTTGCTGTTCTGTTTTGAAGGTGTACAAGGGAGAAGAGACCACATTCTACATCTCAGGCCTTCAAGTCAACACAGACTATCGGTTTCGCGTCTGCGTCTGCCGCCGGTGCTTGGATACCTCACAGGAACTTAGTGGACCTTTCAGCCCATCCGTTGCCTTTATGCTTCAGCAAAATGAGATCATGCTTGCAGGAGAAGTGGGAAGCATAGATGATCAGAAGATAAAGAGCATGATTCCTACTGATGAACAGTTTGCAGCCCTCATTGTTCTTGGCTTTGCAAGTTTGTCAATTATATTCGCCTGTATATTACAATACTTCTTTATGAAGTAGAGAATTCAATGGAAGTTTGAGATACAAATTTAACTAATGCTACGCATTATAATCCACACATTTATCCAGATATTCCTTTTTTTGAAATCCTTTTGTTCTACCATACATTTTATATACTTCTCTTGTTTTTACAGTTCTAGCTTGAAGAAAGATAAATCAGTGTTTTGATGCACCTTTTTGAAATTCAAAACTAGGAAGTGGTCAAACTGGAGAAACAAGCAAACCAGATACCAAAAGCAAGATTTCTTTTTTTTTTTTTTTTCCTTCACAGATTCAAAATTGTCACCAATTTGCCTTTTCAACATTGTTTTGGTTTTTTCACTGAAGTTCGTACAGTCTTTTATTTTATCTTACTATTTAGGAAATTTTAATCATGAGTCACTTTTTTGTCTCTTCTTTTTCCTTCTAAACATTAGTCACAAATGTCTATAGTGGTAAGACTAGAATACAGTGTTAGTCAACAGTACCAGGTTTTCCTTGAACAGTATTAGCAATGTTGCCTATGAATTACTCACTACATTTGCCCCCGTTTGTTCAAGATAAAACGTGAGTTGTTATTTTAACTGTCTAGTGCATTTAAATTGGAACAATATCCTGCAGTTGAAAAAGCTTTTTAGTTATCTGTTGTTTTTACAAACACTATAAACTGCCTGTATAAGAAATCAAATAACCAAACTGCGTATAAATTATGAAGCATTATAGATTTTTTTTTTTACCATTTTGATTCCTAGCAGTAATTTTAAGTAAGAGGGCATTGTGCAATAGTTAGTTATTCCCATGTTCAGCTATTTAAAAGCTGCTTTAACTTGTCTGTTCGTCACTGTATATAACTCTTCCTAATCTAATACTAGGTATTATTCTATTATGTTCAGCCTGATTTGTATGATTAGAGCTGGTGACAGCTTACTGCCTCTACTGAATTAGGTGAGATTTACACTCAATGTAAGCAAACTTTACTGTCAGTTGATTTTATTTTAATTCTTTTTTTTGGAAGGGGTATCCATTTTATGGAACTTTCTCGGAGGTATCAGAAATTAGATCTGTTTATTTTAAATACCTTAAATGGATGTCTGTGCTATTCTTACCACAGGGCTAATTGGAATAACTTGGTACATGGCAAAATTCAGACGAGGGTCTTGCAGAGGAATAGTCCCTGCTCTGATGGAAGTGTCCCCCCCCCTCCTGCCTGCCCCTTCCCAAACACACGTTTTAATCCATCAAGATACTAGATTTTTAACTCCTGAGTCATTGGGTTATTTATATTAAGTCAACATTGTGCAGTACCTCAGGGACATAAATGAGCTGGAGGTGCAAATAGATTCCAAAAGGGTGCAACAGACACAGTGTATTTCCCTGCCTCTTGTTTTTGTATATTTTTGCTACTTGGTTTTGCTTTTGTCCTAGCTATTTTGTGCTCTGTCTCCATCGTCTTAAGATTCAGTGTCCTGTACTAGCATAATAGTCCCTTAACCAAAGTAATGGGGAAAAAAAACAACATTATTTTTGTTTTAGGTTTATTTATACTATATACTGCATACAGTACTTTAAATACCAATTACAGTGCAATCTTTTATTTATTGTAAAAAAAATAAAAAATAAAAAGTGTACTTATGTACTAATCCCCCTCCCCACCCTCCCCGTAGCATGTTATATTTTGTCTGTTTTATACTGTTGTACTTTAGGTCAACTTTTTACCTGGCAGCATTCCTAGTAGTATTAATCCTCTTACATTTTCTTGTGTTTTTGAAGACGGGAGCATCTAGTACATTAAATGCCAAAAAAAAAAAAACAAAAAAAAAACAACCACATTATCAGTGATTCAAACGTTTACATGTATCCAAAAACATAATCATCTCTGGAAAGAAAGTGCTAAGATCAATGAATTATTCTGTGTGCCTCTCTAGATGTAGCAAATGTTAGAAATGTTCTGTATTTTGTTATTGACTATAATTAGTTTAATTTAGCCTTGCAAACTAATGGCATTGAGCTAAATATCTATTTTTTTTTCGTTTTTTGCCAAAGTCATGGCTTGTCAAATTTATTTACATCTTTATTTAAATTTATTTGTGATATGAGACTTTGTGACCTTGCATCTGTATTTTGTGAGCAAAGCATATACAGCTGTTTTCAGTGGAGGGGGAAGAGAGTGTATTTTTAAAACAATGAAAAGACGGCTAGTTTGGAAACCCAGAAATTTGAATAGATTCCCTTTTTTATTTTTGGAATATTGTTTCAGCAGTGCTGCTATGAAATCCAAGCTTGACACCTTTTTACAAAAAAAAAAAAACAAACCTGCTTTAATTAAAAAAAAAAAAAAAAAGGAAAGAAAAAAACCCCCACCTTGTTTTAGATGATTTGTTTTGAAAGTTTGAAATCCAAATGATACTAAAAGCAGCGAGCAGAAGCGTAGGGAGGAGCAATCGGTTGCACTCGAAGCGTTTCTGTCGTTGCCGATGCGTTCCGTGTCGCTGACAGTCGCGCGAACGGGGACGGGGATGCCCAGTCCAGCCCAGCCCGGGGGTTATCGGCGAAAGCCTTCTGCAGGAGTTGGGACAGACCCTAAATGAGTTCATTTGACCTTCTTTTCGTTTGTGTATTCTGCCATAGTGATTTGAATGTTACTCATCTGTTAACAGCAGAACAGAGCGGCGCAGGTGTGCCAGCGTTCCCGCTGCCGCTGGTCCTTCCCCCCGCGCCTTTATGCCCTTCGATCCAGCCGTAGCAGGCGCTGAGTCCAACCCGAGGGTGCTCTGCTCTCGAAGAACTGATGAACAACAGCAGAAAAAAAAAAAGGTAGAATGAAACACTAAACATTTAAAACCCTTAAGGAAGGAGAGAGATGTTTTTCTATTGTTCTGCCTTTTTCTTTATCAACTTGAAATGTTTTCTAATCCTGTTTGTTGGCTACAGTAGCTCAGTATTCAGTGTCATGATTGAAAAGTGCCCTAACTGAATGTGTATGAACTTTCCTTGCACAGTTCTTTAAATTGAAAAAAATAAAATGTTTTTACCTCACTATGGGAACATACATTCCAAGCTTTTCAACTTTAAAAAAAAAAAATAATCATAAGTTTTCTTGTATTGTAAATTTTAGACTATTTCATATGCATTGTATTAAAACTGCCATATCAATTTTAATGTATAGATTTTGCAAATACTACACTATGTATGTAAGACTTAACTGTATCTGTAGTGTATATGTAATATATTTATGCCCAATAAATGTTTTAATTCTTTCTGGTATTACCAGGAGTTTTCTTAATTGAAAAATACAGTCTTTGTGTGGCCCCTTTCGTAGCAGGTCAGGGGCGTTGCTGCAGCCTGAAGCCGGAGCGAGAGCCCTGAGTTTAACTTGGGACGTTTCAGACTTGTAGTTGGCATGATTTGGGGTTATTTGTGAAGCGTTTGCTGGCGCAGTTCAGCAGTTTATGGCTTAATCTTTTCTTCCACTGAGCTAAACACAGCGCAGGTTGCTCGTCCACCCCCTGGGAAGCTGAAGCTCAGCCAGGCCGTTACCTGCACCGAAGGCGCTGACGTTTTGACCTGAACATCACTCAGGTGAAAGCCAAATTCCCTCTCCCGTGAGCTGGTTTCCGTAGCCCCACCATCTCCTCGTCCGCAGGAGATCGCAGCCCTCGCGCTGGGGCTGCCCGGTGTCAGACGGCACCAGCCGTGGCGGTGAACTGGGAGCGCTGCCCCGCCGCTTGCTGCCCGTGGCCGGGCTGACGGACAGGGAGCAGCGCTCTGCGGAAAGAATCTCAAAGTCGGGTCTCTGCGGTGGCTTAGTCGCTTCTTTTAAATAGCTCGTGTGAAAATCTAAGGATGGTAAAAATATACCTAGGTTTGTTATCTCTTTGTAGTTAAACACTTGAAATAGCAGAACTTTTCACTCATTTGTTAATTATGTGCAATAAATTCAATTACTCATCGTAAGGAATTACTCTAGTATGTATATACGTTTCTTGGCAAACACATTAATGTTTGTTTTTTAAACAGCTTTTCTTCTTCAAATCACTGCATAAATACAACATCTTATTTGTTTGCTTCTTTAATTACTGCAATTTACAGCATGAGTAGGATTTTTCCTAGGGAAATGCAGTACTTTTTTTTCACTTGGTTGCTCAGATGTTGGGGTTTTTTATTTAAACAGTGCTTGCCAAAACCATCTTTCTTTAACAAAGTCTTTTAGATATGTCAAGAGTAATCACTGCCTTGGTATGCGAAGGGATCTCTTATTTTCGGTAGTCCCTTGTTTACAATATTGCCAGGGGTGTCTGCAGAGATGACGGAGGATGGCTAAAGCCCGGGGGAGTGAAGGAGGATTTCGGTATTTGCTGTTTGAGCTCTGAATGTTGTTTTGTAATGTTAACAACCCACAGATTTGATGCAGAGGTAGTGGGTCCCTTTCCCACACCCAAACTAAGCAGAGGTGGGTAGGTAGCACTAGGTTTGCGATGGGTTTTGTTTTACACGGAAACACAGAGCAAGTTGGAGTCAGGCTTGGGCAATATTGTATTTACCAACCTCTTTTGCCCACTCGTACCTGTTGGGAGAAAACTTACCTGCTTTGGAAAGTTTTGGAACAGAGCAGGGGCTTGTATTTTTAGGTGTTTTTGTGGCTTTACAAACAACCTGTAGGCTGGTACAGTAGTCGGTTGCGGACCATGGCACATCTCGCAATTTGAGGCATCTCCAGGTCTGCCTGCAGCAAAGCGTGGTCACCACGTTGGTGGCTGCTGTTTCTATAGCAGCAGCAATTCTCTGTTCTCGGGAATCAAAGAGCCTGTTCAGAAACTAAATGGGCAGAATTTGTTTTGCTTTTGACTTCAGTCACCGTGGCAAGTTTGGCGCGTGTTTGGTTTGGTGGAGGAGAGTTGAGCCCCTGTTACAGGGGGGTGTCTGTGTGAGGAGCCAGTCTATCAAAGCAAGATGCGGCGCCATCTGAGCCACCCGCTCCCTGGGACGAGTAAGAAAGCAAACAGCATCTGGAGGGAGCATCAGTCCGTGTTGTTCACCTCCTGCAGAGCTTTCCCTGCCAGGCTCGTTCAAATCTTCAAATTTTAGGAGATGCTCAAATCCAGCCTAGTATAAATGGCGCTTGCTTGAAGGGAGGCGGATCTTAACTCCAGCCTTTGTCTCAGGGGACCGAGGCTCTCCCACCGGCCTTGAAGCATGGCAGAGGTAATTGAAAATACCCCTGAAAATGAAATACTTGGGAGCTCCAGCTCGGAGGCTTCCAGGGCGTGCTGTATAAAACAGCATGGCCCGAGATACTCCTGCCTTGTGGGCCAGGGGGTCAGCATGGCTGGTGCTCTCAGCCAGGTGGGAGCTCGGCTGAGTTACCCGAGGTCTCTGGTCACTGACACGTTTGCAGCTGGAGAATTGTTCCCTGGGGAAATGCTGCTCCTCTCATCTGGAGGTGGGGATGGTGACTCCTTGCCCACAGAGCCTGTAGCGGTGGTGGAAACTCAGCGTTTTGGCATCGCTCTCGACTGAGTAACGCCGCTGTGCCGGGCTTGGTGTCCGTGGGGAAAGAGCGGCTGCTCCTCCCGCCTGGGGCAGGGAATGGGGCTGGGGGAAGATCCGTCAGGACCCTCAGTGGTGGGTGAGTGTGAGGAAGCGGCTCCAGCCTGTGTCCGTCTCTAACGGGTGACTGAAATCCCCCCTCTCCTCAATGGCCCCAGCGTGTGGTTTCATCCTTTTGCTGAAGTTTGAGGTTGCAGATGACACGTGGGAGTTAAACTGGTAGAAAGTGGTAGGATGAGTCCTGATGCTTGCAGCCCACCCAAATGCCCACATCGACCACCGGGAGGCTGGTCACCTCCTGCCAGACCCAGACCAAAACCTCTTAATCATCTTCTGCATGCCCCTGTGCTTGTTTGGATTAAAAGAGGTACAAAAAGAGACCTCTTTCATGTTTCATGTTTTTAAAGAAGTCTCCAGCTGCAACCTAATCTTTACCCCTTTGTGCCGAGCCTAAATGAATCCTTTGAGATCTCAGCAAAGTTTGAGAGTTTATGGACTAAGGAGATGGGGTGATTCTGCTCCGCCCGACCCCCCCAGCATCGATGACACCTACATAAACCAGATGGTTTTGTTAGACCTGTCTGCACTCAAAGGTATTAAAGTTATAAAGAAATTATTGTGGAAATGTGATTATAAATTATATATCTTTTTCTAGAATTACAGAATTATTGCAGAATTCATGATGTATTGTGATTTATTGAAGCGGTATAGAATTATAGCCACTGTCCTTAATATTCACCTGCCTTGGAGAGAAGATGTAAATGTCATCCCTTATTCTTCTCAGAAATGAGAACCACAAGTAGGTGGAGAGGAGGATATGGACATTTTGTTTCAGTATTTTTATGACTGAACAGAAAAATCCAGCTGTGATGCCTTGAAAGGACTATTTTATCAGTATTAGCTTTCGTAAGTTCTGAATTGTTGCATCTGTTTCTGATCTTGACAATTGCTCTCTCACAACATGCAAATTTTTGTCTGGGCGAAATGAAATAAGAGGTTTCACAAGATGCTTTCAAACACAGTGGATTATCCTGCTATCTGCTGTTATTAGTTTGAGTAGTTCTATTCATTGTACTAATTGCTGGCATAGATGGTATTGCATGCAATCAAAACTATTTTTAGGTCTACTAGCATGGTTAATAAATAGCTGCTTGGGTCAATATGCTCAGTGGATGTTTTTTCTTGGTAATTTTATTAGCTTCTCTTTCTCACTTTCTGTCTTATGAAAACTATTATTCTGTACAAACAAAATAGAGCAAACAGTAGGGATGGAGAAGTCTCGTGAGGATTAACAAGTGAACAGAGCCGAGAAATTCACCCTAATCCAGTGCAAATATTGTATTTATTAGTTTATAGTTCAAATGCCCTTTCTTTCCACAAAATGCTTGCGGTCGGGTCGCGGTGTCCTCGGTTCAGAGGGCTCTGCAGCGCTGAGCACCTCAACGTCCCCAGGCAGCACGCCGGGCAGGATGCTGCTCGGTGCCTGCCCAGCCACCGCTGCAGCACCTCGAGGTTTGGCACGCTGAGAAAAAGTGGGTCTCTGCGCTCAGCAGGGCCGAATATTCCCTGGGATGCTGCTGTCTGGACTCTGGGCAGCGTTAGGCGTAGCTCTAAAATTGCGATCGGTCACGATGCTTGAGCTGCTGCTGCTGCTCCTGCCTTTGCCTTGTCTCCAGCTTGGGGTGTTTCTTCTGCAGGTTACCGCTCTGTCTCACGTCCTCCTTGTGTAAAGTGTGGTGTGCTTGACTTCAGTGTTTTGAAATCAAAAGCATCATAGCTGTACAAACCGCTGGTTATCCTCTAAATGGGTGGCGACGGTGCAAGCCCCTTCCTCCGGCTCCTGTCAGCCCACCTTGCAGGAGGGGAGATTTCATTCCAGTCTCACCACAGCCCCTCTGGCAATGGCACTTCTCTAGCTACATGGCAGACTCCAAATTACGCCGTGGCATGGGAAATCGGGTACAAGACACAGCAAAGACTGAAGAGACAGCAGGTAAATACAATCCTCGGGCGGTTTTTGACGCAGCAGCAGGAGTAGCTGGTCCGAGGTGGCTTTGCCCGAGGCAGGGGCAGCTGGCTGCGGGGCTCTGCGGGTGCCAGGGGTCAGCCTTGCAGGTTAGCTGCCTGTGCGAAAGAAACCCCGGGTGTGATCTGAGTGTATCTGAAGTGGTTTTGTTTCTTATACATCAGCTTTAGAGCAGAGATGCCCGAGGCAGCCGCTCAGCTGAGGGATGGGATGAGCCCCGCACCAGCACATCTCCACCAGAGCCGGGGCACAAGGAAACCCTTGCGCTGGCCACCCGCCTCCCTCTTCCCAAACTGACAGTAGTTCAGTGGATTCAAAACTACGTGTTCGATCAGAACTAGCTCAGAACTTGCAGCCCCACGCTGGTGCCCCTGGCACGGCACAGCGAATTTTACAAAAATCAATCGCGCTGTCACCGCTTGGTAAAAATACCGGGGTGCAGCCGACTGGGCAGAATACACACGTGGTCATGAATATTGGCTTAACTTTCAGTGAGAATTTGTAGTATAAGGTTTTGCTGGTTTTTGTAATATTGGGGTGATAAAGCTATTTAATTCTCTGCACCTTTGAGCTCCTCGTGCTGCGGGCTCATTGCAGAACAGGCTCGTGGTGTTAAGATTGCCTGCCCGCCCTCGTGAAGGATGGTTTGCAGCACTGGGTTGTTTGTGGAAGGAGGCTGTGTGGAGAACAGTGTGAATAAAGGCTTGGCAATGGCCGTGCCTTTCCTTTCTCATGGACAGCACTGCGATCATGTGGAAATCAATGAGAGGATGAGGAAAAGTAGGGAGTAACTCTCTTCTCTGCTGATCCAGCACCATTCAAAATGGGGACAAATGCTGGCAGAGCATCTCCTGTGCCCTCAGAGCAGCCTCTGAAGTTAAGCGTGGGATGCTTTTTTCCTGAGAGCAATTTTACCTTGTGGACTCACACACATCACCAAACCTTCATTTTGCTCCCAGTGAGGGAAACAAAGCAAGCGTGGAGAGCAGTAAAATGCCTTCATTGAGAAGGGTTTTGTCGCCAAGAACAGCCAGAGGAGCAGCCTGGAGGCTTTCAAAAGGATGTACTTGTGCACAGAACGAGAGAGAGGTAGGTTGGCAACTGCTCAGCGCTCACTTCGGATGATGTTTAGGAGTTGGTACCCTCCTAGCGAGGGGCAGTCGTGGGGTCCAGGCAGCTGTCTCACCACGGGTGTCTGTTTGGAGCCAACCCTGTGTGTGAAGGACAGAGGTACTTGTCCATGAACGCCCAAACACACAGGGAAGACTAAAGACCCTGGGGATTGCTCACACCCCATCGCTGTGCAGCTGCACAACGCTTGCAGTCCTCAGCCTACGCTGCGTTTGCTCCTCGAGCCGGCTTCTGGCCAACAGCGTGAGGGTGCCCTTGCAATGTGTTAGTGACAGGACCCAGGTGACGCTGCGGGGCGCGTGTCCCTGCCAGCCCGGGGGCAGTGGCTCTCCCGTGTCTTGCAGCAGAGCCGTGCTGCCCTTGCTGGGCGAAAACAAGTCAATGTGTTTTCAGGACTCGGAGGAAGGTGCAGGCAGCATCACCACGGGCACCTCCAAGGTGAAGGAGAGGCTTTGTTTTTCGGTCCGAGTAATGGGGTTAATGAGAGGCTCTGAGTTCTGCCCTTACTTGAGAAGTCATGGCATGCACCCGTCCACAGCTGGGATTGGGAAGGGCAGTAACACGCAAGCGCTGGGCTGGAAAGGGAATGGAGACATTCTGCTGGGGAGAGTGGTGAGAAAGCCTGTTAAATGCCCAGCTGGTGTATTAATTGTTCAATAATACTGATGTACTGTATTGTGTGCTGGAATGACACCCGTACTGCGGCTCGACAGCGAGCAGAGGTGACTGCAGAAACCTGTAAATCTTCGTTAGCACAAGATGGATTAAATTTGTCTTTTTCTTCATCCTCTTTCGCTGTACTTGCATAATCACAGATTAGAGGTAAAAGACAAATCGTGATCTAACATTTGCTGCTTTTTTTTTTTCTTGCCTTTTTTTTTAAAACAGCAGCAGCCAGGGCTTCTGGAACTGAAACTGTGATTTCACAAACTGATAGGGCTGGCAAAACTGGACCCCATCATCTAAGAAACTGCTTTGGGCAAAAGTTTGGCGAAGGACATGGGACGTGTAGCCAGACTCCTGGAGGTTTTACTTGTCCCTCACCAGAAATCCTGTTTCAGAGTGAAAAGCCACTGGCAAGCATACCTGCGTGAGGAAATTATTCCGTCCCTGTGAAGTTCCTGGACTTTGTGCCAAGCAGGGAAGAAGCCCTCAGTGGTACATCAGGTGGGAGGAGATGGCTGGGGAGGGGTGTATCACTGCCCTATGTGGAAGAGGGATGTTCCTAAATGAACATCCTAAATGAAAGCTGGAAAGCTTCCAGCTCCTCCAGGTGCTGCTTGCGTTACGGCTGGGCAGTGGGTAACTGCAGCTAAATGTGCCGGGCAGCAAATAGCACAAACCAGTGCAAATCACGCCAGGCGTTCCCAAGACATGCCAACTCCTGCAACTGCGTCTGCTGGATATACATCCATATGGACTATCTGGAGGATTTTCCAGGAAGCTCCTGCATGTGCCCAGGCCCAGGGATGGGTGTAAGAGTCCATGGGCAGACACAAATCCCGCTGCGAGTGTTGGTGTTGCCTTGGCCATGAGTACAGGTTCGCTGGGCGTTATTGGCGGTGGGGATGCAGAAGCAGGGCTTTGGAAGCACAGCCTGGGTTCAGGCTCCCCTTGGCTGAGCTCTCCGGTGGCTGCAGCGTTTCCCACATCACGCTTCTCCCGGGCTACTGCGCTGAGCACTCCACTGGCACAGCTTACCCCCAGGAACGATGCTCAGAGCTGCCCGCACCAGCCCACGGCCCAGGGAATAACGCCCAGAGGGAGGTGAACGGATCCGCACGCCGCCGCTCTGAGACAGCGTGGTTTGAGCGAGGGGTTGAAACACCAAGTGCTTTACTTGCCTTTTTGTAAAATTGTTCATTAAAAGTGGCGAGGGTAAAATCTACTCACCGTGCTTTCGGCTGGGGGGCGAGGAGGACGGTTCAGGGTGCGTGGAGGTAACAACACGGGCATCACTGGGATGTGAGGAGTTCGGTAGGTTTTTCTGGTACCGAGTATTGAACTTACTTCTCAAGACAGACTTTACCTCCTCAAGGCCCCAGGGGTTTTGCAGGCGTTACAAGCTGTACGGAAGCCCGTCAGGAAACGCTGACGGAAGAGCTCAGGGGAGCTGCTAACAGCCCCGTAAGGAACGCGCTGATCAACGCGAGCGAGTGCAGGGGTGTCTCCCGCAGAGCAGGACCAGCTGCCTTCCAGTCTGCAAAGGGACCACCAGCATGAGGAGCCGCTGCAGCCACCCTTCCTCCCGCTTCCCCACACCTCGCCCTTGCCTGTCAGCAGATGAGGAGGGAGCACCCCGGCTACAGCAGATCCACGATGGAGAGGAGGTTCTCCTGGGTATTTAGGTATCTAATGGCTGCTCCTTTAACTAGGGCTTATGCAAATGTCCTCTGACACAAACTTACGTAGCTGCTGAGTATCTATCAACTCAAAATTTGACATGTAAGTGCTATTTTTCCAATATATTTTGGGTTTTGGCAAGAAATACAATAGGACATGATTTCTGCCTGTGCATGCCTCCATCAAAGGTGCTTTTCTAAAATGGATGAAGCTTTCTGGTAAAGTGCTTTCGACCTATTTCGTCACCAATTTAACGTGTTGCCAAGAAATAAAATGCAGCCAGATTGTTCCTGTTTACTTGTGAAGCTGCGATACAAAATGTAGAGTTAGAAAAGCCTTTTTAAAGCTTGAGCTTTTTGATGAATGAACCTCCAGTTACTTCCTATATGGGTTGCTCACATACAGGTCAGTGAGAACACAGCAAAATTTTGATTCATAAAGCCCCTATACATCTTTTTCAGAACTGGTGAAGTTTGTTCCTACAGGGAAGAGTTCCCAGAAATGCAGCCTATGGCTCAACAGCCTGAAAGAAATCTTCTGCGGAGCTACTCCGTCTGCCACACTTAATGAATAGCTCAGCTCCTGCAAGTGCTCTTGCCTTCCCTGCTGTAAAACAGGTCTCCAAAGCCATGTCCAGACCCAAAACGGGGCGGGGGGGGGGGGGGGCCTCATGCCCTTTCAAACAGGGAAGGTGCTGCCAGGAACACGATGTGCTGCAGAAATGCCCTGGGAAATGCTTTGTCTCCTCTAGAAAGTGTTTGCCAGGTTCGTCATAGGCTGCAAACGCTGAGCAGCTGCCGCAGGTGAGACGGGCGATTAAAGCAGCGCCAGCCCGGCTCTTGCCGAGATGGGTTGTTCGCCCCTGCGCTCTCTGCCTGCAGCATCTGCTCTGCCTGCGTAAAAACTGGGAGAGACAAGGCAGGAGGAACCTTGCCCCGTGTTGCTGCCTGAGACTAGTTCCTGATACCCATCTTGGACTGACTTCGGTTAGCTGTTCTTAGCTCAAACACGCTGTCAAAATCTTGATGCGCTTTTTCTTCTCTTACAACTTGGACAATAACCCTTGAGGCAAGCAATGCTGGATTCATCCATCAGTGCCAGTGGGGAGGTCTACGCCTTCCTGGAGGCATCTGACCGTAGTTGATTTTATGATGCAAAAGTGAAGGTTATCCAGGTGATTTTCTCCTTTTTTTTTTTTTTTTTTTTTTCTCCATACAAAAGCAGCTCATTCTGCACTGGTCCCTGTCCGAAGAAGCAGACCCTATGCACCCTCTGGAGTCGGCGCATGCCAGCGAGTGTGACCGCGCTGATTTTGGCATTTCTGTCTAGAAAAGTTTTAGTCCTGAGGGAAGCCAAACTAGGGGATGGTATAGTGCCAGCTCTGGGAGTGACAGCTGCAGTGTGTATTAAATGCTGGAATGTCTTCTGCTGGATCTGAAATATTTCCTGCTTGTGCAAGAGTCGTAGGAAGGTGGCTACTCTTCTTTAATAAGATTGCACGTATTTTGCTAGATTTGGCCCAACTGTTCAATGACTTGTAGAAACAAGTCCGTTTCTGAAGTGAGAAGGAAGGAAGAAGTCCTGTCCTCCCTCCCAGCAAGCAGCCAATCCTCCTCTTTCTGACTTTTGGGACTTTGGATTAAATGTTTTAAATTCTATTCTATACACAAAGTTGTGGTAATTTCAGAGTGCTGGTATAGCTAAAATTTACAATCTCTGCGATGAAATGTTAGGTTAAATGAAATCATTTGTATGTTTCTAGTATATATGCAGAAATTAAATGCTTCTACACAGGGCTTTAATGTTATTCTGGTCTAAAAACCCAAACAAACCCAAAAACCACAGCCTAACTGACTTAGCTGTACATGTTGAGGGAAAAAAAATGAAAGACCCGACAATGCAGCTTCTCTGCTGGGTAAAAGCCTCTGCGGGACCATTCCTGGTCCTGCAGAATTGCTTCCTGCAACTGAGACACGGGTTTGACTGGCAGGGACCGGAGCAAGCCTGTGAAGCCTCGCATGCCGTGGGTGACACGGGTACCCGTTTCGTACCCCCTCTCGAGGCCGCGGGTGCCTGCCCTGCCTGCTGCCCGTCCTGCAGCCCCCACGCGTGAGCAGAGGTGCGTGGCAGCGCCACGGGACCCCGATGGCGACTCGCTTCTCCAGCCTGCGGGCGATCACACCGGATCCTCCACCGCCACTGACCCGGGAGGGTTACAAAGGGTCTCATCGCTTTATTTCTTTTTCTGTTCACATTTAATACCACAGACACAGCGGAGATTCAAAACAACGTGACGCGAGGTGTGTGATCGGTTCGTTTAAACAGACACGTTACTAGTGAGCTCACATCTTCACAATCTTTTCAAGATTCCCAAGTTTCTTGTTTCCCTGAGTTGCGTGACATCTGCCATCGGATCTGTTTGTCAGTCAGCGAGCGGGAGGACAAAGTGGGTAACAAGGCAGACGTGGTTAAAGACGAAATAGGGGATGATCCGTCCCCTAGCGCTGCTGCTGCTGCTGCTCCTCGTTTGTCCCTTTACACATTCACACGTATCAAACCTGTGCTCGCGGGGAGCAAGGCAGGCTCAGGTGCCACGCCGAGGAGCAGCCATCAGCCCCCTGGCCCCTAGCAAAGCCCTGGATGATAGAAAAGACACAGCATGTACAGAAAAGGCCAAATTCCCCTTTGAGTCCCGCCTGAGCAGCCCCGTCAGCGGAAGGCGTGACAGGCGGAACGTGGCCCATCAGCGTTAGCAGGAGTTTGAAGGCAGCGGGGCTTTTGCTAACAGGCAATTCATTATGGAGAATCAGTGGTGGACCAGCCGGTAATAAATACTAGAACAAAATAAATAGAAAGCTGCTATTGCACATGCATGCTCGAAAGCTCTGTTAGCTGGACCACAAAACCTACGTGTTGGTGTGACAATAGGTGCCAGGTAAGACATGCTCATTAGCATAAAGGATGGGCAGTTTTCTGGTTTGCCTTTTAATGGCGTACTTGAGTTACAAAAATCAATTGAATTTAAGATTTTTACAGATCACATATGAGAATGTGTCTGCCGGCGTCTTTTAATGCAGATTTTTCCATTACTTTGTAGGTCACGTTTGTTGAAACAATGTTCCCAATTTGATACCGCAGCAAACTGGTATCACTGCACGCCGGGCTTTATGGGGGGGCTGTGGTACTGGTAACCGGCTGACGTGCTTTGAACAGAAGCGAGTGGTGGTTTACAGGCAGGAGGCCTGTCCCCAGCAAACGTTGGGGGTACAGCGGTGCACAGCAGAGGGACAGGTAGCCACAGACTCGTTACAAATATCAAAACAGCTCAACGCTGCCAAGTTCAAACACATCGAGTCGTTCACAGTCAAGCTGAACAGAACAAGTACAGATGATGTAGCTAGTAAAAAAAAAAAAATATGACTTTGGGAAATTGCATTTCATATTTTTATAGCATCACTGCGGTCCTGAAGTCAGCACTGTCCTTGTCCCACTGATATATATTTTAAAAAAAAATATTTCAGCACAGTCATGTTCTAAGCCACTTCTGTGAAGGTATTTTTTTTTTTGTTTCCTTTCTACGCAGACATGACATGAAGGTCATTTATTTTTAGCATGTTTAAAAATTATCCGCTTTATTTCTCTTTTTTTTTAAGAAATCATTTTCCTCGTTCAGAGAAAAATGTGAGTTTATTTAAAAATCAAGATTATGAAAAGCGTATCAAATTCCACGTTTACTACTCCAAAAAGGCAACTCAGTTTTCTCTCTCTAGGGTCTGGTTACATGCCAGCAAAATTTTTAGCAAAACTAAAGTTAACTCTGGAAAAAAAAAAATCAGCTCCAATTAGCTGCTACTGCAGTCACACAAACTCTCAGGTGAACTGGGCTACGTTTGCCTGTTAAGCGTGGTGAAGCCTAGCTCTCCTGCTAAAGTCGGTGCTAAAAAATCACGTGGGCAAAAGCAGCAGAAAAATGATACTTGATGTTGCCAAATTCCATGACCACGTCTCTCCTTTGTCGTCTCAAAGTTTAGTTTTGTTGTGTTGGGCGTTTTTAACTCTTTAACTGCCTACGTTACATCTCTCGGCACATCCAGGTGATGACAAAGGTTCAGCTTTAACGTTTCGATTTGTATTTCTTGCCCTCTTTCATTCTGGGAAATACGGGTAAGTGATGCTGCGGCGCTGGAAATCCTGTGTCATGTGACAACGCTCGGTTCTGTCCAAACGCGTGAACTGTCTTGCTTCGTGCTGGAGAGTCTTTTCTTTGGAAGGGGTTTGAGTCCAAACAGCCGGCACGCGGCGACTCGGTACTTCTTCGACATGATGTTGTAGAGGATGGGGTTGATGGCTGCGCTAAGGTAGAAGAGGACGAAGGACACCAAGTTGCAGTACTGGCTGATCACTGCTATCTCCAAGGATCCAGCTTCAAAGGATTTGGAAAATAAATATCGTCCTACGTGAAAAGGCAACCAGCAGAGTATGAAAGCAAATACCACCACAACTAAAATAAAAACAGGAGAAGAAATTGTGTTGAGTATTGAAACATGGGTGACTAAAATTCTATTTAAAAATTCTATTTCTTTAACAAATGAAACACCAAGTGTGAAAATGCATCCTGTAAGTTTTCAGGTTTGTGCATCTCAAGACATTCTCTGAGAGTATAAATTAGTGATACTTAATAGACATTGGTCATATCTAAGCAGGCTGCCTGTGTATCGCACAACTAATCTGATGTAGCATACTTCTGACCTATAAAACTTACGTTTTCATAAATAGAGAATTAAAGAATCAAAATGGTGACAAAAAAAACATGGAAATCTGGCATCTGCAGTGTTTAACAAACACACATTGTATGTAACGTGACAGACTCAGCACTGTGGTTTATGATGAAGAATGTAATCACTGGGAAACAAAATTATTTAAGACAAAGCAAAACTACTTAGGGCAAAGCAAAATTATTTGAGGCAAAAGCCCCAAAAGAAAACAAACCACCAGAATGAGGACTTGCAGAGTGCATGGGCCAAGGTAAGAACAGAAGAGCAGTGCACCCCTCCAGTTTGTCCATTTTTTGGAGCAGTTATATATTTTTTAGTTATATAGTTATAGTACTATAGTTATATGGTATGTCTGTAGTATTACATCATCACTATGGTTGCATTTATACTTAGCTATAATGTATGTAGAATGATAGGAATGTGTGTATCTTTGAACACTGGCCTATTTGAACTCCCATCCTAGAGAAAGGGAAACTTTTTTTGTTCATTTCCCGTGTGCTATTGACCTTTATCATTTTTCATATTGCTTTGAGTGTATCTATTAATATACCAGAGAGATAAAAACCCCCAGAAAACTCAAGTAAGGTTTTCTGACATTCTTAAGCAATTTTTACCGGTTAACCTGTTCTCTTGTGTTAGCAATCCTGTTTTCTCGTGTCAAGTCACAGCAGATAATAAAATTCAAAGAGCAATGAGGGATGATTATAGACATCTTTCCCCAAAAGCTTTCTGAACAAGCATCCCCAAGTTTAAATGGATACTTACGCAGGACTTATGGTGGGCTCTAAAGCACAGAGCTGAGGTTCAGAGTATATTTTCCAGCTCTGCAGCTTCTCGAGGCAACCACTTCCATATTTTCCTCAGTATCTTTACCCACAAAATTCAGATAATGTTTCCCTAGCTCGCAAGTGGAGTTTAATCCATGTGATGAATATTACCATGATGGTCATTATGAAGAGAATATTAAGCATAGTCAATATTTTCACATGTAGGCATGCATATCTCTAGTCAGGCTTTTGACAGTTTGCTCTTCACGCGTGCAGAATCACCTTGGTTTCAGTAGGAACGGGGTATGACAGCTCCTTTGCATGTCAGCCTATACATTTAGGGGTTTAATTACGGACCTCGAAGCATAACCTTTCTGTACAATTTAAAGGAAGTGCTGATGCTAATCCCATTTACTTGATGTTCCATGACTTGCTAAAGTCTTAGAAAGTGCCTTCTAAATTTTAATCAGAACATTAAAACCAATGACAGCAGACTGCATTGAGCATCTGCTGGTACTGAGCCCTTACTAACTTCTTTTGTTTCCATCAGACATCAGGCTGTTATCATTTAGAGAATACTGGCTCTCTGTCAGAGGACAGTCTTGCCACTGTCTTGCTGTTATCAGACCTTGTAAAAGAAAAAAAAAAAAAAAGGTGTCTGAAATATTGTAATGCTTAGGGCAATACTTCAGGGCAGAAACAAACAGTTATTATTTCAAAATTCTTTATGGTTAAGCATACAGAAATATAAACATGGTAGTATTATATGCTAGCAGTTTGCTCATTGTAAATAGAGATTCATAACCCTGAAAGTCTTGAAGTGTAAATGGTGAATTACTTCCAAGGTCACGCTTACCAGAATGAAGTAATTCTATTGATCATAAAATGTAGCTGAAAGGGCACAAAGAATGATGTAGGTTTTATTATTCTTCCTGCTGTTGCATAGTAATAAAGTAGGACATGGACAAAAAAAAAATCAGTTAAGCTCCCATTTAATAATTAAGGTACTTGGGACACGCTGCCACCTCTTCGTCTAGCTTATTAGCCCATCACTTCAACCTAGCTGAAACGAGCACGGCAGAGCTGCTGCCTGTGAAACCTTCGCCGTGCAAAGCATCTCGCCCCCACTGAAATCCAGGGGATGACTTGCACTGCAGAGGACTTTTGGCTTGAATAAAAGTACGCAGCAGCAGAAGGATTCTGCAGTTTTCAGACACTAAACTGCAGCACAACTTTTTGGGTTTAGTGCATCAAACTCCCACCACATGCACTGACTTAGTAGGTTAAAATTTGTGTTTCCGTGTGCCAACAATAACCGTTGTTTAAGCCATTTGGCAATGTAAATATACAAAGTTAGGAATGACAGTGCCTGTCGTCTTGACCCTGTGTTCCCAAAGTCGGTGAGAATTACAGGATCACAGACCTCAAAGGAGACACAATGCTCCCTGTTCAGCACATCCTGGTGTTTTGCTAATATAAAAATGTAGATTAATTTTCGTAAGCTTACACAGCCATGCTAGTAAATAACCCCCATTTGCTAAAACCTCGATACTCTTTTTATATTAAACTATCCTGCTTGCTTAGTCTGCAGCTCAACTTTGTGGCTTGAGAAGGGTTTAGTAGTGTTTAAAAGTCAAATAAACTGTCCTTCTGTAAATAACATCAGTATCCACAACCAAAGAGGGGAAATGCTCAAAAATCTCCAGGGCACTAGCTAATTGTAACTGAGGTATTTGTCCTTGTCAGTGATTGTTATTAACACTTGTTTAACTGTTTGAGAGTCTCCAGCTCAAACCGGTTAGAAAGAAATCTAAAGGAAGGAGAGTTATTCTACGAATACCTTGAGGTGTATCCCTTTGTATGAAACATTTTCAATAAATGCTTCCCTTTGGAAGCAACACTAGTGAGCTACTAGAGCGCTCTCACTCTTTCTCACACACACACAAGCACACACATCCTTTGGAAAAAGAGCAAGGAGAGTCGTACCCAACATTTTCACAGTTTGCCTGTTGTTCTTATCCCTGATGACAGTGTTTGGACCGATGTTCTTTCTCTTTCTCCTCCACAGCTTCCTCCCGATGAGGCTGTACAGCACGGTCAGGCAAAACACGGGCAGGAAAAAGAAGATGCTGGAGGTCCAGACCATGATGGTGAGGAGCCCCGAGCGGATGGCGTACTCCGTGGCTCGGCACTCGTTGGTGCTCAGGGGGTTCGTGCCATTCTCGTGCTCGACCCCCACCAAGACGAAGATGGGTCCGGCGCTAACGAAGGAGACGGCCCAGAGGAAGAGGATGACCAGCTTGACCTTCCCCTTGGTGATGAACACTTTAGCTCGGAGGGGGAAGCAGATGGCGACGTACCGCTCCACGCTGAGGGCGGTGATGTTGAGGATGGTGGAGTAGGTGCAGCTCTCGCTGATGAACTGGAAGAGCTTGCAGAGGAGGTCCCCAAAGTTCCAGGGCCGGTACTGCCAGAGGCGGAAGAGGTCCAGGGGCATGCAGAGGAAGATGAGCAGGTCGGAGAAGGCCATGCTGGACAGGTAGAAGTTGGTGGTGGTCCTCATGTCCCGGAACCGCGACACCACCAGCATGGTCATGAGGTTGCCGACGATCCCGATGACGAAGAGGAGGACGCAGGCGACCGTGATACCGGTGAGCACGGGCACGGGGAAAAGGTGCAGCGGGGGCTCGGCGCCCGTCCGGTTCTCCGCGCCGCGGCCGCCCGCGCTCCCCTCCCGCATCCTGCCGCCGCGGGCTGCGCATCACCGCCCGGCGCGCCCGCGGAGCCGCCCGCGCTCCTCCGCGCCGCTCCGCCGCGCTCCTCGGGCAGGTGCGGAGAGGGCGAAGAGGGAAGAGCGACCCCCGCTCCGCCTCTCTCCGGGCGCCGCTGCTCCCCCCCGGGCCCCGGGGAGGGCTGGCGCTCGCCGGCGCGTCACAGGAGACGTGGGCGCGCTGGTTCCGCGGGTGCGGAGCGGCTCCGCGCCCTCCCGCGCTGCCCCGGGGCTCTGCTGCGGATCCGCTCTGCTGCGCGGCGAAAAACTAGCCCAGCCCCGCCGCGCAAACCCCGGGCGGCTGCGAAATCGGTGCCGGCATCGTCTGTTAAACTTTCTCCCCAAGTCCCCCGGGGCAGGAGGGTTTCGGCGCCGGCGCTTCTCACCTAAAAGCAGCGCCGGGCCGAGCGCTCCCTGCCCGGCACCCCTCCTACCCGCACCCCTCCTGCCCGCACCGCTCCTGCCCGGCACCGCTCCTGCCCGCACCCCTCCTGCCCGCACCCCTCCTGCCCGGCACCCCTCCTGCCCGGCACCCCTCCTGCCGGCACCGCTCCTGCCCGGCACCGCTCCTGCCCGGCACCGCTCCTGCCTGCACCCCTCCTGCCCGGCACCCCTCCTGCCCGGCACCCCTCCTGCCCGGCACCCCTCCTACCCGCACCCCTCCTACCCGCACCCCTCCTGCCCGGCGCCCCTCCTGCCCGGCACCGCTCCTGCCTGCACCCCTCCTGCCCGGCACCCCTCCTGCCCGCACCCCTCCTGCCCGGCACCCCTCCTACCCGGCACCGCTCCTGCCTGCACCCCTCCTGCCCGCACCCCCCCTGCCCCCTCGGCGCGGTCCCCACTTGTCGCTGTCGCCAGGGGCTCCTTGCCCAGCGCCGACTCCCCGTGACTGGAGGCGGCAGCGCCCGTTCCCCCGCCCGTCGGAGCGGCGATGCTCAGGGACGCGCCGTTCCCCGGGGCCCGCGGAGACGCAGCGGCGGTGCCGAAACGGAGGGACGGCCGCGGGTGCTGCCTCCTCCTGTCGTACCTTTGCTCTGCCCTTGGGTCTTGGCAGCAGCCTGGTGAGGCTCCAGTTCAGTGAAGCCGCAGTGATCACCCTCTTCTGTAGGATCTACCTGCAATTAAATTTTGATTCAACACGTTTCTGCTGCTCTGCCCCTTGCAGACTCATACATTATCAGTGCGTGTTTCCCCGGTTGCGGACTCCTACTCCTAAAGGACCATGTTGTACCCAAGGATAAGATGAACGCAGCACAAGGTGACACCAGGGACAGTAAAGCGGCCCCCAGCACACCTGTAAAGGAGGTAGTTCTCCTCCTTTCCGACTTGTCCCCACCAAGTGTCAGAGTGTGCTACAGCACAGTCTTTTTTCACCCGTCTTTCTGTCTAGGGGGGCTGCATTCCTTCCCTTGTACCCCATCTCCCAGGTGGCAACCAGTCCTCTGAATCCACCTTGGCATCTCGCTTAATTCAGCCGAGAAACGGTTATATGCTGTTTTTCCAGGGTGCACTCACATACCTGTGCCCACCATCTGCTATTTCACAGCTGCAGAGCTTTATTTAAGGGTAGTGGTGTGACACAACGCTGGGTTACTCTGCCTCTGCCTCTGATTGTGCCCGTTTTCTGTGATTTACTTTCTATAATAATGCAAGCATTAGCCTTAGTGCCTTCTCCATTTGGATGATATATTTTTGCAGCTTCACTGGAATCAGTATTCATCACTCCTGCTCTTGAACCGTGAGACAGTTTTGTAGCAAGTTACTCAACACTTGCTGAATTTCATGGGGGATGGCTGCACAATAATTGCAGTTGAAAAGAAGAGCTTAATGTGCTTCTCACTTTGTTTATCCGGCTGCCTGTATAATTGTTTTATATGTTTCTGAAGAAAAATTGTTTCCGCTATGCCACCAATGTACAGTTATTTCATATTAGAATTTTGTGTCCTATCTAATGTAAATGACATTGCATTATATTATGGAGCAGCTGGTAACTGCCTCCGTATTTAGGCTGCCAAATACTTTGTATTATTATAAAGAATTATTTCACTTTTTTTTTTTTCTTTCCCCTGATAAATTCTCAGACTAGTGGCATTAGCTGCAGGATGTTGATATCTGGCAGAGAAAATGGCCTGAAGCGATAAATGTGACTTTTCTGTGTAGAGTCAATCCTTCATTCTCATGAAATTCTTCCTGATTTTGCTGAGCTGTATCTTGTCCAAAAAAAATGACCATTTCCCTTTCCCCAGGGGGAGAAAAGCTTTCTCTCATTTTTTTCCAGAAAAAAAAAAAAAAAAAAAAAAAATCCTTATTAAAATAACACTCAAATTGAGGTGTGTGTAGCAAAATCAAGTAGCCAGAAGTGAGGTAGCAGCATTTCTGCACTCGGGACAACTCAAGCGTGTAATGCAGCGATCTAACACTTAATTCATTGGGAGTTTGAAGTGTTGAGGGATGAGCCGCTTGGATCAGAAACGGCAGCTGTGCTTTGAATCCAGCAGCTCTTGTGTAAAGGGTAGCATGAGTCAAGGGCTTCTCTGGCTGCTTTTCCTTCGTGGGGTCAGAAAAAATGCCAGCTGAGGGAGAAGAAAAGCAGCTCCAGTTTTCTGATTCTTTCTGATTTCTTTGGCAATTGCAGGCCAAATTTTGAGCGGCTATGAAGGATTGACATCCCACAAACTTTGCACGATAAGGAACTCCTCCCTGTTTTGCCTATGCTGAAGGACAGTGGTGAAGACAGTGGTGTCAGAAGATGTAAAAAAGCGGTGAGACAAGATGGCTTTAGGCTCCAGAAAGTTATCTATTAGCCCTCAGTTGCAAGAACAGTACTTTTATGTTGCCTTAACAACTGCAGAAAAGATTGAAGTCACTGGTGTTATTGGATTGAGAAATGGAGAGAAAGAGATAGCAGTTAAGTACTTTCTATTCACAGATTTATCCCCTAACTGAATGTATGAACAAACCAAATATTTTAAAAAAAAATTAAAAGCACATTATGATGGACATTCACCTTTCATGGAACTCTTAAAATATTGGTGTTTCTCTTCAGTAGCTTTAAAGCTCTGTTGAGCACCGGGAGATAAGGTAGAAGAGTTTCTATTTATGGAGTTTCAAAATCTCCCTCCTGTGTTTCATTCTTTCCATTTTCTTCTCATCCAATAAAGTTTTAATTTGTGTTTATATCATTGTTTGTTGTCATGGAAATATCTGAAGGGTTTGAATATAGAATGATTATGGTTTTATTGTGGAGAGATGAAGAAACTGGAAAACAGACTTCAAGGGAGAGATCTCCCATTCAAAAACGATTCACATCCAACAATTTGCAGAAAAGCAAATGCAGGTTTTTTTTAATTATAACCAGGGGCAGAGGATGTTTTGACTTTTGCCATAAATGTATTTTAAGAACAGAGGGAGGCAGCTGGTGCTTGCTTTCAAAGGTTACGGTTTAGCAGCCATCCTCATTGAGTAGTGCCGATGACATAGCGGTAATCCAGTTTAACAACACAAACCCCAGAATGTGCTCAAATGACTTTGCAGTTGTTTATATGGCAGTAAACATCTGCGAGCAGACTTCAAAAGAGTGCTAGTTTATTAATCAGCAAAGCGGTGCTCTGACGCCACTAATTCAGAGGCATCTGTTTTCAGACTCAACTTTTCGCCGTTCTTCGCCTCGCTGTGCCGCTGGGTCACACCCCGGGCGTTCGTGTCCCTCTTCGTTAGGCTTGTTCAGCCAGCGCAGAGAGAGAACATGGCTCGTTGGTCACAGGTATGTTTACTCTGGGTTAGAACTGCGTAGTGTTTATTAAATAATTTCTAGCATGAGCGTAGCAGGTGTATCCTCTATTTTTTTTTAATATCACTGGACATTCTCTCTAAAGAAGAGCTGCAGGTTTTGACTCAAAGCTTTGGGTGGAAACACTTACCTGGGTTTATTACCCCTCATTATGATGCGCGTTCTGTTAGTGCCAGAACATGCAGGATGGGATCACATAGTTAATTTCTCCCAGCCATACTTTCTTGTTGATACGTCTATCTCATGTTAAATGGGGAGTGATAACTCGGCTCAATTCACCAGCAAATTTGCGGTTAATCCACTTTGTCTTCACCCAGTAGCTATATGAGCTAAACACCCATGACTCCATACAAATGGAGAATAATACGAGCTGAAGAATTCACAGTCAGACAGAATCGAAACTATCTTGAGGAGGAATTTGTGCCTTGGAGTCTATTGTGTTTAAATTGCTGGTTTCTGAAAGGCAGTTTGAACAACTTTGGATTCCCTAATGTTTGCTAATGCCGTGAGTGTTATATACGTGATGCGTTCAGTGCAGAAGTATTATGTGCATCAAAGACAAGGAGGGTGATCTACATTAACTCCGGCAGAACAGCCCATAAAAAAGGGAAGCTGCTTAAACCAACGGGCCTCTGCCATAAGCTGCAGCCCTGTCTCACTGACCATGAGCAGTTTGATGGCTTTTCTGTCACAACCCAGTGTCCCAACTCAATGTCACCTTTAGAACTTTCAGAAGAAATTAATGGAAATGTCTATATAGGTTTGGATTATGAATGTCTCAGGGAAAAGGCATTGTATTACGAAGCAGAAGTGATGGTCAGGCAGTTAACTGTGGTACCCCGGTAATCACAGGAAAATTAATGACTTTTAACATACGGCATAGCATGAAATTTCAGTTTGTTAATTCAGAGAAAAGTTACGGGGAACCAAATTTTGGATGATTCTGATGAAAATTGCTATGAAATTCCATGTAACTTTATATGAAAAAAAAACCCAATCTGTGAAAAATTGGATTAGACCCAATGACATCCTGATCTGTCTTTCATTTCTGCTGCGGAATGGCACAAGGTGCCTTGGAGGAATGAACGAGATCTTGTCTCAGTGTGCTTATTTATGTTACATTGATCATTACATTCAGGCTTTTCTTAGACCCTCATCTTAGACGTAACCCGAAAACTAAAATTAGGAATCTCAAAATCTCAGCGTCTGAATCGAGCTTTTTACCCGTTTGCATGGAGTACAGCAAAATGCATCCCTGACCCTGCCTGGGCAATATGAACAACAATAATTACACTTACTAAGGCAAAGAGAGGCAAAAAATAGAAGTCCGTTTCCATGAAGCAATGAAAGGTACAATAAAAGCCAGTTAGCTGGCATGTTCTCTTTCCCATGGAAACACCAGAAAAAGCGAGAACACTCTGCTGGAATAAAAGCAGCCTCTATGAGAGGAATAATTTCCTTTTAAAACCTGTGGGCATCCCTGAAATTTGGGGCTGCTCCTCCTTGGCGATGGCATACTGGTTCCAGTGGGGCTCAGTGTGGGTGGGGAGAGTCGCACACACAGCCCTACGCCTCTGAGTACCGAGGCTTGAGGCATGCCCACCTATTCCAAATAAAGCCTAACCCAAACACTGGGCTAAATGTGTTTAGATTGTGAGTCCGTGAGGGAGGTGAGCGCCCCTTTGTTCACCACACAGGTGTGCAGTGCACGGAACAGGGATGTGGGGGTCTGCCAGCGCCCTGTACAGTAAGATAATACTGGGATCTGCTAAGAGAAGGTGATGTCAAAAGGAGACACAAAGCAAAATAGCCCTTGGGGGTGGCGGCGGTGGGGGCAATGAATGCTCCTGGGGGTTGGTCCCACAGGAGCAACTGGTTTCCCTGCTGTGGCAGGTTGCTGCGGCCCCCTCTCCCATCGCAGGGCTGGGGGTTCAGGTTAGACGATGCCTTGATGTCTTGTGGAGTTTCCAGGGCTCGCTTGTGTTTCGTAACCTTTTTTGGTTGGGGCAAATTTTAGAAGTGAAGCAAACAGAGCAAACAATACCTTGTGTTTGCTTTAGGGGCAGGGGGTGCATTTGTTTTCAACATCAGGGCGTCTCCAGTTTACTGCTGCTTTGCAACATCTGTAAACGGTCCTTGTCCCTCTCAATTCAATGTATCTTCTACTGTAGTTTGCTAAAAACTGCAAAGATCAGATGTTTTCCTACTAAATAGCTTTCCCAGTGCTTAAATAATTGCCAAAGCCCAGAAACACGAGAAGAATGTCAAGGGAAGTGCTCAGCGTTTTGTGGTCTCTGGTCATGACATCATTTTTGGTGACACCTTCAGTGTACTGCTTCCAGATGCTGTTCACCAGCTAGGGTCTGGAAGCCAGTTATATGGCATTACACAACATGGCATTGCTCAATGGTTTGCATTACGTCCTTTGCATTGCCACCATCTGTGGCATTTAATGGATTATAACTGACACCAAGCGATGTCAGGGAAATTATTTCAGACAGGGTTGTTCTTACGGAAGCCATAGGATGACACTAATAATCACTGCAAGACTGAATAACCATTTACTAAAAATGTTTTATACAAAATGCACGTAGAAAAATTACAGTATTTACACGTTACTGCAACCTACAACCACAAACAAAAATTTGCTACATTTGCCATTCAACATAGAGTGAGATGAAAAGTATGATTCAGAGTACAAACGTACAAACAGAAGTTGCTCTTATCTTTCCACGCATCTTCAAATGTCCTGTCTGATGCTGCTTGAGAATCTCCCCCCCAAGATAGTATTTGGCAAGCATGCCTTTGGATTATTCAGAAATAAAATACGATTATTGGGTGTGATCCCTGTTGCGATATGCTCTGCGTGCAGAGACCAAGAATACGTACGTTTAGCTGAAAAAAGGAAGGTAATGCCAGGGAGCACTCTCCAAGCGACAGAAGGCACGGTGTTGTATATTGAGCGTTGAGGAGAGAACACGGAGCAAAAAAGTCTGCGTGTAATAGACAGTTTGTCTCAGCATCAGCTGCAAGTTTGTGGAGTCCTCACAGTTTCCTTCCAGTCCTTTCTAGCAGCCATGACTCCCACGTTACACAAACCGGTTCTTAGCCATAGGGAGGGTTTTTGACTCTGTCAACAGCAAATCTGAAATACTTTTTCACAGTTCAAATGAATTTTCTTTCAAACAAGCTCCTAAAATAACATTTCTAAAAAAAAAGAAAATTAACTTTTTAATATAATAAATTGCTAAAAAACCGCTCAAACCTGATAACACGGGTCAATCCTGCACCAAGACTGAAAAGCCTGGTCCATTTGCAAGGAGAACCTACAAAAGTAATTCCTCCTATAGCAGAGATCCAGATACGTAGGGGAGGGCTTTGCTCTCCCCAGCCTTTTCTGGCAGGCAGAAAACTTCTGAATTAAATACTGAACTCAGAAAGAAAACTGTAGAAACATTTTCTGTTCTCTGTCGAAACAGATGATTTGAGAATGAAGCAAAGTGTTCTAGTAAACGATGAAGAATTTCACATATTTGATTACCACTGAAAGCAGTACGTGTGACACCACGGTAAAACAGCAGGCAGAAGTTAAAACTCATCATTTTAGGCTTATGGCAGTGCGCTGCTTTGCCCCAACCTCTCAAAAGGAAGGTAGTCCTGAAATTTTTCTCTTGCTGCTCCAACAGAGGTATTTAAGTGAACCACTGTACCTGCTTTTCTGAATGACAAAGTGAATGCAGGGGCTTGTGTCTATTCCTTTCCTCTTGTTGACACAGTAGTAAGATGAATGATGTATGTTTGCTCATATGTACAGTGATTTAATTACCAGAATGTGGAGATGAATGCGAGGGTTCCCACGGCAACCTTAGCGTATTAGAAAAATAGACGACGAGACTTTCTCCTGGCATCGTTCTGTTGATGTAAAGGAACATTTGCAGAACAACTGTCTTCCTTTCCCTCCAATCTTTTCTCACTTTCACCTTCTCTTCCCCACTGTTTCCTCTGAACTTGGGCAAAATGCGTTCAGGGTGCAAATCGGTACGGCTCCACTGACAATGCTGCAGACACACTGATTTATGCTACCTGACTTTTGCTGTGCATCTAGCCCACACAGCTTACACTTGTGAATCTTTTTTTCCCTTTATTGTTTTCTTTAATATAAAACAGTCCTACCCATAGTTAAAAAATATAGTGGCTATTTTTAAAAAAAATTAAGGTTTAAAAAAAAAAAATCTGTAAAATTTTCCACCCCTTCCTAAAAATAAAATAAAATAAAACCAGCATCACCTAAATATGCAGCTCTAAGTACGGACAGTTGTCTGTTTTCCTCAAAATATTAGTCATCGGGGTGTGTTACTCTGCATTACATCCTACCAAATCCAGGCCAGTACAAATAAACACGGAGGAACCATGTCATGCTTAATTTGTGGCAAATGTCTAATAGAACTCAGTATGTACAGAAAACCACCTTTTTTCTGGATCAAGTACTTGCTGTCAACAAGCGTAACAGCAACTACATTACCGAACCTATTGGAAGCCTGGTGAAATCTTTGCAGCACAGCAATTAAGTAAATAGGCCCTATCATCATGTGCTGATCGAAATACTGATTGACTTCAAAACCCCTTCTGTGCCATTTCAGCAGCTGTTTTTATGTACAATATCCTGATTAAGATATGCTAATGTGTTTACTCAAGCCACGATCCTGAAAAATGCTTAAGCACATATTTAATTTCAAGCCTGTAAATACTCTGATTTAGTCAGACTGTTCGTGTGCTTAAAATTAATTAGGGGCTTAAGTGCTTTGTTGGATGAGATGAAGACGTGCAGTCTGAGTTTCTGAGGCCTTTCAACTTTTGTAAAACTCAGGTTCAAACAAAAACTTCCAGAGGAATTCCAAGGGCATCCGGGAAGCGGTACTTGCAAAGGCTCCCTACAGGAGCTGAGATACTCAAGAAGGGGTCCCCATGGAGACCACGAATAAAATTTGATGTCCAGCCTTGAGTATCCGGACCCAGAGCATCCCCCACCCCACCTGCGGTGGCCGAGCCGGTGCGGAGCATCTCTGTGGAGGTGGTGGCCAGCGCTTACCTGCCCGGGGCTCTGGCTGAAGGTATCATCTGTGGCGTCTGAAATCCTCAGCCCGGCCGGGCAGCGAGCCGTGGTGCCCGTGCCTGCACGAGGCATGGCCAGCCGCAGCCAGCTGCTGCTGCTGCTGCTCCTTCCCGGCCGGCGGGAGAGGATTCGGCACGGTCGGACCTCGCGCTGAGTGAGCCGAGAAAGGGGAGTCTGGTATTGCTGGTATTGCTACAGCGTTGGCTTTTTATCCCCTATCATACAGAATTTTAACCTGGTCCTGACTAGGAAAACCGGCTCCTTTTGGAGCATGACTTTCATCTTTTAACCGATCATAAAGGCTCCAAAAAAACTTGCTTCTTTGTCCATGTCAACTATGTCACCATTACTGACAGAGACAAAAATCCTGTCGTCTCTTTTCAGCTGAAACACACCACCTTGGTAGATGGAGTAAAGTCCATACTCTGCCTTTTTCGACCAGCAGCTTGTTCTTGCGCTTTTCATGAGCAAAATGGGCTCCGGGTAATTAGTCAGTTTGTAAACATACTGGACAAGCTGTTTGGGGTTCCTGATTTGTGCCAACAGATCTGAACCCTCATTCTCGTTTTCACGGAAACGAAAGTAAGTTTGTGAGTAGATGTAATAAAAGCCCGTTTGGGGTATCACTAACTCGCCGTTTCTCAGCTCCACGTTGTAAAGGAAAGAGTGGCCTTTCCTCGATGATTCCCAGTTGTTTATTTTTTGTCCGTTCCCTCTTCTGGGCGAGGAATCTACTTGAGAAAAAAAGGAGAGAATGTTAAATTAAAAGCCAGGTAGTGGAGCCAGGTGTCTGCTAGTTGGGGAGTCTGGTTTTTAATAACAACGTAAGAAAACCTGCTCTTCCCAGCTATTCATTAGTTCCATTCTCAAACCAAGCTGAAGGTCCAGGAGTAAGCTGTTTAGCTCTATGTGGGAAATCACATGAACTACCTTTAATTTCTGTGCTCCCAAATGAGAGAAAAATCATGATGTCGTTACTTAGTAACAAAGTTAAAATATTCGTTGGTGTCTGGTACCCTCCAAAGCTGTAGAAACCCTACCAAGCCTTTCATTAATATGGCCTGAATGTCAAGTCCCTCCTGTCTGTGTCTTGCGTTTCTAATAGGTCTGTCACCATAGCAGCTGGGACTCACACAACTAACAGAAGGAAACTGAAGGAAAGAAAAGAGGAAAACTTAAGGATAGGAAGAAGGATATTTATTTTTGTTCCCCAGATGAAGGTTCCAGAAGAGGGAGGTACCCAGAACGAAGGGGCTTTCTCCCTGTTCTGTGAAAATTAGCTAAAAAAACCCCAAAGTCTGGGACAAGACTTTGTTAGGATTTGTTTCTTACTATTAACTCAATGCAAGTATTAAAAAGCGTATGTAAGCAAGAGGCTAGCAATGAGAGAGTAATTTCTGTGATCTTCAACTGTTTGTAAAGGTTTTTCCTTACTGTGTGGGGACAGGGAACCCCTCCTGTTGCTGTTGCCCGTCAGATGTGCCGCGATCCTGTTGACGGGACTGCGTGGCTGCTGCCCGTCGGCGTGCGACAGCGTCAGGGCTCTTTCAGCTAAGGAAAGACCAGAAATGGAACCCCACGTTACAAGCAAGAAGGGAGGAAAGCACATCTGCCACCTGGTAAATACATCTGCCCTATTTGACCTGATTTTAAAGAATATCTATAGAAATTTTTTTTAATTGACTGAGTCAGACTGAATGCTATTTATTGGCTAATGAGGCTCAAATTTCTCTTTCGCTCTTGCTTGCCTTTGAAATGTCTTTACATGCTCTTTGTTCTCCTTTTGTCCTCCTTCCACCTCAAAATTGCCAATAGACAACTTAAAATAACCCGTGGTACCACATTTTTGTATTGACTATCAGTACCCTTTAAGGTCAAGCATTCATAATCTTTACTCCAAATTTCCACTTGGAGGCTGCAAAGCTTTTGCTCAATGTGTTTAGAGCCGTACGAGCTTCAGCAGAGCTATTCCTTAACTGATCTACGCGTACAGCAGTTCAGTGCTGCTTGTTCTCGGGAGAGCAGACTGTTCAAGATCCCTGAACCACTGTGGGACTGAGGTCTAGAAGCTGAGTCCTCTGCCTCCACCTTGGTTACCTTGCTCTAACCACTCAACCATATTTCTGGCTCCTGAAAATTTGCCATCTAATAACAAGGAATCATTTTTTTGATGACTTGCTGTCAGTACAAGATCTTAGTGTTTTCTGCGCTTTTAAAAAGCTGAGTCACTACACATCAGGTGCCACTAGCACCTCCTTTCTGCCACAAATAATGAAATTATGATAATACCGTTGACTGCAGATATGTTTTCCTCGTAGCTTCTTGACATTATCTGCCAACAAACAGAGAAAATGAATTAGTTTGTCAGCAGAAATAGGTGCAGGAAAAGGACACTCCTTTCTCAAACTCATGAATAAAGCGTATGCTGGATTTGATCAACAAGCAAATAAAAACCAGCCTATTAATTTGTTGTAATAAAGTATTTCTATGTTGACATCTTTCATGTAACAAATATGTGGGAAAACATTTTCAAGAGCACTCAACCATCTGGGCTTTAAGTCTATCGGAAAATTTGACCCTCATGCTTTCCTCAAACAAGAGGAGATACAGTGTACAAACATCAGCTCCATTCGCAGAATACCTGGCAGTGTGCACTTCTGCGGGATCTTACCTCTGAGAAATTAAATTTCATTTCTTTTTATACCTCTACCTATCTAAGCTCTTAAGCCAGCATATCTTACTTTGTGCATTCCCCTTCTCCGTAACTGTTTGCTGACTGCTGAAATGATCTAGCTTGGTTACCAAGTGGTGCAGCTGCAGCAACCCGATGGTCTGAGATGATTTACCCGGGTGACTAACATGGGCCCTGTATTGCCACTTACTGATGCATTCTGCCCTGCCATATTCCTATTTATCTATCTATCCATCTATAATTACCATCATCATTTATGATAATCATCATCATCATTTATTATTATTTATTATTATTTCTGGCACCCAGGATATCTTTTCTTAAGCAATCAGGGAGCTAGCAGGTATATTACATGTGTACACGTCCACTAAAGAAAACAATGTTTTCTTTATGCAGAAGTTCTGGCACTTTACCAGCACAACTCCCACCAAAGGAGCCAAGATCTCGGAATACAAACAGAGGATCTGTTCCGGGCTGCAAGATTTGCCAGGTAGGTTTCAGCCAGAAGTGAGTTTTTACGCATGAGCTTTTTTATGTGATGGTTTTTTGGAGATGCGATTTTGAAAACCACTGCAGAAGATTTTAGCCTTTCTGATTTCTCAGCCAGGCTTATTTTCTTCTCTGTAGCCAAAATTCTATGCATTGTGTGTAAGTCATGGAGGAGATGGTGTTCTCTGGATGCCGAGCTGGCAAGGTGCTGTGCCCGATGCTGTGTGCTCGCTTGCTCTTCCCTAATACACTAGGCAGCTCATGACTAGACCATTCCACAGGCACCTTTTTACCTCTCCCCATTTCAGCTCATTTTCTCAATCCAGTCTGCCTGTACTTCCAAAGAGATGGTGACACCTTTCTAGCACTAGGATCTGTATGGTCAGGTAGAGAACAAGGTCGAGTCAAACACTTCTACCCCGAGGTACTTCAGACAAGGCAACTTATCACTGAAATCTGCTTAGTAAAATCTGATTGTCTTTGCTTTATTGTTTCCTGAATGTAGTGAAACCACTGTCATGGGTCTTTTTGGCTTCAGTGCAAGCACTCTGCTGCTGAAGCTGTGGCTTGATTATTGCTTTCCAATAAAACAGAGAGCCCCCCCTTTATCCTGCTATTAGGATTCTTTGAATTGTAACATCACCAAGCACACTGTTTCAGCCTGGAGGTTCCCAAATACCTTTTTAATTAGCGTTCCCAGGTGCCACTTTACTTGCCAGCAGGGATCAGCCGCTCTGTCTTCGCTTTCAATCAGGTCCAAGTTTTGGATGAAATTTCCAATTTCCTCCCCTGTGAGACAAGGAATGCTGCTCTTGGAGTACATGTCCCGGAGCTGCAGCAGAAGGGAAAGCCAGGATTTTTCACCTGTGATGTGCTTGCAATGTTCAGCTGTGGTCTGTCACTACATTCACTTAGTTTAGGAACAAGCTTTCTTTTCTTTAAAGCATTTGCTAGTATGGTGCAAGTTACAACTATACAGACAGATTTTACGTAGTTATTTAACTATGATGGCACACCTAATATGCAAAAACATACTTACATTACCTCCATGGACATAAATTTGGTATCCAGCACTCAACTAAATACGCTTTGTGAAAATTCAATACCCAAATCACTAATGTCGTTGAGTTCTTTAGTTTCTCTAGTTCTGCATTAAAACCACTTCTTTTGCACAAGGGATCTTCTTCACAAATTATTGAGGAAGAAATCAGACACCAGGCCTTAAAAGTATTTTCCATTCTGTCTTTTCAGCCAATGCCACTTACAAGCCAGGCTTTCGCTGATACATACTCATATGCTCCCCATATCCACTGTGGGGTCTCTCTGTAACTGTATTTGACCTAATAGTCCAGAACCAAGTCCAGACCACAGAAATGACATTTTGGTCCAAATAAAATCATAGTGCTGAATGCTTGTGACATGGGCCCGTGTCTATACCGTTTAGTCATAGAGAAAGCACATTTTCTTCTGATAAATCACTTTGAAGAGCGTGGCAAGGCTCCTGTTGGCTCCAAGGGAATCTGACCGGGAGAGTTTCTATCACAGTGGAAAGCTCTGCCCAAGCCCCGCAGCATCCTCAGGCACACACAACTCCAGCTGGCGCTGTTGGTTAATGTACAGACCAGAACCTGCGCTGCCTCCAGCACTTGCCAGCAGCAGAGATCAGCTCCTCTCTGCTTTGAACTCGGTTGCTGCTGCATCAGCTATAAAGGCTGGGAAGGCTTGTTGTGCCAGCAAACTGCTACAGGGAACTTGGAAGAAGCAGCAATCAGCAAACAGACAGGCAAAGCATTCAGATGGAGTTCTGGTTGTAACATTTAAATTTCTCTACTCTTATGTTAAAGAAGTTTGTTTTGGTTTGCTAAACAGATAACATTTATTCTACAAATACCAGTTTCAGCTGTCCTTGAGACTGGGGCATTGAAAGCAACAAATGGGAGTTACCTCCTCCTTCACACTCCCTGCTTTTCCTGCCTGTTAGAAAACAAAAGGCGTTTAGGAGGAGATTTCTCCAGGAGGATTAGGAGAATTCACCCCTATTACCCTGCAAGTCCTACCGGGTTGAACAGCACCTTCAGTTTGCAGCAGCAGAGTCCATTGAGCTTCCTCTATTACTCAAAACGATTTTGTAGGCATCAGAGTGAAATGGGGCCACCACTACAAGCGGTGGGAAGGTTTCTGTGTCTTTGCTGAGCAGTACAGTGATATTCTTAAATCAGGTTTCTTGTTTCAAGAACTCACTTGAAGTGATTAAAATTATGTAAGGTAATTATTAAGGTAAAATCACACTTAAAACTAGGGGCTGTGACAGATTTAACTATACGAGCTTCTATAACAAAGTAGTTTGATGAGTTTAAAAAAAAACCCTAAAACGTGAGCAGTTGAGATCTTACAGTTTATTCTCTGACCAGATCTGCTGCAGCTCACCTTTGAGCTCTGCCCTCCGATCTGGAAGCAAACAGTTCTGTGCTTCTGCCTTCTTACCTGCATACTTTTCCCCCAAACAGCTTTACTACCCTGGCATTGGAACAGTATTTTGAGTGCATTTTGAAATCCTCAGGGATTCACCTTGTATCAGCACGGTATGGTACTGAAGGATTGGTATTTCTGTTTATGGGTAGAGAAAGCACGGCATGAGGATGCTGTAAGACTCACACCAATGAGGTTTATCTGTAGCACTGAGGTCTTTGAGGATACAAGTCCTGCAGGAATACTATCCTGTAAAGCTTCTCTCCTATTCTAGGCGTAGTGTGTGGACTATGTTTTCAAAACAGAAGGAAGTCTGAGGACGTTTTCCTTGCAGCCTTGTATCCTGAAGCATAATGAACTTTATTGTGCTCGTGTCTCAGCACTTCCTCCCATAGCAGAACTGTTGAACAAATGGTTATATTCGTAGTCCTGCTCAGATTACTACAGCTGCAGAGAGAAAAACTCCTAGTTAAACGTTATTCTTTTTGTAAAGATAAAAGTATCTGCAGTCTGTGCAGCCATACTAGTTTGGTGAAGGTGTAGAAACGCAGATATTGTTAACAACAAAGGCAAGAAAAATGGGCAGACAAAAATCGCTGTTTATCTTTTGAGATTTATTCCACATGCACCATGTGGATGCAGGGTAGCAGACTTTCTAGATAAGCTTTTTCCTTGTTTATTGTGCACCAGATGGCACATGCAAGACTGTGCTTAAGGTACCCCCTCCAGAGCCAGCAACCTTACTGTGCAGCCCAGCAGAACTTCAGTGCGGGCAGATTTCAGCTTTTCACACCAAATGCAGGCTTGTTATTCTTCAGAAGCAGTGAGCTGTATTTTGGACAAGTATCACTAGCTGAGGTTGTGTCCCAGGTGTGCATATTTGAATAAAAGGAAGGGAAAGGAAGTGCGGTTACTAATTACTTAGATTGGCAAGTTTGTTAGCAAAGGACTCTGAACTGTATGCATGAAGAGATGAGAATGCATTTATATACTTTTCTTCCTTAGCAGTATTATGTAACCTGATTTCATAAAATCAACACATTTCTGTGACTCCCCCATTTCACCAAATATGGGGCAGCCACAGCTATTAACTTAGCAGGAAAAATTGTTTTATGTTTCCAAAGTATCAGCGTTGGCTCATATTCTACAATACCATATACCCTTTAACATTTGCTTCACAGAAGACTTTGTCATCTCAGAAGACTCCACCTATTAAATTTGATGTGGAATAAAAGCATAGGCAACATAATATTTTACATTTACGCAATATCTTCTGAAGCTGTGTAACTACAGTACACTTACCTGCAGGTGGGTCGACCTTTGCGCCAGGGAGAGCAACATAGGGGTACAACTTAAGAGCAGGAAAGCACATTTTGGGCAAGGGACACCCCGAGTACTAGGGGGCCAATGAAAAGCAGGACCACACACATAAAGGCTCATGGGACTATCAACGAAAAGTAGTTTTCTTGGAACGCAAATAACCTTTTGCAGGAAGAAGAAAGAGCTAAGCAGCAGCTAGCAGGCTTGAAGGGTGGCTGCGAGGGGACCAAAGCATCTAGACTACACAATGGGTATTTTACAAGTCATTCTGAGGAATTCTGTGGTGTTTGCTGTCTGGTTGAGGTTCCTTTGGGATTAGTCACTGCCTTAAAACTATGTGTTTTCCTTGAGGAGGCATTCAGAAGGCACCTCGGCTTTTCTCAGCCTGTTTTCCCGGTGGCGTGTATGCATGCCCAGCTGGCAGAGGCTGCAGTTGCAGTCCTCCGAGCGCTACCAGCGCTTCTGCAGCGCTGATGGGGCAACCGCCACGGCAGGAGAGACAGCAGCTTTGGCGCTCTCATGAAAAGCACGTTCGCTACTCCTCTGCAAAAATGCGTAACTTTAAAAAAAAAAAAAAACAAACAAAAAAAAAACACCACTTTTTAATTGTTCTTGCCTTGATCTCCGTCCCCTGCCGGCCCCCCCACGGCCCAAGGAAAGCCCAGACAAAGGGGCAGGCAGGCACTAGCGAAGCTCTTTGTCTGGGGATGGCCCCGCTCTCCTGCCCGACGACCCGCCGCTCCGCTCCCGCCCCCGGCCGCGCCGAGCGAGGGTTTTATGCCCGTCCTGCCTTTTCTGGCCCCCAAAAAACCCGCAGGGAGAGCGCGGGGCCCCGCCGCCTGCTTACCCCCACCGACCTGTTTGAGCTCGTTGGTGAAGTAGAGGAAGGTGACGGCCACGCAGACGGACTGCAGGAGCACGGCGGCGACGAGCACGGCCCCGCAGGTCTGCCCGGGGCTGGGACCGGCCGCGGGCAGCTTCATGGCTCGCCCGAGGCAGCGCTGGGCTCCTCTCTCGGGAGGCTTTTCCCTCCGGGGGAGGAGCGGCCTGGCCTGGGGCGCGGGGGGGGAGGGGGGGGGGGGTGTCTCACCCGCCGCTGTCCCGCGCCGAAGTGCGGCCCGCGGCAGCCGCCCGCCGCACGGCCCGCCCGGCCTGCCCGCCCCCTCGGCAGCCCCAGCCCCGGGGGCCGGGCGGCACCCTGCCCGCCTCCCCCCGGCCCGGCCCGGCGCGGCCCGGCCCGCCGAGGTGTGTGTGTGGGGGGTGCGGTCCTGCCGGGGCGCCTTCAGCTCCTGCCAGCCCACCCCCACCCCCCCCACCCCCCCCGAAGTGTGTGGGGGTCACTCCTCGGGGGGGGGTCACTCCTCAGCCGCCTCGTTGCAGAGCATTGCTGAGCAACCTTTCCGAGACATCTCCACTAGGCAATGGTGGAAATAGGATTTTTTTGGTGGTGTTGAGGTTTTTTTTCAATCTCTCCTTTTTTTTTTTTTTAAGAGATTAAGAGTAAGGAGAGGCCCCGAGTTCCCTGGCTCCCAGCTGTGTCACCCTTCTCTGTCCCTTCCCCAACAGAGCTGGTCCATCGCAGAAAAGCCCCTGCGGGCCAGTCCCTTGTGCTTGTGCCACCAGCTCCAGCCCGGTGCTGCCACTGCAGCCTCTCAGAGCGCGCTGCTTCACCCCCGCTCATGACATGCTTATGTCACCGGCCATGAACTTTGGTGTTTCTTTATCTGAAGTCACTTTTGGGTTTGTTTTCAAACCTCTAAGGCTCCCTCTTACAAACTTTTCAGCCCAGGTAGTTTTCCGAAGGCACGCGCGTGGTTTAGGATATATCCGCTGACTTTTCACTGCCGTTTTGACAACTTCATCTCACACAGACTGTGGATTATAACCAACTTCATAATGAGCTGCAGGTGCTTTAAAATCAGAGGTTGCACCGGTGTGGTCTGCTGACAGTGCAGCCATGGAAAACTGGGATTTCAAATCCAAGTGCAGAGACTTCAGTTAGTTCACTTTCACGCTGTTGCTGCGGGGCAGTGTGAAATTTTGGCCCCTGCCCAACATCCATAACCTGAGTGCTAGGTGGGAGTTCTCAGTACAACTACAGGGCAAAATTAAAACAGATCTCTTCAGCTGCCCTGACTTTCAAGAAGATCTTTAGAATATATAACTGCATTGCATTGAACCGTTGCCATCCAGAAAGTCCTTGACAAACTGGAGAGGTGGGCCTGTGCAAACCTCACGGAGTTCAACAAGGCCAAGTGCAAGGTCCTGAACCTGGGTCGGGGCAATCCCAAGCACAGACACAGGCTGGGTGATGAGTGGATGGAGAGCAGCCCTGCGGAGGACTTGGGGGTGGTGGTGGGTGGAAACCTGAACATGACCCAGCAATGTGCACGCACAGCCCAGAAAGCCAATCGCGTCCTGGGCTGCATCAAGAGAAGTGTGGCCAGCAGGTCGAGGGAGGGGATTCTCCTCATCTACTCTGTTCTGGTGAGACCCCACCTGCAATGCTATGTCCAGCTCTGGGGTCCCCAGCATAAGAAAGACACGGACCTGCTTGAGCGGGTCCAGAGGAGGCCACAAAGATGATCGGGAGCTGGAGCACCTCCCCTGTGAGGACAGGCTGAGAGAGTTGGGGTTGTTCAGCCTGGAGAAGAGAAGGCTCCGGGGATACTTTATAACCACCTTCCAGTGCTTAAAGGGGGCAAAGAGGAAAAGGTGGGGAGGGACTCTTGATTATGGAGGGTGGTGATGGGATGAGGGGTAACAGCTTCAAACTGAAAGAGGGAAGATTTAGGTTAGATTTTAGGAAGAAGTTCTTCACTGTGAGGGTGGTGAGACACTGGCGCAGCTTGCCCAGAGAAGCTGTGGCTGCCCCCTCCCTGGCAGTGCTCAAGGCCAGGCTGGATGGGGCTTGGAGCAACCTGGTCTGGTGGGAGGTGTCCCTGCCCATGGCAGGGGGTTGGAACAAGATGATCTTTAAGGTCCCTTCCAACCCAAACCGTTCTATGAGTCTATAATTTAGAGGGAAATAAATTTGGTTTTTTCTTCCATCATAATGTAGCAAAATGATCCCCAAATCCCTGTTTAATGTGGCAGCAGACAGCTTATTTGTCTGACTCTTCATAGCGTTCAATCTGTGTGCCCAAACAGTTCAGATCTGTGTAATTCCAACACATATGTCAGATGGGGAGGATTAACATTTTCTTGAAAGTGAGCTCATGATCTCCTTCTATGACTTCTGAGCAAAGTAAATGTGACATTTTGGGCTCCTGCTGCTTTGCAGCATCCTGGCCTCTCTGTGAGCACGGCTAGCGGGACTCCTGTTCACGTTTACTTAATGCAAAGCAGCTCTCTGCATCAGCTTCACAACAAGAGTTTCTTAGAGATTTTTAGCACATGCACAAAAGAATCTTGCTAAAAAATCTGCCTCCTACTTGGTTCATCATGATTCACAAATTTCTAAGACAGACATTTCATCTGAAAGCACCATGTGAAAAGTCAATTAAAAGGTGGTAAACTAATTTGGAGGAAGACTCCTGCCTGCTGCAGATTTTCGTTCCAAATGTTCAGGGAGGTCCTACCTCATTTGAAGGAAACAAGACTTCTTTCAGTGTTTCCTTTCAAAGAGAATAGAAACAAAAGTGAAAGGAAGCCCAGGGCACTACAGAGCACTCTTGTTGTTGTTCACATTTAGGAGCTCGTCTTTATTCTGTGTTTTTGCAACCTCTTAATGTATTTCTCCCAAACGTACAACTCAGAACATTTTTCGTGGATAAACATACCAATTCATGAAAGATTTTTTTCAAGAGACGTGTACTCAGCTTGTAGATGTCTACCAGGAATGGTCCATATCCTCCTGACCCATCATTTGAAATCCTCCATGGATATTCCTTGGGTCTCTGGTTTAATATTTGTTTAGTTAATGCCAGTGTTGTAAGGCAAAGTTAATGAAGTTTGTTTTGGAAAGAACAATGGGGAAAACAAGGAAAAAAACCCACTCAAATCTGTCTCTTCCAAAAATGATCACATCACGTTTCTTTCTGAAGTTTTCAGATCTTAGAATCTCATTGTACAATAATAAAATGTTTCTGGGTTTCCACACTGGCATAGGATACTACAAGAGTGAAGCTCCAACCATTTTCACCACTGAATACACTTTAAAATCTTTGCTGCTTTCAATGTTTACTTTTCTGCAGTCGATTTTTGTCTCTAGTAAGTGTAAACTTATACTGAAAATAATTCATTTCAAAGGTTCCGAGAGTGTAAAATTACTGTTTTGATGAAATTTTACTGCAGTAATACTGGGATCATGACACCAGTGGGAAGGAATGTCGTTAGCACCATCTAAACAAATGGTGCATTTGTGTAGCGCTAGACCAAAGCGGCTCCCCAGCTAAACCTCTGATTCTTCCTGACTCCTTCATCCTGTTAAGCTTACTTTTATTTAGAGATAAACCACAATCTGTCGTGGGGGCTCAGGACCTGTGTTGCTTGGCATGTCAAGGAAACACCTGGCGGTGGACCTGCCGTACTTCTCCGCCAGCAGTGGGACTAGTAGGAATCTGTAATGGCTCTGAAAATGTATAAAAATGAAAGGAGGGGAAAAGTGTTTTGAAAAAGTCCTTAGCTCTCATTCCTCACTGTTTGCAGCAATGGGAGTGATGAAGATGTTTTCCAAGGAGGCCAGAGGTTTAGATGTATTTATACATACACTTCTCTGAGTGATGCAGATGGTTGTTATTACCACTGCTGTCGCACCCCACCAGCCCTGTGCTCGTTTTCCAAGTCTGAGAAAACAAAGTTGACTTTCTGGTGCATGGCGGTTCTTGACATTGATTTCTCTGCCGAGCAGCAAAAGAGGTCATGTTTTTCATCACAGGTATCAAAGCATGTAATTGTAGTGGTGTAGCTGCAGAGAGGGAATGTAACCATTCTGGAGAGGAGAGCGGCCCCAAGGCTTAAGCCTTGAAGTACAAAATTTGACTATGCTTTTAACCTCCACTGAAAACTGAAGACAAATATTTCTCTTGAGGGTGCTAGATATGTATGCAAAGAAATTACTTTTTTGGAGGCTTCTTCATGGTAAAGCACCTGTTACATACCTGTCTGTCTTTGTCTGGGCTACAGTTTCCTCCTGGGACAGATTAAAATCAGTAACAAGGCTGTAGGTAGAGAACTGAATGAGATTTCTGCTTCCTTGCTGAGGGAACCTGCCATTTGCACTCCCTGCTGTCAGCATTGTGGCTGGGGCTCCTGCTCAGATATGTTCTCCCAGCTGGCAACAAAATGCGGTGGGTGCAGAGGGAATGGGGAAAAGCATCTGGGGATGATTTAGTTGCATGAAACCCCTTCTCTATTCCTGTAAAAAGGTGCATAATGGTTTGAACCGTTATTTGTATTATATTAATTGAATGGACTGTTTTCTCTCTTGTGATTGAAAAAACATGGAATGAAGTTAAACTCTCAGCTCTGTCCAGCAGAATCTGTTTTCCTGCAGTCTTGGTTTGGCTTGGACTACAACATATTTAATCCGTATTGAGTATATATGGAGTTGTTTTTGTATTTACACCAGCACAGCCATCATGAAGGTACACTAATGAAAATGGGAAATAGGTTTGTTTGTATTTGCATCTACTCACCTATGCATCTACAGCAAGAGCATCAAGTCATATAAGGTGATACCCGTTGTTGTGTGTACACTTTCTGGGTTTATTCACTCTGTGCCCTACTGCTGTGGAGGTTTTAGGACTGCTTGGTGGCCTGATTCTGGTAGCATATACTGGTCTCTGTTTGTGCTAGCCTTGATACAGACTCTGGGAAGTATTGTGGACTGCTCTGATTCATGTGGATCTGGCTCCTGGATGATTGCTGAGGTACTGCATACCTCAGTCGAGCTACTAATTATTTTAAGAAACAAAACTTTTTGTACCATTTCTTTTACACCTATTGAAAGACTTCGTGTCAGTAGCTAGAAAGACTCATCTGCGCAGTCTTTCGTGCTGTGTGACTAGTATAAAAAATAGTCAATAACAAGAAGAGAACGTGGCCGCAAATATTGTAGCTATTTAGCCCTGAGTGAGGAACACGGAGAACTTTCTGCTAGTGGAGTGTGGTGGCTGTTACTCAGGAAACACCTAAATCCTTCAGTGTGGTGGTACCTGCACCATCTCAACTGTGGTTCTTTTCAGACTAACAGCTGTGAATCTAGATGGACTACGAGAACTCAGGGACTACACGAGTTAGTCAAGGCCAGACAAGGCTGTCCAGAGCGTTAGAATTTGCCTTCAGAGGCTGGTGAGCAGGAAGCACATGGCAGTGAAGTCAGTGCAAGACCAGCAGAACTTGAATTACTTGTGCAGATTGCTGGGCTATCAATTAGTTGAAGCAAAGCTGAAAGGAAACTGGCCTTGGTGAACATGCCAATGATATCATGGTGGTGATAAAAAATACACAGCCTTTTATGTTTTAGAAAGTATTATATAAATGTCATGCAAACATTATAATGGAGTTATAGAGCCACCTCTTTGGTGGCCTGTTTGTATTTTCAGTGACATGAGCCGCAAAGGTATTTTCCTTCTGTCCTGAAAAATGGGTCATTATATAGTGGAGAGCAGAAGTTCCCTATAGCTACTGGCAAAGAGAGGATTAAAACAGCTCTGTGGCCAGACTGCCACAGGAATGGAGTCTGAATTGGTCTGGCGTTGTTTACAAATAGCAAATTTTGCCAGGTGCAAGTTGTTTTCTTGGGCTTGTACAGCACTGAAACTTGGTAAACAGAAAGGGCTTGAAGAAGAATAGAAAGCGAAGCTGTCTCCTGGGTCAATATGTGTTTTAGTTTCATCATTCCTACTCCAAAGTTGTGTAATATTTGACTGAAGAAACATTTATAACTACAACAATATTTAACTAAAAGTAAACTGCAGCGTACTTCACTGAGCTGCAGTGTATTTACTCTTGGGGCTAAGTTTTTCGCTTTTCCTCACTCAAATTTTTCAAGTTAAACTCAAGCTGACATCGATTTGCAAAACAAGAGCTTGAGTGTCTGGGAATAAAAAACATATAACAAACACTTCCCCAGCCTCTTCAAAGCAGGATTTCCTTATTTATTTGGGAAGGAAGCTGGAAAAGATTCCTGACAATAAATGGCTAGTGTAAAAAATCTTAAAGTGGAGAACATTGCATTTTTTAAAAAAATCAGCGGTTTAGAGCTGTGGCAATGACAGTGATTGCTATACCCAACCTCGTTCTGGGTGACCCACAGCACTTGATTTTTTTTTCCCCCATTGCTTTTTAGCTAGTACTGAGATGTGAGTCAATACAAGAGTAGCCCATCAAGCAAACCCTGGAGACTTTTTCATATCTTAGCAAGCAAAACATTCCCAGCTTGTGTATTCAACTTTGTTCGGTCATTACTCTTACTTATCTGAGCACCACAACAATATCAGCAGATTAACTACTACTCTGGCCACACGGACTTGTTAAGTAATTTATTAACTAGAAAGTTTATTCAGGTAATGCAAATAAAGTCCATCTGAAAACAAAATGTAAGATGTCAACACTTAGAAGGAAAGAGCTTTCACAGAGGTGCTTTGAGTCTTATCAAAGCCTCAACCTTCTTTATCCCAGGTGTCCCCTCAGACCAGAGTGCACAGAATTCAGGAATCGCTGTAATTTCAGATGGTGCTTCTGAGTGGATTTTTAGGGTTGTTGGGTCTTTCTATAGCTGGAAATACAAGCTCCTCAAATTCTGCCCTCACCTTAGCGTAGGCATGACTTCTGAACCGGGGAAAAGGAGAGGTGACCACGTCATTCAACGGGAGGGAGAGGCTGTGAGAGGTAACCCGTAGAGTGTGTGCAAGGGTCCTGCAGTGGGTAGGGTCTGGAGGCTTTGCAACCCCCCCCCGCCCCCATGTCTGCAGAGGAGCCAGGCAAGCCTCGTAATCCCCCCAGACCCCATTGCACTTGCTTGTTTTACCAAGGTTTCCTTTGCAGCCAGGGCAGCAGCAGTGCCCAGCCCAGTCCTTCCCGTGCTGTGCTGGAGGACAACTGTCCATGGGGCCATCATGCAAAGACAGATCACAGAAGGTAAAAACCTACTTCTTAAAAAGTCTGTGTTGATTCTGGGAGCCATTTCACAGCAATGACACCAAACCATTGCAGGGACACAGCTGAAATCACCGCAAACTGCGTAAGGGCAGCAAAGGATGGGAGGAAACAGCTTTTCTGCCAAAGAAATGATGACATCATCTTGATGTAGTTGACCTTTTTTTAAGGCCCAGCTCCTAGAGTTTATAAAGGTTCTTAGATGTCATAAGGAAAAGAAAAAAAAATAATTTTTCAGACTTTACAGTGAAGGAGGAAAGATTGGAAATACAGCAAAGGCATGTCCTGGAGGTTCAAACATAAACCCAAATATTAAAGGAATCCAGACTTGCCTGTGAAATGTTTCGCAACAGTAAAACCATTTCAAAACTTTTTACTGCTAAGTGTTGAAAACTTGTGTTGGCAGAATCAGTGCGTGAGATTGCCATGGAGAAGGCTGCGGAGGATGTTTTTGTCCTTATTAAAGCTACGTGGACATGCATAGATAGATACAGGGAAGCACAGCTTGAAGGCTACGTTACATGTCAATACTGCTTGACTAGGTAAAAAGTTGCACTTTTTTAGTCTCCTGGATAATTTGGGATTGTGTGTATATCCTGGTTAAGCTGGTTAAGGATTTGTGGGGTTTGGAATAAAAAAAAAAAGGAAATGTTGCAACAGAATGTTTACGTGGAAAAAATTAAATACTAAAGTAATTTCTTTAGAACTGGGAAAAATTATCACCTAAATGCACTTGAAAAATAATTGATGACTGCAATCAGCCAGTAAAATAGTTCTCCAGCGCAGTTAGATTGTAAAACTATCTCCATGACTGACTTGATTAAAACAATTTCCTAGGGGCTTGCCTTGGCTTAAAATACTATGTTCCTTTCTATCACTTTTGCAGGCAGACAAACTTGATTTCCTTGGCTCCTGTAAGGTTACAGTCCAGTAATATATTTGGGACAATTAGGTCCTTAATCACCTAGAGAAGAAATATCACTACATAACAGCATACCTCTCAGCAGAGAGCCATTCCCAGCACAGAGAGGGTTCTGGTGGCAGACAGCAGCGCTGAAACGGAGTGGCCATATGCAAAAGAGAGTGACTCAAGGGCTTAATTTTAAAAAGTGGACTTTAATGTTGCAGGTGCAATTTTGTTAAAGAAAACCACCAGGAGATGATGATGTGGCATCACAGAAATAGCTGCTCTCTCCCAGCCAGCTGCTGTTGGCACCAGCGGTAGGGGCGGGATGTGATAATGGGATAGGATATTGGTACCCATCTATACATGCAAAGCACAAATGGTGAATGATGCTTATGAGACACGCAGTGTGGTGTTAGATGTGTTCATCCCTCCTCCAAGAAAAAAAGCTGTGCTTCTTGCTCGTTCCCTCCTTGCTCCCGGGCCCACGATCTTGCTGTTTACCTTGGATCAGCTCTGATGCTCATCAGAGCCAGTACAGCTCATTAATCCAGCAAAAAGCCAGATAGCTATCTTCTGGACTGGCTGAGTGAAGAGTCCAGTGAGCCCAGGGCAGTGCAAGGAGAGGTGGGAGCCAGTGCCAGGGCGAGGAGGACCCTTCCCTGGCCGTGAGAAGGACTCAGCTGCCCATCCAGCATCAGCCTTACCTACTCCAGCAACTTGTTGTCAGTGCAGAGATTGAACCTGGCTCATCTCCAGGCTCTGGTTTCTTTTAAGTTGACACATTTGAGAAAAAAAAGAAGACCCAGTGACTGGCTTTCTACCCATCCCTGTCATAAATTTTTATAGAGTATTTTCAGGCTGCTGAAACTCACTTGTCAAACAGATTGGTGGGAAAGATCTGCCTAATGCTTACCTGTTATGAAATATTCATTTGGAAAAGAGCTACTATTTGTAAGAAACACAATAGTAATTTCCTCCAGAGATTCTTTTTGGTTTTGCTTTCATTTTCTTTGTTACCAGCAGTTTCATGTTTAGCACTGGTTTTTCCCGAAGGAAGTTGTACGTGAAGCTTCAGTTGAACCTGCTTTCTGTTTCTGCAACCAGCTACATTTTGAGGTGCCCCCTAGGCACCAGGACAGTATGTCCATGCCATAGTGCCTTCTGGGAGGCCTTATCTAGGGCCAAGCAAGGGGTTGGTCAGGTGCAGCTTGAGAGACCAACAGCTTCTTGGAGATGGTGGTTTCACCGTCCCAACGGCAACGTCGGCTTACAGCTCCCAGCCCCTTTTCAGCCAGGTTCACAAGAAATCTTCTTCAGTTCCCAGTCTGGTTTATGGTGTGGTAACACAGAGAGTTTTTTAAGGGGCAAGGTGGTGCAGGGCAGCATGAGAAGCTTTCATCCAAGGCTGTGGCCTGAGCTCCCCCTTACTGAAAGGATGGTCTGGGACGATGGGTCAGTTATTCACATGCCTCCTTCCACCACAGCTTCTGAGCCAGCTTAGACTACACTGATGTTGCTCCCTGCCAGTGCCCGGCTGTGTAAAGGACATTTGCCTTATTTAGGGAAACACAGGTCCTTCTTCCCTGTAATGTATTTTAGAGAGAGAGGTGGAAAGTGGAGCTGGGGAAGCGCCTTCATGACTTTGTGAATATCGTGAGGTAGATGTGAATTTCAAGCAGAGACCTCTTTGGAGACCACAGCTTAGCTCTTAAAAGATGAAACATGGGACCTTTGAACTCACCGTTATCAACTGAAATAGGAGAATGGGACGTGAAATTGCAATCTTAATTTGAGCAGTGAGGCTACTGTGGAGCCCACCATGTTTGCCAGCGCTACTGTTTTGCTGATTGCTGATGGATATAAAGATTTTATTTAAATTACAGGATAGCAGAAGACAATGACTTGCTGTCACAAATCTAGATAGAGGCATTATCAGGGTTGCCTCCATCAGGATTGCTCAGGAGGAGAGAGCATGCTGGAGATGTTGGGAGTGGGCACCCAGAGTACTCAGCTCTGTACATAACTATATTTCGTTTTCTTCAGTGTGTTTTCTCGAGACACATTTACCACCACTGCCTCTCTGTCACAAGGAAGAGGTGCTGTTTCTAATTCTGTATCAGTTAAAACTGATAAACTGTCCACAAGCAATGGCTGCTTTTTTTAGAGAGCCCTTTTTTTGCAGCTGGCCTGTGGAACCTCATCTTTACATTCATAGGGTGGAAGTTAGAAATAGTTTACAAATATTCCATACATAGCCTGTTTGTTTTGTGGTCATATCCTCTTTCTTTGCTCGGACATTTTTTCCAGGGTTACTTGAAGATGTAACTGCAGATGCACAGCAGCTCCCCCCAGCCTGCCATGCCTCCAGCAATCTCAGATTTGCCACCTATGTCCACACTCAGAGTGACTCAAATTCTTTGAGAAAGAATTACACACATTTCTGAAAACCGATGTGTGCAGGTATGGCAAATCAGATAGATCCTGAAAGTGCCTGGCTGCGTATGTGCCTATTGTATAAGCACTTTTATACGGTGTAAGTGCTTATATTTGTAGGCTAAAATTATAAGCAGAAAACTGGTGTTTCTAGTAGTAATTGTTTGTTTTCTTGTGCTTGTCTTGCATTGTGACATGGCTAGTAGGCATTTATTCCACAGGGAGCACAATAGCTGGATAAGGATAGCAGAGATGGCAGATAATACGCTTACAAATCATCAGCAGGACAATGCAGTGAAGCCCTTTGAAGTTTCCCACAAAGAATTCAACATCCCTGGGTTAACCAAGGTATGTAAATACGCATGGAGGGCAGGGCAAGGGTTGGGGTCTGAGCCTGGAGGAGGGCTGTGGCAGCAGGAGGTGGAAGCTGGCAGGCAGGAAAGCTTTGGTAAGAAGGAAAGCAGATGGGAACACGTTGTTTGTAAAAACTCCCTTTTCAAACACTGCTTCCTGCTTGCAGATGAGGCACCCTGTTGTTTTGAAAGAACTGAGTCAAGTCCCGGTATTTACAGGGCCATGGCTCCTGAGGTGGGTTTTGATGCTTCATTTGATTAAGCACACAGAGGAATCCCCCTCTCTCCACCAAACAAGTGCCTACGTTCCTGCCTCTGCTGTGTGCTGTGTAGGAACTATTTAAACAGGACCAGTGTAGATGTGAGCCCAGATTCAAGTCCTGGTGTAGGTTAGTAATGCTCCTTCTCTGCTAAACATCTCCCTGATGCCAGTCTCTGATTTCCATCGTCACAAACAGAAGTGCAGAAAGAACAAGAGCAACACCAGCGTTGCAGGAACCTGCTGCCTGTGGGAGTTCTAACCCTGAATCTGCCACAAGGAAAAAGAGCTGGGAGAATTCAGTGCAGCCACTCAACATGTTGCTTTGGGTTTTAAGTTTCTTTGCATTAAAAGAGAATCTGTTTTCTTCAACACTGAATCTTTTTTGAAGGTTAGAGGCAGTGAATTCACAGAGGTGTCGTTGCCTTATTCAGAAAAGAACCTGTTGCACATCAGGTCTAAGAACCTCTTTTCTTCATTTGAAAGTCTCTGCTTCAATCAAAGCCAGCTGACTGCCAGGGGCTCCGGGTTATGGTTCTTAAAATGCAACACAGGAAGTATCCAGAATTTTATAAATGTTCCCGAGGCAAGATTTGTAGGAAAAAGCGATAACTTCTGCTTCATTTGCACTTTGTAAGTCAAAACAAGGGCTTGAAGCATAAATTGCATTCCTCAGTCGTTATCCTGGTTTGCTGATGTCTGACTTGGGCTGTGCCTGATCTTCCCAGCCACGTAACTGTTTTAAATCCAGAGACTTGTACATGAACAGGGTGGTTCAGTGATGCTCTACCTGAAGGCAGGACTTGCAAGCGTGCGACGAGTGGGAGTTGTGTCTTCAGTCTGACATTTAAGCTGCTGGTGCTTGCTTGCATCCCGCTAGAGGCAAGTTTGTTGGTTCTGTCCATTCCCCTCCTTAGAGCCAGTCCAGGTGTAACATGTTATAGGAGGCGAACCTCTGGAGTCTGACGGCTTTTGTCACTGCTCATGATGGAGTGCGTGGAGAGGCAAAAAAATTCCCACTGACCTTATAATTTTGTGGCTAGATCTGGCTGAAGGCTGAATGGCTGCATCCTCCCGGGAACGACAGGCTGCCAGGTCCCCAAAGGTCTGAAGAGAAAACATCTGGTGTTCCCTTCCCTTGCTTTTGGATTTTTCCGAGCTCTGAACTTCTCATTACAATTTTTAGGGCTGGAAACTTACTTCTGTTTCCTTTAACAAGTATACATTTATTCATCGGTGTTTGATTATTCACCTGTTTCTATGAGATGGTCTTGCTGTAAACAGTAAACTGCATCAAAGTGATGGAGATGTGTGGTCCAGGGAGAGACCTGCCAGCACAGAGCTCCTGAGAGCTGGCTGTTTGTCAGATCTTTAGCCAAATTATTCAGCTTTTCTACCACAGTGTGTCCCTGCCTTCAAGAGGACCATCAGGAGGAAGAAATCTCAGCACCCATCTCCCCCACAGGTGGATTATGAAGAATTCATGCCTGAAGAGCACTTTGTGAGGGTTGACTTTTAAGACTGAATTATTGATGCCTTGACAAACCTCTGCTTTTTTGCACAGGGAAGGAGTGTCATGAGAAACAGATTACTTAAAAACTCTACTAGTCAGATAATCCTTGCACGTCGTGCTGCTCCAGAATTAAAATCTCCAGGTCTGCATAGATACAGAGGTGTATGAATGAATGCACACTACTGTCTAAATATACATATATTTGAATACTTGTACACAGTCTGTGTAATTCCTACCAGAGCACAGTAATCCTGGTTTGGTGCATTTAGCAAAATTTTGTTTATTGTGCTTTAAATACGCTGGATGACATTCATCCCCAGTTGGAGCGCTACAGTAGCTGAACCGTGTATCTATTTTGCATATAAAACACCTGGTATTAAAGTTTTTTTGACACAGAGAATATATTTTTCAAGGAAATGCAGTTCACTATTTGGTAAGCATGTAGCTCTCCAAAATCCCCGTCAGGTTACTTGGCTGTATCTGACAGCCTGGAGCAGATGCTTGATGTATGTTTAATGTGTATTTACACCGACCTGCAGATTTTGCAGTTCTTGCAAAATCTATTGTATTCGCCTCTTTCTTTTTCTCAGATTCACGTAGGTAGAAGGCGTAATGTCCAGCCTGGCTTCTGAAGCTTCTCACCTGATTTCTGCTCTTTGGTGGAGTCTCAGCAATTACAGAGGAGTGCAAAAGTCTTGTAAAATGGGCAGGGTGTAAGTGTTGGGTGATTGAGGACAAGATACATATCTTCTGCACAGAAATGTCAGCTGCAGGAAGCATTAGCTCACGTAGATATAAAGGCCTTAGGTTGCCTTCAGCTTAAGACACTATTTAATTGATCTGACGGTGTCAATGCTGCCAAATCTGTATAGTGGCAGAAGGATCCGTGCTTTATCCCGACACAGGCGCCACCAGCAAAAAGGTCAGCCGGTGGTCAGCATCACGCCTCGCTTGTTATCAGCGCAAAGCTGAATGCTCCCAGAGACTGAACTTCTGTGCCTCAAGGAGCATTTTTAAGGTATGTGTTATCTATCTGGGAAATGCAGTTTTCAAAAGGCAAAACGCGTATTTCTGAAGCATTTCTTCCTAGTCATGTTAATTTAACATTCCTGCGACTCAGTTCAGAGTTGCAAGTGCACCGAGCAGAGGGAACACAGCTTGGTGTTGGGCTGTGCCGCTGGCAGCTGAAATACTCTAGTCATGACTTGCAAGCTGAGTGTTATGAAATCGCTGACACTGGATAAACATGGAACATCTGGCTTTCGTCCCTTATAACACCACCTTCTCGACTGTAAAGAAGCGCTCGCAGTAGCGCTGATCTGAACGGAAGGTTGTAACCCAAGTGTACGAGCGTGTAAAGGCGCTCGCAGGCCCCTGCGCTTCGTCGGCGCGGGCAGGTAGTCGCAGCGAGGCCCAGCCGCGCCGGCCATCCCCGCAGACATTGCAGAACGGACGCAGAGCCACGATCTGTGCTTGGAGACTCACCCAGCTAATGGGATTATCGTCAAGCCAGGGAGAAATGTCACACCCTTCAGGAGCTGGTCTTCCGTAACACCATGAGAGCTCTATTGGCACAAGCACTGCAACTTTAGGGTGCGACCTTACGCTAACGCAAAGTCAAACTAAGGGCTTGTTGATGCTGAAAGGGGACTGTCCTGTTACTCAGCTGCTTGCTCCCACTGGTTCCCTTGAACTAGCAATCACCTGTCCTTGCCCTGGGCCAGGCCACAGAGTAAAACGGGAATTAAAAACAGCTTCATGTACACAGAGAACAAATTTTTTGGCAGTTTGCTCCCTGACTGGAGTTTCCCCAAATGTTTTGTTTTTACAGCTGATGACTTTTGGGTTTGAAATATGTGTGAGTATCTTTGGGACCACGCATTGGATGTGGTCCTGCCCTCATTCCAGTTCATAGCGAAAGCCACGCAGGAACAGGCTTGTTTTATGGCTTACAGCCTGGAAATACTGTACTCAATGCAGCATGGCTTTCCAAAACTGGATGTGATTGACAGCATCACTACAGTGTTTTTTCGGTTAGATGGCCAAATAATCTGTGGAGAAGCCAAATAATCTGTGGAGAAGCCAAATACATACATGTTTTCTTTATAGTTAGTAAAAATGTTTAAAAAAAAACTGGTGAAGAGCTGCCAAATTTTTGGAACTCAGAACATAGTGCATACCCAGTAGAGTCAACTGTCTATTGGCATTTAGGGGTGAAACTCTCTCAAAGTTAACAGAAATATTTCAGATCACACTAGCAGGGAATTTGCCCAGCTGTGTTTCAGCTGCTCCCGTGCAGGTTTTCTCCAAAGAAGCCTGTGTAAGCTCTGCAGTGTCAATGAGCAGGAATACCTATTTATTCTGTCTTCTAACAAAAAGTGCATGGGACTCAGACAGGTGAGCAAATTACTATGCTTGATGAAGGTTAGCAGTTTGGAGGTTATTTACTCTGGCTGGATGTGTAGATCAAATAGGTGAAAACCCATCTTGGCTTAAAACTCAAGGAAAAGGACTTTTTACTTATTTCACCTTATGACACTGATGGACTTAAAAACAAAGCTCTGGTAATGTATTTGTTTATTTGCCTAAGCTCAAAAGATAATCTTAGCCCTAGAGGGCTTACAGTCCAAATCGTTACCTTGCAGCTCCCTGTGTACACACGACTGCTGTGCAGCGCCAGCAGACGTAGCGTGAGAGTTCACCTCTGCGCGTACTTGCAGGGCTGGTGTCTTAAAAAAACCAGCTGGGCACGGATCATAAAATCTGCTGCTACTGTCAGGTTTGTAGAAAGGTCTTTCTGTTTCGAAAGCCTTTTCCTAATTGCATCTGTAATCGCAGAAGAATCTTTTAGTGATGCATCTTCAGACAAACGTAGGGAATGGAGGAGTGCACCCAGCAAGATGGCTCCATCTGATCCTAGTCCTCCCTGACCAGTCTGCGTACAAGCTTTCTCACACCTGTGTGAAATGTTAATGTGGAAGGGGGATAGTGTGGCTCCAGTCCCTCCTGACATTTTCAATGCATTTCCCAGGCCTGTTTTTCCATCCTACGGCGTAAAATTAATTTTGGCAAAATCTTGAGTGAATTAAACTGCAACGCAGTGATCTCCTTGCAGAACTCATATTTGCTGTCTGCCTGATTTATGTTGAAAAGAGGCACTTGGGCATGCCAATTATCCTGTCTTTTATTTGCCTTGTGCATTGAGCCTTTGGCTACTAGAATTAAACTGGAAAATGCAATTAAAAGCATTAGCTGTAGCAAACATACCACAAAATATCATTATATGCTTGACAATGTTCTCCTTCATATTGTTAATCCCTGCAGATCTACCTGTGCTATTAGATTTCATATATGGATTTTATTTTTCTCAAAAGACTACATTAATTGGAATGAGCAAGTTGCATGCCTAATTGCATGAGGAAAGAAGAGAAAGATGTCACCATACTGGAAAACCTCACCTGACTTTTCTTGGTAAGTTTGGTCTGAACTTGAATTGAGCAAACATTATTTACCTTCAAAATGTTTGCAGATCCTTAGACAATGTTTGGCTTGGTGCACCATGGAAATTAATCCTGTATAAACAAAGTTGTCTTCAGTTGTGATGAAAAGTACAGAGGGGAAGCTCGGGTGATGGTGATCTGGGCAGATTTTTCCTAGCTGCACACCTCAGCAGGGAGCACGGGCTTGTGAGCCACGCTGGTGATATCCTCTGAGTAGCAAACTTGGGCAAGGGGAGAGTGCAAATGTGCCTCACTCTTCATTCCCATTCAAGTTAAAATAAATGGCCAAAGAAAAGCAAAACTCTTACACAGAATGTAGTTACAGAAAGTTAGAAAGCTGGGAAATGCATTGCTGTTGAACACAGCACTCGGACTCCTGTGGTTATTTCCCTGTCAAAATATTTTGGGGAAAAAAAAGATAAAAAAGCCTGAAATGGTATTAACTGTGCAAACTCAGGTTACTCGCCTTATCAGGGAGTTTGAGAATCCAAGGCTGCCTAATGCTAGTGCCTCTGAAACAACTGAGCTTTAGGGCCTTCTTTATGGTGAGAATATGCATTAGTCATATGAATTGCTCACACTTTAAAAATTCATCTTTTAACCTCTGGTAGAAACACACCATTGCAAGAGAGACTTGCTGCCTCTTTATTGCAAGGACCTCACAGAAATCCCTGTCACCTTCAGTTTAAACCTTCTCTCTACCTGTGGCTGCCACCAAGAAAGTGTTTCCACAGGAAACAAAATGTCTAAAGCACAAAGAGGTACATGCAGGAGAAAAAAAATGATAAGAAAGAAAGATGAATCCAAGCTCTGTGGTGACATATCTGCATCTCCAGTTAGGTAATGAAAAACAGATAGGCTGGCACCTCTGCAGAGTTAAAACATATCAGGCTGGAAAAAGGTGACTTTTTAACTAGCCAGGGCCTGCATTTCCAGGCCTGCAAACCTGCTAAATACCTGATGCATTAAATCCCAATGATAATAAAAACCTGAAATTACAGGCATAAAGTGGAAGAACAGTGTTTTTAACAATGATAGTGACAGGAGTGGTGGTATCTCTGACTGTGTGTTGCAACATTTTACCCCTTCTTGTTAGTCCTGGTAAGGGTTGTAAAAGAGTGTGTAAAACCAGGCAACTTTGCCCAGCTAGACTCATTTCATTTAGCGATTGTTGCTCAAGATGAGTCAGAGAGAAAACATAAATGAAACTTTCTATACTCAGGGCAAATGAAACTTCAGATACATAGGGTACTTCAAAGCACATAAAAAGTACTCTTTTTCTTAATTGTAAGGGATTTGGTTTTGGCTGGTGAAACCTGGATGCCTCTAGCAAGGTTTTGCTAAAGAGCAGAGCTATCCTGATTTGCATTAGCTCCTAACATTTCCCAAGATTTCTTTTTAATGGCTTTGTAAGAGCAATGCTGACCTCTCATTTGCAGTGGTTCCAGAAGGACACGGCGGCTCAGGCTGAGCCAGAAAACAGGCAGGGCATTTTGGCCAACTGCTTCCTTATTAGTTACTAGCAGCAGACTTGTTTAATATTTGAAGGACTCTTTACTGAAACCACACTGGCTCATTTCTTTTCAGACATTTCAGGGAACGGGAAACAAGGCAAGTGGTGGGGCAGAGCAGCTCAGGGACAGCAGTCCCGTGGTCTTCTTTCCTCGGCTGATTAATTTATTGATCTTGTGCAAAGCACCAAGTCTGAAAGTTTTGAGTTTGCCTCTTCAAAAGGGCGTGGTAAAATCCCATTTATGCCAGGTTGGTTTGTTCTAGCTACTGCTCTCCTTGCTCTGGTGTCAGAGGCTCCTTTACCAGGACGTTCAACAAAACAACTATGAATACATGGGAAAAAGTTTTATAAAGTCTTGCCTGAGTTAGTTGTAACTGTTTTCAAACCTCACTGTGACAAAGCTCAAGAGACACTGGGTGCTCACAGACCCTTACGGCTGGGGCAGCAGCAACCTGGGGTCTCAGGGCTCCCTCTCCATCAGCCATAGGCCCGATCTCCTTAGGACAGCATCGGTCTCTCTGTTGGCTGCGGCAGACTGTAGTTGAGGTCCTAAAATGCCAAAACTTCACTCATCTCATTTCTTCCTTACTAAACAGCTAATTCTCCTCAGATGCTGTGAGGAGTACAGTATTTTCAGAGGACTCCCTGTGCTCCCAAGTCCACAGCAGCTTAGGTGTTGTAGGAACATTGTCAAGGAAGAAAACAGCAAACCTGCTGAGTTAGTGCAAGTGCCAGCTCATGACGCTGTGTTTATGTACTACAAGCCTTACCTGAATACGCACTGCTGACGGGCACACTGGAGAGCTGGCGGACTGTGCGATGCCTTGCACGGGCAGGCTATAGAAATCAGATAGTTTAAGTGAAATCCTGGCCTTTGGCTGCTCCAGCTCCACTGAGGAGCAGAAAAGGGGCTCCCCAGGCTGCAAACTAGCTGTTTTGATTAAATTCACAATCTCTTCCTGCAAGCCTAAATGAGTAAACGCCCTCATTGTTTTGCCTCACTGTTTATGAGGAGCTGGCGTGCGCCCAGGCGCTGTTCAGGAGAGAAGGGAGCCGTGACACAAGCGGTGGAATTCCCCAGCCTTACCTGGGGATCGATGGCCAGCCCTGCCCTGCCGAGGGCTGGCTCTGCCCATGGGAGAGCTGCTGCTGCCAGGGCTAGTGGAGGCATGAAAGTTTAGCTCAGCTGATCTCCAATCCTTCCTGGTTTCGTTACTTTTTAAATTTTCCTCTCCCTCCTCAAATGCCCCTCATCCCACGCAGTAAAGATCCCCTGACTCCTGAGATGCCTCTTAGGGAAAGGATGAGGTGTTAAGAGGAAAAGCACCTCCTGCTTTAACTTGTTTTTCATCTGGAAAATATTTGACTGCAAAATTTCCTTATGGATCCTGGCATGTATTATCTTTTAGTGATTTCTGTCCCCTCGCTCATTTGGAAGTTGAAAGGTAGTTGGTTTTGCTCCCAACTCCAGAAACTGAGATTGGGTCAAGCTGGGTTGCTTGGACGCCTGCAAGTAAAGTTTGGTGACTCCTGTCACCAAAGACAAAGAGGTGCTGAGTTAACTCTGCTGCCCTGAACTGATTACATGTTAGTAAACAAGTCTGTTGAGGAAGTTTCAGGAGGAAGAGCATCCAGCTGTGTTGGCTCTGCTGGGTTAATATGCAAACAGTAAACGACTTTTCACAGCTCAGGAGATACTGTTCTGGGCAGGCACAGGAGAGGTGCCACGGTAAGAACAAACTCCACCCAGGATAAAGCTGCATTTCAAAGTAACGCTGAAAAGCAAGTTAAAATTGGGATTTACAGTTTGAAGCAGAGGCCCAAAGAGATGGGATGGGTGGCTGATGTGAGTATGTGCATCTGCCTCAAGGTGACAGGTTAGCAGACCTTTTTACAGTTTGCTTCAACTCAGACACTCCCTTGGAAACTCAGTCAGGTGAGAAGATCACTAGGCCGAGAAATCAAGTTGATGACACTCGTCAAAATAGAAGGCCTGAGCCCAACTTCATACCAACAGCATCATTTTAGTCTCACTAAAAGGACCGTTGTAAACAAAGAGTCAGTCTATAATCCTTAATGAAGTGGTTCTAGGTTTGTACTATCACAACACACGTGTGTGTGTGTGTATACACCTATACACAAATATAATTTATAGTAAGTAGTTCCTTAGAGTGTGCTTAAAAATGTACATTGGCTCAGGCTAAAAGCTTCTGTTTCACCAGCTTCGCACCTGTAGCCCTGTCTTTGAGTCTCATAATTCTGCTGTGGAGTCAGACAACACCCAATGAAGTCTACATCTGTGTCCAAAGAGTGTCCTTATCTACAAGACACTGTATGCTAACCGCTCTGGGGTTTAACATTAAATGCAAACCCATGATGTGCTGTCTGATCAGTCACCTGGACTCTGAGAAGACCGTACAAGACCTGAACTAACAAGCTGGCTCTTTGTGCTCAAAACCAGGCTTAGACTTGTGCCTCCAGTGCATTGCAGTGACTGTAAAAGAACAGATAGCACCTTCCCTCCCTTGACTGTCCACACAAACGACCAAAAGCAGGATTTGAAATGCAGTGGTATGACATTTTGAAACTCTAGGAAGCTCTGTTCCATTTCTGCAGAGGAAATGGTGATGAAACACAGGAATGCAAAAGGAAACGCAGAAGTTTTTGGAGCCCCAGTGCTGGGTGCAGCCCCTGACCCCTCGCACCCGGCCTCTCCGGCTGCAGCAGGGAGGTGAGACGGCATTTCTGACCCCTGCCTTTGCATGCTGGATTTTCAGTATGGATTTCTGGGGGGAGGAAAAAACCTCTTATAAGTAGATACAGTCGTACTAAACACATGCTGCCCCTTCGCTGAGCTGCTCTCACCTCGCAGTGTTTCATAATCCACGACACCTTTGCGTTGCAGGGATGAAAGTGCTGGAGCAGATGATGCCACGGCAGCGAACGCAGTATGGAGCGTGTGTACGTGGCCGGATGGTGACAAACATCAAAGGTAACTCGCCTGATCGCTGAAATAACCCAAACCTCAACTGCTGACTGTGCCAAGCAACGCTGGCTCCCACGGGCCCCAGAGCAGAGCGTCAGGGCTGCTTTGCCAGTGGGGTTCTGGGAAAGGCCCTCTTCTCCTCCCAGCACTGGGAGCAGGGTGTACACAGCCTGTAAAAGTCGCTTTTTACTTACAATGAGTTGCCTTACGTGGCATTAGAAGAGCAGAAATGCCATGCTACGAGGGCAGAAATAGCCCCACTTCTCCAGGCATTACTCTTGGGTGTTGAAAGACAACCATTTCCAGGGGCACTCACAGCTCCCCATAGATTTCTGGAGATGCTGCTAGGCTTCTGCGCATCCCTCACTGGCAGAGCCAGGCGTATACGAAGGCAGTGAAGAAAGCGCAGCCCTCCACGACCACGTAGTCGTGCCCTCGGCGCAGCGAGGCGGATTTCCCCTCGGTGCACTCCCTTACCCTTTCGCTTCTGCAGACTGGAAGCGTGCTCAGGCACCTGCAGCGAGACCTGAATAACCCCCCACACCCCAACGGTTTCCAGAATCTCAACTAATGGCAGCTAGATCGCCTGAAGGAAACCCTTATGGCGTGCCAAGCACTGAAAGAGATTCTTGCTGAGGCATGGTTCTGAGGTGGGGTTTTTTTGTTGTGTGGGGTTTTTTTGTTTGTTTTTGCAAGAAATCGGGGTACTTTCCCATCACTGTGAGCGTTAGGCCTTGTCTGTGCGTGAATTTACAAGTCAGCGGCTGGGTTGCCACAAATGTTTTGGTGCAGTTCCCGCAATAACGCTTTTGGTTTTACAGTGTGTTTTTAGAAACATGCGGGACATTTTTGGTTTTAAATGCTCCCTCTGCTGGCTGTAGTGTGAATTACTATGTTTTAATTAAAAACCTCAGACTAAAATTCGATTGTAATGAAATGACTAGGTTAACAGCAAAAAGTCCCGTTCTTTATTCCTCCACCATACTCTGAACCCCACATCTCGATGGCACTGAGAGTACTGCACCTCTCCTGACACTGGCACAGAGTTTGTGGGAGAGGTAGTTTTCTATAACACCAATTATTATTGCTGTTTTAAATCTCTTAATATAAAACACATTCTTTCCTTTAACAAACTCTGCCTCTCCTATATCCCTAGACTGTCTTATGATGGGAAGTGCTGTGGTTCGTAGAGATTCTGCTTCAGAAAAGAACAAGTGGTTGTGATGGAAATAGTGTTCTCTTGCTTATATGAAGTCAGAGTTATTTAAAATATAGTTTCTGTTAAAAAACAGTTTTAAAGGAGCCATTATAGGTTTTCTTTTTTGTTTTCTTTTGCCTGTCTTCCTGTTGAACAGTTGATAAACACTTTAAAATGCTGTAGAAAATCATCGTGGAAAATTATTACAGTTACATTAGGGGTAAAACTTAGTCTTATATTAATGATGTGCTGCCAACTATTTAAACAATATTTGTAAAAGAAATAAATGCCCTTGGATTAGTGCCAAGAAAAAAAAAGGAATTAAGAGCAAGGAGAAAACATGTGCCTCCCCTGGAGATGAACAAAATAAAATGTGGCCCAGCTCCAAAGAGTTTTTCTAAGCGTGAGGCAAGGAGCATCGCCCAGCCAGGAGGGATGGAGGGGAAGGGTGGGATTTCTGGATGCAGAGGCACAAGGCTGTGTGGGCTGCCTGGCCGTGGGGTGGAGGGACACCTGGGTCACAGCCCTGCCGTGCACCTGCTGCTGCTCCAGCCCCACAACTGAGGGTAGGAGGTGGGAAATAAGGTGCTGCAACGGGAACAGCATCGCTGAGGCACCCGCTGCAGTCAGAGATGCACTTGGCACAAGGCTCAGCCTCCAGCTTGTCTCTCCCGTGAGCTCTGACGTGTCAGCCAGCCCCACGGGGATGTCTCACACGCAACAGCACCGTAGTTCTGCGGTAAAAGTGGGCCGTACCTATGGCAGATAAACGCTTGAATTAAGATGCCTCATGTACTCCTCTTGAGTGTGCTGTTGAGGATTTTGTGCCAGACCCTTTGTCAGTCCTCAGGTGGCAGCTCAGTGCCCGTGGAAGTGCGGCACAGATGGCAGCAAGTCCTTCAGCGGGGCGCCCGGCACGGGATGATGTGCACGGCTGCACCCAGCCATGGAAGGCACCACCACTGCCTTGCCAAGCCCAGCGCAGTCAGGGGGTTTACTACATCTGAGAAACCATGACTGGGAAAAAAATGTTCTATGAGGCCCAGCCTGGTTTTAATGCATGCAATTTAATGCAAGCAGGAGTATGACTCCTGCTGACTCAAAAAACAGGCTTGTAAGTCCTTTGAAGCTGTTTTCCCCAGCACTTTTTTCAGCAGGAGGAAAGCTTTGTATTCTGTGAGAGTCACAGGACACTGCTGGACAAAGTGTCACACCTCCACATTAGGGTATTTCAAAAGCAGTGCTGCTATGACCATTAATAAATGAGAGAGCAGGGGAAGAAAATGGGAAACAGTTCAGAAAGAAAGAATGTGAAAAGAAGGCAAATAGGAACGAAAGGACTTTCAGTAGCCAAAACAGATTTCAAACATACATGTAGTCTATAAACATATAAAAATGGCTTTAAATATTAGAATGGAGAACACGAGCTCTGCTGCCTATCTTGAAAGAGGACAGCACTAGTGCAGGTATCATCCACTACTCAGCATCACCACCAGTCATTTGGCAGAAATGAAGTAAGAGGAGGGCACCCTCGCAGCCCAAGGACACACAGGCAAGGTCTCCTGCCTTGAAAACAACTGCCTTGGTTTGGACCAGCATTTCTTCAGGAACTCTGAGGTATTCCATTTTGTTTCACTGACTTCTGCTAAGTGAAAAAATGGAAATGTTGTACATTGGAAAATAAAATCAGTGGTCTTGGGGGGAAAAAAACCAAAAATCACAGATATAGTTCACTTTATTTATTTGTTCTTCATTTTGATAGCACATCTCAATCACAGTTGCTAATTAGATCTTACAAGATCTTTTGCCTGCACCGGGAAAAAGGTAAAAACCAGTCATGCATATGATACTGAATGCATCCACATCAGGTACATTGTACTTTGGGGTTTTGAACATCATAAATAAGAGAACATTAAACCAGCTGGGTTTGGGTTTGTTTTTTTTTTTTAACACCATTGTTACAGATCATAGCAGCGTAAAAAGTTTAACACAGATTAACCTACTTCTTTTATTTGAAAAAAGTTTCTAATAAAGTTTGGTAAGAGATTAAAAAAATATAAGAGGCCCAAAGTACTGGGGACCTACTAATGTAGTCCCCAGGTCTACGAAAGAAGGATAGGCTAGAGACTATAGGTTCTGTGAGCTTTTTTATTTTTCTAAAGCTTACATTTGAATGCTTTGACGGCCATCAGGCACAAGATATTCTTCCAATGGATAGCTGAAGTCTAATTGTAGGAGCAGGGGAAAAAAAAAGGCAATCTTCAAAAAGTAGTTAGCCATACCTGGTTCATTTAATAAAAAGGTAAGTAGACAAATCCATTGACTACCTTCTTGTAGAAGACTAAGTTTTTACTATGCACAGCCGAAATATCATTACAAATATTTGATCTGATCCTACAATGTGCCAAGTGCCCTAAACTGCTTTCTGAAATAACCAAAGAATGAAGGTGCTAGGTACACCTGAGGAAACACTTCAGGAGATGTAGGACTAAACACATGAACAAATTGAGGTGTTGTAACATGCATTAATCTTAATCCCTTGCTAGCAGTCACCATCTTTCTGTAACCATGCCTGCTGGCCCCGGACGAGCTCTCAGCTGAGTTAGTGCTCAGTTTTAGCAGCCTGCAGCAGCTCAGCTAGAAACAGCCCTAAACATTCAACTTCGGGCACGGGGGCTGCATGCAAAGGAGAACAAAGCAAAGTAAGAGGAAAGCTGAGTTTGGACTAACACTTCAAGGTTTATGCTGAATTTTAATCAAGTGTCTGGTGCAGCTACATACTAAAAGGTCTTTTTATAGCTGGAACTCAGACCTCTTCTTATGTGTTGTAGGATCCATCACATCTTTGCAGCTATCGCGTACTTAAACCATGTAGCTGCATGATAAAAGTAGTCAAGATATTTTGACAGAACTAGTTAATACTGTAACATCGCATCCAAGTTGCGCTGCGATCTTGGATGTCGCATCAAGCCGGTGATGACTTAGTAAACACATTCAGTCCAGTTATATACTTACTACCGTCTCTTGTGCCAAGACTTTAACGTGCTTCAGTGCATGAAGGAAATTTACAGCCGACTCCATGAATATATATTCCAGCTCTCCATTTCATTTCAGTTAAAAAAAACGCAGCAGCAATTATATTATAGCTTCATAGCTGGTATTTATAACTTAGCTATAAACAAATGCTGATCTAAAGCTTTGCAGACAGCTCTCAGGCAAACTTAATTATTATAGAATTTATAGGAATATTAACCACTTTTTCCCAGTACTACAGTTACTACTATCTTTTAATGATGGCAGGGGGGGATATAAATTACATCTTTTCTGACATGGGTTTTAAGTGGGAAAGCCAGGAAGAAGCCTGTTGTTACAGCTCAGTCTAACAGTATTTTTTGACTCTAAGTCATGGTCTAAAGTCAAGTAAATGGTCCTGTCTCCAGCCAGTGGAAAGGATGCTGGAGCATCTTCTTCAAGATCAGCAATTTGTCTTTAGAATGGACATAACTTTGGTTGCTGTCTGTTTTAAGTGTAAATTGTATCTACTGCAGTTGTGTTTATGGGGAAAGGAGGAAAGAGGGTTTAAATCCAGAATAAAAAGTTCGAATCCTTCTGCAGTCTAATTGGATATCTTGACCAAAATTTATTCCGATTCAGATTGTCATTTGGCTGCTCTAATTCCACAGAGTCTTTGTAACGATCTAAATGGAAGAAGAATCTGAGCCACTGTTGAAAAAGCTTTGGCTTGTGACCTCCGTGTGAACCTATGCCCAGAAATGAGTTTCAGCCTGCATGACTGAGCCTACATCGAGGCCCTGTCTCATTAATAGCCTTTCTTAATCCATACAACCACATTAACAACCTGATGTTTCTAGGAAGCAATGATTCAGCAAAGCCATTCTCTAAGTACCAGTGAAATTGGACTGGTCTGTATGTATTTTAAATGGCAGAGGGCACTTTGATCTACCAGTACCTTTTTTTTTTTTTTTAAAGAACTTTTCAGAATCCTGCCATAAGAAACGCTCTAACAGAATTGCCTTTGTCATGATCTCCCACCAGCCAAGAAGCCTCACCTCATGGTATTTTCTCAGGAGCCAGGACAGGGATGAGCTAACTGCCCAGGAGGACCCGCAGCCTAGCAGCACCGTCCACCGTGGTGCAGGCTGCTCGGAGCCAGCTATTTAGAGAAGGATGGAAAGTCACAAGCTATGGGAGCTGTTCCGCGCCTGCCAGTCACCATCCCATTCGTGTGCTTCACCAGCGCCCGTGAATTCAGCTTCGCAGCTCCTTCGTGAGGTAGGAAATTACTACTCCCTCTCTTGCAGAATAAGAAAGTGAGGCATAAGGAGACCAAGTTGTTCTCCTGGGGTCCCACAGGAAGCCTGTGGTAAAGCTGAGGATTAATTTAATCCAGTAGTTTAACCATTCTCTCCTCTTTGCCTAGAAACACTGGGCTTTTAACATAACCTTCATTTCTGCAAGCCCTAAGCATCCTGGACAATATACACTGTCACAAAGTGGTTTCACTTCCCTGTCCCGCTTGTCTGGATTTTACAGACGGGCTCAAACTTAGAAATTTGTTGCACAATAGCGAGATCATCTTACTTAGCGTTTTGGGTCAGTCTACAAGACAGTCAAAGCTCCGATTAAAATCTTCCATGTAGATTAGAGCCCACTTCTGTTTGCTTGCTTCCCTCTTTCCAGGAAGCATGAAACAGAATAAACACTACAAGCACAAAAGAAAAGTCAATGAACAAAAACTTCTACTGTTACTTACAAACATTAGTGCAAACCACACAGCAGATTATTTTTAGTAAACTCAGTATTTTCTGTAAGGAGGTCATACAACTGAGGCTTTAAAGACAAAGACAAAGTCACATTCTTTAGTCAAATAAGTAGTCAGCTTTGAAGTTCACTCATACAAGCAACCTGGATTCTGCTGCTACACATAATAGTTTATCGTACAGATTTGTATGTATGCTATAATACTATTTATTAAAAATATATTTAGTCCTGTGCTTTCATAAAATATAAATAACTAAGGGGCAATAAAGACCAAATTCCAAAGCTGAATTACATATTTGGCTGAGACTTGTCTAGCATCACCTTCACTGCCTAAAACACTTTTTTGGATGGTGGTGGGTTTTTTTTTTTTTAATGTAAACAAGCCATTTGTCTGTGTGCTTAAAAGCCAACACCTAAATCCACGGCTGACATTGAAATGCATGGCTCTGCTGTCAAAGACAAGAGTGTTCACACTTTCTTTGACATCAGGTGCTCACCACTGTTGAAAACCAGCTCCCATTTTTACATATTCAGACTTAGATGTAGGTGTTTGGCTTTACTTGACATCATTTGGCAATTGTGGCCTTTCTACCTAATTAAAAGTCAGAGCTTGAAAGTTGCAGCCCGTTAAGAATGCTACAGGAACGCTGACCTCCCTGCTCAACCTTTGTTTATGTTTGGCAATTGTCATCTGAAAGAAGGGGGAAAAAAATAATAAATCAAACTTTTCTCAAAACACGTTGCTGGGCAAGGCCAACCGAGCTAGTGAACGCCGCAGTTAGCGGTCTGTAACCCCAGCCACTGCAGCTGAACGGAGGCAGTCAGAATTCAGGAAAAGTGCACTTTTTCATTGTTTGCTCGCTAGCAAGAACAGACACCAGAGTTGTGCACCCTGTGTCTTCTACAGAGACTCTCTCTTCAGAGGTTTTCATCCAGCCACTTTATATAGCTGTTCCTGGTCTGGACGCCCGCAGAGAAATCCGTAGGCCAAATGGTGAATATCATACAGCCATGGAAGCAGTCATCGAAGTGATCGAGCGTGACTTCCACGCCGGCGTTCTCCAAGCGCTTGGCGTACATCACCCCGTCATCTCGCAGGACGTCGTTCTCACAGGTCAGGATGTAAGTCTTTGGCTGCAGCTGCAGAGTTTCGTTTTCTGCAAGGAGTGGGACTGCTCGTACATCGAGCAGCGCTGGTATCTCCTGGATGATTTCAGCCTTGCCCGTGGTTTGTATGACAGGCTTGTAGTTCTTTTTGAACGATGAAGGCAGTAGAGATGTCCAGTTCAAGCGTCCTCTGAAAGACAGAGCTTGGCCAACGTCAAGAGCAGTGTGGTTGTTAATCAGCAGTGAGTGAGCCAAGTCATAATTACCATTGAAATAATCTATCCAATAGTTGATCATGACATAACGAGGAAGAACGGGCATATTCATGTTCTGCTGATAAGAAGGTGTATTGAAGTCAAATGCCTGAAGGACAGGATAAATTAAGGCCTGCAGTTTCGGTCTGATGGTCAAATGCTCATCTTTGCTAAGCTGTGGGAAAAATACAGGATAGAATTTGGATTATGAAGAAAAGAAATGTTACAGTATCAGCCTAGAACTTCATACAAGCAACCGGTCATTTGACAGTTTTTAGGCTGAATTCTGCTCTTACGAAGATAAAGTTGTCTGATCAGCAGCCTGATCTTTTTCTTCTTTTGTAAGGATGGCCATTCAGGCAGACCCAGTATTCTGTCTCCAAGAGAAATCAGTGACAAGTTTTTTGAAAAATGCAAGAAGGAAAAAAAAAACCCAAAAGGTGTAAAGGGGCATTTCTCTAACACAGCGCCCAGTTTTAACAACTGGCAGCTGAAGGACTTCCTGAATCAAAGCAGCTATTCTTGCTTTTAATAGCTTCTCATGAATTTTTCTTCCACAAATTTATCTAATTGTTTTTTAAGCCCATGCAATTTGTTGGCATCCACAGTCTTCTCTAGCAAAGGCTCACCATGTGCAGAAGCACCTCTCTATGTTCGACTTGACCCTGCCATCTGCATTTGATTTGAGCCCATCAATGATACATTTGGTGCCCTCTAATTCTTTTACTGGAAGAATCAGCAAACACTTGTTTTGCCTCATCTTCTACCCAAGCCACACAGTCCTCTATCATATCTCATCTTGTTTAAAAAGAATTATGCATCAGGAAAATGAATTAGGAATGCTTTTTCCAAAACATGGTACTATCATGTTTATCAGTCCTCAGTATTGAAACTTTTACTGTAATTGTCTTATATTAATTTTTTACCCTAATTCAATATTGTCATGATAATTAGTTGTCTGGACATGGTATCTGCTTTCTTATCAGCAATAGTTATGGCAATACAAAAAAGCTAGTAATAATATATCACTCAACCATGAAAAATAATATTACTTGCCCCAGGCTACCTTTGAAATCTTTACTAGATTAGATTCAGATTACATTTAAACTGCAGATACACAAAAGAAATCTCCTTAAAATTGAGAAATGCTACAAGAAGATAACAGAAGAATTAAGCTTCCTTTATTGCCTTTTTTTTATCCTTCGTTTCTATTTGAAAGAAATAAAAACATATTTTCAGAGACAAGCATCTAAAAACAGGAGAGCCAAATTGGTAAGTTACACATGTACCTAGTTACCTACCTAGAAAAATAAAGAATTCACCAGCAAAAGGGGTAAAAGAAGCCATTTAGCTACTTGCTTTTAAAATCTGCCCCATAACAACTCGTAACCATAGTAAGACATTGCAAGCTATGTGATTCATATTGCAATTGACTCATTTTTCGTCTGTAGAGTGACTAGATGCTGGCTTTCCACCACTCTGTCTTTAGGGTTGGCGCACCACCTTGTGATGACGCAGCACAAAAAAAAAAATCTGTCACTGATTTAGGGATTGTCACGGTGTAATACAAAACAGACAGTGGACGTTACCTGCTGACACACAGCAGCTGCCAAATTTCCTCCTGCGCTATCGCCAGAAATTGCAATTCGACTTGGGTCAACTGAATACTTGGCTAAGACATCAGGCTGCAAAAAGTGCTTAGTAGCACGAAGAGCATCATGGAATTGCTCGGGGAAGCACACCTCTGGTACCAGTCTGTATCTACAAAGAAAAGAGATGAGAGACAATTATCACCATCAATGTACCTCTCTTTTAGGATTAACAGGCGCTATCAGGTATTCCTTAATGGCAAATAACTATTTCATTAGGATAGGTATTATGGGAAAAATATGAGATGTGTAATACTTACGTAAGACCTAATCTTATAATTAATGCTCTAATTCTGAAAGATTAATATGAACCTACTAGATATGAATGATACCAAGATAGCATAAAATTGTGCAGCACTTCCCTAGGATTTCCCAACAGAGGACTTCATCATACATTATAAAAACAAATGAATATTTAAACTCCCTTGGCAAGGGAGTCATTACAATCAGGCTCATTTTGATCCAAACCCCTACCTTAACTAGAACAAGACAGAGAAGTCATATATGCCCAACGGATTCCACTGAGCCAAACACCTAAGCAGTTCTGTCTCCAAAATTTTACCTATGCTCAGGAGAGAATGAACCTTGCTACACCTCTGTGCCACGAAATGAACAACAGCCAAGAAGTGAATGCCAATTTGCTCCAATGCAACAGATCCAGTAACTCCTCTCCTTTATTTAGGAATGGAACAGGAATACAGCCACGGTGCAGGTGAGAGACTGAGGCACAGAGAGCAAACAGTCTGCCCAGGAACAGTCAGCAGCTGACGCCCATTCGTGAGATTTTCTTAGTTTCTAAATGACAGTGCAGGAGAAGTCTGTTCGTATTTACTGAATAATTTGTAACCTAAGGGTTGTTACTAGGCTTTATGGTACAAAGCATATCTTCTGTTTGTAGTTTTTCAATCCACAGATTTTACATATTCTCAGTAGAGCCGAGCAAAACAAGCAAAACAAAATCCAGTTTTATGATTCAAAACAGTTTCTTCAGAATTTAAGCTAAAAAAAGTTTCATACGCAGAATAAATTTTAAACTTAGGTTACATGAGAAGTGTTTCAAAGTCCAAATCTGACCTCTATTCAGAAAGTAATTTATATATTGCATCAACTACAAAGGAATATGAGACAGTCCTTTGGGAACTCCTTATAAAGCTGGTAACAGGCTGTGCATCTATCATGAAAGCGAGACTGCAATTAAACCAATGACAAACCTAATTAGTCTTCACTAATTGAGAACAAACACCTTGACTGAGAGATAGAATGGCTAAGGAGAAGAGGTAAACAATAGTTCAGAGCAACAGGCAGAATTACACCACCATAAAACAGAAAATGAGCAATAAGGAACTTTTCAATACTGTGATCACTGCTCGTGTGGAATAACCAACAGCTGCTTTTTTTACTTTTCCTTGTTTCTACTAATAAACAACAAAGAAGTAAAAAAAAAGAAAAAAGAGACCCTTTAAAGTACACTATAAGTATTGGGTGAGTAACTTCAACTCCATATAATTAAGCTGCAATTAGATCACAGAGCTCGGTGTGTAATCAACTGCAGGTGGGAAACTTCAGTAGTTACATCAAGTGATCTGGTTCTCAAAAGAAAATATTGAAGCTGACAATAAGGATGGGAAAAGCACCAATCAAGCTGGAGTCATCCAGGTAATGTAGTTAACTAGTTGTGAGGTTTGTTTACCTTGGAATTGTTCAGCGAGTTAAAAAAGCAGCCCTGCTTCTCTGTTGTCTGGCACCCTGGCAGTCCTCTGCTCTCGAGTGGAGTACAAGGCTTAAGTGAGATGACTGGAACAGTGGGAGACTGAGAGAGCAGCAGGAAACTGCCAGACTGCACAGTGTATTCTGGTTAATGAGCAGGGGTAAAATGGTTTGATAATTTTTATGTGGCAGACCCTTGCTCAATACGACTTGGAAACTGTGGTTTATAGACAGACTTGAGGGGGATTTAATATGTATTTTTAGATACATGTATAAAAACACTATTTTAAATACATAACTTTAAAATACACCTTGCAGCAGTGGGAGTGGCCACTGAGGGTAGGAAAAGTTCCTCTTGCCACATGGGGAGGCATAAAGAAGTGGTTCAGCCTTCCTTCAGGTATATATTATGGCCAAATGTGCTTGGTTTTATTTGACTGTTCTTAAAGTTCACAAGTATTTACAGAATCGTAACTCAGGTTTTAGCTGCACTCCTTACATGCAGATACAATTGCAAGATGCACTAACATTTGCACCTTAGTATTTGTCCAAATGAATCCAGTGCTACTTTTTTTACCCCACACTTCTGCCTTCTAAAATGACCTCTAAAATAATTAGAAACCCAAATGAATTTTTGATACCATTCCAATTTGTTGTAATTTTAAAAGGATAAAAATATCAGACTGGTATAGAGAATTACTGTCCAAGTTAAAGCCTTATACACAAGCCAGCAACAAGGTAAAAGCTAAAAGAACTACGTTATGTACTTCTAACACCTTAAAATTACTTGATCAGTTTTAGATTACTCACTCAACTGAGACAACTACAGCATTGAGAGATTCAGCCATGATTCTGCAGAGATTGTTATAAAGGCTTGTTCCTGGAATGAAAGGACATGGTGTTAGGGACATACAAGACTGCTTATGTCAATATTCACAAAGCTGTACATAAGCTTTCTGAGAAAATATAAAGACAATACAAACACGAGCAAAGTAAACGAGATCAGCTTGCAATAGATGCGTGTGCCAAATACGTACTGTAGCAGAAGGAACATAACTCAGCCTTGTGAAGTCCTGCAGTCTAATGCCTTCGTTCTTATCTGTTTCTTGGTGACTTGGGGCACGTCATTTCACCCACCTATCACTACTTTCTCGGTTGGGCAAAATTTAAAGTACCCAGTGGCTTGGGGGCATTAGCATCCAGAGACAGTTATCGCTGTATGAGTCACTGCTTGTTGTTCATTTTTTTATAGCATGCGTTGCTTTGATTCAAATGAGTTGCCCTATTACCATCAACTGAACTACTCATTTAAGGGAGGATTAATCACAGCTATCCTATTTATCAGTGGGCAGATCTCCTTTAATTTTATTCCTTTCCAGTTACTTAATCGCTGGTTCCTGGTACTATAAAATACACTAAGACACTAAGCGTTTTCTAAAGTATCTAGTTTTAGAATTTAATATTTAGCTGTAACATTTGTGCCATTAACTTCCGCATCTTGCACTCAAGGACAACCTCTGACGTACCTGAATTATAGTCATCCAAATAAAAGCACGGTGATTTAATATAAACTTTTTGCACAACAAGAGTCATATGCAAATAGTTACAGAACAAACGAGCTGGGCAGGACACTAACAAACATCCCTTGGGCAGGCCTAAGAAAACCCGTCTCAAAGCACAATTCCTCTGTAGAAAGAGGAGCAAAATCTTGAACTGCTATAGGATTGCAGGACAAAGAGACTGGGATTTCCAAAGGCACGTGAAGGCCAGACTTTAAAGGTACTTAGGAACCTAAGTCTCACTTAAATCATGGTCTAAGTGACTTATACATGCCTAGTCCAAATGCAACCAGTATAGTCTTTGTTTTAGAACACTTTGGAAAACCCCATTAATGTTCTTTTTCTACAGATGAAGTCACGGAATGCATCACGGCTGTACAGACTTCATGATGTCATGGGAGCAATGGAGAAGGGAAAGAGGGAAGACTCCTATCGGATCTTGAAGCAACCACAAGAACCACACAACCTTTCTCCTCTCAAGGCTTTTCTCCTCCAGTATGACGTGGGAGGATCAGTGGTTAGCTTATTGTTGTCTATAGCTGTACCTTACTTCCTCTGATCGTGTTTGTTGCTTCCAAGTGAATTGGAGTAAATATCATTAATTTCCAAGGTAATTTCTGCTAGTTGTGGCAGTGGTCCCCTAAGGGGTGGGACAGACCAGGGGAGGGCAACCCACCTCCACCCGTTTCCTTCATCGTGCTGCCCGTTGCCTGTGACCAGCAGCAGGTATTCCCAAGCGTTACTTCAGAGCCGAACCGAAGATGATACATGCAGCCCACTCTTCTACTAATTTTTGTGTGGAAATGGGGCAAAACCCTTACACGTAGTCGCTGGATCCTGATCACCAACGACCGACATTTGCACATGACCACAGAAAACGGGGGACTGGCCCAAACAGCTCATCCAGGCATCCCAGGAATTGAAACAATAAGCTATTTTGTCCTCTCAGGATGTAACAAAATTAACCTTTTGGTCCTTTTACAGCTCATGTGCAGATAAGATATGCATTTTTGCTGCGTGTTCATGATTATTTTTTCCTTCTCCCTCCTTCAAGCTGATCTACCAGAGTGGAGACAGTTACTTCTGAATTCAGGTATATCTTAGCAAAATTGTCATCCCTGGCAGGAAAAATAGCTTTTGGTGACTCCTGCTACGAGAAAACCAGACCAGAATCCTATTTACTGGCAGACACATACTTGCACTTGCCAAGGCCCAGCCCCCTCCATGGATGTAAACAACGCTGCGCTTGAGCCTTTCATCTCGCTTCGCAGGAGGTTCAAACACTCTGACTTCCACACCATCAAAAACAGCATCCGTGATGTTAATGTCTTCAGAGGAGACAGACTTCAGCTTGTCAAAGGTACAAATCAAATAATTCAGAACTATCAAGTGATGGCTGAGTCTCAGATAGTGAATCAGGTGACACTAGGGGGGAGGAAAAAAAAAAAAAAGGAAGGAAAAAAAAAAGGAGATTTTGTTACTTCAGAGCATATCATATGATACTGCCTTGATGTTTAATGCAACCGCCTTCAAAGGGCAGGTCCTATATGAAAACGAATATAGATACTTAGAATATTCACTGGAAAATTAATGATGAAAGACCTCTAATGCTTTTAAAGCTGTATGAAAACAAAACCTTGCCCATGAAAGATTCTCTGTTGTCAAAATAAATCAAACCACGAGCACCACGTGGATTAAGACAACCGTGAACGAGTACTCAGATCCTTGCCTTTGAAAGATACCTCTGAAAGGAGACGAACCTCACCAGCGTGCTCCATTACGGGACTTGTGAAGCTCCTCAGACCAGGGCCAGCAGAGGGCAATACCACACAGGCAAAGTTTCTGTGGTGGTAAGGTATCAAAAATGGAAAGTACTTCTTTTGTTCCACCCCAAAGCATAGGTCTTTCCACTTTGGAATTAAGAAAGTTCTCAAGGATTGCAAAGAAATTTGAAAGCAGGAATGGTCTTAAAGGAATATAATGGTTGTCTACTGGCTTGCCCTGTAGCTACCTGCTGAACTGAGAAGGATCTGAAACACTATCCAAGAACCACGGCAGGTTACCAATTTGTCTTTTCCAACCCGAGACTGAAGTATGTTACTTTTTTTTTGTGGGGGTAAAACACTAGGAAAATGAAGAATGATCTGATCTTTCTGTCCCCTTACGGTACAAGGAGAGAGATTTTATCTCCTTTGGCTATTCAGGATTTTTATTTTCATGTTTATTTTTTAAACTTTGCCCTGAATAGATTAAAGACCTGTTTCTCTCAGCAAACAGTCCTGGGACCCAAGGCACTCCTCCAGCCTCAACAGTCACGACCTGCTCCCCACATATGACCTGCACGCTATTTGTAGTGCATACTTGTTCCCATTCCCTAGATGGTGCAGAAGGGGTGGCACGGGGTGAGCCAAAGGCCTGCAGGGACTACTATGTCCAGACTGGCCATTAAAAAGAAGTAGTGGGGGGTCTTTCTCCTTTTGCAAAGTTCATCTCTGACCTAGTGATGAAGGTTAGAAATTGGATACTCAGCTAAGCCTTTTTTATAACTTTCTCAGTTAAGGCAATGGAGTTGGGAGGGAAAATTAATACATATATCTAACATACACCTGTAGGAACACTACCGTAAGGAAAACTGTCAGCTGTGACTTTTTATTTTATGTACAGGTACCAAATACTTGGAATAAGAAGTGTACGTGACCACGTTACTGTTTTAATTCTGCTAGTACCACTAGTGCAGTGCAAACCTGCCCGTGTGAATGAAAGCTGCTGGCACCCGAGGGAGGAGGGTCACCCAGGTACTGGTCTAACCACATTCACGTTGGGAAGTACAGATAGTTGCCATAGTTTAACCCGTCCAAAAACGAAGTGGCAGCAAGTCTGGTTCCTCGTGACAGCCATGATTTTGCAAGTAAGAGTTTCACAGTCTCTTTCTGGTTTCTATTATCTGCTCAGGAGGACAGCTGTTTCACTTGCTTGACTTGGGTTTCTTTACCGTACTTCTGCAGTACCCTTTTTGCAGCCACTTTCAGTGCCAACTTTCAGCTTCTCTGTCAGGAGCAACTGCTCATAGCAAAGGAAGGGCTAATGGAGGTAAACGCACAGCTCCGGAGAAAAAGCGAATTTTGAAGCATTCAGCAGCATTCATGCCAAAGAAGATCTGTCTCCTTAGGTCTGTAATCCCAGCTCCTTCCATGAAACTTTCTAATCTGTCAGCATTAGTTTGAATGTAAAAAAGATGAAATACTGGCTTTCAGTCAGGTGCTGTACAGAAAAGGCCCTGCACAGCCCCACTTTCACTGCAGATTGCTGTAGAAAAAAAGACAAGAAAAAAATCTATGCCAAATACAACGGGCTGCTACATGAGCGGGGAGAGGAATCCACTTCCAAACTAAAAAATCGCAAAAATTACTTTATTTTCTTGCTTTAGCTTGTGGTAATGTCACCCTGCTGAGATAGTTTGGTGGGAATCCAAATTTTAAAATGTTTGCTGCTTTTGGGATTGAATATAATTTCTTTATACTGCAAGGCTTTTCTCTGGGAGAAGAAACACAAAGTATCCACCCAGCGGGAAGAAATGCTGAATTCACAAGGCTGTTTGTATCTCTGAATTTCAGATTGTGCTTTTCTCCCACTGTTACTTGAAAACTCCCACAGGAAAACCCAGTTTGAAATCTGAAGAGCAATACATCTATTAATAATTTGGCATACAATTTGTTGGGCTGCCACTGATGTAACCAGCTAAAGATCTGATCCTCCCTGTGCCCCATGGATGTTCCCGGGGAAGGTAACCACTGGGAAACCATTTCAGAAATACTGCCAGGGAAAACAATGTTTTTGTAGATTTTTTTTAGCCTGACTGTTCTGCAACAGACATCCCATTTTAGTTTTCTCCCACTTCAGTTCACATTCTTCGCAGACGAGATTACCACATGTTCCCTGGAATCAGAAATGTTTTATTTTCAAGGCTAGTTAGTGTTGTTTACCAAGAACTGTTTTGCCCTGTTCTTTAAGCCGCAGAGCACCGTGGCCATCTGCAGGTTATCACACACTTGCATGCCTGCCTTTCCCTATAATAGACCACTCTTTCCAAGAACCCAAAAACCTGGAAGAGATGCTTTGTACATCAGGGCACAAAAGCAACAGTCCTAATTTTTTTGTTAGGCATAAGCAGTTTTTTTGCCAAGCACTTATCAGTCAGATTCTCTGTAAATATATCTATCTAATCAGCCTATTTGCTTATCATTTATAAGGCATCAGGATTGCACTTTTTGCTGGCAAAGAGCTAGTCTTGTCCAAAGTTCTTACAAATAAAATTCTTAGATTTTTTTTTTCTTTACAAATAAATATTTAAAATAGATATATAATATCTTATCTCTCTGTAATGTAACTACTGGCACAAGAACTATTGCAACAGGTCGCGTTCAGACCGTACACAAAGGCAGCGCACCTCTGAAGCCAAGCCGAACGCATCAGCCGCTCCCACTGCCTTTGCAGCTGGTCAGACCCAAGGGCCCTTTCAGGCCTCAGCGGGATCAGGAATTAAGCAAACCACTAAGGCTCTTTTTTCGTGCAACACTACCCAGGACTGAGCCAAATCTCACTCATGACTCAAAGGAGTAATGATGCTGGAACTGGGAGACTGAACTAAGACTAAACTTCCACCTTAAAAGATGCAGATGCTATCACCAATTCTGGCATCGCTTTGCAAAACACATTCCTGTTACATAAGAGTCCAAAACGCCAACTACGACGTCTGCAGTCAATAACAGAGATTAGCGAAGAATAAACAGGGATCATTTCCCCATTTAGCTGTGTGCAAAACGTTGTTTTGTGTGCATTTCAGGCAGTTTATCCCGCTTAAAGGTGAATGTCTATTTTCTTTTATTTTACAGAACCTTTCCTTAATGCAGGTGCATTATTGCCCAGTGAAGAATATGTATTTTTAACGCTGTTATACACAGACAGTCTTCAAAGACAAGCGCTCTTAGTTTTATGAATTTCCTTTAGACCTGAAAAGAAGCCAAGAAGACTGTTTACAGTTTATTAATTAGAAGCAGAAACTAGGTTACATTTTAATGTAAGGCTTTGTGCACATACCTATTCATCCATGATGATCTGCTTTTACACTGGATAGAGACAAATGTTATCTGTTACTGCAAACAGGACTTCCAGCGTGGCTGATGTCCCACACCCTAGATTTTATTCCGAAAGCAAGTGAGTGGCAGAGAAGCATGAAGGAATTGCTTGGCTGATGAGGAAAAACATGAGGATAGTTTTCTCCCCTGTACAGCTGCCCCCCTTCTTCCATAAACGTCTGTCTGATGGCCTCTATACCAACCCATTTGTCCTTCCAAACCTCTGCTAACAGCTGTCCCAGTTCCAAAAAATCCCTCCTTCCTTGCCATGCACCAGAATAGCAAGTATCTTGACAGCGGTGTTCAGAAATAACTCATTTCAAAGGGCTTATTAAATAAACACGTGCTGCTCTCTTTACTCCGACGAGGGAGAGTGGCTGGGGGAAGAAGAGAAAACGCCTGTATCAATCCTGCTGTTAACAGCAGAATTATGAAATGTTGCTTTAGCCGCTTCTTGACAGACACCGAGTAAAATGATACCTACGGTTTAAACTGTGGCTCAATCCCATAATTAATTTCATGTGGTTGTCCAATTTTCAGTGAAGCAGAGTTCTGATGCACCTGTACGTATATGTACGTACCCAGGTTTTAATTTCTGATCTAAAATTGTGTTACATCACAGGTTTCTGTAAAAATGCCACCATGTCCCATTTTGAGACAGGTGAGAGAAGCAAATTACTCTCATTCTCAGTTGAGTACTTTACATCAATTCATTAATATTATTAAAACCTAAGTTTCCTTGTTTTCATTCCCGGGCAGCACAGGACATTAAAGAGGGCATGGGAACAAGGCTCTGAAAACCCAGCTCAGTCTCCAGCTCTGACACTGGAATTTTTGTGACCTCGGATAAGGCACTTCATCTCTTCCTAGCTCTGTACCCCACAAATTAAGATTAGGATAAGAGTACCGGTCGCCTTCTGTGGTGTGTTTTGAAACCTACTTACCGAAACGGACCGATTAAGCATTATGCATTTTTTTAACCATGTGATTGCACTTGAACATTTGTTGAAGCACCTCATGCTGAGCCAGGAAACTAAGTCAGTCCCAAGCTTGCAAAAACATTTGTAGCTGACTGGGACAAAACTCTACATGGAAATGCAAAACCTTATAATTAGTACACCGAAAGCCAGTAACAACCTTACTGTTTTATTGGTAGTGATTATCAACGCACTGAGAAAACAAACACACTATCCCTAACGAGAAAATGTCATCCTTAATTGTCAGTCTTCACAAATTGATTTCAAAATAATAGATTTATTTGAAGCACATGAAGTTTGTTTCATGCTCTTGGAAAAAAGGGTTACAGTAGATTTCAGAGATTTTAAAATCAGAAATGTACTTCTGTCTGCTATCAAACCTACAAAGGAAAGTAATAAATAGGAAGCTGAAAATACATTCAGAAGTGGGTGAAAGTTCAATGGTCACATTTGAAGAAATGTTAAACCACTTGGCCTTGCAATAGCTGGAAGAGGGAGAAAGGGGAAGCTGAGCTCTACAAAAGGACATACACTTTATTTTATATACACACACAAAAGCTGTCTAACAAAGTATATACTCAAGCTTAACCTCTAAAATCCTAGCTTCAGTTCACACAGCTCCTTCTTAATGGCAGTCATTTATTCCTGACTTTGTACTGTCTTTCAGTATTGGAAAGACTTTCTGAATGCTTGGAAAGCACCTTCTCTTTCTGGAAATGGATGTCCCAAAGCTTACCTGTTGTGTGATTCGGGGCACCTTTAACACCTCACTTCTTTCATGCTTCTGTGTAAAACTCTCTTGTTCCTCCCTTTGTTTTGTAGGCTATGTTACAGGAATCGTTACTTCTGTACTAATTTTTCTCACTATAGAAGTTTGTATTTCTAAGGCCAGACATGTAAACAACTAAGAAATTACCACTTCCCCCTAACGAAGACTTCCTCACCCCAGAGAGCCGGGATGGATGTGGGCACCTCAGCCCTGCCTCCTGGTTTGCTCCAGCTGCCACCCGGGCAGGCTCTGTCCTGCCAGCTCCTCTTGGGATTACGACCTCCAGAATATCCCAAAAGAGACACCCTTCAGCCTCCAAGCTAGAGGCCCCAGAATTCATCTGACTATGGCCCAACATACCACATCAACAAACTGAATGTGTACATAAGCCAACAGCAATAGACATACATATAGTCATAGTCACATGATTGCCTAAAGATAGGTGTCCTTCAGCTAGAGATTATGGCCTTGATTCAGGTGTTTCTGGCTGAGCTGTTATGATGCATTTTGCAGGCAGTGTGCTGGGGGGGGCATCATGTACGGATGAATTTGGTCAAGGTGAGCACTCGCTGCTCAGTTACTTGAGTTAACAACAAGGAGCAAGCGAATGTCAAGCCATAGATTTTACTGAAGCTACTGTAAGCCATGTCTGTGTAATTTTCATAGCAGACATGTGGGAGGGTATGCAAGCAAACAGATTTTATCCTTTCATCCTAGATATGTTTTCATTCAGTGATAACGTTTGCACCACGAGAAGATGCCCCAGCAGCTCAGATGAGTGGTCTATCTACTCACAGACTCTGTCTCCAACAGTGGCAACCAGAGAAGCTATTCAGGCGGAATATACAAGTCTGGACACTGTGTGGTCCACTCCCCTCATGCTTGCCAGCACCCACAATCATTGTATTAGGGACACAAAAGGTACATTCCCATCTAGTCCTTTTGGTATCTATTTATGGGCCCTATTAATTCATTTAATCCCTTTTTGAATATGCTGATGCTCTCATCCACTCAAAGTACAAGTTTTTGTACATTTCAGAACTAACTTAGTAAAATGAAATGTTGCTAGGAAATTTAAAAAAAAAAAAAAAAAAATCATCACTTTCACATACATGTTACCTTACATCAGGCCTGACCACAACTGGTCAGTCCTTGTAAAAGATCAGACCGTTCTAGAAGAAAATAGAGTTCACCGATAAGGCTATTATGAGAAAATTTGTGATCTCTGAACCGTTTCATATCAGCATACAACCACTGGCAGAAAAATGTTGTTGAGGAGACATCATAAAGTGACACAACTGTCACCTGTGTCTTGTGACGAAACCAAGCATTCAGAGAGTTTTGTTTAGTGATACGATTCCAAATCCAGGCAGTGCAATATCTGAGGGAGCTTCCCTGTGTCTCCTTTCCCTGAGGCATACTTAATGTAACAGAATAAAAAACATTTTTTTTTTTTTATCTGCCAGTTGTAAACCAGACTAAACCCCATCTACCAAGTCCTGAACCACAAAACCCTAAAGAGAAGATTGGATGCCGGCTGTACCAAAAAGCACCCGCTTGATTTACCGATCGGGACGAAATCACGAGCAGCCTGAGGCGACCCTGCCCGGAGCTGCCCGCTGCCTTCACCTCGGCAGGCAGAGCATCGCCCCTCAACCGGGCTCCATCTTGCTCTCCTGGGTGCGGTACCGACCCGGTACCGCGGGGACCGCTCCCAGCTCCGGCCCGCTCCGGGCGCGGGTGTCAGCAGTGTCCGGCCCGCCCCCGCCGCCCGGCTCCAACTACAGAACCGCGGTTCTCCGGACGGGCCGGGTCCCCCTCGGGCCGCAGGGACCCCGGGCCAGGCCCGGCAGCACTGGGCGGGCCGCGGAGGTCGCCGCTCCCGCTGCGCGGATGCCCGAGGCGCGCTCCTCCGGGGCGGCCACCGCAACCCGCGGGCGCGGCCGCCGCTTCCAGCCTCCAACCCAGCCCGGGGCAGGTCTGTCCGCCTCTCCGGAGCCGGGACCGGGGCCGGGTCGCCGCCTTACCGTCTGCTGCACTGCCCGGAAGGTGGCATCCAGCAGCATCAGCTTCCAGGGGTCCGACACGGTGCCGGGCAGCGGCAGGTACACGTAGTAGGCGGCCAGGGCGGCCAGCGCCGTCAGCAGCACCCAGGCGGCCCGCATCCCGGCCGCCACCCCCCGCCGCGCTGCGCGGGGCCGCCTCGCCGCGGCTCCGCCTCGCCGCGGCTCCCCGCGGGGCGCGGAGCGGAGCGCACCGCCCCGGGGCCGGCCTCCCCCGGAGGAAGTGCCGGCGTTTCCGTCCCCGGCCCGCCGGCCGTGTGCCAGCAACCGGCTGGCGTTGGCCTTAACTGCGCCTCGCCTCCGCGCCCGCGCAGCGCCGCCCCGCCCGCCGCGGGGTCCGCCCGAGCGCCCGCCCGCCGGGGAGGCCGCTCCGCGGAGCTCGCCGCGTCTCTCGGCGGGGGGGACGCTTCGCAGCCGCCGCCCCTGAGGGAAGGGCCGGCCGGGGTTCGGCGGGCTGCGGTCCGCACGGCTGCCCGCGGTCCCTCAGGGGAAGGGGCTGTGCCTGGCCTCGCCGGTCCGGCCTCGCCCCGCCGGGCCACACGAGGCCGCCTGGCCCAGGGCCGTGGGCGGACGGAGCTCCTCCGTGGTGCGCTGGGCCGCCCGAGGCCACCCAAGTCTGCGGTGCCTCCTTCGGCCTCCCCTTACCCACACCCAGGCCCGCAGCCCTTTGTCCGCCTCGGGGTGGCCAAAGCATCCGTGTGGTTTTGGGGGGCAGACGCGGCGGCAGCGAGCCCGGCCCATGCACAAACCCCACCGGCTTCCATTTTGAGGGGCTGTAACGCCAGAAGACGTGCACGGTGGCAGCTCTTGGCTGACGGAACGCGAACATCGGTGTTCAGGCAGTTTGTCCTTCTCCACTGAGCCCAGAGGCTGTGACGGTGAGATGGCGGTACCGGGGATCGATCCCTGTCAATCCCGGAGGATCCCAGATCCAGCGTGTTTCCAGGAGGAACTTGGGGACATCCTTATTTTAGCTTAACAAACCATAGTTTCCAACTTAACACATCACAAAACAGTTCCAGAAAGACTGTTTTTTCTTAAGTATGTAGATTCCGTAATTTTATTTTGGACAGGGAATTTGTTGGTTTGTGTCGTTTTGTTTTGTTTTTAGACCCTGGCTCAGTAACAAATTTTGCTTTAACGAAGGAACATTTCTTGTACCTTAGGCAGGAGAATTTTCTAAATAGGTCTTTTTCATCCCCAACATGCAAGAAATATAAACACTGTAGAGTTCTGCCTTGACACAAATGACTACTTAATACTGAGTCACAGTCCAATTTTCAGCAAATTAAAATATTTATTTCAATAGCCAGATTCAGATGCATTATGAATCTTAATGCACAAAAAAGAACCTTTTTTCCTAAGAACAGCAGATGGAGTTTCTGTAATTTTCAGTCAGTTTTGAGTAGACTACGGATGTGAAAGGGCTGTAAGGAAAAGAGCTTTGTCAAGAAAGCAGCACAAGGTGACGTTCCTCAAGTCTCAAGCTTTTTATACCGAGTATAATCTGTATGATTTTGTGCTCACACCTTCTCTTTTACCTCGTGCGCTGCTCCTCTGCCCCTTGGCTTTGCATACTCCCACTCCCTTGCTTTCCCAAGCATCTGCCCTGAAATTCCACACCCAGGATCCTTGAGCACAGTAATTTGTACCTGTCTCTTTCAACAAAAATCATTGTTCCCAAACCTCTGCAAAACTGGGTCTAGCCCCACTCCTCTCTCGTCTACTTATCTCTTCAAAAGAGATAAAGAGGCTGGATGGAATTTTTCTGAGGTTTCTCACATTCTCACTGACCCCCACGTACATCTTGTCCTTGATGTCCCCCCCTTCCTCACATCTTGAAAGCTACTGCTGCGGCTGAGCTGAATCAATAGCTCTTTAAGGAATCTGTTTTTTTTTTTTTTCCAGGTGCTTATAAGGAAGTCAGTCGGTTGAAAAAACAATTTTTTTCTAGGGTCTGAGAAAGATTCCTTTCTTAATTAAAAAAAAAAAAATCAATTAAACCCCAAGATGCTTGGGGACGAGCAGTCTACCTACGTAAACTCACACCCTGAAGCCAAGAAATGGTTGCTAGAAAGCCAACTTGCAGCGACAATGCAGGCACCAAGGTCTCCTTCAGGCCTCTCGGGGTCCCACCAGGTCTTCTGATGTGTCCTCACTGTCTTTTTCCACGAGGTGTGAGCCCCCTGCTCCCACAAAGCCGATGCGACAGCATTCACTTCATGATTTCATCTCCTGAACTTTCTCCCTGTGGGTGTTACTGAGAGACGAAACTACTTAATCGCTAAGTAAGTGTTATATTCCTGGGTGATCGGTGTCTGGGTAACTGGAGGGAACAGCAAGTTTCAGCCGCATGTTACATTTTACAAACCAAAACCCAGTAGTTTCTCTTTCAGAGCCTTTTATGAGAAAAGCACTTAGATTTTTGAATGTCAGACGTATAAAGAATAGTAATTATTTTTTGTCATCAGTCCTGATCTAAACTTTAGTGAGGATAAATGCACTCGATTAAAAAAACATTTAGCCACTTAAGTGATTACTACCTAAAATTTGTCTGTCAGTCCCAGGAAGGATAGCTTAAGATTGTCCTCGCTACTTTCTGAGTTGTAGATTTCCAAGTACGTTCCAAAAATGGCTAATGCCCCAGCCACTCTCCATATGGGTAGTGAGCCTGGACTTAGGTACTGAATGTTTAGGTATCACTTACATTCTTTTTAAACCTTTAACTGAGAAGTGATGCACGTATCACCCGTTAATCCTCAGCCCCGACAAATATGCTTCTCCTGTCTTTGCAGGCACAACATTTTGTGTAGATTTTTTGAGGAGCTAGAGGTTAAGTGGAAATTAATGTACAATCACCAATGTATCTTCCAGAAACTATGCTGCAGAAATAACATTGACTCTAATACTGCAGGTCTGAACCTGGGAGAAACCTGGTCCCTGGTTCAGGGTGTGAGGGAAACTGAAGAATTTGGCTGAGAAGGGCTTTGTAAGAGTGCAAAGAAAGAACAGGGGAAAAAACAGTGAAGGTTGGCCTGGCCTGGAACTGCAAATGGTGGCCCAAACTGGTGCTTCAAGGTGACAAAAAGACCTTGGGTTAGGCTGTGTTTTGACTTTTAAGTCATTGTTGTAATTACTGTGTATGAAATAAAGTAATTGCAGGACTGTGCAGTAATTGGCTGACTCAAGTGTCAAAACTGAAATGACCTCCTTGGTTTCCAGGCTGTTATTCTGAAATCTTTTCCTCAAAAAAACAGGCTTACCCGTCCCTCATCAGCAAATCTTTATTCACATAAACAACACTTTCTGTCATCTTCTTCTGCTTTTTCCTATTCTGTTTTTCTTCTGCATCATAAGAAGTCAATGGACTCTTACTGGCCCTAATGGCTGCTGGATCAGTCATGAAAATGCCAGAACTAATAAAAGTAAGTAAGCTCTAAGAACTCCATCTGGCATATAAGAATTTAGCATACAATAGAAAATTCTAGAAATAGAAAATGTTATCTCTCACTATTTTCACATGGAGCCAGCGAGACATGATGCTAAACCAGGTTTCAGAGATGCTGAGCCCCTACGAAGGGATTCCTTTCCAGACCCGTAAACTTTATTGTAAGAGAAAATTAAAAAAGGAAGAAAGCACTTGGCGTAATTAACATGCTTTGGGGTTGGTGCCATTGAGTCAGCTGGTTGACTTTTGCCTTGACCAGTGACATTTTCTCCTGCCAGCTCTTTCCCTTGTTTCCTATAAACCCATTGTTCTCCCAACTCAGCGTAACGCATGCGCACCAATATCCTCGGCAAGGCAGAGCTTGCCGAATTATTCATAGCATTAACGTTTTTATGGTGGCCACAGTAATTATTTATCCTCCCCTTCGCGCCCCAAAGGCGGTCTGAAGGACAGCTGTGCCCTGCAGAGCCCACGACGTGGCGGCGCGGCTCAGGACACGGTGCGGGGAGCGGCGGCAGCCAGGCCCGGCGGGCTGAGGGGAGCCGAGCCGCGGGCCCAGCCCTCCCGCCCACGCTGCGGCCGTTAAAGCGCTAGCCCCGTGCGGGCACGGGACAGCTGTCAAAGCGGCGCCGGAGCTCCCCGGCAGCGGCCCGCCCCGGCCGGCAGCCGGACAGCGCCTCAGAGCGCCGGCCGCCCGCGGCCGCCTTCCCCGCGCCGCCGCCTTCCCCGCGCCGCCGCCTTCCCCCCGCCGCCGCCTTCCCCCCGCCGCCGCCTTCCCCCCGCCGCCGCCTTCCCCCCGCCGCCGCCTTCCCCCCGCCGCCGCCTTCCCCGCGCCGCCGCTGCATCCGGGCCTCTCCCCCGCGGCCGTTGGAAGCGTTCGAAACCCTCCAGCGGCCAATCAGCGCAGAGCGCCCCCACCCATCCAGCAGCCTGCTCTCGGGTACCGCAACAACGCCTGTTCGTCTGCCCAGGAAACCTCCCGCTGCCAATGGGAGACGGCTAAGCTGTGAGCGGCAGGTGCAGCACCCAATCAGAGAAGGAAGAAGTGGAAGGGCTGTCCAAAAAGGGCGGGGAAGGAGGCGGGACATCTCGGAGAGATGCCGAGTGAGGTGGCGGCTTACAGAGGGGCGGTGGTGCCGGCAGCCAATGCGCGGCGCACTTAGTGCGGCGGCTCGCTTTTTGAATCGGTGGTGGCGGCCGCTCATGGCGGAGGTTGTTTTTGCGGTCAGCGGCAGGTGGCATTGGCGGTGAGCGGGGCCGGGGCCGGGGCCGGGGCCGGGGCCGGGGCCGGGGCCGGGGCCGGGGCCGGGGCCGGGGCCGCTAGCGGTGGGTGCGGGGAGCCGGCTTGGGGCGGGGCCGGCTGAGGGGGGCCGAGGGTTGTGTCCATGGCACCTGTGAGAGCGGGGGGGCCTCTCGGGGCAGCCCCGCCGCTCAGCGCCGCTGCGGGCCCTCTTTAGCCTCCAGCGGTCTCCTCTGGGCAGAGCGGAGGCTCAGGCCCGCGGGCACCTGCTGGCTCCTGAGGGGCGGGCAGCTGGCGGTATCCGATCTTGCCTCCGGCCCCCTCCCAGCAGGGCAGCTTGGTCGCACTCCTGAGTGGTTGCTCGGGAGGGAAAAGGGCAACACGGGAAGCTTTTTAATGTCGTCACCTTGCTTTAGATAACATATTTTAACGTGTGGATGTTTTGTGACCTTCAGGCTTTCCACAAACTTTTGGGAGTCATTTGTAAGTGTAATGCTGTAAGGGCCTTCAGGTCTGCCTGAATCCTGTTGTGATGGTGTTCTGCCTCTTGTTCTTTTTTATGTGAGGGGAAACGGTTATGTTCACATCTCCTGTGTGCTGTTCTCTACTGTATCTTGGCACTCTCAGTGTGTAAGTCTAGTGACTACTATTATGTGATTAATTAATTTATATGTGACCGTTAAAACAGGGATTTTTTTTTTTTAATACACCCAGAATGGAACCCCATAAATAAATAAGTTGGAAAAGCCATAAAGAAAATCGGTGCCCAGCCCAAAGTATGGGCTTCTCCCAAATATACTCTGAAGTTCTCTGTAAGTGTGTGTTCATATATGTGTTATTAGGTATAGCAGCAGCATGACAGGAATTGTAGCAATGTCTCAGACTTTTTAAAAATAACCTGTGGGATTTAAACGTAGTGGTACTCTTAACTGGAGGGTTCTTTTGGTCTGATTTTACGTATAACTGCCTGTGTGGGAATCATGATTAACAATATGGTTTGAATCTTTCAAGATTATGCTTCCCTCCACCCTCACCGCCAAAGAAGGTTTAATTGTATAACAGTTCTCAGTGGTATCTTTCTTACCTTCTGAACAGGTGATTCCTAAAGACTCTTTCTGGTTAAAGTTACTTTCTGCTCTTGCTAGGTCTCAAGCTATTCTGAGAGAAACTAGCTGGGTGACTGGGACTCACTGCTAGGAAACTTAATTTTGTGGAGTCTGCACAGCTGTGTGTGACATTAAAATTGCACCTAAGGTAGCAATTTTGATAACTGAATGTGCCTAGAATTATGATAGATTTTTAGTGTCGACTTACTGCTCTTTGCTATATTAGGAACTTACTTGATGTGTTATGAAGACGTGAATCCTGTCCAAGAGTCTCAAACATGATTTCCTAAACTCTAGAAGATGAACTCTTTTCTATAATGCTATTATGCCAAAACACCCATTGTTTTTTGTCTTCTGATTTTTACTTTGCTATGTAATTGGACAGGCATTGCCCAACTTGAAAAATAGTGTGTGCTATTCTCTAAGGGTTTTACTACCTCATGAATCCTTTTTGGACAACGCTTTAATGTACCATTTGGGCGGCTACTGTTTTAAATGGGCATTTACAGTCATGAGAACAACTTCAGTTGAAGTGATACAGAGGGTGGTTATACTACAGCAGTTCAGATACAGTGGCTATTCTAGGTTACTTTTGATATCGCTGTGCAAATATTTAAATTTCTGAATGATGAATCACAGGGAACGTGTACTTCTTACTTAACACACAAAAGAGAAGGTGCTATGTGTTGGGAAGATGTTTTAGAAGAGATTTTATTCTACAAGATTCAGGTAGCTACCTGTAGAAAATATGAGGGGAATAAGAATTCTGCCTTTCTGGTATATGACAAGGTTGTTTGATGGGCAAGGAGAGCACAGATATAGTCTGTCTGTGAGAAGACAGAGGCTTCTTTATCTGATGATGAATGGATACTTGTATTATAGTTAATGTAGGACGGCAGGCTAGATCATATAGATAGCCGTCTGTATCATTATTAGCTTTGTAGACACTCATGCATTTTGAGAAACCTAATTTTCCTTTGAGTAAATACTGCGGATTCTGCTCCCTGGGTGGTCACTCTTAAGTAACCACAGTAACTCTAGCCAGTTCACCTGAAAAAATCAAATTTTAGCGAGGTGCTTTGTGCACCCTAATTCTTCTGCTAATCTTGGTCTCAAGTCTAGCTTATAATAGTTTGTCACTGAAGCAAAAGAGTGCTTTTAGTTAGGTGTTTTGTAATGAAACATTTTGAAATGAACACCAGAGCTAGTGCTTTCCTGCTGCTCAGAGATGAACTACCCTCTGCAGCTTTCTGTGCAAATGCACTTTCTGTGGCAAGCAGCCTGCTCAGAGCCCTTTCTGTAATAGGTTTGTTGTCAGTCCCTGCTATCAACTGGGTGACTCCTAACAGTCTTTCAGAACTTACCTATCGCTGTGAGTGGGACTAATAAGAGTCCAAATGTTTTGTTTTCAGAAGTCTGAAGTTGCTTCTGACTGCCTTAGTCACAGGACTCTTATTAACGAGCTTTTTGCGACTCTAACTCAGTTTAGCACGTCTCTCTTCTAGCTGTTGAAGAAACAAGGCATAGTCATGGCTGACAACAGTACGCTGGTGTCTGAAACCGGGAGGAGCCTCTTGGCTGATTCTTCTGTTCTTGATTCAAAAACTATAGAAACCTCCAAAGAGAACGTAATTGCTGGATCTGTTTTGGATGTTGAAGGTAATGGGAGAAGCTTATTGTAAGACTACTGCGTTTTTGTAATGACTGATTACTTTGTAGGGATTTAGTAGTTTTGAAAAACCAAAAGTGCTTTGCTGAACTACAGAATTGTGTGTAGGGTAGCCAAAAGGGTGTTGGTTTGGTATCCTGTCACTGACAAAGGGACTGTCTTAATTTAACTCGTGGTGTTATAAAAATTTGGGATTACAGCCATGAAATCAAACAAGTCTTCTGGCTGATGTATAGAAAGCTGTTAGTTCTGCTTGATACCTCTTATATGTAATGCATTATTTCAGGTGATATTTTGATGCCGGTATTTGGGAACTACAGCTGCTCTGTTGTGTACAGGTAGACCTTAGAGGGATGAATAGTCTTGAGTTTGAAATTAATTCAAGAACAAGTCTTGAAATTAAAAAACAATTAAGAAGATATTTTTGTTTTCCTGCGATGCAGTAGCCAAAATTCAGTGCCAGTCTTTTGGTGCATACAACATGGAGGCAATGCTTGTCCCTTCCTCCTAATATTTTGAAAGCTTGTTAATACATGGAGAAAAAGAATAAGATATGTCACATCAGTTCTGATATTCCTTGGTGAAACTGCACAGTTATTAGGAAGTGATGAACCTTGTCAGGCAGGAATACAGAAACTGGAAAAGGTAACAGCTGCCTAATTTCCAGCAAGTCTTGGTATCTAATTCTGCTAGAAGCATTAAGCCAATAATTTTGTTGGTTTTCTTTTTTGTGGTTGATTTTATTTTATTTTTTATTTTTTTTTCTTGCCCTGTTGACTCTTCTTGCATGCTCTTACTTTGACTATGAGGTAACTGGTCACAAATTGCAGGATCTTGTTTCACCGTATATGAGAAAGTTTCGGCTCTATGGTCAGTTGGGTATGCCTTAATAAAATGACAGGCTTCTTGAGGTAACATTGATTTTCATGATAAACAGGGCATCTTGAAAGGATGCAGTCTGCCTGAATTCTTCTATACGTTATTGCTTGCTTTAGACCTAGCATGAATTTTTCTATTAAAATATGACTATTATCCTTGTTTCTCTGTAAACAGAAGAAATGCCTCAAATAGAAACAAGAGTGGTTTTGGTTCAGGAAGCAGGGAAACATGAGGAGCTTCTGAAAGCCTTGGAGGTATGTGGCTCTTAAGATAAAACAGACACTGGCATGAGATGGTATGATTTTAGACTTCTAGTAACCAGTTTGGTTCTGTACTAAAGTTCTCCTCTTCCACAGACCATTAAGATAATGGAAGTACCAGTTATAAAGATAAAGGAAACTAGTCCTGGTAAATCAGAAGAAAAACTAATAAAAAGTATTATTCATATGGTATGTCATGCAATTGAGCACATGTGATTGCATGCAGCATGTTGTACTTCACTGGGACTGAAATGTGCACACGCTTTAATTTGTATTAATTGGGTGTAATGGTCACTATGTACTAATGTTTCTGATGGTGTCACTTAAAGCTTGTTGAAATGGCACTTATTTACAGACACTTTTGCAGATATGGAAGTGATATCTGCAGCTCTTAATTAGTGGTGCTTTCTAATGGGGATAGAAATATCGGTGGAGACTTCAACTGCATGCTTGTATTCAGCCAAGATGTGAGTTTTGCTATGAACTGACTTCATAATCGGTTAGTTGCCTTCTCTTTCCGCTGAAAGCTGCATTTAAACTTAAGTGTAAGAAGTGGTTCTCCACTTCTTGATGTGAAAAACCTAGAAAATAAAATGTGGAACTAATGACTGAAACTGGAACAGACCAAATTTTTAAAGCCTTTAAAAATACCAAGTACTGAACAAAAGTGACTTCTGTTCTTTAGGTCTTACGCAGCACAGAGCTTGCTGTTGCAGGCTGTATACTACTCTTTAGTAGCATCCAGAAGTACCTTAAGCTGTTCTGACAGTCTGAAATTTAATTTCTTTTGTGCTTAGTTTGAATTTTTTTTTCTATCTGTAGATATTTCTAGTACTACTATCAGTGTGAACTGATACATAAACTACTAAAGCAACTAGAATTCTTATTCTTCAAAAGCAGGGATTGCTTTAAGGTTTTTTTAGGTGCAGTTCATAGCTATTCTTATGCTAGAGAACAGTGCATCTCATTCAGCTTTCACAAATCCTAAGAGTCTGTCTCTGAAATCTGAATCATACATTTTTCTGATGGTCAAAAATAAGTCCGTTGAATTTTGACGCTAGTGTAAGTATGTTGTCCGAATAATGCTTTCCTCTTCATCCCCATACATCAAGGAAATTCAAGTGCCCTACATAAAAACAGACACACTAGAAGAGCTTGGAGATTCTGATTCCCCAGAATTTGAGAGTGTCTTCGTTGTATCGGACTTCCAAGATTCTATCTTTAACAACCTCTGCAAAGCAGATTGTCGTGTCATTGGACCTCCAGTAGTGCTGCACTGCGCACAAAAAGGAGAGGTACGTGCTTTCTGTTGAAATCAGCCGAGTCGTTCTCTGGTGCAGTGAGTTCTAAATATTAAGTGTTCAAAACAAAATCTGTTTTGCTTTGCCAATCAATCAAAAATATTCTTAGCAAGAGAATTTTAAGAAAGGCAAATTTCTAATGTCGTGTTAGAATGTTGCGTGTAGGGAGAAAGCCCAGGCAGACAGTAGTAAGGCTACAACTACTGCAGTAGTTGTGGGAGTGGTTGACCCACTAGCTGGGGTTGTAACAGTAGGAGAGGCAGCACACAAATGATGCTCCAGTGGACGCTTGGTGTTGCTAAAGGTTGTCACATAGAGGGGATGGACTGGGAAGGTAGAAAAGGCTGTTGTGCTGCCTGTAGAACTTGGGGGTGCTCTAGTTACTTTATCAGGATGCTGGCAGGTCTGGAGCTGAGGTGTAACTGGATACACAGACTTGGGCTAGTGTCTGATGTGTTTTAATGCTAGGAACAATAGTACAGTATTAAAGATACTGTTAAAATTTTAATGGAAGCAGTATGTGTTTGACTAACAAGCTTACTCTTACTTTCAGCCTTTACCTTTCTCCTGTCGTCCGCTGTACTGTGCAAGTATGTTGAACTTGGTGCTGTGCTTTACAGGATTCAGAAAGAAAGATGAATTAGTAAGTCTTTTTTCCTTTGGATTGGTAAAACAGTGTGAAGTTTATTTTCAAAATGCTCTTCTGTTCTATCACCCATAGGGTTTAACCATGACTAGAGCGTGTATGGGGGCAATGAATTGTTTGTTCTCTTGTTTTGTTGCGTGTCCAGAGGCAATGATATTTGGGGACGGGAACAAAACTGTTTCCATGTCCAAGTAATTTTGTCCATGCCCTCTTTGTTGTCACAAACTCTTGCTGAGTGACGTTAAACAGCTCTAATTCAGTAGGGCTTAAAGACTTGTAGATTGAGGCTTCAGATAAGATGATGTTTACCTGCTAGTGTTCTCTTATTTGTACAGGTAGTAGTGCGGTCAAGTAAAGCCTTGTAGTCCTGTTCAGAGCATTTGCAGACATGTTATCTTGTTGCCACGCTATCTTGCTAGCATGCTTTCAGGCCTTTAGCCTTGACATATCTAGGTATGAAGTGGTTTGATACTCTAGCACTTTGCTTTTCCATTTCAGTGATGCAGCTGGCACTTAATTTCCCTGTTGGGCACCTGGGAATCATTAATATGGCTCCACATCTTCCTCTGGGGAAAGAGGGGAAAAAAAAAAAACAAAAAAACCCAAACCAAGCCAAAAACATTTGCCCAGTGTTAGGGATAGTTAGGTTTGATCTGCTAGATTCAAATTGGACTTATCGGAATCTTCTGTAAATTCTGGCGCTTGCCCCTTCAGGTAGAATTGACTAAATCAATGAGGAAAGCAGGCTTCGAATCTACTGTGTGCAAAAACGTGAAGGCGTTATGTGTGGTGATCATGAGAGTACTGATGCTTGGGTAGTCTTCCTCAAGCTACACAGCAAGGTTGTATTAAATGTTTAAAAAACAGAAAACAGGGAAAAAAGTTAGTAGTTCTGCTGTATCAGCTGTATTTTCTCCTGTAGATGTGAACATGTTTTTTTAAGAACAAACTGGAGCATTTCTGTTCCTAGATGTGTGATGTAACCTCCTTTAGCTTGCTTAGTAAACTATTTTTGTACTGCTCTTGCTCTGCACTGTACATTTCAAAAGATATACTGAAAACTTATTTTACCTCTATTTTTCAGGTTAAGCTAGTGACCTTGGTTCATCATATGGGTGGAATTATTCGAAGGGACTTTAGCTCAAAAGTTACACATCTGGTGGCTAACTCGACACATGGAGACAAATTCAGAGTATGTAAGCTTGAATTGATTCTGCGTGGAAACTTTCAGTATTTGGCTCTCGTAGACTAAGTCTGTAAATTATACTTCAGCTCATAAGTTGTGGTTTTTTCCTGTAGTAGCAACAGAGACTTGTAATGGTGAGTTCATCTCCATCTGGTGTTGAGCTTTGACATGTTTTTGTCTCTGATAAAGATCTAGATAATAAAAATTGCCTAAATGCAGAGATTTTGAAATAGACAAGATAGTAAATAACAAGAACCAAAATGTTTCCATTTTAGAAGGAAAAGTTTTGTTTCTTGTTATTTACTAAAACATTGATGTACTGATGTTGTCAGTACTTAAGACACTGAACAAAAATTGTCAATGAACGAGTGTGTATGTATCAATATTCATGCTCTTTTTTCTGTCTAAACTTTGAGGTAACTTGCAAAAAACTTTAGTACTCAATTTGTGTGCATCTTTTAAAAATTATTTTTAACTTGTTATGTATAAGGATTCAGATCTTCCTTTAGGTATACAGGCAAGGTTTCTTTTTTTTTCTGACCACACCAAAAGGAAATCCTTCAGGACACGTATGTCCAATTGACAAGTAAATCCAAGCTTATAGGTTTACGTACCATGGAATAGGACATGGCAATGCCTATGTCCCTTGACTCTCCCTTGTTTGAATTGTTAGTAGGCTGTTGCTTTTTTCCTAGTCTGTCTTTCTAATCTTCCAGTTGGAAGAGAAGACTTACTTTCTAACTCTTCAAACACTCTTTTCTGACAACTCAAAGGGGAAAAAGTAGGAAAACTTTACGATCTCTCTCAAGCAGTCATGACAGTTACCTTTGGAATACGCGCTTTCATGTTGGTGAAAGAAGGGTGGGATGTTTGCCTTTGTACAAAGTATCAAAAGCAGGAAAAAAATCCCATGTTCCACTGGAACAAAGATTTGGTTTTGTGTTTTTGTGAATGATGAAGGATAGCAGACTAACAAAATGGTACACTTTTGAGTTAGTGTCAAAATAACTATTGAACTCATCTCCTAGTCACTGAAGAATTAATACATTCTAAGTCTTGGGAGTTACAGCTGGACATGATTCTTGAGGGAATATGCTTACTTTTTGCAGTATCTGTCTTGGAAAGTGAAAGTGAGGTTACTCCTTTCTCTTGTAATAGGAAAGACTTAAATAGAAATACTTACTTGGTACCACTTGTGCTTTTCCTGTTTTGTAGATTGCTGTAAGTCTTGGTACTCCTATCGTGAAAGCTGAGTGGATTTATAAGGCTTGGGAGAAAAGGAATGAAATGTAGGTGTTTTATTTTCCTTCAGCCTTAACCTTGCATCGTAACCTTGCAACCTGTAGTGTTGTGAGCTTCTGTTTAAATGGTCACTAACCCAGTGCTATGTCACTTATTGTGCATATCCCTCCTTTTTTTTTTTTCTTTTAGTGATTTCTGTGCAGCTGATGATGACTTCAGAAATCAGTTCAAGGTTCCTCCCTTCCAGGATTGCATGTTGAGTTTCCTTGGATTCTCTGATGATGAGAAAGCTAACATGGAAGAAATGACAGAAATGCAAGGTTATTGTTTATGAAAGTTTACCTGTGGAGAATGGGCTTTATGGCTGATAAATACTTCACTGAAGCTGAAATGTTGGGTCATGAATCCTGAAGTATTAATGAAGACTCATCAACATGGAGAGCTATAAACTGATTTTTAGTTGTCACTGTATGCATAAGTCCTGGTAGCTGTTGAAGACTTCAGACTTTCTAGGCTGATTGAAAACTACTTATTTTCAAATTGTCTAATTGTAGGATGCTTGAAGATATCCTGGAAGACTTGCGACATAATATGTACATTCTACTTAAGGTTTTGTAATCAGTTTTGTGGTATCCACCTTCACATAATCCACAAAAAGCACCTACAATGTTTACAGCTTTGATATGGATCATCACTGGTGAAACACTTGACTGGAAGTGTTCCATTTCTTGGTAGTGTAGTACAATATTATTAATCACATGGACAGTAATGCTGTAGCAGATAACTTGCAAGTCTACAGCCTTGTATTGCTCGTGTTGCATGTAACAGAACTGTTAAGTTGTAACTAAGCTTCTAGCAGCAAGGCTTCCTCAAAAGAGATGAAAGGTGGCTGGGTTTGCTGCCCCCTCTCCCTGACCTGTTTACGTAAAGCTACTTATAAGATTGAGACATGCCCAGGTCCTTGCTTGTGGGTGCCTTTAGGGTGAGTAATCCTGGCTTGTTCTTCCAAGAAACAAGAAAAGCTTTCCAGAAGAATATGGCATCTTTTGCCAGACAGGTTTAAATGGCCTCTGAACTCTGTATACTCTTGACTTTTCAACGAGTACTTTTTTAGCACGTGCTACACCCTATTTCCTAAAAGCTGTCCTCTGCTGATAGTATCTGGGGTGTTGGGTAAGCCCAACAACTGATCAGCTCACTGAAGAGTTCATCTCTTTGGCTCTTCTCTCATTAATGACAGGTGCCACAGAACTATCAAGCGAACTACTAATTTCTAACAATAATGTTCTTTGGTCTTGCTGATTTGCCGTTTTTTTAATGTAGGAGGACATTATTTACCGGTTGGTGATGAAAGGTGTACACACTTGGTGGTTGAAGAAAGTACAGTAAAAGATCTTCCATTTGAACCTTTAAAAAACCTTTATGTGGTAAAGCAAGAGGTTAGTGCTGACAAATTCTTGAAAGACTATTGCTATATAGTACTTGGTATGTGAGATGCGTTTTTTTTTCAGAATAAGCCACACGTTTGTATTTATTATGCAGACTGCCTTACTATTAATATATATTATTTTGAATATTTTTAACTTTGGATGAAGCCCTGTAATGTGTTCTTAATGTGTGTGTTCTTTTTTCCTTCAGTGGTTCTGGGGAAGCATTCAAATGGATGCCAGAGCTGGAGAGTCCATGTATTTATTTGAGAAGGTATGTTGAACTCTCTCACATAACGCACAGCACGTATTTGGTGGCAAAATTAGCATGCACCATAGTATGTGTGGGGCCAGAGATCAAATGTTTTAAAGCAGCATTTAAGTTCCCTTATAAATTTTGAACAAGGAATACTAATTTGGAAAACTTTTTTCTGCTTCTGAAAGGTTGAACTTATTTTTAGTCAAACAAAATGTTAGTTCGGTTTTCAGTTTTTTTTAAAAAAGCTCTGCCCATTTTGCCCTCTGCTTCGCTAAGAAGAGTTGTGTTGTGTGCAGATCTCTACAATCAACTTGCTTTTGCACTGACTTGAGCTGGTCGCAGCAGGTAAAAACACTAAACTAAACTTTCTTTTACTGCAGTCAGAGAGTCCTGGCCTCAAGAAGTCTGTGTCACTGCTTTCGCTGAACACTCCAAACAGCAATCGCAAAAGGCGCCGTTTGAAAGAGACTCTTGCACAACTGACCAGAGAAACAGACATGTCGCCCTTCCCTCCTCGGAAACGCCCATCAGCTGAGCATTCGCTTTCTATTGGGTCCTTGCTGGATATTTCTAACACTCCAGAGTCAAGTACTACCAATGGAGGTAGAGCTCAAAACTTTCCTTCAGGCACACTGCAGTGTTTTAAGAGCTCTCTGTACAAGTGGTAGCGGCAGGGAATTCTCACAGGTTGTGGTAACAGATTTACTCAGTAATTTTAGGCTTTTGTCTTTTCAAAGTGTGTGGAAGGCAGAATTGAATAGTTCAGACAGAGGCCAAGCTGCCTTTTGTTGTCACAGTGATCAAGTTCATATCCGAAGGAAAAAAGGAAGAGAGATGGAGTTGATAAATATGAAGTACAGTACAGTGTTACTCCAAAATGCTTCAAATACTCTGCTGAAAACCTGCAGCAAATAAGCAATGAGGTTAACAGTAAAACATCTAAAAAGCACTCCAGTAGGATACTTGGAGAAAGGAGGACAAAGATTCTTTTCTAAAGGAATTAAAGGGAAAATTTCTGCAAAGCCCACTCCTAGGTCTTTGAAATGTTCTGTTGAGGTAACACTGTTTGTGCCAGCAAACTGTCATGTCTAAAACTTCACAAGAATATAAATCACCAACTGGTTTGGATGAGTTAACTGGCAAAGAGCTTTTAATATCTCTACACATGGTTCTTGTGGAAGGCAGGAAACTGCAAAATTTTGTATAAGTCAAAAGATCCTACCTGAGACTTAAACAAAAAAAGCTCCAATGCCATCTATAGAGGAGGTATCTGGAGTTACCACTGCTTTAAAAAGGCCCCTGTATAGAGATCTCAGTAAGGCACAACCTGTAAGTGATAATTCAGAAGGAATACAGGGAAGATCAGTTTACTCTCAAAGACTCGCTTTCTTAGATCATGCTAGTGCTCTTGTAACCCCTGGCACGGAATTTTCTTCTAATCCAACATCGGCAGGCCGTTTCAGAGAAAGTGCGAGTTTGGAAACAACGGGTAAGACACTTATTTCATAGTCACAGTAACAGTGATGAACTTTGGCTTCAGAAGGAGTGAATACAGGTCTCTGAAGTCCAATACATGAGCAGGTGTTTAAAACTAATGGCTTGTTCCAGATCCATGTTGGTTTTAGCTTTGAGAAACGTCTTTCTTGTGACTTCCCCCCCATCCAATAGGATGAAATCTAAGTGTTGCATGCAAGGACTGATTTTATTAGTAGGGTTAAGTCACTGACCTGTCCACAAACAGATTACTAGTTTCAGACTAATTTTGAGGAGTAATATATTACTGTTGTCCTGTAACTAGGTTTTAATAAAGCCATTTTCTCGAAGGAGCTCTGATAGCTTTTTTTTTTAAAAGGGCTGTTCTGTATGTTATTTGATAGTTATCTTTCTTTAAACTCTGAAAACTTTTTTGTTTTTTCCCTGTTTTTGCGGGTGGGCTTTTTTAGGGACTCTATTGTAATAAAGTTCTATTTTTCTTTTGGAATATCTCTTCGTCAGAAACACCAAAATCCTGTGCAAGGCCTTCGAAAAACTCCACTCCTCTTCCACTAAAGCAGTCTGCAAGATGGCAGGTCGCAAAGGAATTGTATCAGACGGAAAGTAACTATGTTGATATTCTGACAACGATAATTCAGGTAAGCTGCTTTTGAAGCAAGTGCAGGCCAATTGTAATAAGACATTCAGTGTTTACATCAATAATTATCTTCAACCTGTGATCTGCAGGTTTTTGAGGGCTTGGGTGCATCCAAGGTTCATAAAAAGATGACAATGTAAATGGTCTCATGTAATGTTACTGACATATAAAAATGTTTAGTATCTGTTAATAAAGGCTACAAAATGCAATTTCTAATCTGGGATCTGCAGTGGAATTGCAGTTTGTATGGAAATCCCAAGCTTCAGGAAAATAGGATCTTCATGACTTGGACTTTTGAAAGAGATGGCGGGGGGGGGAAAAAACCCTTTTTTAATTATTCTAAGAGCAGCAGAATAGTGAACAGCTTACAAGAAGAGCTTAATTTCTAGAAAGTTTGTTTGCATTGCAGCTGATTATCTACTTACAGAATGAGCCAAGATGTGTGTGAGTAGAAAAGTAGATGAAAATGGGTTATGCTGTAGTGACATATCTAACTCAGTGTTTGTATCTTAAAACCACTCCTCCATAACCCACTCCTTGCTAAAGGGGAGTACCACATGATTGTGACTGCAGGAAAGTATGGTCTGTAAGGAAAACCCTGTTGCTTTCATAGCTATTTCCAACACAGGGAGTGGCAGCTGGGAGGGCATTAACTTTTTTTTTGTCTAATTCATCAGTTATTTCAAGTTCCATTGGAGAAGGAAGGACAACTTGGAGGACCAATTCTTGCACAGGAAGAGATTAAGACCATCTTTGGCAGCATTCCAGATATTCTTGATGTGCATACTAAAATCAAGGCAAGCTGCGACTTCTCCCCTGCAGGGGAAGCTTTAATACAGACTTTGAATCTTCTTCTGCATGCTTTAAGTTGTATCTGCTTGATAGGTGTAGATTCATCCTGGTGCTGTTACATACTGTTCAACCTATGGAATTATGGGCAGATCTAAAGTAGGCCTTAAGATTTAACACTTATTTGTAAGTATCTGAAGTCCAAGTATTGTACATGTAACTAATATAGCCATTAATGAGCTGGCTGCTGCTTTTCCCTTTTTAATACCTCTTCTTATAGGAGGCTTTCTGTAACTGATACAAAACCAGTCAAAAGGGCTGGTGGTATCAAATGGTAGTCTGTCTCACAAGTGCTTATAGTGTGCATATTTCTATTAAAGCAGTAAGGACTCTCAGAAGAATAGCCAAAGCTATGGAACAAAAACCAACCAACCAAAACAAAAAACCCCACCACCAAGCCCCCCCTGCCCCCCCCAACCAAAACAAAAACCCCCAACAAAACAGAATAATAAAAAAAATATCAGTGTTTTCCTGAGCTTTAGGCATGTTCAAATATGGAGACTTTTATAATTTGCTAGGATAAACTAATCCCTTCTTAAATAGCTTTGAACCAATTGTCAGAAACTACAAGCTCATAAAATTGGCTCGCACTTCAACCTCTGAAGCAGTTGACCTGGTACTGAGGCTTAATAAGAGCTGATTAGAATTCCCCATGAGATTGTTTTCTTGAGGTTTTCTTTATTTTATAGTTTGATCTGGATTGCATGTGCTCTCTGAAGCCATCTCCGGGTCTAACAATAGGCTATGATGCAAGTCTTCCTCAAATATGAAGCCAAAATTTCCTTCAAATAATGGCACGTGTCTGTTCCTGTCTGCGTTTTATAGTAGGCTTTTAAAATAGAGGTACTTGCAAACTGCCTGTAACTCAGTGGTTTGGTTTTTTTTTGTTTCCTGGTTTGGGTGGGTGTGGTTTTTCTCCCCAGCTGTTGGATTCCAGTCTAGTTGATCTTGATGGGTATTGATACGTGCCCACTGAGCCTGAGGCGCAAGTAGAGCGTGTGTGTCCATATGTTAAGTAGGATTCACCTGCAACGTGCAGCGTAGACAAAGTTGCTTAGATGTAGTGGTTGTGTTCTCCTTCATCTTTGGTGTGACCGAGGTAAGAGAAGTGACAGCAACAAACCAATATTAATGGTGAATTGTTTTCACTTAAGGTGGGTCCTGAACCTTCAGCTGTGCCCTCCTGTCCCCATTATTACCTGACTGTGAATAAGCTTGATCCTTATCAAGCTAATACAGGCTTAACAGCTTGGTTTCGCTTTCCTCGACACCCTGGTGCAGCAAGTGAGGGAAATCTATGCTAGTTCTATTTCAATCCTATCTTACGGACTTCGGAGTCCTCTTAGTTGTGCACTCTTAATTAGAAGTGGTTCAACTGTCTTCTGTGTGTGCTGTGTTAATAATCATTTGGGATCTGTTCTGTAGTGTTGAACACAGCAGTGTCCTCGTGTTGCAGAGCTGGCTAGTGCTGAGGAACTGCTAGGCTCTGCTTGCATTGACTCAAAACTGTTTAGTAAGCCAGAGGTCTCTTGCTTTCAGCTGTCAGTAGACTGAGGGCCTTAATGTGAAGTTGTACAGCTTTTAGGATTGCCTGTTTTGTCAGCATGGAAACACACAGCTAATGATATTGGGCAGAACACTGATCCCATCTTACAGCTTTATGCAGTTCATTCTCATCTTATCCCCCCCCCCTCCATCCCTGCATGTGTTCTAGGAAGACCTGGAAGATCTTATGATGAATTGGACTGAAAGCAAAAGTATTGGTGATATAATTCTTAAATATGTAAGTTTCTGTTTTGTTTTATTTATGCATTAGAACTATTACGAGCCTTTATCTTGCCTTACAAATAATCCCTTTGTAGGAGCTAGCAAACACGAGGAAGGCACTACTGAGTCAGACAGAACACTAATTTGTGTAGTTGTATTTTCTGTTCAGACTCTTAGGTTAGGTGATAGACTCTGTATAGGTAATCCATGCCAAGTTTAAGTGTATGTGTCTGCCCGCTTGTATGACGGAGTAAAATGGTTTGAGAACTGTCACTTGCAACACTACAGATATGCACTTTTACTCGGATATTAAAAGGGGCTCTTCCTGTAACCTTAGGTATCTACTGCCTCTGAACAATAGAAAATAACTAGGAAAATAACTTTTCACAGAAACTTCTTGTGTTCTTACTTCAAGACTTGAAATGTGTAAGTGCATAAGGACTCCTTTTCCCGAGTACAGAATGTGCAGAACAGGAAAGCTGGGTCTGGGACTGCAGCGCATGTTAACATTAGTCAGCAAAAAGCACAAGATACCTAGCAGACCTGATCGTTTTGAGGCAAATAGTGTTTGGTATTCAAAAGTTTTCGGTCTGAGGTATTGTTTCTGGTGGTTTAATGCCTTTTAAAGGCAATGACAGTAACTGGAGAAAATACCTGTCTGAAATATCCAAAATTCTCACTCCAAGCATCTTGCTAGGTGAGAATCTGCCTCCTGCTTGAGCTGCTCAGCAGCTTCCAAGATTGTTGCATGTGTACTCGATGTTTCTGAGAGCAATCTGCATTTGATCAGCAGCGTTGAATCTTGGGCGTCTGGCATGCAAAAATGTCTTAACTTGTTCTGTGAACACGCGTGGGTTTACAACGCGTTTTTTATTATCCTTTATTGAAGTGTGCCTTTGAGCAGCTTGGTATGGCTCAGGGCATATGAACATATGTACAATGCTATGTAATACGTAAAGCAGAGCTGTAACAGTTGTTTCTTTCAGTCAAAAGACTTGTTGAAAACATACCCTCCATTTGTGAATTTCTTCGAAATGAGCAAGGAGACTATTACTAGATGTGAAAAACAGAAGCCAAGGTTTCATGCCTTCTTAAAGGTACGTGTCTGCAGAACAAAGTCTTTGACTTAATACATGGAGACCATTACCCAGTGAAGTACTTCGTACAGTAGATGGAACAATGGGGAATTTTGGAAGCTTGGAGGAAGGGAAACATCTCTTGGTGAGACAGAAATAGGAAGGATTTGGATTTCAGGCCCTTAAGCTTCTCATAACTGTTTCGTAAGAGGTCCAAGTTCCTCCTCTGTTAGACAGCTTTCAAGCTAGTTTGATTATATGTGTTTGCTGGAAGTAGTGCTTTCTGATTACTTGCTCCCAAATACATGTCTTCTCTTTTCTGTAAAGCTAACTAGAGCTGCTGCTTTTTATTGGTCCCCCTCCCTGTGTTTAAAAGGCTTGTATTTCTGAAATGGCTTTTAACTAGCTTTCAGCAGCTGTGAAGTTCCAGGGAGGCAAAATCTCTCAACATTCTTGTGACTAATGAATAGGAGCATAACAGTGGAGGTCTAACAGGAAGATGATCTTCAAAGAAAGAGTTATCTGAAGAGCTGAAGAGTCTTAAGACTCATCTTCAGATAGAGGTATATAATAGTGCAGCATGGCTTTAACTGTTCTCCTGTATCCAACAAATCTCTCGCATAGTGGAGAAATCAAACTGACAGATTTCAGCTCTCGTTTTCTGAGGTACCAGGAATTCTATCTGAGTATTGATACCTGAAAGATGGGGAAACGTGTAGGACAGTAGACTGTCCCCTGTCCCACTCTGCATTAGCATCTGAAATGAGGACTGAGAGGTTAATAACATAGACAGTTTAAAACTAGGTATTCTGAGATCATAAACAGTGATAAATACTGTGCAGATTTGAATATAATGTGTTTATCATGATCTGTTGATGACCGAGTATCTGTGGTGAATGATTCTCAAACTTTTACTGCAATGTTAGTTTCAAGGAAGACAATTCTTCTACTAGCTTGTGAATTTTAGGGGGGTTTGTGTGTGTGTGGGGAAAAAGTAAGAATTATTTCCTTTCTCCACTTTATTTTCCCCAGATAAACCAAGCTAAACCTGAATGTGGCCGCCAAAGCCTAGCTGAACTCCTTATCCGTCCTGTTCAAAGGCTGCCTAGTGTTGCTTTGCTACTAAATGGTAATCTACTGATGTATTTTTTTGTTTGTTAAGGTGTTAAAACCAAGATAATATCTGCTTTTTGTTATAATTAGCCATAGCTTTTTTTTCTTTAAAACAAGTCTGATTCTGGGAGTTAATCATGCTTAAGTCAGCAAGACCAGTTACAGATGAAAGCGTACTTCTGGCTGAACTTCCCTTGTTCCTATATTTGTCCGCAGGATACAGGCAGGGGAAAGGTTGGGTCTGACAGTTTTGTCTCTTCACATACAAATACAACTGAGATTCAAATGCAGCTAGCATAAACTAGAGGGCAAGTTATATTGACAAGGCTTACGCTTCATGTGTTCTGCCTGGTACCAACTGCTTGCTGTAATAATGGTTATGTTAATAAAAATAATAAAAAACCCACACCACCACCCGCTGCTTCAGTTAGAAAAAGACTCCTAGGCTTGCCAGAACTTCAAAACCAGTGCTTGGTCCTGTTTTTGAATATTTTGAGGGTTTGGGTTTGCATTGTAGGTGGTCTTTTTCTCAATGAGATGCTTGGACAATTGCTGCTCAGCCTACTTCCCTCCTTGATCAAGGCTTACTTAATCTGACTTGCAGTTTAAACTTGAATTTTTCATATTTCTTTTCAGGCACTTGTGATGTGTGGGTTTTCTTATTTTTTTTTTTTAATTGTAGATATTAAGAAGCATACGGCAGAAGAGAACCCAGATAAAATAACTCTAGAGAGAGCTATTGAATCATTAAAGGAAGTGATGACGTAAGTGATCCTCATTCTACGAAACAGTTATACTTTTAGATCTCCGTGTCCCTTCTAAATTGCTCTTAGTGTGTTGCTGTAACTCTGGTCTCCATGCAAGCATACCTAACTGTACCTGTTCTTCAGTCGTCCTTTGGCCGCTGTTGTCACTTGGGCATTCTGTGCCAGAGCTCTTGAAGGAGCCTGGGGTGGTGTTACCGGCACTTCTACGTGAACCTCTGCTGACTTGCTGCCTCAGCGTGAAGCTGAACTTCCCAAGTCCTCTGTTCTGTTCCAACTCTTATTTCTATCTGTTCCTTCCAGAGTGAGAGGGATGTGTTTTGTCTTTAACTCTTACTTCTATGCATATCTCCTCTGAAAGGACGTGTTATTGATGGAAGATTAGTTTCTTTTCTGGTCCTGTATTAGCTATTTTTGGCCCCATTCCATGAGTTAATTAGCTTAAAGCTGAAGCTGTTTAGATTCTAAGTCTCACTACTTTAGAAGTGTAGCATACGTCTCCAGCAAGAGACCTCCTGTTTTAATTAGGTAAATGTTTGCCTGATTTTAACAACAGGAGCAACTTTAAACTGTAATTATTCTTGTATCTGCTTCTTGGTGAGTGGCAGCCCTTTCTTGAGGGGATAAAATGCAGGCTGTAAAGAACTGTATTGGGTCGGTCTTTAGTTCAAAATTTTTTGGAGCAGGGGAGGGGAATCATGTTAACTGAACAGTGTGTCAACTACTGATATCGTGACAAGAACATTGGTCTAGGTCTGAAGTTTCCCATGTGCTTAGCATATGGTATCTCGATACCTCAATGAGCAAGTGTGGTTGATTTTTGTATTTTCCAGGGCTGCTGTGTAAACTGTATCTCTGAATATTTAGCTTCATTATTTTTGTATGTGTTAAATGCAGTGCATTCATTTACTGTTGCTTGATACTGAAGATAAATCTAATATGCTTCCCTCAGACATATTAATGAAGACAAAAGAAAAACAGAGGCACAAAGGCAGTTCTTTGACGTTGTCTATGAAGTTGATGGATGTCCAGTAAGTAACTTCTCTGAAGCTGCAGACCTGTAAAATGACTGTGTGCTAGTTTGCTCCCTTTGCAAAAGTGTGTGAGGTTAAAATGCGATGGTGCTGGTTTAAACAGATTTCCAGCGTTAAGCTGTAAGCAAGCAGTAATCCAGCCCTCGAACTAAATGCTTAATGAGCTTTTTGCCTCTATCACTTAGGCCAATCTCTTGTCCTCTCACCGAAGCTTAGTTCGGCGTTTGGAAACCGTAGCACTGGGTGATGACCTCTGTGACAGGGGAGAACAGGTCACGCTTTTTCTGTTCAATGATTGCCTAGAGGTAAGATGCCTGTATAAATGTATCTCATGAACTGCATTGTAAGAGGCTTGGCGTTAGGTATGAATATAAACAAGTAAAACTTTAAAACTTCGAAGCAGAATTCGAAGTCCCAGCAAGCTGATAGCTCAACGCAAGCTGGCGTTGCCTTTCCATTAGCTATTGTATAAGCCGACACAGGTAGCCAGTCACTTCTGGGTGCTTGAGATGTAGTCTTTAATGTCTTGCAGCCAGATCAAAAATTCAGGAGCAGCTTAATATGTTAAGAAATAAATGTTTATCTGGATAGCACTTTGAGTAGTATCAATGGGTGAAAAAGTGCTGGAGTCCTTGGCTCAGCAGGATGTTTGCCTTTTAAAGGTTTAGTCATATTTAATGTGAGTAAATAGTGGGCCTCTGGAGTAGGTCCATCTGTGCTTAGACTACAGAAATTTAAAAAGTCACATATTAACTGTCTTAGACTAACAGTATGTCAGGAAGAACTAGGAGGGGAAAGTAATCTAACTGGGTTTTGGAAACTTGTGTGAAGAAACAGAGGTTGTAAAGGACACTTGTTACTGTCTACAGCAGTAAAGAACATTGTCTTCATAGAAGACCAGCTCTAATCCAAAATTAGTACTGTCTGAGGCACCACTTAGAGACAAAAGCAAGGTGACTCAGCTATATTACTTCTTGTAAAGGAAGGAAAGGAGAATGAAAACACTTTTAATAAAGCTTCTTGGCTTCTCTTGTACAAGACACAAGCAACTGAAGATACCTTACTTAAAAAAACCATGTAAGATACTGATGTGTTAATGTAAAGTACAAACTACTGACAGACCTCCACTGCAAAACCCACTTGGTGGCTGCACGTACAAGCAGCAGCAAGTGATGTTTCTAGGACCTAACACACCACAGCCCGTGATGGTTCATGCATGTAGGCATTGTCTTTTCTGTTTAAATCTAGACTACCTTGTGGTAGGTTTCAAAGGGCCCTCCTTGTTGTGCAGGGTAGCATTGAGGTCTGTAATGCAAAATTACTTCTCCTCTTGATTTTTTTTTTTCCATTTATTTTATTTTTGAGGTGAGTGTATTGCTGCTAAGTAACAAGTATTGCTGGGCCACTTGAGCTCCAGACAGTGAATAGTGAGATAAGTGAGTTCCTTAAAGATTTATGTGGTAGAGTAAATAGAGTAAAATGCTCTTTAGATTATTTTCCTGTAGCAAGGTTTTCTGTATACTAGAAGGTAAAAGAATAGAAAAGAAACAAAACAATGGCAGAGACCTTCTGACTTTAACCTCTTTGTCTTCTGTTTAACTGCAGATTGCGAGGAAACGGCATAAAGTGATTGGTGCTTTCAAGAGTCCGCACGGCCACACAAGGCCGCCTGCATCTCTCAAGCATGTCGTTCTCATGCCTCTCTCCCAGATTAAGAAAGTCCTAGACATCAAGGAGACAGAAGGTCTGTGTGTTTTGAAGTGCTGTGGTAGCTGATGAAAACTGTGGTTCAGGGTGTAAAGGATGGTCTGCTGTTGTGGAATAGAATGCTAAGGTGTATTTGTTGTATAGTGTGTTAGGTACGTGATTTTTAGTATAAGCTTCTGTTTGAAGCTCCGGATGAGCTTGAGAATTCCTTGCATTGACACCAAAAGCCAAAAAGCTTTTAAAGAATCGCAGCCGGATGCTGAATTTGGCAGAACCGCTGGCTGGTGGCATTAGCATAAGCCAACCAAACAGCAGCGGGAGTTAAACAGCACGCTTGACAGCTCTGGATTCACAAAACAAAAGCAAAACCCAAACTTCGGTCCAGATCATTAGAGTGACCAGACACATGTGCTGTTGGTGTGAAACCAAATCTTCATCTAACTGGTGATAATGATGCTCAGGAAGAGCTGTGCTGAGCATCTTAAGAGAAAGATTTAGGTGACTTAACATCTGCGGCTGCTCTGCCATACTGAGACTGTAGGGGTTTCACTGAAGTAACACAGCAGAACTCGTGCTACAATATTGTTCCAGCCTTGATAGTGGCTTCTAAAGAAATGTAGTCAGAGTAGTTCCTAGATCTGTACCCTAGAAGTTCAGATCTGATATTTCACTGTGGGCGATAGTATGCATGTCGTACTTGTTCTGCTTTATGTTGAACCTGAAGACAGCACCTGAACGTAGAAACCCAATAGAAACCAGAGATGACAAAGAGGGCAGGCAGTAAATGTGATGCCTACCTACGTTTTTAAAAGGTGCTTTACGGTTTCTCCTTGTAAGAATTCTCTATATTACTGTGCAACACTTAAATTTACTTTGGGACTTGGGCAATGGGAGCTGTTTGTAAGCACATACCATTTAATATTTGCTAAGAACTTAGTATGCAAATCTTGGGAGAGGTCAGCTACGCTCTCTTATAGGACTGCTTTTCCAGTGCCGCTTTCCTGGATTGGTGATGGCTTGTTTTTTCTTTCTCAACTGTTTAGCATGCTGCATCTGAGTCTGCTATAAAGTAGTATAAGCAATGGATTAATTTTCTGCTGTCAATTGAGCAGTCTTTGTCAAGTTTAAACAGTAAAGCCACTGTAACTTGACTATTTTAATGTGTCATATATAGTACTGATATCTTTGTTGCTTTTTCCTGCTTTACAAAATAGGGCAAATGTTGTTTTCCTTGATTTCTCTTCATAAAGAAACGATCTGTCCAACATTTTATGAGTTAGAGAACGAATTGATATTTACTGCTCTATCCAGTAAGGACTGACTAGTCTGCAGACTATAGTATGCAGGTTATTTGGTGAATAAACAACTGTTGCATGAACAACTGACTGCAGCCCCTTGAAGGATGTGGACAGAACTCTGTTCTCTTGCAAGTGCTACAAAAGCTATTGTGTAAATAAGGACAAAATCACTGCACTAAATCATATTGGCCCTAACTTTAGCTCCTGGCAGAGGGAGGGTTAACCTTCTGAAGGTTCCCCCTGAATTATATGAAAAATTATTATTCTTTGTCTTAACTCCTTGCCTCTTTTTTTTATAAACTGTAGATTGCCACAAAGCTTTTGCCTTAGTTGTGCGGCCACCTACAGAACTCAACAACAAGCTACTCAGTTTCCAGATGACAACTGAAGAGCCTCCTAAAGAAGATTGGTTGAAGATGTTGTGTCGGCACGTGGCTAACACGATTTGTAAAGCAGATGCAGTAAGTACTCTGGAACCATGTTGCTGATGGGAAGTATTTCTCTCTTTTTGGCTTGAAGGATATGAAGCTGAATAACTTGTTAATAGTGGACATGCTTGAGGTGAAGTAGAGCAGAAAACATTTGTCTAGCACGTCTGCAAGCGGGTGGTTAAAAGGTGGAAAGGGAAACAGTCTGGAAGATAGCTTCTACAGAAGCTATAAAGTACTTAAAAATCAAGAATCATGCCCTTCCCCCATCACAAATTAGTTATAAATAATTTAAACTCTGCACTGCAGTTCTAAACAGAATTGTCTTCAGCTTGCTTCTTTCACAGCTATGTTTCAGTTTAAATCCCAGCTTTATGAATCATATATGTTTTGGTTTAACTGTGTTAGGCCGAATTCTTTGTTCTAGACCTTATCTGCGTGGGCACCATAATGCGAGAGACATGAAGCATCTTCTTCCTGTAGACAGAAGCCTACATCCCTAAAACAAGGAAATAAAGAAAACAATTGAAGTAGAGGCGGCACTGGCCTCCTCATGTTTTTAGAAGCTCAATGTGTGAGCTTTCCACAGCCAGAAAACTATTAATTTGAAGCGCAGATCCTCTCCAATTAGGGCAAGAGACTTTCAGCTAATGTTTTAATTATGTAAGAGTGTATGCATATCAGTCATCCAAATTTGTTGAAAATGTTTCAGCTCGATGTACTGCACGTAACTTGGGTTTAAGCTAGAAATGTTTTATGTTCTGCATTGCACTTACTGTACGATATTTGGTTGTCTGGTTTTTAAAAACATTTCTTTCTTGTTTCAGGAGAGATAGTTAAGTAATCAAAATAGCATCTCTGTTTTATTTTGTTTGGCTTCTTATCTAGGGACTTATTCATAAGGAACTCTGGCTTTGTGCTTTTCCTTCCTTTTTAGGTACTGATTCAGAAGTGTTAACTTTAATCTCTCTGTTACCTGTCTTCAGTCTCTTGTGTTATGTGTAACACAAAGGGATGGAAAAATGTTGGGGTTTTTAAACAGAAATTAAATCTTTGAGTAAAAAAATGTACCATTCTCTCTTGCCCCAGGACGCTCAGAATCATGTGTTGACAAATTGTAACCTACTATGCTGAATCCCATTAGTTGTAATGTCTGTAACTACTCCTCTGTACTGAGTATACAAGTTTTTTTATCTTGCCGATTTAAATGTCAAATTGAGCTTCAATTTAAGTACACTTCCCTTTTTCCCTGGTTTTCAAGAACTCTGTAATGTCATGTGAGAATGGGGTAGCGTTGACTTTGCCACATGGTGGCAGTAAAGGCTTTAACTACTCTTTGTTAGACACTAGGAGTAGCCATACAGCTTGCTGCCTGGTGTCCTTAGGTTTTTTTTTAGGTAAACTGTCTCTTCTCAAAATAAAACCCCAAAACAAGAACAGAAAAACCTCCAAGTTCCCGCTCCCTTGTATGCCCCCCCGCCCCCCCAGTTTTGTAAGTAGCCAGTTAAAGACTGCTTTACGCATGCTAGAGTTTAAGAATGAGGCATGGGGAAAAAAAGCCAAAACTTGTGGCTGTTCTGAAACATTTATTAGGCTTAAACTGAAAGACTTGGGCTTAATGTTTGGCAGCTGGAGCTATCAAGATTTCACTTCAGAAGAGTGCTAGATGTGCCAGTGAAAGAGGTATGTGTCTCGTGAAACTCTCTAGGTATACTTCAGAACTGCTGACTTTGCTTTGATCAGCCCTGAATTTGAAACTGAATTGGACAAACCAAATGTAAAACTACTGGTGAAGCGGTTTCATAAACTGATTGCACCAGCAGTTAATCTAATGAAGTGGCATGAAAGCAAGTAGCTGTTAAACTGTATGTTAAGAGTTAAATATGGAAAAATATCACAATTGAAACCTCTAAACTTGATCTAATGGACTAGAGAATGGTATTTTGACCATTATTAAAACTATTTCTGTCTACAGGAAAATCTCATTTATACTGCTGATCCCGATTCAGTTGAAGTAAATACTAAAGATATGGACAGTACCTTAAGCAGAGCATCCAGGGCAATAAAGAAAACATCAAAAAAGGTAAGATACTGCAAAGATAGCGCTTTACAGTAATACCCATTTTAGCCAGGGAATTGTGCTAGTATTCCTGTTTCGGGTGTTTTGTAGTACTTAGAGTAGTGACAGGAAAAACTTAATCTGAACTAAAACTCTTAAGTATAAGCTCCTTAAAGAAAGAAGGTGGGGTGTGTTTGAGGTTTTGACTGAGTAGTCTTGGAGTATCTGTGTATAGTCTTAAGTATTACGGTCATAAGTGTTATGTAGTCATTTTTGAGTCTGTTATGGAACCTACTCTGTTTCATGTTTTGAATCTTTAAAATATATTACAAATAAACCCCCAACCCTCAGCTGGAGCTGTTTTTAGCATATCAAATGGAGTTTTAAAGCTGCATGCAATTATCTAAATTCAAGTGTGTTCAAAAGTAGGAAGGGTGCAGAGTCTGTGTGTCCTGGTAATAAAACGGACTCTGAAATAGCGAGGAAGCGCGTGCTGAATGCTGGCGTCTGCCTGTGCCCGCTTTCCTTCGTGTGCGGCTTGGCTGCTCTCAACTGATGGCCTGAGGAACTGTGCCCTGCTCTGCCCGGAGGACCTGCCTGGGAGGCAGGAGGAAGGCTGCTGCCTGCTCTGTCCTGTCGGGCTTGGTTCTGATGGAGTTTGTGGTGCGTGAGAAGGGGGAACGGAGAATGATGCAGCACGGAGGAACCTGTTCCCCATTCTGGGCAGCCTGGCAGCAGGCTTAGTATGTTCAAGATGTTAATGCTGTTTCTTGAAGAAAACTGCAGAGGCTGCTGTAGTTTGGAAGCTGCTGAAGGCTAAATTGAGAGCAACTGAAAGGAGGGGGGCCTGACTCTGCAGAGCCCAAGGGATGTGGGGAAGCCTAGTTGGCTAGACCTTATTTTGACTTCTCCCCGCATCTCCACCCTCCTTGCCACCCCCATGTTGTCTTCATATTTGGACAGAGTGAGAAGAGCAGGGGTGATGGGGAACCTTAAAAGTCAGATCACCTTGTTGGGTGTGTGTTTGGCTAGATTTGATAGTCGTGTTAACATTTGAAACGCGTCCTGCCCACGTTCAAAGTTTGAATAGTAACTTGTATTCTAGTACGTACTTCAGCCTGATTTTTGCCGGTGTCTAACTGCTTGTCAAACTTCTCAGGTTACAAGAGCATTTTCTTTCTCAAAAACGCCAAAGAGAGCTCTTCGAAGGGCTCTGATGTCGCATAGTGCAACAGAAGGAAGAAGTCCCAGCTCAGCTAACGAGAGTTACATAGGCAGCCGACTGACAAGTACGTCGTCATTAGCGGTAAGTGGTGTGGCTGTGCGGGCCAAATAAGTAACCTTTGCAAGATCACGGTTATTTTAATGTGCTGATCTTACTTCAACAATTTCAAGATCCACAGTGGAAAAACTTATTTTTACTACGTTCATAGAAGTGTTATTTTCTGAGCAAGAGTCGTTTAACGAGAAGGATTATGTGCTGAAAGTGCAGAAAAATCTTCTGTGTGTACTAGAAACTGGGAGTTGCCTTGTACTGTTAAGTTGGGGCGGGGAGACCCCCATCTCTTTTGCCAGAGGTGGAATATGTATCCTCTTCTGAGAGTGAGAAACTTCCAGCACGCTGTCTTACAATGGTTCATGCTTTTGATTTTGGATAATAGATATGAATGTGGTGTACAGCCCTAAATAGTGCTTAAAATAGCAGTGAAAACAGTGAGATGATGGACATACTGTGAAACAAACTGGGAAGGAAGGGAAGAGAAATACAGATGCTGCAGCCTGAGAGGTTTTAAAAAGGCAAAGGAATTATCTCCTTGTACCTCTTTAAGAAAACTTGTTCTACATACTGCAGCTCCTCTGCTATGCCTGGCTACCTATTGCAGCCTTCTTCTGCCACACTAGGTCAAACTAGCACAGTCTGGTACAGCAGGCTAGATTTGGAGGAATCTTTATCATCTTTGCTTTTATTGTAGTGTTTGAGTAAACATCTACTTATTTAAAGCCTGTAGCTTGTAGGACAGAAGGCCAAGAACAGGATTTCCAGTGTATCTTTCACTGTGTGCCTGATAGGTTGGTACCTTAATACAGAGATAATTCAGTACGTTTGAGTGGCCATTAAATTGTAAAACATAAAGATATTGCCCTGCTCTCCCAGATGAGATGGGCATGAGAAAATATGAGTTAATAAGGGAGGCAGTATCACAGTAGACTCTCTTGCTTTAGAGGCAATAAAAAAAAAATCTACCAGTGTGGCTATACCCCAGTTCTCTCTAGAGACTTTCTTCAATTATGATCACTCCAACAGTTGTTTTTGTATTCTAGTATTCTGTCTTCATTTTGATCCAGTGCTGTATCTCGTTTCTCATGAAAATGCAAGTCATGCATTTTTATCTTTGTCTATACAAAATTACTTTTTTTTAATTCAGAAAAGTGATGAGAACGTGTAATAAAAGTGATTTTTTCTGATTTCAAATTGTTCCCAGAGTTCTTGGACTTCTGAGGTAGTAAGCTGCAGCTTGGCAGCAGATCATATGTTGTGTGTGGTGATATGTGGGTGTGTTAACCAATCCCACACACCGCTGAACTTGCATAAAGCCTTTTTTTGGTTGAATCGTAAGATTGAGGGGGAAAAGAGGCTTGGATTCCAGCCCTTGAGGTTGGGATACCAGTGCAGTTCTTGAGTAGGAAAGAAACAAAAGCTGCAGGAAACCTGTCTGAGTCCGTTGAGAGAGACAAAGCTGTTATTTGGACATACCATTTTATTGAAATAACCACAGTCCAGGATTTCATGTGGGAATTACTTGGTGTAGAAAAAACATAGAGTGAAAATATCCAATAAAGGTTGGATGCTTGGGTTTTTTCTTGTTTGGACTAACTCTTGAACCGCTTCCTAATTGTAGAATCCTCGTTTGTCTTCTACGTGTGGCCTAACTGGATCTGTCCAATGTGCTGTTAGTGTTCAGCGCTCCAGTTCTGTTGATTGGAGCTCTCGAAATTCCAGGCCTCGACCTATGCTGTGTCCTGGCTCTCCAAATATCCACCTTTCAAACGCTGTAGAAGAAAAAACCTCCTCCAACTTGGAAAGCTTAAATGGTTGTGCCTTGGGCAGATTATGTCCTGTCCCTATTGTTATTACCACTTGTGCTGGAGATAGTAGCCAGTGTGGTGCTGAAAAACTCTGTACGTCAAATCCCGACTGTTAATGCCCATCTTGGACGAAGTGAGCAAAAAATCCTGGTTCCTCTAAACTGAGAGAGCACAGTACACCTCTGCAAACCCCTCCAGTCCACAAAGTTTTAAATGGTGTTGGGTTTCTCTTTGACTTGTTCTGATCCACAGGGTTGCGGTCAACACTCGCATGTGGTCTGGTTCTGGGTGCAAAGTTAATTCTTTCACAAATCCTTTTAGTTTTAACTCTTCTCTGTGTGTTTTTCTTAATGCATTTCTATACAATTGAATTCCTTCTTGTTTCAGTTCAGCTGTCCCAGCAGCAGTGTAGCTCACTGGCCAGAGTTCTGAGGACTTTAATAACTTGGTTGCAGGGAAATCTTGAGCAGCTAATTTTGCTTGTGGTTTTAACGTTATTTTTCTTCCTGTATAAATATCCTGCATAAAATACTTGAGTCTAATAAGAGCTGCTCTGTAAAGGGGAGTTTAGAATTTAATTTTCAAATATTGCCTATGGCTGCTAATACAAGATGTGCCATAAACAGGCATTAGACCTCATAGTGAAGTGGTATATCCTCACCTGCTCAAAATATCCCTGTTTAAAAGCTGCTTGAAGCATGCAGGTGAGGCAAGGTGCCTAACTACCACGACCTGTTTACATGCTGAAAAGCTTGGCTGTGCTAGAGCCACAGAAGATCGCTTCTGAAAGTATCTTGAGGTCTAATGTAAAAAGAATGTAAGATCTCCGCTCATCCAAAGAGTTTATCTTTTAGTGCTACATATTGATGCGTTGGCTTCCCTGCAGCTTTATGTCCCTGAAGCAGCCTATGCTCCTAGCACCAGAGAAGTCAGCTTTGTGCCTAGTTTGTGCCCATCCAGGCACAGCTAAAGCAAGCTTTGACAAATCGTTGTGATGTCTGCTGCCTTCTGTAGCCAAGGCGGCATGTGTTCAGCATCTAATTTGGGGCTCAAAGCTGGTAAGAATACAGAAAGCTGTAGGATCTGCAGGGAGCTCCATTTCTCCAAGAGATTATCATAATGTGTCTTGCCTTCAATTTGGAGGGAGATTATTATTGCGAAAAGTGTGATGCACGGTGTATGCTAATACTTGCTAACAGCTACTCTTCAGAAACATGTTCTTGCATTCTGAATCTCTCAAGGCTGGTTACGAGGAAAACTCTTCTGCATTTTTTACAGTATAAGCACTCTGTTGTTTGGTGCTGTTAAACTTTTCTCTTCAAAGTGTAGAAATGCTGAATCATTAATTTCACAAGCTGCTGATCTGAGATCTTCTGTACTGTTACGTTCCTTACACTGCGTGTCAAGGTTGAGAAATGACTACTGTGCTGTTGACATTAGCTAATAAATAATGGACTAACTCTTTTTTTTCTTTTCCAACAGGGTGTTCCTTCTCCTTCCTTGGTCAGTCTTCCCTCGATCTTTGAGAAAAGGAGTCATACATTAAGTCGATCAACCACCCACTTGATATGAAGCAGGTTTAGCGTACGATGCTGTATTGCGGCGACTGACAAGCAGCTGGCTGTTCCAATGACCTGTTACTGACGTTAATGGTACCTTAGTCATTAGCACTTAGCAATGATTAACAAAATGTTAGAAACACTAAGTTAATCACAAGAGGTTTTAGTTGTATTGAAGCAGTTCAGCTAATCAGTGGCATAAGTAACTTGGTCTTCATTTAAGAGACGGCGTTCCCTTGCACGAATGCATTTTTCTCGCTAACAATGGAAGGATTTTCTCCGATGGAAGCTGTCCCTGCAGGGCAATAAGATAGTTTGTCAGATTTTGGAATGAAGATGGTGTTCACGTACCTCAGCGCTAGTTTGGATGACTCTTGTGCTTGCTTAACTTGATCGGTTGGCAGAGCGCTCTGAGGTTTGACTGGTGGGTTTCTGAACCGGAGATGCATTGTGAAGTACCTGACCTGCCAAGCGTGACAGTTAACCTGTTGTACAGCTGCTTGTTCCAGATATTTTATAAATGTAGTTGTCTATAAAGAAATAGAGTTGGCTTTCTGTGATTATGGTCTTCTGCAGCCTCGCTGTAACACAGTGGTATGTTACGTGGGCTTATTTGAACAGCGAGTTTAAAGGCTCTGACTAGTTTTGAACACCAAAATGATCGGTTGATTTGTTTGAACTTTTGAAGTGGAAGTCTGAGGAAAATAACTACACTCCCTTTTAGCAGGCCTGTTAAACAAACCCTCAGAGCCCTACACCTTCCACATCCTTGGTTAGTGGATCATTATTTAATGTGGTGGACTACTGGTGTGACATGGTAACTTGCGGGCCTGATTTTGGTGTGTCAAATTCCAGGTGTAGTGCTCCAACGGCTTTTACCTGGCTCCATCATGTATCTGTGTCTTCCTTCAAAACTGTGTGTTCCCTTCTTTCACCTCTGAACACTTAGTGTGATGCAATGCTATCTCAGGAACTATCGAAATATGTATATTTCTGCATGTCAAGAACAGTTTAACTGTCTGTCGGTATTAGCAGGAGTTCTCAACTCCTGGTTTCTTTTTAACTGCCAGTGTCTTGTCTTACGTCTCTGTGTAACTAGTGATGCTTCTGATTGTGTCACTTAACTGTTTTTTTGTCTCTCTCTGTGCCAATCCAAGCAATGTAAATAAACTGTTTAAAATAACACTGCTTAGGGCTTTTATGAGAGTCGACTTTGTCTTTTCACACAAAAAGCTCCAGCCTACCCCTGTACTCCAATGAGCTATATAGCTGTTCCTGATCAAGTACACAACTTGGTAGGCATGAATCTGCCAGAACCAAACTTTTTTTCTTAATATAGTCACCATTCTTCCCCTGGATCTGTGTATCCATGGGGGCTGTTTTTTTTTGTCCTTGTCTATTAAAAATAAACAACTGAGCTAAATCTGCACTGACTCTTACTACACTATTCAATAAATACTGTGCTAAAAAATCAACAACAGTTCTTGGTTGATCTTTTTCTATGTTCTTCAACTAGTACATTTACAGTGACAAGTCCTCATTCCTCAGGTCTTTAATTTCTGAATGATTTGTATTTAGCTTCTCTATCACGTTCACTTGCACTCCAAACCCCTTGAACCTCTAGTGCTGACTCTATGGCCTAGTCTCGTCATTACCGCTCCTGCACAGCTCTGCTCTCGCTAAATGAGTGGGAAAGGATTGTTCAGTGTGCTCTTCATTGGGTGTATGTATCTTCCTCCTGGAGGAGCTAGTTCTGTTCAGCTGTGCTGCCTCTTGGAGAAGAATGAGGAAGACTGTGCATGTCTCCAGCGTGACTTCACCCCTTGTGCATTCTGGATGCATTAGCATCTTAACCTGTTATGTCAAGATGCTCATATTTTTGTTTTTTTTTAAAAAAGGTGTGTTGATAAAGAAAATCTTAAGTTAGGACTTAACTGTCTCATGGTTACTAAATGAGATTGTTGTAAATAGCCACTGTGTTCATTACTTTGCCTGCTCCTCTGTGCTGCACTCTGAGGTGACGTCCTGTAGCAGCAGTTAAGTGAAGGCGCGGTTGGTCCCAAACTGGTGCGAGGACATGCTGCCACTGTGTCTCATTTTAAGATTGTCCTGGGCCCTTACCTGCTTTTTGGATATTGACTGTCAGAGGACCAGAATTTTTTCAGTGAGATAAAGTGAAATTTTGTGTTAAAACACCAAGCTGATAGGTCATAATCAATGCTGATTTGACAACTTGTTCCAAATCTAATTATCCGGAGCAGCGTAACAAGTCTTTTGGATACCGGAGAAAACAGTCAGAATTGTCTGACGCAGTTTCAGTAAGGCGTTGTGCTGTGTGACTGTTACCAGTTTGCCTGCAGAGGGGGAGCGGCGAGGGGGTGGTACAGAGCTGGCTGCTCTGTACCAGTTGGACAGCAAATCTTGCTGGTATCCGCTGTAGTCGCGTCGAGTGGGGCTCCCCGGGGTCGGCTCAGCATTTCCATTGACCGAGCGGATAATGGAGCGGGAGAGTGTGCTGGTTTGTTCTGCAGCTGTCACGCAGCAGCAAGCAGCTCGAGCGCAGGACAGGACGGGAGCAGAGGTGGAAGTGAGCTTTCTGAGTTAGAGAGGTGCTCCAGAGTAACCGAAACGAGCGAAAATAAGAAATTTTTACAAGTGAGAGGTTTGCCTCCACCTCCTCCGTTTCCAATGCTACTTGCACGTGTTGTAGCATTAGAACAAGTACATCATTTTGGGGGGTATTTTGGTTGGCGTTCTTTTAAATTGGAGGTGGGACTGGTTCTCAGAACCCGAATTTTAAACAACAATGCTTTTACTGTCCAGCCACTATAGGATGTGCCTTGGTGAGTGACAGCAGCCATCTGGTTTTGCACAATACCTAGCTTCAAACATGATACGGACAATTCAAATCTCCTGAATGATTTTTTTACGCTTCAATTCAGAGAGTTCAGTTGAATGACATATAACTTCTTAAGTCTTTATGCTGCGATTTCTCTATCAGTAGAACTATAGGATCTGTTCGGCAACACTTTTAAGGAACAAACTTTGTGATAAAAAGGACATTTCTTTCTAACGCAGCTCTCATTGACTTGCTGCTGTGCTGAAGAGTGAGCCAGCACACACTGAGCATACAGAAGAATTGTTTTCATTCAGAAAGACTGGAGTTCTGAAGAGGAGGTCAAAAGACAATCTTTGTTTAAAACACAACCTTCTGTGGTTGTAGGCTGTACAAAATCTTACAGGTCAGTGAGCTCACGCTCGTTGCTACAAGACTCTACTCTTGACCGTTGCTCTGAATTGGTGCCTCTTACAATTGAAGAAGAGCTGTCAAAGGAAAGGGTCTTCTGTTGGGTGGGTGTTAGGTGGGGATGTCTCACTCTTCTGATCCAAGCTCTCGAGGAGAACGCCGGTTTCTCGCAGCGTGCTTGCTGGCTTCCCTTGTTAGTGTGTGTATCTCGAGGGCCTGGGCAGTAGCGCTCTGAGAAGGAACGTTCCTCTGAGCAGGTGTGCTGTATGTGCATTGCCACGGCGTTTATTTAAGTATATATAAGGAAGCAAGAGCTTGTTTGCTTGCTTAAAAAAAAATGAGAAAAACCTCACTGAGATCAAAGAAGGTGGCAGTTGGCCAAGAGACCGGAGGAAGTCTGGGACACAGGTTGGAGGTTAACTCCTCCTTTTGTTGGCATCTGAATGGTGTGAACTTCCTCACGTAGCTTCGTCTGGGTTTGAGCAGTCCAGCCATTCACACGCCTATACCTAGAATTCACGAACATCCACTCATGGCAAGCTATTAAAGCATTTATGGACTAAGATGATTAATCTTTTATAGGTTTTTGTTCAAAGAGAAAAGGTGGAGAGATTACAGCTGCTTGAGAGCGCCTGTTTGTGAATCTGTCGTAGATTTAACAGGACGGCTTGACCTGTATTTTGCAGAAAAATAGTTGCTGTTTCAAAAATAGGAACTGAAAACTCCACTGTGAGATGGATGTTTACAACCTCTAAAAGCCAGGCATCGAAGACAAAACAGGGGCTAGCTAGACTGTACTTTAAAAACACAAAAGCTGTTGAGAGTTTAAAATATTGGCTGAGTGCTCTATGCAGCTGACATTGGAAGGGTGAAGGCAAACTGGTGCCACGTTCTTTGCTTTGGGACTGGTTTTAAGAGCAGAGCCAGAAACCTGCTCTCTCCCATCGGTAACGAAAGCTAAAATGGAAATGAGAACACCATGAAAACAAACTAATCCAACATCTAGTGAAATAGATGTAACGCTGTCAGGCGTTAGGCAAACAAAAGTCACTTTTAGCTAAGAACATTACCGCTAGTTAGGGCTGAATTTTCAGCTGGCACAGAGTATTCTGTCAGCTTCTGTACAAATGCAGCCACGTGTTTGTGTGCCTAATCTGGCAGTTAGAAGTGCAATTACCACCCTACCTGCAAATTGTAATTAGTTTAAGCTGTCTTGGTGGCTTTGTCAGCTGATCCATATACTGACTTTAAGTAGACCCTCACTATGGTGGGAGCTACCCTCTGTTGTTGAAGCAAGTTTTTAAATATATATATATATACACGCACACACACATATATATATAAATACATAATGTGTATAAAGTAGTGAAAAAAAGATGTTTAAAAAGAGATGTGAAACATCCTTTTGCTTTCACCCTACATAGGGAGGCCTAGTGCAGGTACTTTGTATTAGCAAAATTAAGCAATTAAAGTTCTGATATTTATATTAATAGTGGTAGAAAGAGGAGAACCTTTATACCTCTCGTTCCCCCTCTCCCTCTAGCACCTCAGTTTCTTTGAGGGCTGAGGAAGAAGGAATTGGCTTTTGGCCTAATGCTGGAGAGCCCCGCTTTCTGCTCAGCTTACCAGGAGCACTGCAGAGCCCATCCTCTTTTGGGAGAAGTAAAATCTTGCTCCTACCAAGGCCCAGAAGCCACCTGCATTCTGCCTCGCCAGCTCAGGCAGCCCAGGTTTCCCTGGCACCAGCGAAGATCGGGTAAAGGCTGACTTTTTGTGCTTCTCTTCCACCACCTCCAGAGGCTGAGGAAAGCGCCGCCAGCCTGGTGAGCACGCTACCGATTTATTAACGGGTTCCTTAAAAGGGGGTTAACTGGAATAGGAGTTGTATTACCTCAGCTGTTGGAGATTTTGTTTCCTGTACGGTTAAAAATGGTAATGTTCATTTGTCTGTGTTTGGAGACACTACCTACTTCTCATACATACTCAACTGCTGCCTTTACCCAAACAGTCAGTAATTCGTTGGCTATGTTGGATGTAAGCTCCTACGTGATTTCTGCTGCTCTGTGATGGCAAAGATGATGTTTCGGTCGTTTCTCCAATGTTTCAGCCTGGAGGGACTGTAAACATAAGCATAAATGATTTTGAAAATGTGCCTTTTTTCTGTGTTTCAATGGCTCCTGCATTACAGTTGGTATGGCTGACAAATCAACACTGATTGCTAATTAAAAAGCTGAATATATTAAGGAGTTTCACACTTCCATTTCTTCCTCAGATTGGAACCCTAGCTGTATGAGTGCTAGTGAAGCTCTAATGCATACAGTCTAATTACTTGCCATTTTTGCTTTGACTTAACAGTTCATGAATTACAGTAACTCTGACTGACAGATCGTTGCTGATTACTAATTAAATGGCAGAATTCAGTTTTATGCACCTCCAGCTTTTACCCCCACGAAAAGTGACACTCCGTATCTTAACAAAAAAAGCTTTTTCTCTGCGTGTTTGTTGATACGTAAAAGCTGGTGGTCCCATCCCTCCGGAAAATAAAAATTCTTAGGGCACGTTTAACAATAGTGGTGGATAAATCTATTTCAAAAATAAAGTTACTGCTGTGTTGCTTATAAAGGAGGCCTTGGAGAGAAACTGTTCAAGGCAGTATAACAACTCAGCGTGTTTCCTGGCACTCTCATTCTCTTACGGATTGCCTCAACCCTCATTTAGTGAGCACAAAGAACAATGAGATTTTTAGCCCTTTATCTGCAGGAGGGAACAATTCATTCACTGCCGTAGGTACTCCCTAGGTCACCCAGGCGCTAGAAGGAATGCAGGAATGGATTGTCTGTCTTTTTCTTTCTCTTCGTTTGCCTTTTCTGTTCTGTTTACCCAGAATTTAATCTGGTTCTTAACAGGATTACCCTCTCCTAATTTGTGATGTTTTAATTTGTGATAGTGATCTGTAGAAATGAGCTGGCGAGGCTGGGAGTTCTCATGAGGGTGGTGTCCCTCTAATTCTGAATGGCAGCGGCTAGCGCTATGGGTAAATGGTGTAACTGCTCTAACTTTGCTCACTGAATGCCCAGAAATATTCAGTTCTATTCCAGACTTTAAATCAAGAATAAGGGTTTATTAAAATTGTTACTGGTCTTTTCAAATCAACACATTAAAGATATAGCAGCCTGATAAACATTTCTTTGTGCTGGTTTCACTGAAATTGTTACAAAAACACAGCAGAACTTTTATCCTAAAAAGAATGAATGACTGCTCCTCTGAGAGGAAACGAGGCTACTCTAATCTCTTTCAGTTTGTGAGCATGCCCCTAAGTGTGTGAATATTTCAATACGTAGTTTGTAAAAATCCATCAGAAGTAATGCTCAAGAGCAAGGGTCAAAAGAAATGGAATGTTACTTGAGATCCCATATGTCAAAAAGCACAGTATAAAAATCCTTGGTGTATAGGTGGTCTTAACGGTCCCTTCTGGACTTAAAAATGTATACAGAGAGAAGCTATGGAGTAATTTTTATAATTTAAAGCTTTATCTTTTCTTTGTTAGTAATTCTTCCTGCCTGAATATCACTGTTCACCTTAAGCAAAATAGACATTATATTATTAGTGTGAGATAATAAAAAAGACTCTGCGTTATTGCAGTCAGTATCTGTAATAAATGTAAAATTTGGTGTTCTAATGGGTAGTGGAAAAGTTGCCCCCACTTCTTCCATCTGAAGTGGGTATTTCATATCGTTGCTATTAATAGCAACTCAGAGCAACACATTGGTACAAAGACAAGAACACGGCAATGTCTGAAAAACAAACTATCCTGGGTCGTCGTAACTGAACCACTGGAGTAATGTTTGGAAAATATTTACAACAAAAGAAGCTCATGTGAAGTCTTGAATTGAGGTCTTTTGACTACAAGGCTTCAGAAAACAATTTCTGATGCTTGCCTACGTAACTCTGTCATTCATGATCATGTGATCTGTAAAAAACAACAACAACAACAACAAAAAAACCACAAGAAAACCCCAAAACCCAAAACCAAACAAACAAAAAAAAAAGGAAGATTTTACAAAGCTCTATGGAAACCCAGGGAAATGGGGCTGTTTTCACCAGGCACTTCTGAAACTCCACCGAGACATACTGTGCCCCGTTTTCTACATGTGCCTGAGGCAGGTGAGGTCCGCCTGCCCGGGCAGTCTTGGTGGATACTGAGACAAGGCTTTCTGCAGCTGACAGCCCACAGGATGCAAAAGTTCCACCGTTTCTTCTCTGTGACTAGGAAGTGACTGGAATGACTCAGCTGGCGTAGTTAGTGTAGCAAGGGTGACCTTTTTAAAGATCGCCGTATGGAGCTTTTTCGCCTCTACTTTCTCTAATTTTCCTTTACTCAAGAATGACCAGCTTCAAAGAAAAAGTTCACCACTCTAATTGAATATTCTCCATATTGAGAGGGGTAAAAATAAACATCCTTCTCGATTTATTCACGCGTAAACTAGAATCATCCAAGTGTGACATCTGAAAGGAACTACATGATTACCATCTGAAATGAGAACAAAGTTCATCTTGTGCGATTTCTTATTTCGTCCCTGCAGACTCTGAAAGAGGAAAGAGATTGCAGAATCTTAATACCCATTGAAGCTCAAGAAAGCCAGGGCTGTGCGCTCCCATGTTAATGTTTTTAGTATTCTGCTGGCTAATTGTCTGCCTGTCCCACCTTCTCCTCCCCAGGTTAATGGGGTGGTTAACAGGGGAGGACAGGAATGGTTGGCCAATCACACTACAAAGCAAACTGAAAAGGTCAATGCAATGCGCTGTATTATTCATGGGCTATGCCTTGCCGAGGTATCTTAGATCTCATGTCTTCTCGTGATGAATTGCAACACGGACAAGAAATAGCTCAACGTGAAATTGGCTCTTGTGACAATGACTGTAGTTCAAATGGAAAAACGTAAAGCTGTGGACTGCTGTTGTTCTGGTTTTTGAGATTAAAGATGTGTGATCGCATCTGGCCACGCAATAAGCAACAGGTTAGGTTTGTACAACTTCTCAGCCAGGTTGTCTGTATCATACAGTGTAAATGTGTATAGATTCTTCTAATTTTAGCCGTGGACTTTGTTTTGGAAGTACTGTGTGGTGCCTAATAACCCTCCTATGTCTTCTGCGTCAATGAACTCATAATTAGTTTATAGATATCTTAATATGAGACTCCTTTCTAAGTGGTATTTTGTTTAGAAGTATTAATGTGCTAATTCCTAAGAAGAATTAGCAACAAACCTAGAGTGGATCGTAAGACAGTCCTTGTTCTCTGGAGTTTGTAATCTGTATAGTCAAATTTGAAGGAAAACTTGATGTAACCATTCTTTTCTCCTTCACCTTTGGTGTGAAACAAAGGTAGAGGGAGATACTTGCAGAGGCAAGAGTGTGACTGAGGTGCTCTGAATTATTTTCTGAGGACTGTCCCTCTCACGGACTAACAGAGGGAGATTAGCAACAGCAGACTACTGATTTCATCCCTAGCAGTGGATGCCACTAGTGCCTGTCCTCATTTAGTCCCTACCACTGGATGTCATGAGTGCATCTCATCTTCTTCCTCTCTGGTGTCTTTAATTCTTTAGCTGGAGACCCATTCTCCATTGCTTTGAATCACAACCTTGTATTTTTCTAGTGTTTTCACCATACTGCTTTGACAGAAGAGAATTCGCAAATAGTGAAAGTGAAAATTGATTTTAAGACCAGCCACTGTGTGGTCTACCTTCTCTGAGTCGTATTTAGTGTTGTAATCCCGCAGTAAACACAAGCCTAACACCTGAAGGAGCTGACCCTGCTTGTGCTCATTGTCCCTTCCAGGGCTTAGTACAGAAGTTGTGGCATTTACAAGGAAGCAAGGATTGCAACAGCAAGCAGAAGAGTTACGAGGCAATCTTAGGGCAGAGGGTATTTATACATTTTCTTTTTTTTTTTTTTCCCACCCCTTTCTTCAAATTGGTGTGGAGTTCTTTGCTTTTCATTGCGTGGTTTCAACTGACTGCAGTTGCCTGAGGCCAGTGAACCTAGCTGTCAACAGATAAATCATTTTTGTGACAAAAAAATTCAGTGATGGAGGGAAACAAGCCCCCATCATTCATTTGGAAACTAGTTTCTGAAAGAGAAGTGACCTGAAAGTCACTCTTGGGGAGTGGTCTCGGATCTGTCCTCGTGTACAGGACTAAAATAGCCACAGCAACCATGGGCCGGACTGTTTTTAATGTGACCTTAACCAAAAGGAGGATGAGGAATGAAGTCCAAATTGTAATAATATTTCCTGGATGAAAGGAGCCACAGTCTATGTCATCACCCTATAGACATCACCAGCTAACAGACTAGAGCATCATTAGAACACAGTCTGCAATTTTTTCAAAAGGCAAGTTAATTATTATTGGTTTGATTTTTTTTTTTTTTTATTTTTTTAGGTGATCCTAGTGAATCTCATGCTTTAGAAACTATACTGCATGTAGCAAGCAGCGGAGATCCCCCACAGCCCTCCTTCTCCGTTGTCCAGCTAAAATGCAGTATATTCATGGAGCAAAGCTGGCTCTCAAAATGTCTTGAATAAAACACTCTGTGGAGTTGGGCCTGGGAATCTATGCATTACAGACGGGCATTTTTGGAAAACACCAACGCTTTTTTCCATGACAGGGGCTCCTTTTGTGTTTGCTTTATGTTGTTTCATAGCTTTATCTCCTGACAACTGCTGTAGTCTGTGGCTTTCGGGAGGCTAAAGGGCACCGTAGCCAGGCATCGGCCTAGATGTTTCCGACACCTTACAGATTGATCTGGGCTATGGCCTCTCTCTCTCTCAGTCATGTATTGATCTGCAGCGTAGACAGGTTTTCTGCCCTATCTGTTATCTGAAAAGTGAAATGTCACATCTTGTCTCAGATCTGGGTGCCTCACAAAGCTCTGCGATGAGGCTGGTACATCTTTCTCGCTTGGATCAACTTGTTCGTGTTACACAGACAACAGTTTTTCACTGGCAATGCTGCTTTTTTGTTCCCAAAGATCGCCTGTTTTCAGTGCACCTCATTATTTTTCATCATTCTAGGTAAAAATACCTGATTTGGCATTAAATATTGCAGAATAGTAAGGCAGCGTGCATCAAATTAAGAGTATTTGCTTAAGAGTCTCATGATTTACAAAACTGTGTGTTGACTGTGACTTGATGATCCGTGGGGAGCAGTCTTTCTGATTTAGAGTGTGTCTGCTCATCAAAGATGGATGATTGCCACTACGTGTCATAAAACTTCATCTGACAAAACCAACTCCATAGCAAAATAATGCCATCTCCAAAGGGCAATAATTCTTTGTCTCTCTGTCCCGCGTGTTTAAGGAGCTCAGGCTAGCTCAGATTTTCTCAGAAAGGGTTCTTTATACTTATGCTGTTAACAATGAACAAAGGACCATCAAAGCATTTGCCAGTTCTTTCTTAGTTTTCAAAAACCTTTTGTGAGAGCCTAGGAAGATGGTCTCTAGCAGCTTAAAATCTGTAGGATTTAGACTCCTATCTGTGATAAATAGATAGCGGGAATTAAGTGGCTAAATACCTTTGAGGTCCTGGGTTTTTAATTAAAACTTAGGGCTGAGGGGGAGATTTCTCCTTTCTTTCTATCTTTTTGTTTTAAAGTCATCCTTGAACGAGAAAATGTAACGAACCGAATGCTGTTTCTATAGGGTGAGGTTGTTTTCATACCCAGCAAACACGGTGAGCAAAAAGGAAGTGCCAGCCTTGGAAGAGGCCGTGCGCATCAGCTGGGGACGCCTGTCAAACATCGTCTGATCGGGTGATCTCTGTTGGAAAGTAGGCGTGCTGCTTTGCTGGCTGATGCCGGGTCTCGGGGGATCGGGGAGGCTGTGCTCCCTTGAAGACTGAAGCGATGTAGGATGCGCCTCCGCGACAGACTGCTGCCGCGGGAGCGCAACACGTGTCGCTGATCCTTAACTGAGAGATTCGCGGTGCAGAAGGCAGGTGCAGTTCTCTTCCCTGGAGTGTTTGTGCATTTACAAAAACCCAAAACAATTACTATCTAATGGGGGGAAAAATGATCCCTAGGGCACAGACAAGAGCGAAGGACTTCACATTCTTAATCACGGGGCAAGAGCTGGGCTCCTTTTTTTTTTTTTCTTTTTTCTTTCTCTTCTCATAGTGTCGTGTTTCTGGCACTTGTAGTTGCCACAGATGTAAGGTGCAGGATGCCACTTTTTGCCTATAGATTGTACCAATGTCTCTAGTGTAAAAGGCATTAACCTGGAGAGAAGGTAACGTGAGGCTGAATCCTTCTCAGCTGAAGATGGAGGGATCCTTGTTTTCAGGGCTTCTTGGGCGACAATCGAGCCAGCAGGATTTCATGGAGTTTGGATGCAGAACATTCTTGGAGCAGAAAATACAGGCCCCTTTTTGGCTGGGTGAACTATTTAAATAAACAAGACAATTTAAAACGAGACTTTCACAGACATTTATTCCAGCTAGTTAAGACTAATGAAGTGCAGGAGTGTCTTGCTAAAGATACCCCACAGGGAGGGGAAGGCTCATTAAGTGGAAAGGTGGCTTTTGCTGACCTATCTATCAAATATCTAGAGTGTTAATTTTCTTGTTTGCCGTGTGGCCATGTCTTTAGGGCTGGTAAGGGACAGTTTTATTTTTCCTAGTCTCTACTGTTGCTGTATACTTCGAATATGCTTCATTCTTTTCACTCTAGCCATTCGCCGCCTTTTGTTCTTTAAGTAATTGTCTCCTTTTTCTTGTAAGTAGTCTTCAATTAGTCCAATCTGCAATTATAAAGAAGTGGTGTCAGAAGCATGTCCCTTTTGCTCTATAAAAACTTCAAAAACTTTTGCAATTAGTTTATTTTAAAACTAATTGTCATTAGAAAGAAAAATAGATGAAGGGTGCCTCTTATACAATTGGCTGGAGTAGCAGTACCTGATTTTATATATATATATATATTTTGGTTTTGTCCCTTTCTATTTGGATTCAATTACTTTACTGCTGTGCAATGGGCTCTTTCACTGGAATCTGTACATTGAAAACAGGAATTTATCACAACTCTGTCTTTAAATAGCATTGAAAAACAGCCACTTTAAAAGGAAGGGATGATGAGGAAATTAATCTCAGGCAAGTTTTTGTTGATAAGGGGAAGAGAACAGAGGCTTCTGGCATTTATATGCCAAAAATCAACACATGGAGAAAAATGAGTATTTCACATTGCTGTGGCAAGAACCATTTTTCTATTAAATCAAAATGAAGTTCTGAATAAATATGTTTTCCCATGAATATAATACACTAGAGAAAACAGTAAAAGAATAGGTGACCTCAGTGTCCCCCCAAAATAACAATGTAATTATTCTAATAAAGAGTACATTCAGATAGACACATCTTCCTTGCAGGCATGATTTCAAAACCACCAAAAATATAGATTAATCATACTGTGTACAGGTATTCTGTAAATACCAGACATACACAGTTTTATGGCTGTCTCTCCCCATACCTTACCCCTATTAGTACCCTTTGTCTGCTTTTGTGATATGCAGCATTTCTATAAGGTGAAGATGAGAATCATCTCCCTTCACACTGAGTTATACTCGAGTCCTAAACCCTATATAATATGAGGATCTAAAGAATTGATCTCCCAATTGTGTTTTAAGCTGGAATATTTTTTAAAAAAATAGTTAAATTCAGAATCTATCATCCTGATATGCATTCAGTGGAGCGTTGCTTCTTTAGGCACAATACAGAACAGCTGACTGGATTAATCTGAGCTGTATTTATTGTGTTTATTCCTATATTGAGCTGTTACTGAAGAGCTCCTCAGCCCCGAACTCGAAGCTGTGCTGTGCGCTCTGGCCGCAGTCCATGTGGGTGAGGGGTGTGCGTGCGTGAGAGGGAGCAAACGAGGCACGCCGAAGAGCTGAAGGACAATTCCATCTGCCTCCCTGGGGTGCCGAGGGCACAAGGAATGCGTTTGGGAGAGGAGCTCTGCCTCCTCCTCCCCACGAAGCTTGCAGGGGTGAGGGTTTCAGCAGGTTGGCTTTGCGTAGCACCACGCATGGTGCCATGGAAATGAGTTTTGTGCTGCGATGAGCCTCGATGGGCCCTTGCTCGTGGGCTTTTGCTCCTCTGTTGCCAAGAGATCCGTTGCAAGAGGGGCAGAGGGAGGTTGGGGCTCTCTGAAGGCAGCCTCACAGGCTGGCTCAGCTGCCATGTGCTCACCGTATAAACATGCAGAGGATTAGAGAAAGGAATCATTATGCTCGCCTCATTTTTAAGAAGCTGAAATAAAAGCTTAGGAAATCATTGATCTGGCCAAAAGCACACAGGAAGCCTCAGAAAGACTAATCACTTAGTGCCAAGCTCCAGTCCAAGGGCTTAGCCATATTAAAATCAACAACCAAACCCCCAAGACTCTCCTGCAACAGACCAGATTAAAATGTCTACGTAACCTTCTTCTGCGGTTAAAAGTATTTTGGGGGTAGAGCTTGAGTTTGGGTGAGCACAAAGGGCGGTAAGAGGAAAGGAAAGGGGTCTCAGGTGGTGGGTATGGTGAGGGCAAAGGGGGCACCAGAAAAGCAACAATTTTTACAGCAGCTCCTTTAGGACCATCTAGCAGTGCCTGCACTGCTGGTGGTGCCACCAGAAAGCCCCGGTGGAATGATGTTCCTACCTCGAGCCACGGCTCATCTGCTGTTGTGTGCTTTTCATATTTATGGAATACCTGTCAACTCCAGCCCCCAAAATAAGTTCTAATATGGCATATCAGGGATGGAAATAATAGTTGCTTACATAATTGCAATGTTACTGACACAGCTGATGAGCTGATGATGTTATTTGCACAGCAGTGATGGCATTCAAACCCTTGCTGACTTACAATTACGCTGTATGCTCTGAGCCCTAGCTTGATTTAAATTACCATATGAACACAATGAAAACACTGTCTCTTGACAAGATAAAGGTGTGGGGGGTGGTGGTGGGGAAGGGAATGGCTTAAAATTCTCTTTTTGGTGGCTGCAGTGTTCAGTAGTGCTTATTCACGGCTTTTTAGCTTGCACATTTCATTTTAAGAAAGCAAATTGGAAGCATTATGTTCTGCCTTTTTGCCTTGATTTAAAACCTCCCTGTGCCCGTTCTTTGGCTGTCTGACCGCAGTGAGCCACCTTGGGGGCTCTCATTGGGAAATGCAAATTTTTTTAAATCAATAGCTTCACTTTTTTTTTTCCTTCCCTCAATAACTGTTGAAATAAGAATCCATGTGGATGGGAGCAGGTAGAAGGACATGGTTTGTAGCCAGCCCAAGCGTGATTAGTGTTACAGCAACAGCTGCTGGAGGAAAATGGATTTTGGAAAAGACTTGGGACTTATTCCCAAGCAGTCAATAGCTGGCTACAGACTGATGATGAGACCAAACCCCAGGGTTATATAGCTGAACCCTGCAGCTACTATATAGGCTAAAGCAGCACTGAAGCCCAAGAGGAGAGCTCTGCAGGACTTGGTTCCCAGCAGAGCATTCGCTACTGGTGTTGCCAGTGATTGACATGAGGCTCACTTTAGGCCCGATCCCAACCTGCACGGAGCTCAACAACGTTGGGTCAGTCCTTTGCGCTATTTGTACTTGGACTGTGTCTCCACACCTCTAATCCCCTGACCCACACAGTGTCCATGTGTGCCACAGTCTGTGCTTGGAGCTGCTCAGCAGCTGGTCACATCCTTGGAGTGAAGTCCCTTAAATACTCTCCTGAACACATGAAACCCCACTTCTCCCATCTACCCAGCTATACAGTGTCTTTACAGGCTTTTTCTGAAGTGCCTGGTGACCTGAGAACTTATGAAGACAAATTTGGCTTCAACCTATTTTTATCCTCTGCTGCTATGACATCTTCCTTTCAAGATATCCTGAGTATTTGCCCCCCCGCCCCCCCCAGTTACTCCCAGCAGTGCAGTGGCAGCACTTGTACTTTGGATCAATGTGTACAGCCCTGGCCCAGCTAGAGGCTCCTTGGTGCACGACTGCCCATCTATTCAAGTTCCTCCTGTTTCTTCCTCATTAGTTCCTGATTTTCAGGCTGCTTCTGACCCTATTTCTTTCACTGGATTTTTCTCTCAGTCTTTAGTCTGGCCCCTGTGATCAGCTGGGGGGAGAACGAAAAAAGGGAACGGACAGGATGAGGATCAAATGGAAAGAGGGAAGAAACAGAAATAACAGATGCCTTTAAAACAAATTACATGCTTAGTCTACAGCACACCTGTGTGGTACCCAAAGGTGCTTTGGGATCAAGCTAAGTAGAGAAGTGTAGGGATCTGGGGACAGAAATTTGCAAATGAACTAAGTACTCAGTAGAGTTTATTTTGTGCTCTTTATGTTAATACTGCGTTTATTTTACATTGCCCCAAAATTCTCCTTTGTTCTTCAAATTCTTGCCTTGATAATATGTTGTATAAGCTTTCAATGGTGGAAATTGTTGATTTGGGGAGGGCAGAACAAAAAGCGAAGGAATTAACACCAAGAAAACACCTGGGCTTCTGCAAGCGTACAGATACGTAGTGTAGGCATTTCAACTGTCTGCCTTCAGCTCTATACCCATGAGTCCATGAAGGTACCTGGGGAATCAAAGCAATGGGCTAATGCTGGGTCTGCACGCCTAATGCTTCAGGGAATGAAGTTAGGATAGAGAGGTGTCTAGGCTGGTGGCTGAATGAAAATGAGAAACAGGACCACCTGAAGGAAATGACACTGGTTTTTAAGCCAGAGGAATGAATGGGAAGGACAAAACCTCCGTTTGCGCCCTCACACTAAGCTACTGGCCTCAGTGGCACAGCCTCTGCTGCGTTGCTGAGATGCCAGCACAGAGCTGCAGCACTGATAGGCCACATCTCAGAAGTGTTTCTGTTCTTTTATTCTTGGGGAAAACCAGCTAAATGAGCAAGGTTGTCTGCCTGTCCGCAGTGCTGCACATCAAGGGATTTTTATTCTAACATGGAGTGAGAAGGTGAAAAGCATAATTAGTGCTGCAGAAGTACCAGGACGGACTATAAGTCAATTAGTCTGCTCTGAATTCGAGTTCGGAGTTTGCTGGGAGAAGAAAATGATCTGTGGTCCATGCGAATACTGAGGTGATCAGCTCGTTCTTAACTGAAGTGATTTTACATCGTTCTCAAAAGCTGGATGGAATCTGTAAATACTCGTGGTTTTGGTACACTTGTCTAACGCAGTTTATGTCTGCAATGAAGAGACAGAGCTCTTTGGGAAACAGGCGATGCAACAGGATTAGCCGGAGGGATGAACTGCAGAGACTCTAATCAGGTGAGGCAATATATGGTTTCACTTTATCTTAGGATTTGATTCGGACCTACTGGAGTTTTTGATAATGACATTGTATAGATCCACACAAAGATAAAGAACAATACAGGCCTCGTTTGGAGGGTATAAAAATATTTCTGTTCCTGCCCTTTTGTACACGTTGTCCGGTGATGGATAAAGGGGAGAGTCTTGCTGCTGTGAGCCTTCAGCCTTGCTCCCTGGGTGCCATCCTGATTGATTCGCTCGCGGTGTGGAGGGCTATGTAAGCAGCACTTGCTGGCTGCAGCTGAATTACAATCATCGAAAGATTTCTGTGTAAAGGACCTCTGGAGATCATCTAGACCAACCTCCTCTTCAAAGCTGGGCGCTGTGGGAAGTTCACAACTCCTTTTCTGAAAAACTTGCAGCATTTCTGGCAATGCTCTATCAGCTCGTTCTGAACTTGCCTGGATGCCTCTGGTTTTGCCTTGAAATACCACAAAGCAAGTGTATTCTTTGCCCTTCCTACGCAATCATTGGGATAAGACATCCCACATATGGTTCCTAATTACGTGATATATACCAACTACAACGAGGGAACACTGCGATACTATCCATCATTCAGCGTGGCTTCTTCTAAGTCCTGATGGGCCACAGATGCCATGAAACTTGTCAACCTTTGCTGCAAGGGGGCTGTTCCAAGGAACAGATGTCTGTGTTCTACGGCTTACTGACTGTCCAAAGGAAGCTTCGTGGCTTATCCAAAAACAGGGGAGTTATTCTTGTCACAAGCTAACTTGAAAGCAGACGCATCTTTTAAAAGATCAGCATGAATTTGAATACAAATGAAAAATATCAGTTATAGTACCTGCTAAAGAGTCTAGAATGAAATGAGAAAGAGCCAGGATCCCACAAGGACAAACTCCTGTAGGAAAATAGTTTTGTTTAGAAAAAAGTGTAGGTGGATAAGCAGCAAGCAGACTCTGTAAACCGTAAAATCATAAAAGTGTGTCTCGCATGGAGGCACGTGTATGCATTCTCTAAAATGCCTAAACATCTGAGCTTCCTAAATCCCAATACAAATCGGGGGAGTCACTCTCAAATAAGAAACAGGTGCTTTCGAAAATATGTGCAGGAGCTATAAATAACACGTAATGGCAAAAAGGATCTTCTGGCACACAGAATCTATTTTTATTACTTGGGATCTATTAGTAATAGAAGGCAAATGAGCTGCCTTTAAACATGAAGTACCTCTCAACATTTTCCTTTGTCTCCCAGAGCTACTTACTGAAGCACCCTTTGGAGTGACATAACCGAAGGAACAGTACTTGAAGGGCCTACGAGTAGGTAGGGATGGCTGTATAGAGCGTGGAGGAAAAGCTTGAGAAAAGATGCTGATGTTCTAATAAAAATTAAATCCCAATCTGTACCTTCCATTAAGGTCAGTTAGAACAAAGGTTGGTCAGTATCTGGATAAAGAAAACCAGACACAGTTTTACTGTTTGTATGTTAAGTGAAGCACATTTGAGCTGCTATGGTTGCTTTTGGAAGGGTGCTGGTTTGCACAGTGGTGCATGATCTGAACTGCCACGGGCAGGCCAAAGTCACCTCCCTACACTTGTCTGGCAGCGTAACCCAGCTGGCTGTGCAGGCCTTGCCTTGCTCCTGCTTCTAGAAATGTTCATACCTTCAGATCTTGATGGCAAAGATAAATAATGTTGTCGCTCGTGCTGTATTTTCCATGTTTCTGTATTTTCACACGCCTCGTTTGTACGCACTGCCTTTCTTTAGAGAAAGAAGTCTGACAGGCAGCTCGGTTGTGCCTTTCCACCGTAAAGGAATGAGTTCAGTGAAACACTGAAAACCAGTGCTCACTAGTGGATTCTTAGCACACTAGCAAAGCTCTGATGCTAAAAGCAGATGGAGGAAAGAGTGCTTGTTGATAAGGAACTGAACAAAAATAATGTTGATGCTGGTAATGAATTACATTTATTAACTACCTTATAACTCAGATGGTCCATTTGTACTTTATAAGCTCTCCTGAAATCACTGTCCAGCGCAGTGTTTACTACGAGCAGTCTTGTTGACTCATACTATTTTTCACAGCAGTAACAATACACGGTAGCAAGTGTTTATAGGGCTGGAGACCTTCTCTGGAAGAGGGCAGCAGGTAAGCAGACTGCTCATTTATAACTGACAGCATGATTAGCAAGGGCTGTGGAAATGTTTATCTGAATCCTTATGTGGGGACTGTTAATGCCCAGAATTGCCTGTGATTTAACTGCCAGGCAGCTACAACCAGCTACATTATTCCAATGTTTAGGGCATTTACTGCTCAGTTGCTAGATTTGTTGCTATTTAAAATTATTCCAGTGACTTATCACAGCCTATAGCTTGGTGGAATAGACCAATGCCTTTCTCATCACAAAACGCTCCTTCCCACTAGCATTAGCACTGTTTTGTTGTAGCTGTGATAGCTTAAGCATTATGGGTATAGATGATATCTGTTATTAGACCAACCGATTGAGCTGGAAAAAAACGATGTACTTATGTACAGAAACTTTCCTTCCAGTGTGGAACAGCAAACTTGAAACTTCCTGCATCTGCTTCAGACTCGAATAAAACCTTGCATGCCCAAAAGCTCGCTGTTTCTTGGTAGTGACAGCCTCTGTTTTTAAATTGCGATGCTGGTCTGGCTGTGATCCGGAGGTGTAGCTGTTTAGTGTGTGGTCACTAAATAGCTCAGCTTTATGGTGTCTGGAGGGTGGGAACTGGGCAGGATGCAACTGCTTCTTCCAGTGCAGCTGAGGGCCACATAGGCATCTTGCTGGGGCATCTTTTCTTATCTTGTATGCAAGACACAAAGAACCAGAGACTCGCAAGGGCAGGAATTGATTTTGGAGACCGTGAGTATTGATAACTGCTGAAATCCCATTGTCACCTCTCTCTTACACAAAGAGCTCCGTGAATGCTGTCACGCTTTTGTTGTCCCTACAGTGGAGCTGAATTTATTAATGGGACCCTTTGGTTGCCTACGTTTCTTTTGTTTCGCCTCAGATTCAATGGGGTTCAGCTCACTTGGTGCTCATGCACTCTCCTAACTTCCTCTGACTGGTCTGAAAACTTCGCTCAGTGCCAGGTTAGAAGCCTCTGCCGCAGTTACTTCTTGTCCCTCTCGAAGCTGTTGCTGATTCCAAGTTAATCCTTTCTAGAATGTCTTAATATGTTTTCTCTAATCTTAGCGTGAAACCAATCTTTCGTCAACTCTAACAGAGTTCAGCATTTCTACCTGGTTGCTCTGCTCTTCGTTTCCCTCACTCTCAGTCCACCTGAATCAGTGCCACTAGCATTATTTTCTTTTTGCATTTGCACTTTTCTGACTTCATTACACATGAGATGTTACCCATTAGGCGGCCACTCCTGTTCCAGAAAATGTGCTTTTCCTATCCTTTCCCGTCCTTCGCTTTCCCTTCTCACAATGTGTCCATGCATTGATGAAACACGCAGCTTCATCACAGCCTCGAGAGGGGAACAAAACAGGAACCAGTTTCCTCCTATGAATTCAGGAATAGCCAAGTTTCAGATGAGAGAGTGCACCAAAATGCAACAGCTTTTGAAGCCTGCATGCTCTGAGAACAAGAACAGCTCCTGGTGGCTCTGGCATGGGCTTGGATGACTTTACAAGACGCTACAAAGTCGTATACATCAAGTAACTGTCATAGTAGCCAGCACAATACTATTCAGCAACACGTCCCCTTTCCATCAACATACTATGAATCTCCCTCCTTGCTCCTCTGTCTGACCGAAAGCCCAGCAAGTCTATGGCCCTTTTCCATGGCTTGATTTTCAATTAAGAGAGAATGTCAGTGGAAGAGCACAGTTCATCAGATAGTGTTCCCCTGCTGTCGCAGAAGGCAGAGATATAGTAAGCAGAGGTCGACTGCTGAAAATCTACGTGCCTGGCTAAAAGATTATGTAATACGTTAGGCTAATTTTGCTTCATTTCATATTCACATATTTTAGTGCAGCTTTTGTTATATACTTATCCTTATGTAAGTTACATCTGTTCTTTTATTCACTCATCCATGTTTGCTCTGCTTTCAGATTTATGAAACAGGCATTCCACTGAGCTCAGCAAATGATGGGCATAATAACTTATCTAAATTGCAAAGTATGTGATGCCCTTGAGGTAAACTCAGATGTGAAGGTTTTATGAAGTGTCTCACATGTGGAAGTGTAGGAAAGTGTTTATTTGCCAGCTCCTGTCTCTCCTTTGGCTGTTACAATGATGTTAAGAGGATCCTGTGAAACTGCTATGAAAGCCTAGGGGCTAAATGGAGGAGAGAAGTGGAACTACATTATTGTCTTCATAGGGGAAGCAGGGCCATACTGGCACTTGCACTTATATAGCTCTCCTCTCTTTGGATGTTGAAAGTTTCTGGTTGATAGGCTCTAAAGTATCTATTTATTTAATGAAATGCCTCTCACTGTACCAATATTGTGAGGATTTATTAATGAATTTATTCTTATGAGATAGGAAAGTAATCTCTTTTTATTTCTTTATTTTTTTTCCCTTACAAGACTGCAGAGAAGCAAAAGTCCTATAGAGGAAAGGAGGAGCCTTCCTGCTGTTTTATCTGTCTGAGATAGTCTAAACCCCTCTGCCTGTCTGTAGCTGCTATAAAGTCCTGCAATGGCCGTGCAGAGACCTGGTTGCTTGAGTGACACAGGGTCAAGCTTTACTGCTAGTCCCAGCGTTCATGTTCTTGTCAGATGTCACCTACACAGTATGTAACTCTGCCAGCAAAGAATCTAGGCATTGATGGCTAGACCTGGCTATTGCGGTAGTGTCTCCATCCGCTTAAGACCCAGCGGCTGGACCAAGTCTTGTGGGACCGAGCTGAATTATCAGATTACTTTCCCTCAATCTCTCTTGGAAGTTTCTTATTCATTGCTGCTGAGCCTTCTTCATTAGAGGTCATTGCTCAAACCACCGGGCTAAATCAGTCTTGTTAAAATAATAAATTCAAATGTAATTTGAATTGAGAAGAGAATTTACACTTTAAAGTGCAGTAAGCAAAAGTACCTTTTATCTCTGTTCACTGGGGAAGACTTAAGGCTCTTTAAAAGAGAGGGCTTGATGCTCTTTCCTGTAACATTTTCTATTGACTACTTTAGGTGGGCTTCCCACTCATAACAGTGGCTTCAGAGAAGTCCATTCTCATGTAGTGCTGATAGCATGCTATTTAAGTACCTTTGTGACTCAACCTATGACACAATTTGGACAGAGCCAGCAAGTGGGGGGAAAAAAAAAATTCCGAAGTCCTAGTATGGTGCCTTGAATCCTCAGGCCCAGCAGTCTGGCCACCAAGTTCAGTCTGGGAATTTCTGACAACTATAAAAAGAAGGAAGATGGTAAAAAAGTTTTTTAGGAACACCCATGTTCCTGAAGTAGACTGGGACTCAGTCCCGCTGTTAATTGCTTGAAAGATCTTAGACCCAGGCGTCTGTTTCCCCAAATCGCTAACACAAAGCTCACATTTGCGAGGGGACCTGCAGGGAAAAGTGGCTGTAAAATCCTGGAGAATAGGGATTTTTGGGAGACTGACCCGGCCCGTTTTTCCTGCCTCTGAGGCATTCTTCAAGGATATCTAGTACTTAGGTAAAGCCTCTGTAGGAGGATGTTTCTTAATCTCCCAAGGAAATCCAGGCTCTCCTGGGTCAGCTCTCCTTGTGGCTGGAGAGTCTGTAGCCTGGTAACACTGAGACAGTGCAGCAATGTTCTCTTTTTCTCCAGCTACCTATGAGGTAATTTTTAATTTCTTTGTATCAAATCTTGCAAAACTAATTAGCCCATTTGATAAATTAGTTTGCTTAAAAACGTAAATTTGTTAGTGAATTGGATGAGCAGCACGGCACCCAAACCACTTGAAGCTACACATATATTACTACTCCGTCAATCCTGTAAATTCAAAATCGCCCAGATTAATTTTGAACTAATTTGATAAGCCCTCCACTGTGACAAAAGGAAAAGTATTTGGGTGCCAGGCTTTGTGCCCTTCTGTGTCAAATTTCAGCCTGAATGAATTTTTTATGGCTGACTCTAGAATATAAAACTCTGAAAACAGTGGTTTGTAATGGCAATTCTGACAGACCCTTCAACCATTTGGAAAATAGGCACTGCTATAATTCTGCTGCATTAGAGAAAAATTTTGAGTGCTTTCATTAGGTGCAACAGCTGTTTCTATTGCAAAAGCCAAACTTCACTGGTGGTAGCGTAGCTGTCAGCTTTCCCGAGCCTTGCGTTTATAGCTGACTGTATAAACTCCTTTATGTTCTTTTTCGGTTTCCAATATATGTAAATTAATTCAATTGCAAAAATACAAATAACCACCTTGTAACTAGACATGTGTGAAAGTTCTTTGTAGGCTCCTACAATCAGCGTCATGTGATGAGCAAACTGAGAAATACTGAACTTCTCAAAATGGTTCTAGCACAAATGACATGTGGTAGGTAATCCACACCACATCAATTTTTAATCATCAGATTTAATCCTCCTTCTTAGTAATGTGTTAGACTTCTTTAACCTAGCGTAACATTCTTAATTAGAGCTGTTTTTAAAAAAAACCACACAAACCGACCAAAAAATCCAATAAAAAAAAACGCCCAAGCTCCCTGTTTTCCCGTCTCCTCTATTTAAAGAGAATTTTTTCCTAAGAACATACTGAATACGCTGAAATATACTTTTAGTAAAAAGTAAAGTAGAAAAGAAATATTTGATGATGCTCTTAATTTCTTTTTTTCTCATACAATATAGAAAAAGATTTTTGTTTTTTAGTTTCATTCTTCGTTACTTTCTGAAAATATTCTGTACCTGGAAAACTTTATTAAGAGCCACCAATCTGACAGCTAACCGAGGTGATACACCTACCCAGACTTTCTCTCAGAGGGGATGCCTTCTAAAATTTTAATTTCAATCACTTGGAAGTATGGACTCTGAAAATACCTTGACCCTCCGCCCCTGTGATTTCCTTCAGACATCTGTCTTATTTGCTTATCCTGGTGACACTGACTCAGTGCAGCCAGGGTTTGGGTCTTCAGCACCTTCCCTGAGACGTCTGTAAGCCCTAAACGCCAAAGAGGGACAATTTCAAGTCCTACCAGTGCAGAAATTCAGAGTGAGTGTGTGCCTGTCTGGGATCTGACGGAGCCATAAGACAGAGGGTAAGGCCAATGCTTTGAACCTTTGGTAACATTTTCCCTTCCTGGTGACGCATTGCTGTCCTTTTCCTCAGAACTGGCTGAATGTCGATGGTGTTGAATGCCCAGAGCCATGGTTTGCTCTGATTTGAAAGACTTTGTAAAAATGTAAGACACTCTTATTACATCCCAGCCTGACCTATTATTCCCTACGTTGGGTCAGATTCATCTGTACAGAGAACCAACACAAGACTTCCTGCCTTTCGCAAATCCTTTAAGAATTAAATTGACCAGTTGCTGTGCAGAGACTCCAGAAAGGCATTTTCATGTCGTTTACCTCTCACAGCACCAAAGCCTCATTTGAGCTCCATTAAGGGACCTAATTTGTTGCACTGAATTTCATTCCCGAACAACTCCCCCCACCCCCCCGCCCCAATTAGCACACTATCCCATATGACAAAGATGGAAAAGAATTATAATTATCAAGCAAAAATAAGCTATTAAGGGGTTTGGGCTTTTTTTTTTTTTTTTGCATTAGATAGCCACATAAGACTATTAACATGGACAAAGATCAACCATAGGGGCTACAGCATATAATAATATTTGTGGCTAGTGCCTACGCTCTAACAGAGGTCGAGGCACACAGTCAGTCTTCAAACGGCACCTACTTTCTTTTCTACCTTTTGAACAGACATGACTCAGGTGGACATTTACTCCCCAAGGAACAATATACTGTCCTGCCCTTTGCTGCAGGTTTTTTACCCTCTGAATTTTATTCCACACACGTCTTCTTTCACTTCTTCCGTCAAGGATGTCCACGGCATCTGCCATTAGCAACTGCAGCTGTGGCACCAAGATAAAAATTATCAGTGTGGAATTCACACAGAAATAACTTCTCTAAATACACAGATTAAAACCTAATTAAAAAATCATTTGTACGCTGATGATTTTATTACTCATCTTTCACACAATGAGCACTGCCACCTCATCTTTGCTTCAGCCGTTACACTGTATTATTGTGGATATAAAATACTTAACAATGGGAAAAAATCCTCTGGAAAATTTGTATTTAAGCCTATATGTTTTCCTGCAGTAAATGTTTATACTTAGTAAAGGAAGACTTGGGTTGTAAAGAATAAAGGCTCCATATTTCATTCTTCAGCTGTCTGGGATATTCTGTGTTGTACATGAATGCTTTTTAGTATTTTCTCCCAAGGCTAATGTATCATAATTTAAAGCAGCATGTAAAACCTCGCAAGAGGACAACACTAAAGCTGAGATGCTTTTACTGTAGCTGGAAGTATCTAGCTCATTCTCCCCCCTTTTACTATCCTTTTTCTTTGGCAAACCCTTCCTTCTCCCCATCATTCAGCACAACAGAGCATAAAAACGAGGCTGACAATTTCTAGTGTAAACTATAAAAACAAGCTGTAGGAAAATACTTGCTAATCAGTCCTTAGTGTTAGAGGGAAGGCTAAAATTCAGGTTAGCTGTAGCATTGACTCACTCCAGTACCCTTCCAGGTTAGTCATAGCATTGCCTCACCCTGCAGCCTTCCCAAACACTTGAAAGTGTTTCAGTGGCTCTTAATTCAGTAACAGAGAGACAAGGGACAGACCCAGGGTGTCCTTCTGTAACCAGCCATTAGCACCGGCATTTAGGAACAAACTGGGAGAAAATTGGTTTTAATACCTGTGATATTGCTGTGCTCCACTAGGTCTATTCCAAAATGTTTAGTTGGTTAAAGTAAACCCAAACAATAGGTTTTGGTGTTTCTTCACAAATTTGTTACTCATTACAAGTAGTTGGGCGGTATAAGTTTGAGCATTCATAGAGAAATTGCCTTCTCTTTCTGTACCTAGACGGGCAGCAGTGAGTACATGAGGTGATGAAACTGAAAATGTCAGCGTTGAGGCTCATCTGTGCAAGCTATAAAATGCTGCCTTGAGATTCAAGGAGCAGTTCTGTATTTCCTCAAGTTCACCTTCGCATTCATGTTTTTGATGTTAAGATTCTTTGTCTGTGTCCCAACACTGGATAAAGGATGCAGGAATCTTTTTGAATTTCTAAATAAATTTGCTATGAGCGGTTCCAGCCTGCTTTCTCTGTGCTTGTGCAACCGTTAAGTTGGATGTTACTGGTCCATACATTTGATGAAAACTTTAATTTATTCTTTTTTTCCTAAGTCATGCAGCAGTATTCATGAAAAACAAAACCACAGATTTCTGCCTCTGACTTTAATGCAAAGAGTCAAGAACCTGTCAGAAATTTTCCATCGCAATTTTTTATATGAAATTATATAATTTTATATAATCTCCTTCTAGGAATCCAGAATAGACACAGCCCAGAGATTAAGGGTATTAAGGGCAGAATGGGCAAAGCACAGATCCTGTGTCAAAGCAGGCAGAGGAGGAACCGATCAGGGGAAGGGGAGGATTTCTCCATTGCTTTTCTTGGAGTGATTGTCTCCAGAGAACTGGCCGAACAGTACTCACCAGGGCAGGGATCAGAACATCGGTTTGTCACCCCTAAGGGGCCACTCGGACAGCCCAACCAGGCTGGAGATTTCACTGTGTTGGGCAAGAAGCTAAACCAAGAAACCTTTCCAGTTGAAGTTTTGCTGATACTGATACATGCCAGTGAAAAGTGCCCAGCATGTGCTCTGTTTCTTAATTTTTATCACCCAAAGTTTTTCACCACCTCGACTGGCAGATAAAATGTGCGTGCTACAAGAGTAGGCAGTTGGCAAACCACAGTAATTCTCCCAAAGTTGATCTTTTTAGGGAAATCCCCTCCAAGGAAAAATGCTGTATTTTAAAAAAAAAAAAAAAAAAAAAAAAAAAAATCTTATCCTAATTTGATTTCTACATTGAAATAGATTTCTGCTTTTTTAACAGGCTTTCATCTTGATTTATGATGTACAAATATGGTGACATGGAAATCATAAACCTTGGAAAGATTTTCTTCAGGGTTTTTCCCCACTTGTATTCAACTGTTCAAGCTAGCTGAAATCTTTATTTTCCCAGGGTCTATGAATAAATAAAGGACTCATCTAAAAAGGCCTCAGTTGAGGTTCTCTGTGCCATAGATTAGGACTCTATTTATTTACTTACAGGAAGACATTTACACAGAAGAGTTTATAACTGAAATGCCTTTGGGATCCTTGCTGTATCAGTGCAAATTGCACTATTATAAATTCAGTGTGCTTTAAACTTTATACAACTTATACTGTATGTGATAATAAACATTTGGCATCTTTAGCATTTTCTAACTCACACAATTTAACTGCCTTGCTCGGTCGTAAAGTCTTATCTCAGTTTTACCAATGTAATCTCAGAATGACCTCAGAGGAATTACTTTAAATTTTTATTAGTACAAGTGAGATTAGAATTTGGCCAGCTCAGTTTTCTTCATGGAAAAATTTAGATATCTCTTGGAAATGCTGCTGAAGAGTGAGAAGCACATGGAGTCTGCATGGGTGCTGTGATCCTGACCCCATAGACATGGAGGGGCTGCCTCTGTAGCACCTATTGAGAGCTGCTGACTCACACCCGTACAGCCCAGTCCTGCAAATGTTTCGTCCTGCCTGAATCCCAGTGAGATGAGGAGGATGATAAGTAGGCTGAGCAAGTGAGGACCTTTCGCTCGTTCCCAGGAAGGTTTGGGCATGCAGACCCAACGATGGGCAGATGATGCAGTTGCGATGTGGCAGGGAAACGGTCCCTACTGGCATAAAAGAAGCCTGTGCCATGCAGGCTGGTGCCACCAGGAAAGGCAAAGCCCATTAATCACTCCCTGGTGAAGTCACTCTGCAAGTTCTTGCTTGCAGTCTTGTGCCTTAACACTGTGGTGCCTGCAGTTTACTAAAGCATTCTAGCTACGGAGCATCTGAGCCTCCATTTGCACACGCAGACCAAAGATATATTTTAGAGCGGGATGACAGGACAAAGAAAAATAAATGAATGATGAATTAATACATTTTAATGCTCTGGCCAGGGTAGCTGGTAGAGATTTTCTGCCTTTACTCTTTAAAACCCCCATTTTTTTCTTGGGCTCAGTAAACAAACCATATATGTTTTTTGGAAAGATTTACAATTTGTCACGTAAATCTTCTAGCACAGACCCTTGTTCTGCCCAGTCCTGCCCTAAGAGACTGGAGACCTTTGTCTTGGGTGGCAGAGAGCCTCCTCGAAAAAGCTTTCCAGGGAGGTCAGGCTTATGATTACTACATGACAAGATACAGGCAACAGCGTAATAGCCTGTGCCTAACGTGCGATGTACTGAAAATATTGTACCCTGGAGAAAAACCTATAACTGAAATATGTACCAATAACTCAAGACCCTTTAGTCAGCCTTGAAATGTGGACCTGCCAACGTCTCATACTAGAAAACGTGCATCACAAGGAGAATGTCTTTTAATAACACAGTTTCTTTGCAGTGTCGTTTCCCCTTATCTTGAGCCCAGACTTCAAAGCCTGGCAACCACCTCCTGCAGTTGCAGGCCGCTGCTCGTCTTCCCTAAAGCAAGCTGCTGTGAAGCTTTAATTCTACAGAGCTTAGGAGCTTTGCAGGGCTGCAAACAAATGTCAAGGGACTGAGTCTGGGAAAACCAAGAGTTTTTAGTGAACCGAAGTTGGATCATCAAAATTGGACTGCATTTAAATGCAGGGACTGTGGAGGGACTATTTTTTTTTTTTTTTTTTTTTTTTTGCTAGAATGAGATGCTTAAAATTTGTGTGTACGTGAGCTCCCTCCCTCCCCCATCAGAAAATCCGACAGCCTCGTGGAAGAATAACCACACAGTACTTTCTGATTGCAGCTTATTGATATACTATCAAGCTATTAACGACTTTAGTCTTGCGACAGCCCTGGTAGCATTACCGCCCTCATTTTACAAAGGGAAAACAAAAGCATAGCAGGTAGATAGGTATATTCAGAGGCAGGGAGCAAGTCATAGATGGAGCCAGGAAAGAAAATATTTTGTCTCCTTTTCCCCTGCTCCTCAGCTTTAACTAAATTCTGCCTGTTTTGCTGCAGGTGGCTTCTGATGTTAGGTATCTTAAAGTAGCATGATCTGAATAATCGCAATCATTTTTCCAGACTGATTTGGGGAGGTTTGGGGGAAAAGAAGAGGCTTTAAAAATATGCCTACAGATGAATCATGCTGGTTCTATAAAAGCCATTCTTGCAGGTGATTAGCACCTCCTCTACAAGGCACTGCAGTAGGATTTTAAAACTACTTCAGGTCCTCACATTCAAAAAATGACGTCCAGAGCAAATGCAGCACAGTGCTCTGCCCCAGCCCTTCCCTCCCTGGCTCCCTGCCTCTAAAGGCCAAAACAAGTATTAGAAATAAATACTTACCTGTTTGGCATCCTTATTACTGATGTCCTGCAGGTAGGGAACAACTGCTAGCTCAGCCAATGCTTGATTAATCACTTGGGTTTTTTCCTCGACTCTCTGCAAACGGCCGAGGAGGTTGGCGTAATGCAACTTCTCTATCCCACGTGAACACGGGCAGAGATCATCCTGTTTTTTCAGCAAAAGCGAGTAGGTTAGAGGAGAGTCACAGAAACACACTTATCCTTTGAGTCCTGCTCCTTGAGGCTTATCATCATATCCATTCGTGCTGGTAATACTATAAGCAATATGGCATCCAACACCTTTAAGATAATGTTGCTGACAATCTTTATAGAAGAAAAACCCCCAGACTTTCTTGCCACAGTCTATCTAGTAGTACTAGAAAAATAAATATGCAGTCATAATGTATGTGAAGGGGAGAGAGCAGATAACAAACATGAATGCAATTTTCTCATTTGGAAATGGCTTTTCCATAATCCCTTCTGTTAAATATTACCTGACTTTTATGGATTGCTTTTAAAGCTTCAGCGAAGAGGTTGAGGAAACCGTGCAGTGTCAGCTTATGGTTTGTTTGCAGACTAGGCAAATCCATAGGTTTCAAATACATAACCTTGAGGGACTAAAACCTGCAGAGGTGGTCTCTGATCCTCCAGGCAGCTAAGCACATGGTAAATTTTAAGCATGTGAATACAGAAACTCAGCCAAGTGCTTGCATAAAATCTCAGCACCTGCTGAAGTGTTTGATGGATGGCAGCCTTACCACCGTATTTTCAAAAGTATTCTGGTGCCAAAAATGCAAATAAGCACCCTACTGAGATTTTCAAAAGCAATTTGGCCTAGATTCCCGACGAGATGTAGCCATTGCATATCTGAATGCTCAGCCCTTCCGAGTGAAATTTCCATTCATCTCATCAGGGTTTTGTATTTAAGTGCCTGAAATTCCAAGAATTGGCATCGATTTTCAAAACCACTTCCAGTATTTTTAGCAGATCTTTGTTCTGGCAGTTACATATGGTGGCATGCTGACGCTGCCATTTACGTACACTTCCAGGTAGGTGATTCTAGGCTCAATCATATATTGAACGAGGTGAAAAGACAGTTTTGAATGACATTTATTTTTCAATAAATGGTGTCCCATTTTTAAAATGAACTTCTCTTGTCAAAGAATCTTGATAATTTGGTTTCATCTCGATTGTGGTTTTGCAGGAATTTTCACTAGGCAAGCATCAAGTGTTATCAAAGTGACTACCAACATAGTTCTTGTATCAAGTCTAGGAATTTAATAACGTATCATATCACAGAATCATAGAATGGTTAAGGTTGGAAGGGACCTCAAAGATCGTCTAGTTCCAACCCCCCTGCCATGGCAGTGACACCTCCCACTAGACCAGGTTGCTCAAGACTCCATCCAACCTGGTCTTGAACACTGCCAGGGATGGAGCATCCACAGCTTCCTTAGGCAACCTGTTCCAGTGTCTCACCACCCTCACTTTCTAAACATATTACAAGAACAATAGTAGTAAAAAGCTTAGTTTTCTTTTAACTCTAGAAAGATAGAAATAATCTTGGTATAGTTAATTTTACCCCTTTTAGTGTAATACCTAATATAATTGTAAAATAGTGTGAAATAAAAGACCATGCACTGGAGACCAGTGGCAGGAATGCAGTCATTATCTGGGACCTCCAGATATGAAAGCAGCTGAAAAAGAAAGAGCCGAGCCAATGAACTGGTGCTTCCATTAGCTGAAGGAGAGGATCGGGCAGCGCACAGGGAAAAGGAGCTCTGGTCAGCAGTTCTCTGGAGTGTTGCAGATAGCTCCAGTCAGCTGTGTTTGGAGAGGTTAATTTAAACCCAAGCATCATGGAGCAGGGAAGCCAGCATGGTAGGAGATACCTCTTTCGAGAGAAGTGTGGTTTGATTAGTCTATTAATAAAAATGCCAAGAGCTTATTATTCTTCTCAATAAACATAATGCAGGGCTAAATTCCAAAGAGTGCCAACAACTGAAAAGGGAAGGAGAGATAAAAGACAATGATAACAGAAGGACCATTGTGTATAAATAGGTACAAATAAGACTGGGGTGGCAATTAAGCTTCTTATATTTCAGGTTGAAGGTCTGCAGAGCGTTTCACCAACAGTAGAAAAGGCAGAAAACCTAACCAGTTCTAAGATGGATTTTACTCAATTTATGAATAGCATACTAGGTGACACAACGTTGTGTAATAGCAGGTGATGGGACTTGAGGAGCCAGGAGAGCCCTTCCAGGCCTACCTTCTCATGAACTTCTGTTGACCCACCTCTAGGAAGGGGTACGAGGACAACCTTCTTACAAACTATTTCTATCACTTGAAGAGTCCTTTTCTGAGGACCTGACCTAGTATTATTAGTAGGACATCAGCAAGAAAAAAGATCTCTGTGATCTCTCATGTGTGAAATTGTAAGTCTGACAGTCCAGTTAGCACGGCACTGAAGCAAGGAACAAAATGGTGCCCCAACTCCACCTGATCATCAGTGTTTGAAAGCCAGGAAGCTGTGTCCCCAGGTGGAGCTGTGTGCATTAAACTAAGGAGAAGCAATCAGTTAATGAGAGAGAAAGAGAGCTCTTATCAACATGAAATAGTCTCACAACATTTCAGATGCAGTATGTGGGGCTTTTTTTCTTGAAATCCGCCCAAAATCTTTTGTGTAAGCACTAAGAAATAAGTATATTGAGTCATCAGCTAAGAAAGCAGGTAAAAATCCTCTCTCGTCATGCTGTGTCTGTTGGGAGCTTCTCCAATGATTAAGAAAGTAAAGGCAAAAAAGAACATTTTTTTCTCTGCTTGACTTTGCAGAAAAATAGGAAAGCGTGCTACGTAGCCATGGGAAACAAATTGGGTATGTGTGCCAACATGCACTCTGTGGACATAGCAATGCTATTGAAGTTTATTGTAGGTTGGAAGTAAATAAATAAATAACTGACAGCAGGTTTAGGTTTTTTTTTTTTGAAGGGATTAGAGGAGGTTGAACGTTGTCAGAGGTGGCATTTCAGTGACAATGAAAAATGCAGAAAGAGAAGGTAAATAACTGCTGCTGGCAGGAGAAAAAATTCCATGGGGAGCTGAACCACATGATGAGAATTACATGAACTATAGCAGGATTCAAGGGGCTACTAAGCTGCAGTAAAAAAACATAATAATGTGGCCAAGCAATCAGATGAAGATGAAACCAGATCAGGTAGGGACAGTGAAGGTTAAGTAAAGAGCAAACTTAAATGGAGACTTCAGTGGAAAAGAGTTGGCTCCTTTAACAAAGAAAAGAAGTATAAATTTGAGGACTCAGACCCCTATTGTCTGGTATTCCAAGGAGAATTTAAAGAAAAAAATAAAAATGAGCAATTGAGGGACTTTCTCTTGTGGACTTTATTCATATGGGAAGTTTTGCCTCAGGCGTGGGTCCTCCCAAGAGAGAGCCTTCCCCAGAAAGGTCTTTGAAGACCTTCCTTCTAGGACAGAAATAAGGTCCTGATGCCCAAGGATCGGCCCTGTGACATCCTCATTCCTCTGACCTTGGGATGAAAAAGTACCTACAAAAAGCAGATCAGCCTGGTCTGGATGGAGCTTACCTGCTATTGCTAAATACCCAGCACTAAAAATGAGAGCCAAGATAGGACAGGCTTTCATTGCAAAAAGGAGCTGGAGAGCATGTGAGAGGAATGAATCATATGTCCTTTCATATACTGAGAGTTTTGGGATGATACCCCCACTTTTTGGGTTTCGCTATACTCAAGAAAGGAGTCATCCCTTATGTCACTTCTATTTATAAGTAAAGTTTAATTGCCGAGTGCTAAATTAAAAAGAAAGTGAGGTGGCTGGTCAGCCTGGATTTAAAGCAGGATCTGTCATACCTAATACGTGTGGCGTGTTTAACTATTAGCTTTAAGAGCACCACTTTGCAAATGTCTGGAATGCCCCCCCAGTAGTTCTTCTTTTCTCTTGTGGAGTCTCTACCACTATTTTTCAGCTCAAAATCTGAATGAAGTTACACCTTGCAAGCAGCTCTGTAGTGTATTGCAATAACAAGTGGAAAAAGTCCATCATAATGTTTCCTTAATGCCCTCGGTATCCTCCAGAAAATGTGTATGCTGAAATCTCTTATGGAGTAGACACTTCACCTCTACTTAAAAAATAGACAACAAACCAGTGAGATCTGTAAATGTACGCACCGTGCTGTGAATCATATGGCAGGTTTTGTTCACCTTTATAATATGAGCAGTCTAACAAGCCCCTCTGGCCACTGCTTCTCCTGTTAAGTAGCATCATGTGCCGTCGACACGGGACTATAACAGGAGAAAGGCAAACTTGGTGTGTACAAAGCAGCAGAAATTACCCCAGTGAAATTGCTTGATAGAATAACCACTTGTCAGTGCTGGTAATCTTAACTGGAATATGAGTGGCAGAAGGTCTGACTGATATCTCTTTTTTTAAGACAAATAGAATAACCTTTGTGTCGTGGTATGTATTTCTGGGTAGATGAGGTTTATGGCATTTCCCCACTAGCAGCTGATGATGATGATGACTGTGACATTTTTTTCTCAAATGCTTCTTGCTTTAAAACACACAAATGTCCCCTTGATTTAAGTGAGACTGGCTGCTCTTTATGAAGAAAGGAGGGGACTATAGAAAGTACTCTTTTTTTAACCTTTAACTTCACATCTTACCAACCGTGGTGTGTGTATAAATCATATTATTAACTCTAGGTTGTGTAGCTGCAAAACTGAGGTGGCAGAATTGACTTATATTAAGTGTTGCCATAGCTTAATAAGACCTGCTTTAGTACTGAGATGTTTTTGTCAAAAAAAATCTGATTAGGACTAGCATTTTGGATTTTACATTTGCATCTGCAAATCAAGGAAAAGGCAGAAAGGAATCTTTGTTCTATTAAAACACAAATATATTCTTTTATCTTAAAGTAAGTTGTAAAGCTAGGGTCTGTATCTGAAGTTTGTCTTACAGAAGTTTTTAATTTAGTTTGTGTGTGATGGAAATATGATGGAATCATATTTCTAGCTTGAAGAAAATTTTGGAATACTTTCAAGGAAGCAAAAGTGGCCAAATCTCTGCCTGGCCCATAAAGAGATTTTAATCACCAGTAGCAGAGCAGTCCTGGCTCTGTGCCTATCTGTATTATCAGGTATAATTGGCTTTGTCATTTGCTCGTTGGGTCAGAGGTTCTGTCTTGCCTGGGTCATTCAACGCTATGAAAACTGAAGAGAAAGTGAATATATTTCCACCAACAATGGATGTGGAATTGGCAGCTGTTTGTTCTAACTCGGTGATAATTTCCTCTATCTTGGGGCTTTCCTCCTCTCCATTAAAGCTCCCATACTGACCCCGTGGTGGCTGGTTATAAATCTGTAGGGCCATGTTTCAGACCTGTTATCCCACTCTTGCTGCTGCTAAAGGTGGCACTGGGGTACACCCTGCCTGAACCGCAGGGATGCTATGCCGACCTCCTTGGAAAAAAAGGCAAGTTTGCTGCTGACTTCAGCAGTGCTGGGATTTCACTCTGTATTTTTGGGAGCCCTCCTGTTTCAGCAAGAATATTTAAATGTATGAGGTGAGGTCTAGAGCTGGTAGAAAATATTGCTGTGTAGGAGCAGCATAAATTCATACAGCTAGTGGGGACTGGCTTGAACAACCCTAACACACCACTCTGCTCTCATCTCCTACATGATGAGTTTGGGTTTTTTTTCCCCTGTACCATGGATACCAGATACCACGTATCTCTGCTTGAACCATATTGTCCCGTTCCTCCAAATTAACTTATGGAATAGAGTAGTTATGGGGAATCCAAAAGATACCTGATTTCAAAGTGTTTTCTTTTCCTGACACTCTTTAAAGACTGGGTAACTGCAACAGAGGAGTCTCACCTCTAAAAGCTCTGTGTTATACCCAAAGAGAGAACTGTGGGGTCAAACTAAAATTTTAAAACTTGGAGTTTTACTGGGGCTTTCAGAAAGACCAGGGTTTTATTTTGTATCCAGTATCCAACCCACTGTCTGTTTCTACTTCTAGCTTCTCAAATGCCGAAGTGCAATGCACACAGCAATAACAGATATTTCACTTTCCCAAAGATGCCACTTCTATTAGCCTGCACATCAGTAACTTGGGCTTTCCGTCATCCAAAGCCAATAGCACATGGCTTCGGGAAAGACTTGGAAAGAAGCAGCTGTGTGTTTCCTTGGGGATGTCTGCTCTCAGCCTGCTCCACCTGCCTCACACCGGTGCAGATGCTTTATGAGCACCCATTTTGGCAAAGCACTAAGCACCTTTACCTCCCACTAAGCATGTGAGTTCAAGCACTTACTGTTGTTTCAGCAGCTGCTCTCAGAAAGTAAAGGAGATATAGCTTCCCCAAATATCTAGCTAATGTTTCTGCCTTGCTAGGGGTTGCTAAGTAGCAGTTTTTGTCAACCTCCTATCTAGTATCAAAACCTAAGAATATAAATCCTGTGATTTGCTAAGACACCCCTGACGAGGAAATGGCTCTGATTCCTTCAACACACAGAAAACTAAAAAACTGTTATTGCTAGGGAAAAAGCGTTAGCATTAGCATTTACAATCTGGGGAGGAAAGGCTTCTTCCACTTATTTTCAGGAGAATAATTTAAGAATTGCATTAAAAGAGTCTAGTCTACATGCAAATTTGATTTTTGACCTTTTGTGCTAATCAAAAGCCACGGTGCTAAAAAGCTGTGTACATTATTGCAGAAAGTATGGAGTAGAATTAACTAATATACCTCCAATATGGTTGTAACAGATTTGAAGGTTATTTCACATACTTCACTACACAGGGATTACTAGAAATGCTTCAAGCAGCAATTATTAACTCTTGATGGAGATCCTGGTGATATGTGCAATATACTATGGGTATTAAATATAGCAAATAGTTTTGGTGGTTATGTGAAGGACAGATATAGTATAATAGGCCATAACGTTTTGAGAAAATTGCATGCAGAGTGATTTTAAATAAACTGAATACACTGTTAAATAATTAGGGATACTTTAAAAAAGTATCTAAACCCCATTTGAACTGTGTTCCTGATGCAATTCACTGAGCATTTCTGGACACAGGAGGAGCATGTGCAGAGTGAATTACCCACCAAAAAGCACACGTCATTCACACATGCACAGGCTTCTGCTGCCATACACACTGCACAGCAGAAAGTGAATTTTGTACTCACAGTTAATTTGGTGCTTCTTATAAAATCCATTATTGGCACGATCCTTTTCCCAGTGATATTCCAGGATCTTTCTGCTTCTTCCTTTGTCAAAGAAGTGTATGGTGATCTCCGCTCTAGGAAATGAAATCATAAAACCATATACTCTATTTATTCATATACATTTTCCATAGAGGGTCTAGATAGAAGATGGGTAAAGTGCAGGAGGAGAGAGGCGGAGGGGGAGAGCTGTCTGGACAGCCAGGGCTGCTGGCACAGAGAAAGGGGTCCTGAGAACCCACCCGACCCCCCTCATTTAGCAAGGATCATGGATGTCACCCCTGAGCTACCCCAGCTATTAAGTAAGTTGGTGTACCTGAGAAGATTGGCAGTTTTCTCCTTGACCACCTTTCCAAGATTTTTCCAACATGTTTGCTTCTGAAACCCAGAGTCAGTGAGTACTGCTGAGGAGGCTGAGATGGCCAGTCAGACGTCTGTGGCAAGATGTGACGTCCATGAGGTTCTGGAGTGGGAAAATGAAAATAATTTCCACTGTGACAATTCTTTTCAGTTGTAAAATAAGTTACTTTCTTGAAGGAAAATAGCCTAAGGAGTGAAAAGTAATCCAGAAAGCTTGCCGAAACAAAGGTGACCAAACCAACCCATCCAGCTGTAACTGGGTTTTGAAATTCCAGACTTTTCAACCTTTTGCATCAACAGCTTTAATTTTGCTGATGCATAAGATAAAACATGTTCTTTCCATTTATGCACTTTTCAATGCTGATCCTCCAAAGCATTAACAACTCAATGCTTCAGCAGCATAACATCCTGATCTTTTAACTGCAAAAGAAGCTGTTTTGTTGTTCCCTGAATTCGTGAGGTTTGATTTCCTACAGATTTGTGCTTTTGCCATCACCACCACCATAACCTCAGGCTTCTTGCATGTCCTTTCTGATCCACCCAGCTGGCACGTGACAGCCTGTGCTGTGGCTTGTCCAGAGTTTGTGACTGTTGCTGCCAAAAAACTCGTGTATCAGCTGAGGTGGTCTGCCCTGACCTCGGTGGAGGACAGATGCTCGGAGCAATCGTATAAACCACCTTTGCTCAGGGAATCAGACCAGTCCTTTCCTCCCTCCCCTTCCCCTGCAAAAAAAAATAAGCCTAGATTGAGTGTCAGTGTCACTTTTCACAAAGGAGTGCTCTGTTTTCGGTAGGCTCTGCTTTTAAGATGCCAGGCTGTGCGATCACAGTGACAAATGGAGAACCCAACTCAGAGCTCTCTGGACCTACCCCTATATAAATCAAAGCGAGTGGACCTGATATTTCCCTTGCAGCATATTCTGCTTCTGATTGATTCTCAATTTTGCAACAAACTGCATTGTACTCTTGGATTTAAATGTGTATTTGCCCTTTTTCCTTAGCAGGAAGGAAAACTCTGAAATCAGTTCAGTCCTTACACTCTAGCAGAACTTTGACTAAAATTGGATGGATGAATGATTGTTACTGAATAGGAAGGTTATTTAAAATAACATGTTCGTGAGACGTCTGGTATTTCACACCTGCTGTTAAAATGGGGCTTAGCTGATATTTTTAATTTCACCTATGTGAGACACAGATCTGCAGGTTGAACGCTCAGTGGTACCACACTGACAATGAGCTAAACTTGTTGCTTGTGACGTTTTTACTGGTGGGCAGTGTGATTTTAGGTCAAATCTGAAGAAATGAGTTGAGAAACCCCTACTGCTTCGGTTGACTTCATCTAACACTGTTGTGAGTTATCTCAGCATCGAGTGTAGAAAAAGGTGCTGCGTCCGCTCTGTCTGAGAGGGTTTCCAGGACAGAAAGGAGGGTGATCGGGAGAGGTCCCGCCTGTGTGAGACCTCTCATGCTACTGCACTCTCAAAACTCTGATACCCATATTGTTTTTTCTTGGCTGTTTGTCCCATTTAATTCCTAAAAACTTCAGTGATCCCAGAACCTGCACTCAGAGGAACTTGTGTAAGATCGAAGCAATTCTTTTAACTGTTAGATATTTGTAAACAAACATATCTGAAGGTAGAACTGGCTCTATTCAATCTGTTTTATAATTGACTAAAATACTATAGGACTGGGATCTTTTATCCCTCCTTTTTTTTTCCTTCTTCCTTTTCCTTGTTGGGAGGAGTAAGAAAATGACTGGTGACACTTTCAGAGTCATTCAGTGATTTATGAACACAAACTGAGTTTCTGTGCAAAATTTGCACACTTTTGCTGCTTATGTGCTCCTGAAAGTCTCACCCTTGCTGTAAATTGAGGGGGTTATGTGAAATATGAATTTATCTTTTTTAAAATCAGATTCAGGGAGTTTTATTTTTATGCTCCTTTTAATGCCAATACTTTTGTCCCAGGAAATTCTCCACAAAGTCACATCGGCAAGTAAACTGTAGAGAGGGATTTTACAACCTCTGTGATAGATCAGTCCTGGTTTTCCATCTTTGAACAACCTCAAAGCTACTGCCAGAAATGCAATACATGGGTGGTCTGAAACTTGCAAAACATGATCTAATTTTATACTGGTTTCCTAGAGCAAATTAAAAAATGAACAAAAGAAGTTTACTTGTGTTAAATATTTGCACAGTTTTCTGGTGAACACTTGGTTCCCTGTTTCCTATTTGTGTTTTTCAAATAGATTTTCTTTTCCTCCCCCAAAATGCAATGTGTATCCTTTTGGAAGCCTTATTTATCTGCAGAGTACTAGAGCTCAGTGGTGGTGTGAGGACTAAGCCATCGTCTCTGACCTGGGTGTAACTCTTACAGGGAGGGGAGATGGCAGCACCTCAGCCTTTTGGATCACCCTGCTGAAAGTGGCAGTGAGGGGTGAGCTACACATCTAGTTTGTGCGACGAAGATAGAGGCTTTGCAGATATTGACTTGAGAAATGTATTTTTTCCTTTGTGTTTCTCAATCACCAACTCAAAGCCAAGTGTTATCAGGGTCAACTATGTTCCAAGTCAGCAGGTTAATGATAGTAAGAAATGCCTTTTATCCCCCTGCCTCTTTTTTGCCAAAATGTCACGCCCATTCCTCTTGAAATAAGGCTGTGGTCACCAGAAGTTAAGCATCTGTTTACTCCAGGAGCTGCTATTTGAGTTCACTTTGCCATGAGATGATAATTGGCTCTGCAAAACCCTTGTTCACTCTGGATCCTATTTGTCTTCAACAGGCTAAAGGAAACCTGGCTGTGCCAGCAGCTGGCTCAAAGGTGGTGGTCAGTCCATTAGTGCTCCCAGAAGGGAGGGTATTTTTGGAAAGTGAAGGCTCTACTGCAGGGGTGACCATCGGTATCTGATGGAAATCCATGGAGATGGGTATGAACTTGGGTCTTGCTGTCACCACAACACATTGCAAATCTACCTTTGAACAGAAGATCAGTTGCAATAATGAAATTCAACAATGGAAACATGGGGCTTCGTGGATAAAAGTCATCTTTACGGGGACTTGCGGTGTAAAGTCTGTACTTCGCCCAAGTGCTTGATTACCTAAATCATGTACAATCACACAGCAAATCTCTGAATTTAGTGTCCGTCCCCCCCCCCCCCAAAGTGTAGAAATGTCTGGAGCTCAAATTCCAGACTCTCTCAAACTCTTTTAAAGTCAGCCACGCACACTGGAACAGTATACAGTGCTTAAGAGCATGTGAAATCTGCTGTTACCTGTATATATGTGCTCCACATAATCAGGGTGCTTTTTAGCAAACACGTTATTTAGTGTCTCAGCCTTGTCTTCTGTCACAAGTGGTGTGTACATAACTGAAAAAGATACGTGTCTAGTGATGGCTTCTTCAATCATAGCCTAAAAAAGGCAAAAGAAAAGATACATTTCATGTTGGTTAATGGCGAGTTAAAAAAGAAAAAAGAAAAATAATTACTTTTACAGATGATACTTTCCCTTAATAATTGCACAGTCATGCAAAGATAACATATTTTGGTCTTGAATATTAATTAGAGGGGAATTTAAATTAGTTCCAGAAAACACTGCCTATCTATACTCAGAAAATCAATTTAATGGAGAAAGAACATTTGTAAACAGTTTTCAGTGCAGCGAGCCTATGTCTTCAATGAGGAGAAAAGTATTAGGTAAATTATCTTTTAGATGAAAAGAAAAAATTCCATGCTCTATGAAGGTCACATCTTTCATCTGAGGGTTTTATTCGGTCCTTGGGAGCTGGTTAAACAATACTAAGCATTCATATTACCCCTTGGGTTGGCATGAATCAGACACCGTACCTATATGCAATATTAGTCTTAAAATATTGCATTTAAACACCGTTTGCATTAAGAGTAGAATTCACTCTTGTGCAGATGGCAACAAGAAGCTTATGAACCTTGTCATCCCTTAAAAATGACTCAAGTGATGCATTGTGCCGGTCTTGTGCAAAGAGGTGGATTTCACACTCAGTGGACCCCAATGAACTGGTGCTGGAACTGCCAGGAGGAGCTGCCAGCCTGGAAACAGCCTTGCTCGGTACTCGTTTCGATCAGCGCAAGGGCGGTTGAGCTGCAGCTCCTCCTGGGTCGAGGGTTTGGGTAAGACCACATTCAGCACTGCTTTGGCTCCATCTGTTGCTAACAAAGTTTTTGTCTTCTTGACATGGCAGTCCTTTCTGGAAACTGGGGGCACCACAAGGCTTCATTAATGTATCTTGGCAAAAGCATAAACATAGCGACAATACTAACACAAAGTTAATAGAGATGGTCAGAAAGACATGAGAGGAAAAGATATATATATTTTTAATAGGGTGTATGAATCTCCCAGATCACCTTATACACTGAAGTGATTCACAGAAGGTATCACTGTGGGACTAGCTTGGTGTTTTATTGACAAGTCCTCACTTTTGTTCTCTAGTCTATCCTTCACCTATGTAAAACTATCCAAGACATAGTGTGCCTTGGTGAGTCGTTTGTTTAGCTGATGGCTGCTCCCACCAAGCCAGGATGGAAGGCTGAGAGTGCCAATTAGTTAAGTATCTATGTCCTTCTCTTTAACAGCTTTAGGCAACAGGTCCTCTGATAAGGTCTTACTCCAGTTTATTTCCGTCCTGTTTATTGGTATGGGGCATGCAGAAATACCATAGAAATGCTATAATTGTTTTGTGCAGATATTGAGATAGGCTGCCATACACGTACCCTGAGTGCTCTTACACTGAATACTCTGCCTGGATGTCGAGGGTATCACTGGGGATTTGTTTATATTTTAGATTACTATATTTAGTCAGCCCATTATCCTGCATTTACAGGAATGGAAGCAGTCTGGAGTGGCTGGTATTTAGCCCTGGAAAATTAACAAGCTTCAAATGTGTGTAATAGTATCATGACCACTCAGGGCAGTAATAACATTCCCTCCCTGGTGAGAAGGAGTTCCAGCTTTCCGTAGGCACAGCCGTGTTATCCATAGGTAATGCCACAGATCTGGAGGTATCAGACCAGAAAACAGCAAGTGCGTCCTCCTGCCAAGAGCTTGGGGGCCCATGAATGGATCTGCACCCGTTCCTCCCTGCGGGAATACTTACCAGTCCGCACTGATTTATAGGAAAGTGATTTTAGGATTCCATATTTCTGTGGACTTTAATTATCTTGATGCTCAGGGCCCTTAGAGGATCAGTAGCAAAACAATGGTACCAATCTAGCTTCCCAAGGTACATTTTTAAAAAAAGCAGAGGCCTACTTGTTCAAGTTTTACTGAATTTCATGTGTAAATATAAGCACAGAATTAGGTCAGCCCTATTTTGTGCGAGATGTTCTCTTTATTTTCTATAGCTTGGCAGCCTTTTCCTAATCTGGATTAATATGAGCATGTGAATATGGTTTTGGGTGTATCCACACACTTCAGATTTAAAATACATGCAGTGAGGCAGCGAGATGAAAATGTTGAGTGGCTGGACCAGGCAAGCTCTGTATTCTGCAAAGTTCACTTTTGTCTTTATCATCCTCAAGAACAGTTCAAAGTCACACCTGTAATATCTCTGCATTGCTATGTACCCATGGCTACTCTGCACAGCATGCAAATAGTGACTAGCTCAGAGGGCAATAACGGCAAAATGTCAGCCAACGGGGAAAATAATAGATCCGTAGTTTCTGGTCAATACTGCTACTGAAGGTATTATTATTACCCAAGAGCATTTTTTTCCCCTAAGCTCCTGACCCTGGACATAGATGCTATTTGTTTTATTATCCTCTTGGATTTTTATGGGGTAAAGTCTTTAAGGATATAAAACTTCAGCTCATAAAAACTTTGGAGGAGAAAACTTTATATGGTGGAATCCCTAAGGATTTTTCTGCTTAAGCCTTGATGCACTGAAGTCCGTATCTGTGGATGAGTATCTGGCAATGTGTCCAGGAAACAGGGATGTCTACAGAACATCATCTGTTGTGCTGTACACCATGCAGCTACTCAAGATATAGTCACACTGTGGAGAGGATTTCAAGGGCTCCAATGGACTTTCAAGACAGTCCTTGCAGAGAGGACATAACAACTGTTTTCTCCCGTTTGCATGGGTTTTGATGTCTTTGCATCTGAAGGGTCCTTTCTGCAATGTTTTCTCAGAGACATCAGGGAGGACGTTGCTGTTCTGGCCTTGGAGTGGAAGAAGTGTCAGGCTCTTTCATGGGTATGGGGGTAGCTGCTAAACTAATAAAGATGATAAAGATGAGTTTTCTTTTGCATATCTTGCAAATGAGCTCTGCAGTGATATCTCATCACATGGTGCTACACTCCAGCCTTCAATTCCAGCAGAGTTAGAAACAGTGAAGTCCTTCAGACGACCTTAAACTGTAAGAAAGAGCTCCCCTAGCAATGCACAATAATGTAAGAACTATGACTGACGTGAATCTACTGAATTTGGTGGTTTACCTCAGCAGCAGCCAAAATCTATTGCTTGAGCAAAGATGCAAGAACTCACTTGAGAAGAGGCTGCAGAGTAACCTGATGATAGGGAAGATTTCTTTTTGTAGTTACGGGACTGACTCATGCTCTGCTATGTCAGGAGGTTTATATCCCTGTTTTGGAAGTGTGGGGAATCAGAGAAAGTCTGCAGAGAAACCATCTGGAGACAAAGTGTCTCAAGGTGTATTTATACTATCGACACTTCTACTAAAATACCAATTAACTCCTTCATGAAACACAAGTGTTCACAAGGTTTGAGGGATGTACATTGCTATCACGACAATTAAAAAGTCAAAAGACATTCCTAAACAAGAAAGTTTGTTTTGATCAGGAGTTTAGTCATATATTAGACCCAACACCACATACTTCTCTTCTCTGAGCACCTCTGCAATATCCTTACATTTTACCACATCCAGTAATGCTACATTTCCCAGACTTTTTATTAAAACTTAAACAATCTTCTATTGTCCCTTCAACATCTACTAAAATTCTGTTAAGAGCTCATAAAATACATTGGTAGTTGCACAAGAAACAAAGCTTTCCCATGCCAACTTTTGATGGCAAATGATACAACTACTTTGATATTTTTATGAAGCTCTTGCCATTTTGCCTGCTTAGAGCAGACATAGAAGAAGAAAAATGGCACTGTAGCAAAAATTCTTTATAACAGTGACAGTAGCTTTCCCTGCTACAGTCCCTAACCTTAATCCTCTTTAACTACAGAAAGGTTTAATTTGGAAAATCCAATTATCTTGACATCTAGAATTAGCCAAAAATTTAGATATCTTTCTAGTGCCTTATCTTGCAGCTGCAGTGCATGCTCAGCCACTGTCTCATTTACAGTACAGCTGGAATTGATGCTTTTATTGATGATTTTTATTAATGCAATGATATCAGTCAGGGTAAAGTCGTTAGCCTCTTCTATGAACTGCCTCCACTCTTAGGCTGGTAGTTAGAATTATGGGTGCACTGTGGTGCAACCTATGCGCTTTTCTCTGTATCTTTCCAACCATAAAGAAGTATCTGGCAGTCTAAGTCTGTTGCTGTTGTGATATGAATATCTTCTCACCAGCATGATCTTCTTACATAATTTTTATTTTTTTTCTGTGGGAAAAATAAGTAGACAGAATGCAAGAGCATATCCTTTTCTCAATATGTTTATGGTATGAATAAATCATATTTTGTACAATAGATGAGAACTTTCTGTTTATCTGCCATATAATGCCTCCCCATTAATGTAGGTCACACAAGATATCAGCTTATTTAGGTTCTTAAGTTATTAACGTATTTAAGTCTCTGCGAGTTATTTCGTATGCAGTATATTTTGAAAGAGGATTTGCAGAGTGCCACAACGACAGATCCGTGTATTCTGCTGACTTCTGAAGGACAGAGGTATTGCAGCTGAGTTACCTTAGGCTTCAAGATCTGCTTGATACTCTAATAAGTATCTCTTTATGTTTTGGGAGAAAAGAAATCCATGCTTACATCCTTCCAAAGTGATCACTATTCATTAAAGAAAAACCCTGGAATACATAGAGTATGGAAAAGGCTGGAGGCTGCTCTTGAAACTCATTGTCCATGATGCCAGCAGGTGGGAAAGCAGGGACTGAGCACAAATATGGAAACGCAATTCTAGTTCTGGGAAACTCTCTGCCCACAAGCCTGTCCCCTGTTCTCACACACTCACGCGCATGGAGGGTGCCGCAGGAGCCCTCAGCTCCTGTGTCATTTACTGCCACCTGAGGATCTTGCCCTTTCATCTCAGCCCAGGGGTAAATGCGAAGGATTTCAGTGTTTCTTTGCTATGGTGGAGCGACGCTGAGGCCGAGGAAAGAGAGGCTCTATCTGCCCTGCAAGGCTGATCCAGATCGCTCACAAAGTGAGCCCGTTACTGCTCCGATTACGGTTTGTAGCCGTTGGTTGTTACCGTGTGTATCCGTTCCAGGCGGGAGCTCCAGCTCCGAGCACCCCTGCAGCGGTGGCTCCTGGCCTGGGCCACCTACCCCTGTCCCAGCTGGGGCCTTGTGACTCCCCGAGTCGCTGTGACGTGAGCAGCGCCGGTCAGCGGAGCGAGCCCGGCTCCCTCAGATGGTCAGCGAGTGACGCGCTGGGCTGGCGGGCGCTCGGCCACCCAGCTGGCTGCGGGGCAGACGCGCTTCCTCGGCGTGGTGACAGAGGCAGGCGTAAATCTGCCGTGGGGTAGTGGATGCGAACATCAAAGAACCATCCCCACGAACGGGCCAGTTATCCTCTACATGAGACTACTGGCCAAAACCACAGCTTTTAACCAGTTCTGTTAATATTGCCGCTTTCTTAAAGATAAGTAAGTTTTCACGATGAGAAATACCCTAATTCCAATACAGCAATTCACTGTGACTGCTCTTCCAGTGCTGGGAGAAGCCTTTTGCCACCACAAGTCCTCAGCAAGTGTTGGGTCAGCTCCACAGGGCTCCCGCTCTGTCAGGAATGAGTCACAGTTTAAACGGCAGGGTTTTTTTTGTGAAAGGAGATTATAAACTGTGCTCAGCTGAACAGCTTTGGTAGCCTGGGCTCAGAGAGACATCTTAACTCAGTCAGAGCTAAAGGTTGAGCATTGCTGAGTGCTTTACGTGAACGTAGTCAGAACCCACTGGCCAACACTTGGATGCTGCATCCATCTGGTTATTCAGGCCAGTGCTTGAAAGACAGGGAGAGACCCTGGCAAGGAAATACTCCTGGGAGAAAGGTGGGATACTTGCTGTAGGGGGTTTTCAGGACTTTTAACCTAAAAACAGAAAAAAAGTAAAAAAAAAAAAAAAAAAAAAAAAAAAGAGAAAGAAACTAAACCTCAGAAACTGAAGGAGATGTCAGTCCTTCCTAGCACTGAGCTCAAGACCTTTTGGGAACTTGACTTATATGTGAAGAGCTGGATCAGACAGCCAGAGATGGTGACTGATGTGGTTAGCCCATAAAATGGACAGCACGGTTCAAAGGGGCAGCGAAAAATCGTGCCTGAGTCATTGCAATAGTAAACGACTGTATGCGGCTGAATGGCTGCTAATTTAGCAGAAGTCAAGTTGACTGTATACAGAGATGTTTTTGAAAACTGACTTCATCTTTTTCTGTGTGATGTCCTCTGTAGTCCTGCAAGAACAGATGTGCAGATGGAAAGCCACATAACCAGTAATGATCCTGGGAACAGCACAGACTCCTGCCTGTAGCTTCATCTCCCCAAAGAAAGGAGATGGTATACAAAGAAAGGGAAGATGATAACGAATGTCTAACTTCTTAAGGACCTCTGCAACTCAAAGGAACAATAAGGGCCTTAGCACGGCACAAAATGGCTGTTTTTTCTATGCTGATTTCTCAGGTTTCTTTTGCAAATATTAAAGCTCTGCTTTGAGACCCAGTAAAAGCAAGAATGAATTGAAAATTCTGCTTGTGTAATATGCACACTACTTTTGAGCTGCCCTGTAGGGTTTTTTAAATGGTTTGGAGCTTTGCTGGCCAGGGTGTTCCTGTTGAACATCTTTGAGACATGATTTATGGGCCTCTGTTAACAGTTAAAACACTAATTGGGTTGGTATTTTCCTTCATATTGGGATTTCAACAGCTACCAGCTACAGCAAGGTGTGTGTTGCCTATTACATTCAGCTGGTATTAAAGAAATCCGTCTTTCCTGAAATTAGAGACAATTAATCCATCTGTTTTAATAATTGTGACATTTAAACAAATAACTTCTCTTAGCATGTAAATAAAAGTATGATTCAAGCAACAGTTATTCTGCCATGAATGATCTGGTACCAGAAAAATAGAAGTAGGTAGAAAATATGTGGAGGTAGATATTATTAAAGAAGAAAGAATAGAAGAAAAATGTTAAATTTCTTGGTTTTGTACATGTAGAATTGTTTCTGGAATGGAAATATCAGCAGTAACAGCAGCAATAAAAAGCTCCCAAATCAGTATCAACATGATGGAAACTCTCTGTTATGTTATTTTATTTGCCTTCTCAATCCAGTTTTCAATTACTCCGTATTTTTACTATTGTACCTGAGAGCAGAACGAAGCAGATTTTTTGCAGCTGAGTGTTATGTCTTACAACTGAGTGTATTCCAAAGCCAGGCTGGTCTGAATCCCTGAAATGACATACCTAGGAAGAGGCCCATTCTGCCTGGAACAAATGTGAATAATTTTAATTTTATCAAGTTGCTTCAGCCATGATGCAATGAGAACTGGTCAGAAGATGCACTGAGATCAGCTGGACACCAGTGCAGTGTTCCAAGAATGAACTGATCTTCCTGCTTATGGGCCAAAATCTTTTTGTTCTTCTAATGTGCGGGATGAGGAAAATCATTACATTCCAACTTTCCATCAGAAAATTAAAAGCTCAGTGCTTCAAGGGAAATATTGTCCTTCAAAATGGCCATAGCTACAGAGGAGGGAGGATTACCTATTGGTTTTTGATGAAGAGGGATAAGAGAAATGTTTTCTCTTTTCTGACATGAGAAAATTCTGTGGAGCAACAAGCTCCACAGACCTCTGAGACAATGTAGGCTTACACATATTAGACACTTCTGCCTGTACACACAAGTCATCGACCTCGATGGGATTTTCCCCCAGATTTGATTAAAGAAGGGACTTTTCTGCAGTGAAGTGCGGCACAGCATGATCTGCTAAAATAGCCTCAAGGATTAATGAGAAATACATTTTTTCAGTGATATGATGGCCAGGCTGCCCAGAGAGGCTGCCTGTCAGCTCCTATCAGTCATTCCATTAGGAGGATTACAAAACATCCCTGCCGTTGCCAGCTTGGAGACCTCCCGCTCCACAGCAGGGCACAGGTCAAGCGTGAGCACGCAGGACTGCTGACGGGCCTCGGCACCGGCTGAGGCTGGGGAGGAGGTTTTGGCTACCAAGAGCTTTTTCCTTCTAACTTTCTTGGATTGTCACCCCACAAGGTGTGAGATAAAGCTGAGCTCTAAAGGAACTGACAGTGTTCACTGCTGCGCTGTGGGTGTTCAGCCACCTTGCAGGGCTGGGTTATCGTTCGCTTTATTGTGTGATGAGTGTATTGCTCTGTGCTTGCAACGGCCCAGATTTTTGAAGTGGAAGCACCTGATGCTCACAACAGCAACAAGAGAGAAAAACAAATGTCTGAATACCCAAACTTCCGTGTCAGCCAATATATGTGCTACTGGAAGCTTTCTCTGTGATGTTGAGTTTAACTGACAGAAATATTCTCAGAAACACAAGTTCGTGAGCTCCGTGTGCAGCAGTCACAGAGCCAATATTTTCAATGTGCTAAGAGCGGCTCTGTGATGGCTGCAATCTTGGCCAAAATGCTGGGGTTGAACTGGAACTAAAGTTAAACCCCAGTTTACTCCAATGCAAATGGAAGGTCCCCATTTGAGCTGTAGCAGATACACATTGGCTATGTTATGGAATTAAGGCTTTCAGTACAGATGGTTACGGAAGCACACAGATATGAACCTACGAGCTTTGAAATGCCTTCCCGGGGTTCTGTTATTTTCTGCAACGTATGTGTTGCTGGTGTGTCCTGGGTTACAGTGTAAAATGTGCCAAAAGAAAAAATATATTCTATTACCATCTTCAGGAGCTGTTGAGACCAGGTGGGGCGGTGCTCCCTGTCTCCCCCCCCCCCCCCCCCCCCCCCCTCTGGACTATCTCCTGTTCATGGGCACAACAATGCCTTATCGCCTGACCCATCGGTAACTCGCTCCTGGGCTATCTCCTGTTAATGGCCCATCAAGGAACTGCCTCACGACTCCCCATCCCATTGTGAGATGCTCCGCCCGGGGAGGGGGGGGGAAGGAGCCAAGCAGTCCATGCCAAATAAAAACGGAGATTTTGAACACCCTAGCAGCCTTTCTTCCACTGGATTCCCAGAGGAGCTTTTCCCCCCACCTGAGTTCCAGAGGACGAGAGCTACCTGCCGACCACTGGACCTTCGGAGGAAGACCAGACTCTTTTACCTGATCGCTGCTTCCACAGAACTACACCCATTACTTCAGGAGGACTGCAGCCAGCATCTTATCGGACTGCTACTGCCACCCTAACAGGGTGTCAGGTTGTATTCCTGACTCTGTCAGTGTAAACCAGTGGGTTGTTTGTTTTTTCCCTGCCTTGTGTTATATATATATATATATTAGTAAAGAACTGTTATTCCTATTCCCCGTATCTTTGCCTGAAGGCCCGTTAATTTCAAAATTATAATAGTTTGGAGGGAAGGGGGTTGCACTCTCCATTTCAAGGGAGGCTCCTGCCTTCCTCCACAGACACCTGTCTTTTTCAAACCAAGACATGGTGCCATGGCACTTAGTGTAAGACTTTGCCTAGATGGGATTGACTTTGGATAGAAGTGCATAACGGATGCTAGAGCCAAACCTTTAGTATGAAATAGGCCACATGGTTTTCACAATGGAATAATAAAAGCAATTAAATTTGTAGTGTGCTAATGAGTTAAGCCTGAGATGTTTATAAATTAGGTAATAAAGACACTTTATACTAAATGTCTGTGCCAGATATTGGTGAAATCAGGCTGTGACTGTCAAGATACTTGCAAAGTTCCTGTTTAACCATGTTGGGCAGTTTTGACATTGTTGTATTGGTGTGATATACTCTTACTCATAGAATGAAATATCCAGCGTCTATTGCACAGTTTTTAGCCAGTGGAAATAGTTTACACAGGTGTGAGTAAAACTGGACACTTTGGAAAGGGACTCTGTCTATGGGATGAAATATCTCAAGTCTATTGTTCATTTTGCTATTCAGCTGAGAAATCGCATTGCTGACGATAAATGCTGGGAAGCTTACCTGACTATAATAATAAGTAAGTTTAAACTTTGTCTTGCTGCTACGACTCTGAAGATGTCTACCATAATACATTTAATAACTTTTACATTATTATTTATTGTGAAGAACTCTATTTAACTCACCTATTTTTAATCTAACAACCGATACACAAATCATCCAGTGCATATTCTGTAGTGGGTTACGAAAAAAAGCCCATCCATTTGATTATATGTTAACTTGGAATGTATATTTTCAATCCATGGAATAAAATATTTGAACAGAGAAAAAGGCCCAACACACTGAATAGTATTATCCATTGCAAATTACTTTTTCACCTCTCATCAGCATTATACCTTTATCTCAGAGTGGAATGGAAGGCAGGTATTAATATTCAAAACCAACACAGGGCATTAGATATTACATATCACTGTACAGAAGATCCAGAAATAGATGATTTACTTTAAAGGGGATAATCAAAGAAAGCTAATCAAAAAGCTAATCAAAAAGAATATTTAAAGTTGCCTTGATCATGATCCATAGGTACATATACAGAGAGAAGATAGCAAGTACTAAAGGATCTTTAAGCTTTCAGAGATGAATGCATAACATAAATTGCTGGAAGTTTGGACTGGACAGGATCCCAGTTCGTAAATTGGGGGAGAAACAGGACGATCATGCAACAAATCATCTGTTAGATGGGTTATGGTAAATATTCTATTATTAAACTGTTCGAATGGGGATTAGGTGACTTTCTCAAAACCAGTCTCTGCTTTCCTCTTTTGGCACCAATGCAGGAAGGTAAGGGTGCAATTCTGTGTTTTTATGCAGGAAGTCAGATAATTCATCAATATGAGCCCATCTGGCCTTAAAAAATCTGACAGTATAAACCTTGCAGTGTGCCTAAGAGGAGGTACACAGTCACACGGAACAGATTACTGCTGAAGAAGAAATATGTGAAAATTAATAATGTGGAGGGGAGCGATTTGAGGATGTTTTAAGAAGAGTTTTGAAGAAAGAGGACTCCTGGCAGTTGATGTCAGGGACAGAAGTTCAAAGGAAAGTATAAAACCAAAATCAGGAGAAGAAAACCAAAGCAGATACAAGATGAAGACTGCTCTGAGCACGAGGAATAGATCAGGAAAGAAAAACCAGTGATTTAGAAGTAGGATAAATAAAGAGCTTTGCAGATGTGAATTAAGGGCCATTTTTTTTTGCAGCAAAGACATCAGCTGAAGGATTCGAGTGGTCTGTACAATGTTTTGAAGCCATGAAAGAAGTAGAAGACAGGCTGTGAGGAGGAAAAGCCTTTTCCAGCAGTTAAAAGAATAATGAAAAGAAAACCCAAAAGTAGTCAATGACACACCAGAAGATTATATACATGACCCACTGATCAAAGCAGAGTGACATATCTAATCTAAAAATCTTTCTTCACAGAAGTAAAAAACAAACCATCCTGTTCTCCATCTATTCTCTTCCTCCTCAGAAAATTTTGCTCATGGTTGTGAGCTAACGCTAGCGAGTTCTGGGGCAGAGGAGTAGTTAGCAAGAAAAGCGTGCATCAATAGCTGTTGCTTTGGTTACAAAGGCACATGAGCATGTATAGTCGTGACAAGTTATTTTCAGCTTTACACCATGAGATAGAGAGAATATTAATAAAACAGATTATGTTACCTCTGCTTGGTCTCTCTGTGGTGGAAAGTCCCAGTGCAGTGTCACATGCCACATCACCCTGCGTAATTGTTGCTGTGCGCTCTGATGACATTGAAGTCACCCCTGATGCTGAGTGCACAGAGCTCATCAGCTCAGGAAGGAAAAGGTTGTTACTGGTGCTGGGGATATATCTTCATGAACAGCGTTTCTTAAGTGCTAGCTATTAACTTGAGTGGGAGCAGTACTGGGCACCCAGCTGCCTCTACTGCGTGTGTGTCAGCGTATAGATACCGCTGAATCCTTAGCCTAGCCCACGCCACGGCATACGCACAAAAGGCACAAAATTGCAGAGCAATCTCTGTCTCCCAGTGAGAATCAAGCGGAGGGGGGGATCAAACAAATGGTTAGATCTCTACTGACATTTCAAAGCTTCTGCAGGCAAAGATGACAGCAACTCAGGTTCAGGAGAAAGGCAGAGAAGGAAAGGGAATGGGGCACAAACAGCATGGTGATGCTTCTTGGTACTACAGGGATGCAGGGAGGCCTACGCACGAACTCACTGTCAGGAAGAGAAATGAGCTGTGAGCTCTGGAGTGAAGCAGAGGTGAACCAGAGTCCTACCACTGCCAAAATCCAAAAAGCCCTTGTGCTCTAGAAGATGATGTTAATGGCTGGAAGTGATTCATGAGCCCCACTTCTGTTCTGGTTCATTCCCACCTTAGCTCAACCACAGCTTCTGGTTTAGACTCTACGAGAAGGCACTATGATGAATCTTGTCCTTCATGACACTTTTTCAGCCCTGTTACATAGCAGGACAGTCTGAACCCCTGGGGGAGAGGACAGCTATGACAGCTCCTCCTTTAAAGGTTTATTCTTTGAAGCTTCATATCCATGACATCAAGAAGGGAAGTCAATGGATACCAGTGTTAAGAGACAAAAAAAGACATTCCATTCGAAGAAATGACCCCTTCATAAAACCTGTTTGTGAACTCAAGATTTTAAACGAGTCTGACCCAGTGGGGAAAAAAATCAAACTGTTCTGTACAGAAGAAATTCTCTGCTGGAAAGCATGTAAGAAAGTTCACAGGCACTGCAAACACTAGCCCAGTGGGTAATTCACTGAATGAGATGCACTTTGCACTCACAGCAGTACTGAAATTCAGTAGCTCCCAGGACTGAGGTTTATTCCATTTTACCAATAAGATTGCAACTAATAATAGTTTTAAAAAGGAAGAATTTACCGTGTAAGTCAAGATAAAAGACCAGATTCTGATCTTTATTACTCTGGCTTATGTCAGACACATGTTACACCACTACACATACAGTACAGATGTCACAGATGTTCTCACAGAATAAACCCAAAATAAACAGGATCGGAATCAGACTCTGGAATTTTATCACAAGGGGCAGGTATTGTCCCAGTATCGTTAAATTCCTTGTATGGACAAGGAGGACTCGAGGGCCAGGTCTAATCTGGCAGGCAGAAGGGTCTTCCACTGCTGAGGCCCAAACGCTGCACTCCCTCTGAATTGCCCCTTGGTCACATTGAAACCAGGGCAGCGGATGAAGGCTGAGACACCACTGGTAGGGATAAGTCTCTCCCAGCAAGGGATCTAGCATCCATTCACCTCCAAGTTTGTGTAAGAGCTCTCCTCAAAGAAGAAGCAGGTACCCTTAAACTTAAATTCGTGCTGATGTGGCTGAACAGCCATCTCAAATAAGTATCACTCAAGAGATGAGTCTCACTGAAGTCAATGGACTACTCCCCACATAAGTAATCCTTGTGGACTGGGGTCTTACCTAGCCATCCTTCACAGAGTACTTTAAGTTTCTCTGAGACCATTTGTTACAGTCATTTTTTTCCTCCCCTTCCGGTTGAAGAGTTTGGAAAGGTGTCAGAGGATTAGTATCATGCAAATTGCAAAAAGAAAGTGTCACTAAGGTAGGAAGACTTCACAAAAAATAGCTTAGGGGACTATACAGTATCCAGAATTAAATTTTATAGCAGTCCATAAAATTGACGTATGAGCCAAGGGTTAACAACCTTGAATTTTGCCCTTAAAATTAGTCCAAGAAAATCTACTTCATTATAAATACAGTAGTTCTATACATTGTCCTGTTGATTGATATGCCCAAGAGCTACCTTTGTCGGCAGTCTTTTAAGCAGTAATCCTTCATTTTTGTCTTAATAGTGAGATAGGCACCTCCTTCCTCATTGGGCTATCAATTTTTACCTGCCAATACAGTTTGATGAGCTTGCTTGTAAGCCGATCAGTGCCTCCTGTCAGCCAGTATATGTAGTCAGCAATCATGGCGCTCCTGATGACAAAAGCAAAATAAATGAGTGTACAGGGAGAGAAGGAAGTATATAGCAATATTTAAATGAGGTAATATTAAAAGAGGGTAACCTGAGGTTTGTATCAAAAGATTACACAAAACTCTCAGTCTTTGTCCAACTTTAAGACAAGCATTAGTAAACATTTTTAAGCTGGCTAAACTAACTGTGAGAGAACTACCCTACATTTTCTTTTAATAGCTTTTCCATATTTCACTCAGAGCAAACATTTAATGACTGCTATACAATATTTTAGTCTGGTTTTTCTTTTTTTTTTTGCTTTGAAGTATTTGTGGGTGAAATATACGTTAGTGTATTTCTTCTAGGACAGCATCAACATGTATAACACCCCATAGCTTGGTAGTCTGAGAATATCACTTATCTATGGCAAACTCAGACATAGTTCAGCTGTGATTAAACTATATCTTAATCCCCCCACCCAACTAAAAGTAATCAGCTATCTTGCTACCTAATAGAGTATGCTTTAGTACTCCCACTGTCTGTGACAATCATTACATTACTCTTTCTAGACTGAGGATATTAAAACACTATTGTGCAATGGATATTAATGCAGAGTCTTAACAGACTTTAGAAAATCAGTTTGCTTTTATGGCTGCCTCTCCACGCTGCTCTCCATTTCCTTTCCTCTAGAGATTCCAAATCCAATTAAATGCGACTAGATGTAATTCCAAATTGTCACTTTAGTCAATTAAACATATAATAATCTTGTGTACCTAATTACTAGCACCAAAAGTTTATTTGTTGATGTAGTGCTATCAATGTGTACTTCTGCATGTTCCCCTTATCATTGCCTATATATTAATTGTGCTTTGACATTACTGTAAATTGAATTTGAAATTTCCCCCTAGTTAAAAGTGCCTCACAAACAGTAATCCCAATCCTGTTGTAATACCCTTTCAGAATGTACTTTCCAAGGCTGTATTATGTTCTTAATGAGATATAACCAAAAATACACGGATTTAACAATAAACATTTCAAAGCAGGCCCAGTATCAGGGGGTAACATATTGTTACAAACAGGAACTAAATCTTCCGTTAGATGTTCTCTTACAGCTCCCATTAATTTCACTGGGAGAAAAACAATTCAGCAGGATCCATGGATTTCTGTGTAAGGACTGGATTTAGCCATAAGCTTTATCCAATGCTCATCCAAATCATTGGCAAAAATCCTCTTGACTGCACTAGAACAAAGAGCAGTTTCTAATTGAACATCGTTAGCCCAGCCGGCACAGGATGAACAAAGGATGAAATCCTCATTGCATTGAAAATCGTTGGCAAAACTCTCATTGACTTCAAACGGTGCCAGGGTTTAATCCCAGGAATGACATATGGGTCCTGTGGATGAAGCAGAGAAGGTGAGGAAAGCATCCAGCTTTGCCTGCTTGACCTGGTGATGGTTTTGAGGAAAGACCTTCACTGTGCCCTGAGGTGCAAAAGGGAAATAATGATGCGGCACAAAATTGAAGGAAGACTTTGAATGAATCTGTCATGTTATTCTGTACCTTTGGTCTACTGGAGGTAGTCTACAAAGCTTCCCGCTTCCATGGCAATAGCTAGTCCCTAGCAGAGTACGTGAGTAGTAGTGGCCTCCTGCGGCCATCTTGTCAGAAAGAAGGGACTTTCAATCTAAATTTAGAGCAATTCTCAAGCACCAAAACCTTGTCTTTTTGGAGTCAAAGGACATTTGCAAGCGGTCTTTTACAATTTGTGATCCTACAGATATATTGTCCCACAACTGCTGTCATTTCAAAGACTAAAACTGTCACATCCTTAACCCCGGAGTGTCACCCTGTTGCTGCCTGCTGCTGCGGGACCACTGCCATGGGGCAAATGCCTTCGGTCGATACAGAGACAGCCGTAGGGTGTTTTGCCATCCCTACTGCAGGCCACGGACTGGTGAAGCGAGGATCCATCCCACCAGCAGCACAACACGGCATCCAATTTGTGACCTCCCACTCCTCGGTGGTAGCCAATGCTTTCTTCTCCCAGCGTGGCACTGCTTTCCAAGGTGGAAATGTGCGCAGAGCCCTGGGCAAATCTGGAATCAATTCTCAGACAAGTCGCTTCATCTTTCTCTGTTTCTCAGAATCAGCTGTAAAATGTGGACGATCATATTTTACTGATTTACTTATTTGGTGTGTCAGTCCTCCTGGTGCAATCTTGCTAATTCTTCGCAGAATGCTCAGCACAATGTCGTTCTGCTCGTGGCAGAGGTCTCCAGGCATCGCTGCGCTCCAGACAAACACCTTTCCTCTTTATTCTTCCTTCTTAATTTGTCCTTATTTAAATAATCAGAAGCACAATTACATTTCCAGTATTTGTGTTTAGTTTTCAACATCTGCTTTTATCCCTGCTAGATTTCTCCCATACTGCTGTGCATTACATCAGGAATGGAGAGGCACACACATAAAATCCCTCCGAGCCTTTCAAGTGCCTCCATCCCAATTTTACTTCTCAGTTCCTCAGCCATCAGGCAGCAGACACAGGTCAGAACTGACGCTTGCTACTGTGACCTTGGGGCTTACGAGTGACTTAAAATTTTTACTTTCAAGGGAAACACAAGCATTGAGGCTCTATGTATATGGCTTGTGTCCAACATCCAATGTGCCCAAGTCAGAGAGTTTTCTTTGAAGGCCTCCAAGGCTCAGTTCACAGATCTAAAGTGACACATGCATCAGGGAACTATGAATTTCCAGACACAGGGACACAGGTGAAATTATGCTGTCGGAATATGGTTACAGGGCTGGGCACTGAAAAATACTTTGGGGCCTAAATGCTCAGGAACCAAAGGACCGACTGAGATATTTAGGCAGGTTGAAAGCCTGGCTCCCATTGGAATACAGGAAGGCATAAAGCACTGAGCTGGGTTCCTAACTCCCAGGGAGCATCTGTCCATGTGGCCCACAGAAATCCAGGTAACAAAGAGTTTCAGTAAGAGACTGATGAGCCGGTGAGACACTCTGAAATGAGACTTAAGTAAAATATTATTTAAGGAAATACTATTTATGAAATTATTATTTAAGATCCTCAGCCAGTGATGCAACTAATTAACATCTTTTTCTCCCTTCTTCCTCAGAGTGGAAGCCTACCTCATGCACATATCTCAAGACACCACACTTGCTTTTATTTCTGTTTTGATGGCTTCATGTCTAACAGCATTTCAACAAAGCTGACCAACTTCCTTCAATGGTATGGCTACCTGGAGGTTTTCTTCTTTATTTGAAGGGCCCTTCTTTATTTTAAAATAGACTCATTTGCAATAATGTTTTACACTGTACAATGCAATGCTTCAATTTCCTTCAGTGTCCTAACGAAGAAGAGAGAAATTTGCTTTGCTTAAACTGAGATGGAAATGTAAAAAAATGAGGGAAGGAATTCAAACTGTCTGACTCTGCAGCTTCCCTTCTTATGGCTGATGAAATTGTCTGGCAAACAAGTAAAGAATTCAGCTGAAATAGTCACTCTTACAGGTAACTCTGCAATTCAGATTATTCTTGCCATTTCTGTTTGGATGGATACATTAATCTCTTCTTGTTTTGGTTAGCCCAGTATTACACTTTCACCTATACTAAATACATGCTGTGTCAATTTTAAAAAAAAGTTTGAACAGTAGTTACAGAACCAGCTGTAATTTTCTTTTCTACTTGCACACTGAAAACATTGGTCCAATCTGCAGACTGAGAAAATCTAAACACAGGTCAACAGGCGAATCTGTAATGACTAAACTAGCCATCCATTGTGAGTTACAGTCAATTTTATAAGTAAAATTGTCGGTGGAATGAAGCATACAAAAGTCTAGGACATACAGTAGGACTGCATTTTTAGTAAAGGTTTATGGGGATATTATATATCTTGAGAATGAAGTGGAGTTGCTTCATTGTTCACTGGAACTCCATGGATAAAAAGAAGCTCTATGGTGAGTACGGTAGGGATGGGCAGGATTAATTCTCTTCCCCAACAGAGATTTGGGAAGAGCAGAGAGCAGAAGTCCTTGAAAGAAGAAATTTCCTGACGCATTAACTGATATTCCCAGAAACAGAATGAGGGACGACTCCCTGCCCTGTTGCAATATCAAGACTGTATATGGATTGCGGTATGTAATGTTGGGATCAGCTGTTAACGCCATGTGGAGATTTTGGACAAGAAATGTTGGCCAGCAACAGAGCTCGCTCTGATTTGTACCTCTAGAGTGACTGCGTAAGAGCTCAACTTTGAATCCTCCTGAGCACAAGCGATGTGAGGTACAAAACAATGGGAAAATAGCTCCCATTTAGATCATGTAATGCATTTTTCTGGATGAAATACAGTCTTCCTTTTTTTTTACAGTTTTTGAAGACAGTGGGGATTAAGCTCTAATGGTAAAGAACAGAGATATGTGTATTCTCTTCCTACTTGTGACACAACCACCTCATTGCTATTCAGAAATATTTGCCTCGTATTTACCAAACCATCCACCAGTTTTGAGTTACTAATTTGAAATACTTAAAATATGCCTGAGTTTCGGGTGTGCAGCCCATCAAAGGGCTCTGCCTGACACGAGAACTGAAGTAGTTCTGATAATACACCTTCAGGAACACCTCGGGGGATGTTGGAGAAAACGTGACACTTCCTTCTTTCAACACACGAGGTTTTATATTAAATTTTTTTTTCTCTAGTTGCTGGTTTGGGCCAGTATGAACTTCCATAACATGACCAGACCCATCTGGGTTAATGCCTGGATCCAAAGATGTCTTGCAATGTCTGCTCAATCTGGCCACTTGGTGGTGCAGAATAATAAGATATATTTCTGTATGAGCGAGCGAAGATCACACCACAGATCCTAAACTGTCTCCTTCAGCCCATCTCCAGACGTGCATAGGACTTATAATAAGAGAGTCAAAGGTAGTTTTTGCAGTAGCTTTTGCTGCATGACAGCTGCTGACACTAACAGCCAGTGTACAGCCAAATCCATCACAGCAGCTACCCAAGTCTGTGACAAGAAAATGGACGGTACGGGTATAAGAAATATGCAGAGTTTTCTGGAATGCACCAAAGTGTTACCGTTCCAAAGAAGACAAGAAATTAGCAGTGTTGCTAAATACTTATGTGTTCGTTTACCACTGTAAATACTGGAAAAAATATGAGGGCAAGACTCAAGGTCAGCTCCTTAAGCCTTGCCTGCTCCCTTTGAGCTGCACAGAAAGGAAAGAAGCCCTGAAGGGGAGAGGAGGATTTCTCTGCAGATGGCAGAGCCTTAGGACTAATCACAGCCTATGCACATTAGAGTAACTTTCACTTTTCTATGCTATACAGCCTCAATTGCTGCTAAGATCAGGAGGCTGATAAGTGGCAGAAAATTACCTTTTCCTCCCTACTTCAAGTGATCTCACCTGGATCTGCAGTAAGTGGTACTAATAGAAGGCCTCAGGCACTGCCATGTGATGTTAGTCCTGTGCAGACTGGCTGTTTGGAAAGGGTAAGTATATCTCTATTTTTTTTTCAGTTTAACAGGAATTTTCATACTCCTATTTAGATCAGCTCTGATGCAGACACCTGGGTTTTGAGATCTCTAAGACAATAGTACTGAGTTTAAGGTACAAGATGCAAAACAAGCTACTGCTCTCTTTCTTCTGGGTGACCTTTCTTATTTTCTTCTGAGATTAGAAAAGGAAAGTGATGTTTGTAACAGGAATAAGTAGGAGGCAGTAATTTTAATGCAATTATCCTATTTGAAAAGCGAACAAAATAATAAGTTAATTTTCAAACATCTCCATATATCCTAAATAAATGTCAACTCATTACTTCGATGTTATGGAGACACTTGGAAACCATTAGATGATGAGAAATAAACAGAACTCCAGAATATTGAGCAGGAAGGAAATGACTAATGTCAGGATTTACCCATATGTAGACTAGTCCCCAAAATGGGGCAAAAAGTTATATGCTCTATGCATAACACTTTGATGTTGCTAATTCCTACAGAGGACTGGCTAAAGCTTCCTTTTAAACATTTCACCAGTGAACCTTAAATGCACTGGGAAGCTGCTATAAAACTCTTCTGTCCTGCCAAAGCTTTCCAGGTTGTGGTGGGGTACACTTACTGCCTCTGCTGAAGTTTCTGGGTCATTAGCCCATTGCTAGAAAGCAGAAGTAAGTTTCCTGCAAGGAAAATGGCACCTGTATTTAGAATACATTTATTATATTTATTATTATCTGTCCCATGGTTGCATGCAGGTAACAACTTTCTGCATTGTATTGAGGTTGCTATGCAGTGATAATAAATGTTTCTCATTCAGTGGCAACTGCCATGCAGGGATATAGAAGCTGCTTTACAGACGTGAGCTGAGCAATGCACGGGGAAATGACAAGGCTTTTAAAATGACAGGAGATGTTCAGGAAAACAGGTCGCTAAGCCCAGTAAGATCTTGGGCTCTCTGTGATTGGGTATAGAAACAAGCAGCAGTCAAAATGGATGTGCTGTACAAATCCCTGGAGGCATGGAGGCCCCAGTGCCTGCGTTAGCTTCACAGCTGAGCCCTTTGGAGAAGGGATGGGATAGCTGGGATGAGCGGCTTGTGACAGAGATGCCGTGACACTCTGAGGTACACGGGCCGTGCATGTCCCGGACTCTGGCTGCTGCTTGTTCTGCTCTTTGTACCTCGTGTTCCCTGGGTTAGGGACATACCCTGTACTGTCAATGTTTGGATTTATTTCTGGCAGGGGGTGTGGAAAAACTAGTATTGAAGGCTGCCTATGCCTCTGATGTGACCCTGTCTGAGCGAGCTGTTGTTTGACACTTGGACAATCCCGAGTGATAAAGAATAATGTGTGCGGCGCCGAACTAACGGCCGGTAATTTCAGACAAAGACCAGCATCATATGTTGGTGTCAAATGAAATAATAGGCCGTGTGGACTTCGGGCTCTCACTGATCCCAGCGCTTGTCGGAGCTGCTTTCCTAGATCCAATTTATGGAGCGCTCCTCTCGTGGAGTCGCTCTGGGGAGGACGAGGGGCACGAAACCAGCAGAAGCTCTCGGATCCCTTCATGTCGGGGCGGGGGAAACCCACGTTCCCCGTTCCTTTCCTAGTCCTGAGCACCGTGTCCTCCCCGTGCAAGGTGCTTGTCGGCAGAGGGGAGCCCTGCTCCCCGCCGGAGCACCCCTCACCGCCGTCGCGGAGCCGCACTGGGGTGGGGGCGCCCCGGGGCGGGGAACGGGGGGGGTGTCGGCGGTCACCCCTGGGGCAGCCCCCGGGGGGGTGTCGGCGGTCACCCCTGGGGCAGCCCCGCCGGCGGTGGCAGCTGCCCACCCCCGCCACCTCCCACCGCGGGGCACCGCCGGGTCCCGACTCCCCGCAGCTCCCGACCCGGCGGGACTCGACCAGCCCACCCTGCCTGCGGGAGCCCCCCGGTGCCGGTGAACAGCGGGGGCTCCCGGTGTTGAGGGGTGGGGGGCCGTTGCTATGGCAACCGATTTTTTTCCACCTCCTTTTTATAGTGTTTTTTTGGTTTTGTTTTTTTTTTTTTTTGTCTATTTCGGTTTAGGAAAACTGAAACACAGAGGACAGAGAAAGAATATAAACTTTCCTCTGTTTTTCCAAGAGAAAAGGCACCCAGGCAGGATGCAAGGGCAACGTGTGGGTGCGAGAGGCCGTCAGCTGGTGGGTCCTTGAGCTTGTATCCCCCACCCCAATTCTTTATAGGTCTTTCCTTAGTACTGCTGTGTGCTTTGTGAAACAAATCCGCACACACAAACTAACCCAAATTACTCACCTGAGCTTGCTCGGGCTACATTGTCAAGCCTACCCAAAAGGGCACGTGGACCTGACTTCTTGCAGAGGGCTGAGGTTTACTGCTTGCCCACCTAGTTTGCTTTTCAGCTGATGGGATTATCTTTTTTTAGTAGGAATGTCAAAAAGCTGAGTCAGCCATACCACAGCTATTAAGATCCTAAAACTTCTTCCTCCTTAAGGATTGCTCACCCCTACTCTGTGCAGTCAGATGAATATGAGTTGTTTGTTCTGGCAGAGGGACAGACAGTCTGTTTTCCCCTACATGTATACAACTAATTTCAAGTCACTAGTGTTCTAACTGGTGATAAAAGAGCTATCTTAAGCTTTTCACAGAACACAGTGACACTGTTAAATCAGCACAGCATTTTGATTAGCAGAAAGGAGAACTATGCAGCTTAATGAGAAAAAGAGGCAAAAATCCCTTCTGTACTTAAAACTCCAGTTTTGAAGCAAATAGGTGGCCATATTTTTCTTCAAGTGACAGATTTTCACCTCACTACCGATTCAAGGCTGTTCAGTGTCAGCAATAGCCTGCGCTATTTGAGTAAAGAAGAAAAATTGCTTTCATGCCTTATTGCTCATCTGGTTAGACCTTCTCCTGTGGATGCGTAACAGGCAGCTGTGGGGTCACAGCCCATGGGCTTGGTGACTTGAAGGACGCATAGCCTCTGATAACTCTTCCTTCACGAGCTTTGCGGTTCACCCTCGGGTGCATGCTCCCTTTCTAGCACTCTTGTCCTTGAAAGCAGGGGCTGGTGGTTTGTCTGTTCTGTCCTTGGAGATAGTATGGACCTCCGAGGTTCTTCTGCAGTTTACATGTCCACTTGCACGTACATGTCCCGTGTCTCATCCTTCCCTAAGTTGGCAGTCCTTATATTGCCAGGAAGGTTGAGTCCTCCTTGGAGTTCTCTGTTTTCTCAGTTTTAGGACAGAAGTGAGCCCAGGGCTGGCTCTTCCCTGAACTTTCCATTCTGGTTATTAAGTGATCTTTTGATCAGCTGTGACCTTTGGCAGGACACTAACAGTAGCTGCTATTGGAGGCTGATTCCAAGCCTAAATGCCTTCTAATGCCTAAAACTTCCTGGTAACTTCCAGACTAAATATATATATAATGCATTTGTTCAAAGGCCAAGATGGTCTTTCTGCTGAAACAGGTTTTCTCACTTCTGAGGTTTAAATCTTTACTGTCTTTGTCAAGATCAGTCTTCTAACATCAGAGATACCAATACAGGAGAAATGTATTTACTAACTGACTTGGTGAAAGTGGTTGCAGCACTTTGGAATTCATCATTTGCAGATGCCGTGGCCCCACAGTGGTGTTTCTAGGACTGCTTTACAATGCCAGATGGCCTTAGGCCACACTCTACATGGTGGCATCCTACCACAGCGATATCCCGAAGGAATTGTTATGCAGCTGACACAATTCAGAAGTGATGCAGATATGGGCATATCAGACTCCTTAGATTAATTCAGACGTCCTTGCATTTAGACTGCTTCATATGCTTATTCTCCTGATACTGGGCTGTACTAGCGAGAATTATACACAGAGGAACTTGAGAGATGCTTAAATTACAGTTAACCCCACTCTAACCTATGACTTTCTAAGAACCAAAGAATTCGGTCTGGTATGTCCTCAGAGACAAAATCTCAGGGGATCTCAGCTTGACAGGCAGGCTGAGTTAAGTGCTATTATCCATGCTGCTTGTGCCAAGCAGAACTGTTCACAACCAGCCACTCCTGTTCACATACCGATACAGTGTTCTGGGTGTATCTAATGGACTATGCAATAACTTAAAAATCACATGAAGGAGTGGGAAGGCAAGGGATACTTGGAAAACGGAATAGTGACCTTGTTCTCATGAAAAAAAGCAAGCAGAAATAAATGATGGCTTATGCTAACAAAAACTAAGTTTGTATTTCCAGAAACTGCAACTGAACGCCTGTATGCCATGGTCTGTCTGTAACGAGCAGAGTACATTCTGCACCGTTAGTGGGGTTCGGTTAAGACCAATGGCTCCAGTGAGATGACAGAAGTAGCGCTAAGCTTAGTTTAACACAATCTGCAGAAGCAGCTCTGCACAGTTGCTATAACACTATGTTAAACTAGGCTAAACTCTGAATACTGCTATAGTCGCTGCTTTTGGAAGCACTCTGGATTCAGTCTGTCAGAGTGTTCCTCTCCTCTACAAAATACATAAGCTCATTTAAAATCATCTAGTTTCCTGAAAGCTACTCAATGTGGGGAAAAAAGGCTGACACAGTTCCCTCTTGCCTGCTGAGGTAGTAAACTTACTGATTGCTTATCTGCAGTAACACCAATCACCACTTTTTTTATTTTGAAATCATATTTATGAATACCTTCTTGGTTTATACTGTCTTCTCAAATATGGGTATTTATATGTGTTGCTTACTGGAAAAGATCTGTTTCTTAAAGTGTATTTTTTAAACTTTTATAGTTTTGTTTGTTATTATTTTTATTATGTTTATGTTATTATTTTTAAAAAATCTTCAACCTGGCTTCAAGGGGAAACCCCTTCTTCTCTTCTCCCCCAGCACCCCAAATAATTCCCCTTGTATTGCTTCACCTGTTGGGATACTAGTGAAGCTTTGGGTTTGTAAGTACCCCAGGCAGAATTCCCCACCGGTCACAAAGCAGCATATTCTCCTAACGCAGCTCTAAAATGTCTGGCTGATCAGTGGACCTCAACTGTTGATGATTCAGTAGACGAGAATTTCTCTCTGAATCAACACCCCAACAAGATTTTTAGGAAGAAGAGACTGTTATCAGTGAGATATAAAAGGAGATCTGGGAACTATCACAACACTTCGTTGTTTTTCAACAAAATGTTTCACTTCTTAGTTTGAAACAGCTTTGTTTGAGAAGTGAGCGGTGTTGTTTTGGTGTTTGGTTATTTTTTATTTATTTTTTTTTTTTAAAAAAAAGGGGTGGGTGGGTTTATAGTCAAATGAAACTTTCCAGGCTTATCTGAAATCATATTTCTAAAGAAATTTGGAAAAACTCTTTCCTTGCCTTGGGGAACTGATTTCTTCTCCCTGTCCCGATGTATGGAAGCTAGTGGAGATTACTTTGACATAAACTTAATGTGTGTCCTACAGAAGTAGAAGCGTTTGTCCTGGACTTTTTGGCTGAAGTCCAGCACAGAAAATTGAAGTTCATCTTCCCAAATCCTCTCTGAAACTCTGCTTGGATAAAGTCTTCTTCCACTCCCTGTACAAACTGTTTTGCTGCTATTTTAATAGCTTCAGAGCTCTACCACTAGCATCCATCACAAATGATGAGCAAAGTGACCCTTTCGGTCTCTTGTCTAATTCGCACTGACTGTTCTGCCATTAGTTAGCTAATGATTTGTGAAATATTTTGTGATATACCTTGTGGTCTTCAGCTGAAGAGTCCTCTGTAAGTGTCTAATGACAGTGGTAACGGTGATACATACCAAGTCACCGTTGCATTTCGTCATGCATTTCTTTCATTTAAGCACGTTAAGTGGTTAAAAACTTCTGCTGCATGTTGAAACTTTTAGGTTTTGGCAGCATTAATGCAAGCGTACAAGCAGAGCTTGCTCTTGCTGGCTTTCCTCCTGCCAGCAGTTCCCGTTCACACCAGCAATCTCATCAGCTGCACGCAGGCTAAATTTTGCAGCATATCATAGTGTACCCTGAGATCTTGATTATCATTTTTTCTTCTTTCTTCCTCCTTCCCCCACCCCCTATCCTCTCAGAGCACACCTGAGCTTCTGCCCAGGGTTGTGGGGAAACCAGGGAGTGGCGGATGCTTGTGTACATGTAGTTTTTGCCCCAGCGCAGCTCTGGGACCCGATCAGGGCTCACCCCTGTGCCCGAGAACGAGTAAATACTTCTACATGCGTCAGCCTAACTGCAACTAGGAACATAATTGGGATTATTCATGTTACGCCAACTGGGAGCGTTGGAGCTCTGCTGCATGTGAAATAATATACACAAAGCCAACACAAAGCTCCCACTGATTTTGGAAAAGCCTGGGTATAAGACGATATCCTTACTACTGAGAGCTGGAATGGAAGAGATGTAGAGAAACCATCAGAAATCCATGAGCACTAGAGTACCTTGCAGCTTCAGAGTATCTCTGTAAGCACCTAAACACAGCAGCTTGGCGCAGGTGGTTCCGGAAGTAAGCTGGGTTCAGAGTAATGCTCCTTTAAAAGAAGAGAAAGATGGACAAGTTTAGATTTCTGTTTCTTAAATCATTAAAAGCTACTAATAATCAAACTGTGACTAAGACACATAACTGTATACACTTACTCTATACAACTCAACGCTGTATGTCTCAAATCTAATATGAACTATCACTTTCTCTGTCTTGACAGCTGTGATATATGAACAAGTATTATTAAAACTTTTATTGAGACTATACCATAAATGCAGTTTCATTATGGTTTTGTGTATTGTTCTAGAAAAATGTTCCTGTGGTAATAGTCTATATTGTTTTTAGCTTGTAGATAACATAAGCAAAACTGTACAACTTCTTGCTAACCCCTAGCTCTGCAAACATGAGTGGCAGTTGTCTGACCCATCTACCTGAAAAAAATGCCTCTAGAATGTATTTTAATGTTAACTTGGAAGATTTTGAAATACTTCTGTACAAGTGATAGGTTCTGCGTGGGTGGACCTCGGCATGTTTCTTAGACCCTTAACTTTAACAGATGCAATTCCAGGTGTAACAAATTACAGGCTTTAAGTCAATATTGGACAAAGATGGAAGGGTAAGACTAGCATAAATTAAGCAGTTAGACTGGTAGGCAGGGTGGCTTTCTGATGGGAGCAGGGGGAGAGCAAGAGTGACAGCTCCTTCTACATCTGGTTAGTTCCACTTGTGAGCTCTCCAACAAGTGACTGGCTTCTCTGGTCAGCACCTCTTCCAGTATTTGGAGAAAAGGTACATATAGCATGTTCTAGGATGCAAAGTTTAATGTTTCTCATTACATACATGTTTTATAAAGTATTTAATGGTAGCTTGTGACATCAATGGGTGAACACTACATTCTGTTACAATAAAAACTTGCAAACTGGCTTTTGTTTCCTCATTGAAAGTTTTGAATAACATGTTAGATTAAAAACTACTGCTTTTGTGTTTTCAGTCTACTAATAACCACAGAACTAATCCTCTTCATAACCAACTGTATTTAAAGTTTATCATCTTGAAACTATGACAATTATATATGTAAACACCTTCAGCTATAAATTCACGTTTATGGAAACAGTGCATTTTAGAAGACCAATAACTGGCTTTCCTGTATATATGCAGCACTCATGGACTGTATGTCTGTGGTCTTCAAAAGGAACTTTCAAAATAAATTAAAATCTAAAAGTGTCTCCAAGATGCTGTAGACTTGTGAAATAAATTAACCCTGCAGGCACTTTCTCCAAGGCATACAGAAGAAGGCCTAAAGCTCTGAAAGATATATGAGGTATGTACAGATACATGAGTGGATCAGTAGATCAGAGAAGCTAATGTTGAGGCCTCTAGATCTATATTGTAGCCAGTTGGGGCTGTTATCTCAGACTAGACTTAGTCTGTTCCCTTGAGCAAAGTGTGCCTGTGCATGTTGCTCAAAGCTGTCTTGAAGGTCAGTGGCTGGTTTGTATTCCCGTGCCTTCGTTAGGTGATACTTGTATTTTGTGCGCAGAACATGCAGCTTATTTTCTCTGAAATTAATGTAGCTTGCAAGTGCCAAAATTGGTTTGTGAATAATCTAGTGTGCAGAAAATGGAGAAAATTGACTAAAGTGCATCACAATCCTACTATTGTGCCAAACCAAAATGCTAAGGTAGATGTAACCAGTCACATTTCTGTTCTGGCATGGTAAAGCTTTACTCTGTATGAGCAGAGCTGCTCTATGCTCTGGAGATGCAGGTCTGCTGAAGATCATCCTAGGGTGGTATAGGAACTAGGAAGCATCTCAGAACTATGCTTTCCCAGTCCAACACTTGAAAAAATGCTGAGAAAACTGTATTGAGAGAAAACATTACCCTGCAGGAACTACCTCTCTGGGAAGAAGGTGTGGGGGGAAAAACCAGTGACAAATGATATCGTGTAACTTAAGACATTACTGGAAGAAGCGCAGACCTTACTGACTGGGGGCACATCTAAATACTGATCTAAAATACAATGTACAACAAGACATGGGATGCTTAAAAATCAGTTGCCCTTAATGAGGGGAATGAATCACTCATCAGTAACGAAAAGATAATGCCAACAGCAAACGCTGCCGTTCTCAGGCAAACTTGGTTCAGATCTGAAGTTTAAACAATACTGATGGTCACCAAAACTTTGTTTAACCAAAACAAAATCATCAAAACATCAAATACCATCAGCATGTAATGATTTGACCAAAACAGTAATACCTTATGTCAATGACAACTGGTACTTCTGCAGGCTATTTTAAAGGAGATTATTGCTGCTGTAAACTGTGGTCAACAGTTGATAACAGTAATATTGATCCCCCCCCCCCTCCCCAAGTTATTGGTTCTACCACAGCCATGCAATAGCACTATGAGGGGAAAAAATTAAAAAATCGAGAATTGCCTGGCAGTTAGCAACACATTTTCTGTAAGTCTTTGAGCACGATGTGCTGTGATAGGCTTATAATAAATACAGAACTGCGGCAGATTTTCATAGAATTAGATATCAGCTTTCCTCTTTCCACCTTGATTTTTTATTTTTTTTTTACTAGTCTCAAAAAGATCAACTGCTTCTCTCAATCTATAAATTCTGTACTGAAAAATATTATAGCACGCCCCGATAGCTTGAGCAAACATCACAAAGCTACCTTTGGCTCCTGGCAGTTTAGTTTGATGGTGCTAGGCTTTCTGTAGCCTGTGCACTAGAAATACTTTCTGCTGTATTACTACTCTACCCCAAAGTAGCCCTTTGCTGTACTGATGCAGCTCCAGTATAGTAGCCTTTGTGCAGAGCAGTGCTAATTTAATGCCAGGTGTACGTGAAAACTGTGCAGAGCTACCCCTTTGAATTTTAAATATGACTGTGACGTGTTTCAGGTGATTTTGGTGAAAAGGAAAAAAAACTTGAATGAAAATAGGAAGCAAAGGAATCGTACAAACAAAGGTTAGGAGGAAAACCCTAATTCTAGGAAGTTCTCCTTCAAATAGGAGCAGATGGGGGACCCATCTGGCCAGGCAGAAATGTGCCAGGCTGTGCATACTGAGAATGAGTCCATGCTCCAAGATCCACCTCCAGCCATGAGCAGTCCTGATACTACGCTGGTTAATCCAGTAATTAATTAGGAGGGACGTGTTTCAAGAAGGAGGCTTGAAAGAAGAATTAGGAAGGGACAAAGGTGGTGGACACACCAGCTGCAACATAGTCGGGACAATCTCTGTATGTGGTGATTCGTCTCATGAGCAGAAGCATCGAGTCCTTTGTTTTTTTTTTACTCATGTGTCTCTCATGGGAGCTTCAGGGAGAAAAAGTAGTTTCGACAGGAAACGTCCGAAAATGGATAGCTCTTATTTTGCACAGAGAAAACTTCTAATCCGCAAAACTGCAAATAAAGTCACTACATCTGAAGATTAAAACTTGTGTTCTTGCCAGGTTTTGCCCTCATCTGTCAAATGACTAGGCTAAAGTAAACTTGAAATAGATTTTCATTTATTTTTCATCTTCACTGTAATCCAAAGACTGCCCTGTTAAAAGCCTTTCGTAAATCATTTGGTCAGTTTTTCTCAACAAAACAGTCCTTAAGTAATGCCGTATATCAGCCTCTTTTTTGACATTTTCATTTTTTCATCTTGACATCTTCTCTTAAAAATAATACAGTGTTTGTCCTATTATCTTTTTTCAGACTGTGAGGAGGGGGGAAGAATGCGTCAACTCTCTCCCCGCTGTAGCAATTGGAGTATGTGAATCAGATGCACATGTTAGTCTGTGGTTTTCTTTCCAAGTTTTTCTTTCAATCTTGCTGCCCTGTGGTAAGAAAACAGGTGTGGCAAGAAACTCAGATTGCTACATCAAAACTGGCTGCTAGAAATCACGTTGCTTTTTCTCCAAGGTGCACATTCTGTATCAAATGCCTTCCTAAATGCAATGGGGATTTAGCTCCAGTCTGACTGACATGAAAAAGTACCTCTGCTACTATCCACCATATCGTTCCTGTTTGGCCTTTATAGGCCAAGAAAAAGTCAATGAGATGATTCTATAGATGAAATAAGTGAAAAAATACACTTCACCACTAAAGCAGCTAAACTCATTTTTCTTGCTAGTACTGTGAGTAAAAGCTAGCTTGTTCATAGAGTTGCATGCAGTTATTTCTTTAACGAGACTGGCAAATGCTGCTTGTTTTTCTTCGCTGTCCGTACTTTCCTGTGATACACTGTGGTCTTCTGTAGAAATGCATTTTAATAGTCAATTATAATTGACTATTAGAGAGAAACTAGATGATTTATCAGAAGTAAAAATTCAGTGCTAAAGCAATATGTGCCTCTGCAGAGAGATGTAAAGCTAGCACGGGTTGGTATGGCAGGGTGCTGTGCTGGCACGTCCACGTGTTGCTGTACTGAGTGACTGTACAAATGTAGTCGCTGAGGCGTTCTGCACCACAACATTAAATACAATGTCAGTGCAAGTAATGTGTCAACCAGCATTCAGCAGAACCATGTATTCAGTTGCTGTAGACTAATACAATGCTTTTGTCTTCACTGAATACTGTCAATCAGTGCAGCTGATGATCCAGCCCCAATATACTTACAGATGAACCTGACAAATCCTGTACAATTACATTGAACCTCAACATTCTTCTTCTTCCTTGTTTCATCTGTATGGCAGGTAGCTTATTATCTGCAGTGTAGTACTAGTCTTACATCTGTTTGAGTCTGCCATGCTCCTTTCTGTGATCCCAAGGGCTGGTTTAAGAGTTCAGCTCTACTAAAGGCAGTCAAATATCTCGGACTCAAATTCCTGAACCCTATGGTAGCCAGGAATCAACCTTATCATATTTTCCTGCAATTTGCATGTGAAGCTGTGTTAAGATTTTATTTAAGTTTTATTTGAGGACCTCACAATGCTACATTTGCTTGCAGCCAGCTTTGTATTCTGAACCGCTCCTCCTCCTGGTGCTGTGTAGGGAACTAAGAGGGATGTGCCTTGGATACAAAAAAAGCTTGTGGGCTCCCTTGGTCTGTGTGGAAGCTTACCAAAGTTGACGTCCTGAAGACGAAAAAACCCCTCCCTGTTGCAACAAGCTGGTGGAAATAATTGATAGGCTTGAGAAAGCAGGCATGCAGCAGCACTTTGTCCCAGTGGACAAGTGTGGTGGTTTCAGTGCTAGTGGGTGTTAACTAATCAAAAGGAGAAGGAGGGTGTCTCTGGTGAGGAGAGCCACGTGAAGGGACGTGTGAGGACGGTAAGGCATTTCTCCCAAGATCGGTTTCAGTCTCTTGGTGGCTGGACAGGTTCAGACCCATCGGTCTGTGGTGAGTTTTGTTTCTATTGCCACCAAATGCCTGGCAGTGGCTGTGTCCACCCTGCCCTGGGCTTGGGGATGTTTTTCCCCTGCGTGAGTGCTCTGGTCCCTCAAGGAAGGAGCTGGCCACTCTTTTTAAAAGAAGTGGCATGCAAAGTTAGGTAATGTGTTTTAGAGAGAAAAAAAGCTGCAGAACAAAGAGGCCAGGACCACTTGGTAGGTGTAGCTACAAGAGCAGCTGTGCTGAATACTGCTTATCAAAGCAAATCTGGCAGAGTTCAGAATGGGTCTCTTTGGTAATCTGATAAATCATTAGGAGTCTCTTCTGATAGAGCTGTCATCACAGAACCAAAAAAAAATAGCTGCAAACAAAGACAGAAAAGCTTCTACCAAACTTAGGTAGGACCAAATGCTCTTACACTGAAGGAGGACACCTGACTTGTCTTTATGCAGTTGGATTTTTTTGTATAACCAATCAGAAGTGAATGCAGTTATGGCACGTATGGGCGAGGACCTTCAGTGCACAAAAGAAATCATCTCACGAAGTTTTCCTATCTAAACAGACAGGAAAGGAGGAAGTGTGGGTTCCCAAAAAAGGTTTCACACAACGCCTTTTCTCTGTCAGTAAAGTGAAATATAACTGCCATGCTAAAAGGTTTTGCAGCAGCAATTTGCTTTGAATTGCAAGCATAAGATAAATGTGCTATACAAGTCTCGATTCCTCAGCTGTGAAGGTGGTAAAAAGGAGAATGTTCTCTGGTCCAGAACAAAAAGATATTTAAAAAGATCTTGTTTCAAAGCTCCCAAAACATCTCAACAAAAGTGGAGATACTCTGTGTTCCCTGTCTTGTTTGCATTATGTACTGCCCACTCACTTTCCCGCTGTACAAGTACCAGTTTCTTGACCACCAAATTTTCTGATGCCATTAGGACTGCTGTCATCTATCTCAACTCTTACAAAACAGTTCAATGTTGCTAGACTTTTCCTTCTATGAGTAACTGTGTTTCTTCCAGGATTTTTTTTTTTTCTTTTTACAAATATGCCTTTCCTTAATAGGATCCCACCACATGTTGTGTAGATAAATGTTTTTGCAATATAGCATCATCAAAGTCAAGGGGAATACAGTCTTTGACCTCAATGGAGGAAGTCTCAGCCCATAAAATAGGCACTATGTTACTGATACAGCAGCCTGGAAATTACATGTGATTCAGAGTTGACAATCAGAATCCAGAGAAAAGGCTTCTCATTTAAAAAGTAATAAAAAGTTAAAATACATAGAAATATTTGAAATGCTGCATGAGAAGGAATTATTTTTTAAGAGTACTCTGGTTTCTATTATCCAGAGCATCTCAATGGAATAAGTTTGTATTAATAATATCTCATCTATTATGTATGTTGCAATATGCCTAACACAATTGCTGAAGTAATTAGGCGCTGCTAATTCTTCTCTTTCTTTTTCTTCCTTTTTCTGAGGAGGTAAAGAGATTAGGAGAGTAGTTTAGAGCAAAGTATACATTACACTATAGACTTCCCACAGATTAGCAACATCAGCCATTATGTTTCTCGTTTTTCTACTTCTACCTAAAAATCTGTGCTCTTCTTGAGCTCTTCTTCTATTCTGTCTCCATTTTAATGCCCACTGACTGCACTGTATCATAGCATCATTGCATTATTTATTTTTGATTATTTAATATTTCACTAGAATTCCATTCTTCAACTTTAATATAGTCCTATTTTAAAGGTGCAAAATAAGGAAGCTAGGGAATGAAAAGGAGCTGGATATTAAATTTTTAGTCTGAAAATTCTGAAATAATCTGGATTGAAGAGTCCTGACTTAACCTGTCTATAATGCACTGATCAAGTTTTGAGATGCCTTTTTTTTCTGACAGATATTTCATAAAGCTTGATCATTAACAATTATTTTAAAACTTTTGTAAGTGTTTGAAAAGTCACTGGGAACAATCAGAGGATTTGGAATTAAATCTGTGAGGTTGGAGCTGTTTTAGCGTTTTTTCCCCACTGTGCTTCCATAAGAGATTCCCTCTGTTAAGTCATCACTAAAGCAATCATGTACTACTTAGTAGAAGTGCTATTTTCTACTTCATGTGTCTCCCTATGAATTGTGCAAGAGGCATTAGAAAGCCCTGCCTTCCACCGAACACATAAAAAGGCATAGCAGAAAAAGCTTTACAGATTTATTACATTCTCTGTGAGTTGCCTTTCTGGGAGGGAGGGAGAGAATTGGCAGTGGGTCATGCTGCGGAGCAGAGTCTGCAAGGATGCAGGAAAATCTTTGCTAACCCTCAAAGATTTTGACTAGCTCCATACAGCAGTCCTCATTACCATGAACATTTTTCAGCCATTAATTACTTGGAGATAATATTAAAGAAACACGTCACAATGTCTGATTCCTCTTCCCCTCAGTACTTACATCCATGATTTCCAGGTTGAGGGAAGGAGGGCAGGGAGCAAAGTGCAGGGATGCTTTGGGAGGAGGCAGGTGGCAAACATCCTTCCAGATGACACTTCCCAATGCACCTCCCATCACCACCAGCCGTGGGCTTCCTATGGCATGATGGCAATCCCATTGGGAAGAGGTGTGACTTTTCACCCGGGGTGGGCAGCCTCATTCCCCTACTGAGGAGCTTATTTCCAGAGGAGTCCTATGGCACTAGCAGACATACTACAGCTAGGTAGGGAGTGATCAAAAGTACACAGAAGGGAAACAAAATGCTTTTTGTCCCTTGCTGCTGGGTAGGTGACGTTAACCTCTTCCCCATTTTTCTGGTACTTGATCCATGTACTGGATCTCTGCGAAGAGGAGTCTATGTTTACGCAACTGGATCAAGCCATGTGTCTGCCATTGTTCAAATCTTGTGTGCCATGAGGATCTTAGCAGCTGAGAAAGTGTAAGTAAGTGCAGCAGAAAAAAACCATATTTCTAATAGAAAGGTTCTGTGTTGTTTTCCCTCGTGCAAACTGCAAGTCACATGATGTCAATGCAGATTTATTTTAGGTTGCTTGGAGGAAAAAAGTGAAATAAAGAAACTGTAAAGGGATATAGAATCTCATTGAGAAAGTTGTATATGTCGTGTATATTGTGTTTTGAAGGATCCTCTATCTTTAAATGTCATGGAGTTCAGCATTGCTCTCTCCAATTTCAAACCAAATTGAATCTTAACAGTTGCTGAGCTATGTATGTGGTGCACCGTGGGTTGTTTTTCCACATGTGACGGCAGCTTTATGGATTTCTCTGTTGGGCCTGGCCCTCTGAAGAGCAGGCGTAATTGGGGGACTGCTCCGCTGAAATGCTGTGCTCTACTTCAAGATTGTTTTCATTTGGGGCAAAAATTCAACCACTGACATTATGAGGCTGAGCAACATAAGGCCTAAGTACTAATCTGAGGTTTCTTAGTCAGTTCTTGACTTCTCAGACCTTCACTGTTTTACCATCTGCTATAATTGAAAATTGCCTTCTGCAACCAAAGAGAAAATCTAATTTCTCAGCAAGCCATATGGGGTTATTAAGATCATTAAACCCTGGTATGCCATAATGCCTGGGCCAAAAGGACCACAGGGCATGTAAATATTGTGTGATTCATTTTATAGCTTCAGACTGCAAGTTAAGAATTATTTGGATGGCTATCTTATGATGAAAAGTGGTGGTCAAGTAGGTTACTGCAGATGTTGCTTGGTGAGGTCAATCCACGGCGCGTTTGTTCAGAGCTGTGACGGATGAGAAGTGGTTTTAATAGTGTTTGATTGCAAAGGGTGAGTCTTTCGTATCAGCCTGACAAATGATAAGAACCTAGGCAGTGTCCTCAATTGTGCCAGTGACGCTAAAGGCAGCCTTAAATTTTGATATTAAGAAGCCAGAGAATACAATTTCCACTTTTCAGGAGGACCCAGACTTGACTTCTCATACAGGATCTAAAGCTGATGATATAAGATATAAATTGTACTCACTTTCCTTTCTTAAGAATGGGAAAGCTATTCCCCTGCAGACGCCTGTTTTTGAACATTTTAAAACCGAGCTGCTGGAATTTTTCTCTATTATTTTCTCTGTTTCTCTAGTTGTGATATTTTGTAAGATTTCTTCCTAGCGAAGCCCACTTCTATATATTGGATACAACTATGTGTGAGAATATTAAAGCTGATTTTTTAGCTAATAAGGTTTCAGAAATGAATGCAGGAGCTGTGAAATTTACATGAAATTAAAGAAAGAATAGTTCAGTAAATGCAAATAAATGCAGAAATGAATATTTTAATTTGGATTCATGATTAATGCCAAAGGATTACCAGCAAACCATTACAATGTGGTGATGACATAAAAACTCAATGGGAATAAAAATTCTATATGCACTACTTAACTGATGGCAGTAAGCTATTTTTAGTAGGACAGCTCAGAGTAATTTATTTGTTCTTTTTGAAAAATGTAGCTACTGATTATATTTCAGGTTTTGTCTTTATGTTAATTATGCCTTAGAATATTTTACTGGTATACTATTGTATCAATTCTTGCATTTTACAATGTGACGACCATGGTCAGTAGATTTATTCCCATTCTGCAAGTTAATAAATTAATTGTATTGAAAATTGGCTTTAGACTGCCACTTTTCTTTGTGCAACATAACTAATGGAGTTAAGAATAAATTGTTATACATAAGAATGAAGAGTGAAGATTTTTTCCCTACTTCAGTTTTCCTGTGATCTCAATCTACCTCCATTTATTTTCTCTGTAGGTCATGGGTTTCTGTAGGTCATGGTTTCCGGATTAAGACAATTGAAACCAAAGCATGTCTGAATAGGCTTCAGTTTCTGTGACACTAGTGTCAATACATTTTACTATTTTGAAATCAAGATAATTTAAAGGAGGTAAAGAAAAGTATTTCCTGTTCTAGTTACATTTATACTGTTCAAATATCTTCCTTATTTTAGTGTCCTTGGAAATCACAGAGAGCGATCATTACCATTTTTCCAAAAGCTGGGAGTCCAGTCAAAATTTACATATTTTTTTTCATTCCTAACATGATCTTTGAGAAGCCATGAAAAACCGGTTTGCATGAGGTGTACATTTTTCGGTGGTGGTGTGTTTTTTTTTTTTTTTTTTTTTTAAATGTATTTACTTTCATTTTTAACAGGAATCTCGGTCTTTCCCACTTCCTATGCTTTGGCTCACCTAGCAGAACACTGTGCCTGAAAGGAATACAGTCTGTGCGCCTGTTAGATGTGCCCTGGGAAAGCACCTGCTCTACTCTAACCACTCATGGGCAGTCAGGCCCCCAGCCCAGATGGCACTTGGAACTAGTCTGAAGGGTGCACCCCCACAAGGTGGATAGGCTCCAGGTAGGCATAGCTTTACAGACAAAAAAGCACTTGGGAAAGGGGTGGGGATGAGTGGAGATGGGAGGCAAAGACCTTGTCATTAAGTCAGGATTCTCGGACTTGCCGTGACTTTGTGTGTAGCTAATAAACCTGCTGCCATGATGACATCATATTTCTGTACTAGTGCATTATTCCTCACCACTGTCTGGTGTGGCACAAGCAGGTGCCTCCTCTTTTCTTGTTACTACTCTTCTGTAGTTACATTTGAGATGATTCTATGAAAAATTCCCCACCTTGCACTAATTGCAGTGTCCATCCTAATACATCTCATACAAGGGAAAAAAAAATGAACGGAGACCTCACTAACGAAGTGTTGCTGGCAGGACATGGACTTGCTTAACAGAAACTATCTCTGTGCCTGAATGGTAATTAAAGGCAGCACAAACCTAGCAAAATCCTAACTCATCTGAAACTAATGGGAGTTTCATCTCCACCATGTGCAAGTTTTGTTTCTGGCTTATTTATGCTTTGCTGGTGGTGCTGATCTTCGATGTGGATCACAAGTGAGCCCATGAGGAATGACGTGATGAAAATAATTTGAAGCCATCCCTGACCTAATCTGGCTTGAAAAAGAACAAGAGCTTGTAATATCATTACTGTCATATAAGGCTGAGCATGTTTGTATTTGCCTAGCTTCTTAAGGGTGCCCTGAACTATGCATGTGACTCACCTGCGTATCCTTACCTACTGCATTATCAAAGCAGTGAATGCATACATGGCTATCGTGGCTTAATGTCTCAAATTTTGAGAATTAGTTCAATCTAAATATCAGTGCCATGTGTAAGTTGTGTTTTATTGATTCCTCTTTTCTCATTATTAGACTTATTGTTCCTGCACAGAATTCTTTCATAGTCTTTGTTCAATTTTTGATTTCAGTCTTAGCACTGTATCTAATCAATATTTATTTTTACCTGTGTGAATGATTCAGAGCATCATTGGGCTTCTTCATTTTTAAGTAGCAGGTCGCAAGCCTTGTCTCAATAAAACTGACAATACCGGAAATGTCTCCTAGAGATGCCGTAACGGGATTTTCTGTAGAAGTACCTTTACTGCAAAGCTGTACAAGAAACAAAAATGTTATTTACTAATGTTATAGCATACTTTTTGTTAGCTAGAAATGCTTTTTGTAACTGATAAATGGAGAAAACCGACTTCTAAGTAAAATATACCCTGACTTTAAGTAGAATTAACACAACAAAATCAGTTCAAATGCATATGAACACCATATAAAATGCAGTGTCATCTTCCCAGAAGGGATAGTCAAAAGAGCAGGTAATATCCTAAAAACTAAAAAGCACTGTTAGGAAAGAAACTATATTTTCCCCCATTTTCAAAAATAAAGGCTCAGCTTCAGGCTCCCCAAACCCATGGCTGTCTTGCCACCAAAGTCGAAGGAGCAGTCTCAGACAGCTATTTACGTATTTCAGTAAGCCAGTGGTGAACTCTGCCTTAGGTTCTGCTGCCTTTGTCCCATGGGTAGGACAGCAGAAAGTGACACAAGACAAAGAAACCAGAAACTCTCCCCCACCCCATTTAATGGGAGGACTAGTTCTTCTGGAAGACTGCTATAGAAAGTGAAAAGATCAACCGTCTTTCCCATCATCTTGAGCAATATAGAATTTAGCGGTGAGAAACATCATATTTTCTGTTTTAAAAAAACCACCAAACCCACAACTCTTTCCCTGATAGATAAATCACTTGCTGTTCATCACAGCCAGTGACTTTCTCGTTAAATAATGTTCTATTTCATAACGTGCATCATTAGAATTAGGTAACCCACAACTCCTTAAAGTTTTGGAGAATCCTCAGCACTGGCAGAGCTACGATACTGGGCAGGACAACCTGTGGTCCTCAAATGTTTGTTTCTACAGGCAGCTTGATTTTGTAATGCCAAAGAGCAGTGAAAATTAGTTTTTAGTTCTTAAGGAAATTCAACTGTAAGCAATTAGATACAACTGTAAACAAATAGATTAAGTGTAAGAGCTCTGTCTTTAAGGACAATAACCATGTAGTGCTACTAATGAAAATGCAATTGAATGTCCTTTGCTTGGATAAACATTCCTAACAGGATTGTTTAGTGCGCAATGATTTCGTCTGACTAAGTGACTTCATTAGAAATCTACTTTTAAAGCTGATTTGCAGTGAAGATTAACAAATTAATATTTATGTGCTTAAACTCTTGGATCACACTGAGACCACTGCTGAGGACCCTTATGGCATTCATATGCATCTGCAGCCTAATGTGGATGAATGCAGTCTCTGCTTTAAATGGGGTATAACCAAGGGACTCTCGTTTGAGTCCAGCTTTGGCAGTCGCCAAAGCTTTAAAATGGAAGGAGGATCTGGCCTGTTTGTTTAGCTCCTCACTGCTAATCAGTTTACTTATAACAGTTTCTTGTGCCTACGTAGTTAAAATCCACTAGTTGATCTCCAGGAGGTGCAATGTCAACTCAGCAGTTTGAGATCTCTTTAGAAGATTAAATCTGTGAAGAAAAAAAGCTCTCATATATACATACCTTTCTTCCCACATGTGATCCTTAAAAGCAAGAAGGATTACAGACCCGCATCCACGCTTAGCTAACACACACAAAGCTAACCCTATCTTTAAGATTTTTGCGCATTGGTTAGAGATCAGCTCAATCCTTTACAGGCAACAAGGGTCGTTCAAGGAAGTGTCCCCTAGTTCAGGTGTGATAAATATTTTTTTCTTTCACATCCCTTCTCTGCTGAGCGGAGTTACACAGTGTATATAATAACACCCATACATTTAAGATTTTCTATCATCTTGTTATCAGTAGAAGTTATAAATCAGAGAATTCATCACTTTTAACTTTGCTGATGGTACCGTATATATCTGCTGAAGTGTCTCTATGGATAAGACAGGCTATATGTAGCTAAAAGTCCCACAGAATTATGTTCACATCAGTGAACATAAAAGTACCATCAAATTTTTCTGTAATAACACTTTTCAGCTGAATTGGCCATGCTGTGACCTTTGTGAAATTTATGGGAATGAGAGATTTGAGGCTACTCCCTGGACCTTCAAGTTCTTGAATGATTGGGAGAAGAAAAGAATCATTTAGGGATCCCTTCAGTATAAAGTGTTGCAATTCAGAGTTTCCTCAAGCCTTACTGCTGATATGAAGAGTTATGTTTAGACCTATGTAACGCCTCAGTTATCTCTGACAAAAACCAAGACATGAGTCTCTGTAAACCATATCTGAGCAGATAAGGATTCAGAAAATATGTTTAAATACAGTGAAGATTGGGTTCCGCCAGGTCTTCTCTAAGGCATCTCAGAGTAAAAGTTCAAAGAAACAAATGATAACTCAATCTTTAATCTCACAAAATCAGAGTAATATTTTAAAGGGATTTGGCTGTGTTTGGGACCATCTAGGTTGTATACTTTTTACGTCCCAATCTCTTTCCTGATTTTCGTGTAGCATTACTACAGTGGAACAATATGTTTGAGATAGACCCCTCCATGCTAGTTTGATGCAAACAACAGCAACATGCACCAAAAGTAACGCTCAGTTTTACAGAAATGTCTCCTTCTGTATTAAGCAGAAAAGTTATGAATATACAAAATAGCCCTAGTGCCTGGTATTAGTGAGATGCACAATTAAATGTACTCTCTGGTATAAGCAACCTTTTTGGTAGCAATATAGACACCAAGGGAAAAGGTTTCTGTTGGGCAAACCACCACAGTGCAGCCCAAAAAGCGCATCATCATTTTCCAGGCTTTGATGGAGATGATACCTTTTGTGCATGTTTCATCACCCTCTACTGTATTTTACTGGCCTTTCTGATAAAAGAACTTGGTTATGCAGTAGGAGAAGGACTGTTTTCTTGTGTTGTCCTGTCTGCCACTGAATACTGAATCTGACTGAGTGTTTTTGAGGGGCAAGGCAAAGACAGTGCCAGAAAGCATGCGAGAAAGTTCATTTGGGGAAGTTCCTAGGGGAGGAGTTAGGCAGGAAGGAGACAGTGAGCTGGGATTTTGCAGCACAGGTGAGGATGAGGAGAAGAGTTGTAGAAAGACTCACATCTGAGTTTCAAAGGAGAAGAGAAAAAGGAAAATTTCCTAGGGATCCAAAGAAGCCTCTGTAGCTACAGATTGTCATAACTTTGGGAAACCCCACTGGATTGAGAGTCTGAGAAGAAGAAAGGCTGTGCCATGCACAGACATAATAAGCAGGGAGGAGATTTGTTTGCAATTTTCGTGTTTCACCTAGCAGAACCGAGCTTTCTTTATCTTGCTGTAGTCTGCAGTCCAGTAGCACTGCCTTTGGAGATCAAACGGGCTATTGGTGTTTTTGGAGTGCTTTAAGTAAAAGGTAAAAGCAGCTCCATTTTGTTCCTCTGAAAACCTTAAGGTCTTGTCACAAGGACATTCAAATACACATATGGGCTTGGAGGGGCAGTTACATTTTGTACAATTAAGGGTTTCTTTTCCCAGAGCTATGTTACAGAACTTGTTTTAATTCTGAACCTGGAATTTTGGGGGTACGTCTTACCTAAGACTTTGAGCTTTTGGTCTGCTGAAAACCTGCCAATATCTTAAAGGTTATAGAGGCTATGAAATTGAAGCAGACAAACATTTGAAGCTTTACAGCCAATCTGGGGTTAAAAACCTGCAATGTACCATTTTATGTCTTTTACCATAGCTAGCAAAGCTAACGGGTTTTTTTTTACTTTCAGACTTAGCCTACCTGAGAGTACCCCTGTCAGTAATTAAGAATATTTTTCCAGAAATAATATTAAATTAAAAAAAATCCTCCCAAAGGATATTTATACTTCTTTAGGGGATCTTGTTACAACTGGAGGCCAGCATGCAGGTTTTGTGTACATGCATCCTTTAGAAGACTGCTGAATTATCCCGTTCAAAGAGTTATCAAGTATATAACTGAAATGTAAGGAACGAAAGCGTTACCTGCAATTTTTGTGTTAGTGGCGAGCTGACGCTAATTGCATTACACTTTCACTGATGAAGGACGTTTCTCTTGCAATGTGTAGGACCCGACAAATATACTGCTGAAACCACAGTCATATAAGTGCTTGTGATAAAGTACTTTGTCAAAGGTCACAGAACAAGTCTGTGACGCTGGGAACATGGTGCAGACCTTGTGGTATTAAGGCTTTAATTTTGGCCTTAGCAAGCAATGAAACTTTATGAATAAAGACCTCTCAGGTACTAGCTAACAAGAAAGAGAGGGAAAGATACTCCCAACCCACTACGGCTTTAGTAAAAGACCAGTGGAAATGCTGATCATCAAGGTAGCTTCCTAGTTAGTATGTGTGTAATGTGGAAGAATAAAATTACAGCTCTGGCGATCTGTAAGTTGGAACTGTTTTGAACTGTTTTCACTGAAAACAAGGTAAAAGGTTCAGGTGTAAGAAACTGGCAATGGTAGCAGTTTACTAACCACTACTATAGGTTTGATCTATGTTAAATTCAGGACTACGGTTTGCCTTAAAGAAGAAGATGCCAAATAAATATCCATCTATGTGTGTGGATGTAGATATATATTTGATATCTAATTTAGCTTGAGAAAACAAGTAAATTTGGTCAAATGGTGCGTGGCAATGAGATTCTTTGGCAACTTCCATGAGATCACTCATGCTTTCCTCTGCCAGGCTGAAACAGTTAAGGGTTAGTTTGAATACAGCAATAAGCTGGTAGCCTTGCTGGAGCTGATTGCTTTGCTTTTTCTTTTTGTTAGCTGAGGAATGTTTAATCATGCCTCTCTTTTATAGATAACTTTGTGGTTTTCCCTGGGGTGAATTTTAGAGTACCTAATCAGAGGGACAAACCTGAAAAGGCAAGAAATATTTAATTAGTGCCTTTTCTTCTGACTAGCCAACAGTCCTAACCAGATGCCTTCACTTCAGAACCATCCAAGTAATCAGCCTGGTAACATCACTGCATTGCACATCAGGCACCTGGCAAGTTGAACACTAACTGCATCCCAGAAAATGTCTGCTCAGGAAGGCCACTTCTGAAAATAACTTTCAAAACCTGATAGCAAGCCTCACACAGGGCTGAAAACACACTGCTTTTTGTATATTGCATTGTAATCCAGTCCTTACAACTATTAGGCATTATCAAAAATACTGCAGGAAAAGAGCGTAACAAAGAACCAGTTAATGGCAGTTTTATCTCAGTGGAGGGAAAAAAAAAATATGCCAGTAAGGGGAATAAAAAGAGAGAGGATTTTCTCTCAATGATATGATTTCATGCAGCATAACTTTCCAGCTTCTATTCAAAGTCATACTGACATCTTGGTATGCAATTTCAGTCAGCAGAGCAGGAATTGTATATAAACCCCCTATCTTTATTGTTAATGAGATTTGTGTAAATAACTTGCTAGAAAACATTGAAAATATATAATTCACTACTAAATACGAATGCAGATGTCAGGTAAGAAGAACTAAATTTACTAGGCTTCCTGCAATGTGCTCTGCAATGGATAATTCAAGTAATATGTACATATGATATTTTTGGCATATTAGCTGCTGTGTGCAGAGCTGGCACTGGATTCTGTAATACTAATGTGTGTGCAGGGCACATTTGCCATCTTGCGCACATTATTTGGCTCTCAGCCGGTTCTGTGTAACCAATATACCTCAGGTATGCTAAGTTATGAGAAATGATCCCTGTTTCTGTTCAGCAAACTACTGTTTGTGAGACAAGCATGGATCTGGTGGGTATTGACTTTACCAGATGAAAGTACCAGGCTGCTTGTCCTCGCCGTGGGGTCTGCTCTCCCCACGTTTCCTTTGGGTTTATCATAAGCCTGTTTGTGTCTAGGCTTAAATTCTTCCTTTGGCTACAACCAGCCATTTGCAGGAACAAGAGGTACATGGAAAGGATTTGGTGACCAGATGGGGCAGAATGTTAGAGAAGTTCAAACCTAAATGTTAGGCTGACAGGTTTTGCATATATGTCACCGTTTTGGCCTTTTTTGGAGACAAGACCTCTCTGCAAAAAAAAAGAGATTTCAAGTGCTCACCAAATTCAGAGGATATAGCATTTTAGTTTGTGCTCATTTCTAGGTGGATGCTGCTTTATAAAAATAAACTTGATGTGACTCTTTCCCTCCCACAGAAGCTAACGATGTTCCCTGCAGCACTATTAAGCCTAAGTCATTCCTGTTTATTGGCCCAACTTCAGATCAAGGCTTTACCTCCGCCAGTGCAAACTTATGGGTCTTTCTCTTATTGTAAATAATTTTCTTCGTAAGCATTAAATCAGGAGCAAAGGTTTTAGGAAAATATCATCTGTTTGACCTCAGCTTAATCTGTGTGCTGTGCTATAAATCTGTGCCTCTCATTACCAATCCCTATTTTAAGGAGCATTCCTGTTATCAGTACTGCCAGGGTGAGAGGAGTAGTCGCAGAAGCAAAAAAACCCCACAAACAACCAACAACAAAACAAAAAAAAACAAACCCCAAAAACCCAAAGTGCTCTAATGAAACATATATTGTGGAATCATTATACTATCATAATTTCTGAGGACTTTTATATTCTGTACAACATACTGAAATCTTTATAGATTGCCTTTGTAATACAAAATTTGTCTGTTCTCCACTGTGAGTCCATCCAAGATCAAACCAAACCGAGGATGGTGTAAATATTCCATGTGAAAACCGAACGATCAGATAAAAGTCAAAACTGATACCAGTGCCTCCTCTTGATAGGATTGTAGTTCAAAATGCCTATTGGACTTTGAAGCAGGAGCATCAGTCTGTTGATGGTGTTCACAGGAGGAGCTGGCCAAAATGAATGTGTTTTTGGAGGCAACTGTCAGATGGTGTGATGTGACTATATTGTAGCAAGATTTTGAGAGCTGTCATGATTGCTTGGAAAAAGCAATATAATTTCAGGCCAACTAATTTAATCCCTTTGATGCCAAGAGATTTGCTACTGCTAAATCCAAACACAGAGATATCTCACCAGCACTTTTATTAAGGCAAACTATGTGAAAGGTTCACTCCCTATTGATGGACAGGATTATTAGGGAAAAGCAATAATTTGCTGAAGACTTATTTTCATGCCATTTCTGGATATGACATTAAAGTTAGCTGCAAGGCCAGCTCTCCCTTCTCTCCCCACCTCAGGATGGTGTGGATTTGGTAAACTTCACCAAGAATCCTCTCAACAGTATTGTCAGCATTAGAAACACAGCACATATCCATGCCTCAGGAATAAACAGAAATAAAGCTCTTCCCTAAAGTAACCTAGCCAGAATTCATTCCCCACTACTTTTTATTGTTTGGTTCACCTCTGTAAAGCTTTTCAGCATTTATATTCATTTTACACTGTGAAAAGCTGAACAGGAGTAAGATAACAAATGGTTCTGGTAGCAGCTGTCACCACCTACTGTCTGTGTATGCCTGTGTGAATCTCTAAATGGAAATAAAGTACTTTAATAACACATTTTCTCTAAACTGTCCTCATGGATAAAGTTACTCTCAAATCAGTCTGTGAACACTTTCCAATTCGGTGCCCACTTCAGCCTGCATCTCTGTCTCTCCTCTGCAGAATCTGTGTAGGTATGCAGCAGTATGATTTAAAGATATTTCAGATAGAAAATACTTTAACGTTACACCTTCTGTGACAGCCACTTGCCTGCATTAGCTGCTTTAGGTGTTTGAACCTTCTCCTAACTTGCCTAATTTTCTTGCTATAAATCAAGCCAATTGCCCATTGCATTTTTGCTCTGCGTTGGCTCTAGGCAGGAAGCACCCAAAGCCACAAATTAAACACAAATTGCTCTGCCCTCCCTGTTCCTGTACGATACCTTCCAGGAGCAGATGGCAGCTGGGAGGATAAATACCTCCAATTTCTTAGGGCCCTGAACACAAAAGAGGCTCTAAGGCACTGCTTTACATTGAGAGAGGTGAGGTAGCATCGCACCTTTGTGTTTATCTGTCATTGGGTACCACAATGCCTGCGATACATGTGGGGGAGCTGTGGGTTCAGGCACCTAAAGATTTTTAAGCTGCTCAGCTTTCAGCGCAGCCCTTTATGGATCCAGCCAGCAGTGATCTGCCCTGAGCTGTGCATGATGTTGACCGTTGAGTAGAAGTCTGAGCCCATGTCTTTCAAGATGGGCTAGTGCCTCCTTCAAGGTTGTCCCAAGTCTTTCTCTCTCTCTTTTTTATTTTATTTTTTTTTTTCCCCCCTCCTTATGTTATCTACTGAGGAATCTACTACATGAACCTTGTCTCCATTTCTCAGTGATTGCAAACTATATGGTTTGCATGTGTTTAGGTCAATGAAGCTTTTGACTGTAAGTGACAAATGGTGGGTGCTTATTATTTTTAATTAAATATACTGCTTAACATTTACAAAGTATGGAGAAAATATTTGGTGCTTTTGAGCACCTGTCACCTCCAGGTAAATAATTTAATAGCATGTGAGGAAGTCAATTAGAGTTAATTAGAAATCGACTGATTTGCTTTGGCACCAAAAGGATTGGAAAATATGGCCTGTCCTTTCTGGAATAGGGATTTTGCTCTTGTACACACACGTGAGTGAGGAAATATATTGGTTTATGGTCAACACGTAGTATTCCTTTGAGGAAAAAAGTACTTTATAAGCCAGATATGTAACAGCAGTTCAGGCAAGAAGAACAGGGGCATGAATCCTTATAGATGAATAGCTGTGCAGTTCCTCAGCTTTATTTCATGGTGATGGGCATGCTGGAAATGTCTAGATGATTAATAGATTCAAATTCAGTGATCAAAAAATGGGAACATGTCCAAATGGATCATTATAACAGATTCCCACTCTATCTCACAAGCCAGATTTGAGCCATCTGTAAGCTTCACCTTCCTGGTCTAAAGTCTTCTGCAGCCATAAAAGACAATAAGTATCAGTAGGGAAAAAAAAAAAATCAATTTCTTGGCTTTGCAGCCTAAAAATATAGTGATGGGACTATAGGGAGAGAAAAACTGCTGATTATCACGGCCTTTTTTTTCTTTTTAAAGCAAGTGAAATGACTAGGCCGTATTTAGGAAAATACTTTGTTATTAGAGGTTAAAAGAATATTTCTAGAGAGTTAAAGTCAGCATCTTGCACTAAGGCTTTGGGGGATCAGTGACTGTCATCTTTGATGTTTTGTGTCTAAGACTGGTGTAGTCCTGGGAAGTTTATAGAGAACCTCTGCTGCTGATAATCAGATAATTTATGAGTCTGATTTTTAGCTCCAGGAAGTTGGTGCTAAAAATAAATACTTAGCCTTTCATTTGCTTTTCTCGAGGACTTTTGTGGTGCTAAAATGTGACTAGACCTTGCACAGCTCTTCTTGGTGAGAGGGGATAGGGAAAACTCTACGAAGTCCCACTCTCTACCCCTTTCTTTCCAGTGGATGACCAGGAATTCCAGTCTCCATGCTCCATAAAGCATGGCTTTTATACACTGATGGGTTCTTGGACTTCAAGACCCACCTGCAAAAAGAGACAATGTGGGGGGAGGAAGGGTGGGCAGAAATGTGGCTGTGCCCTAGTCTTTCTGCAGCAGCTAGCACTGATCCAATGGTCACAACAGGGAGCACACCCAAAGATCCTAATCCTATGGTGCTCCCAGGACTGCCCTTGCAGCGATGCCTCTTAAGAAAGCTGCCTGTGCTTTTGTAACGTGCTCTACCAGTGGATAGACTACTTAAGACGAACCTCTTTTTCATGTAGGTATTTCTATAGGAAATGCTTAATTTTTTGCTTCTCATGTTATGAAATTGATGGAAGACTTGGTTGAATCATGCTGCCTAACTCTATATTGGTATGTCATTATGCCCACAAGGCACCAGTGCCACAGCCGCTTTCAAAACATTAGCTTTTTGCAGATATTGTTGCCTGGAAGAGGGAGTGTGGTCTTGACAAAGCCTTCTCTGGAAGCAGTGAATCACAAAGCAATGAGCCACAGGAAAGGTTAATCTGAAAACTCAAGGTGCACAAAAAAGATGGCACCAATGTTTATCTCCCTGCCATAGGAACGGTGCCCACAATAGCCATCTGTGGAAAATGGAGATATTCCAGCTTGTGGAAGGCACCACAACAGCACTCTGGTGAATTAATCACACACTGTTTGAGGCCTTCACCTCACACGTGGGATGCATTTCGTGCCTCTCGGATATTCTACGCTGAAAGCTGCGTGCTGAGATACTGTGGACTTCTTTCTGTGCACAGCAGCCATGAACCTTTCTCATTTATTTTTCAGTCGCAGGGGAGGATTATTTTCAGAACAACAGAGTCTGAAATTTAAATTTGTGCAGGTTTTAAACAGGCTGATATTTCTGAAGTTTTTTACGCTCTCTGATATTAGGAGATTAGTTTGAGACACGATCTTTCGATCCTCATAAAGGTTTAATGTTATTTTGTAGCTAAGCTGTTAATAATTAGCTAGAGATTTTATAGATATACGTATATGGTTTCCACTGAGGTTTTAAGCTAAGGAGTGATTTCGTATACCCTTTGTATCCCAGTCCAGATGTTCAAGTCCTATTTCCCTACGTTCCAACAGATGGATGCCAAAAATTTAGGGAAATTTACACTGTTTCTCAGTGTAGTATGTATAATATACTGTATTATTGAGCTAGGAGGTAGAAGAGTGAAGACTGTTGTCCCAATTTCTTTAGCTATTTCCCTCACTAGCAACAGAAAGCACTTAATTCTTAAGGTCTAATGGTGAGAATTCTCCAAGGGAGCATTATTTTTTCCTCTCCCAGGCCAAGTATGATGCAGCTGACTAATGCTAAGTCCCTCCTGATTAATTTAATGGTAGCTAAACAGTGCAGAAATAGCGAGAAGCCACCAGTTCTTCTGATAACACTGCCTTCTCTATGTCTGCAGTAATCAGCAGCATGCTGTCTAACATATAAAAGTCTCTAAATTAAACAAGCATTTCAATTTTCCTTTCTGACTAATAATTTTCCTTTTTTTTTTTTTTTTTCCAAATCCAATGATTTGAGTGCTAGACTTTCAGAGCTGCCTGTTATTTGCATATCTGAAAAATAACATGATCTAAGTAATGGTAATATGAAATGAATATATAGATGGATCTAGAAAAGACATTTTGGCTTAAAGAGCCAAGAAAAGTATGATATTTGCAATATGTAAGGTAGCGCTAATTTTAGAGATACTATTCAAATTTAATGCTATGCACACACTTTTCTGGATCAGGGTGTCTAACCCAAAATGTTTTAATGATGTCAGATTAAAGCATTAATTTCCTTAAATCTGAAAAATACTGTAAACATTTTGCACCAGAAACTATAACTTTGAATTTCCTGACCTTTGAGCTTGTTACATATCACGTGTGTCTTCACCCACATGAAATGCAGATGAATTGTTGTTTATTTCTTGAAAAGTGATGGGCAAAGCAACCATAGTTCCAATCTTAGCAGCTTAAATTTTCTGGTTTTCCCTGCACCATCTCCAATTTGTCTATGTCTGAACAAATAGGCAGTTGGAGATGACGTAAAAATGATACAGAGGTTTAGAAAACATGACCTGAGAGGAAATACTAAGAGGATTGAATTTATTTTGTTTAGAGAAGACTGAAAAATGATACGCTAAAAGGTTGCAAGTACAGAGAGAATAGAGTGCTTAATTGCTCTTCACAACAAATAAAGATACAAAAAAAAAAAAAATTATGGGCTATTTTTCAGCATAGAAGATGTGGAAAAAATTTCTATCATCTTGCTGATATAGATGAGAAGTCCCTCTTACTGGAGATCTTGAGAAACGGGGTATAGAAGTGTCTTTCAGGGATACTCTTGTTTCTGCTTCTGAGGAGAGCTGGATCAAGAGACTACTGAGAAGCCCCAGCCCTACAATTCCCAATCACTCTGTCCACAGTCCCAGGAAGGAATTTTTTAATCTCTTCTTCTTCTTTCACCAGAATGTCTATTAGCTAGCTTTTCCATTTCCTCTTACGAGCAGTAAAGTACTCCTTTCCTCTCAAGTGACAAGTGGTTTTTGTCCCCATCAAAGCTCATTTCCAAGTGTAGGGGGAAAAAAAAGCCTAAAAAGGATGATGCTTTCTAATTTTACTCACTCACTGATACAATATTTACTGTTTTAAAATAAAATGCCTTCCATATTGTAGAAAAAAATAGGAAGAGGATATTTGCTTGTTGATTGCAAAACTCTAATGTTTTGCAAATGCTTTTGAATCAAGGTTGGCAGTACAGCACTGAAACAAGTATAGTTGGACCCTTTCTCGGGATGTCAAGTGCGTGGCTGAAGTGACTGGAGTCAAAGTGGAGATTAGATATTAGGGAGAGTCCAGAGAGTCCAGCTTGCAAGTCCTCTATTCTATTCACCAACCACATTCCTGTAAAGTGGAAGGTGTGTCCTTTTAATTTTTTAATTTTTTTTTTTTTTTTTGAGAAGTGGACACAGACTTTTAAAATCTTGACAGCTACTAAGAGTGGTTTTTTGCATCATATATCGTGGAAAAAGTCAAGTCCTCATCTGCACAGTAAATGTTAGCAGCAGGGTTAATTGCGAGGATATAGGGTGTCTTTCAAGGTTTGCAAGACAGCTATGCTCTTGGAGATACTGCTTTCAAAATGCTCTGGTGCTACCTCTTTGAAAACAGCCTTTGGCTGCAGAGTGCTACTATTTAACAGGTTTAACATTACCAAAATTTGAGATGCTGATGCCATTATTAAATTTCATTCTGCACACAAGCAAACAGTTTATCATAGTCTGTTCCCAGCAATTGTAATCCAATTTTTGTTATCTTACACTATTTAAAAAAGAGAGAGAAAGATACTGTACATCAATCTGATAAAAATGTTTAAATAACTGGTGCTTTTTTGTGATTATGTCGGTTTTATAGCAGCATTATGGAAACACGACAGGGTAACTAAAATCTGATTACGTCTAAGTCCTTGCCCATTATGTGATTATTATGAACCATGACTTCTACTGGCACATTATGAATTACATGGTCATAATACAAGGGATTTCCAATATAATTAACTGAGATTAGCAGCACTAGAGAAATCTGGGAATAATGATACAACTTTGAACAATCAGTTTTACTGTAAATGCTGCTAGCTCTGGCTTCCAGGAAACAGGAGGCTGGTGGATGTAACCACGACCTACCTGCTGCGATTTCCTGCATCTCCTTTCTCTTCCCTCCCCCCATGAAATTAATTGCAACCTTACCAGAGTACTAGGAGCTCCCTCTTATACTCTTTTATTCTCATATTATACTGATAAAACTCAAGGCTGGCTAAGATTTTCAGAAATGTCAAAAGGTCTTTAGATACCACATTTTAGGGGACTCAGCCTGAAACTGGAAAGAGCTCTGCTTTTGAAAACATAGAAATATCCACTTATTGAAGAAAAGATCCATTTAAGACAGCTCAAGTTTGACCACTTAAAGGCAGAAAGTCATGAAAATCACAGATTAGTTTCAAAGATCATAGCCAAGGTCATATTATTTCTTTAGTATCTCAGGCAAGCAAGCAATAAGTCTTTCTTTCCACAAAAGCCCAGCTTTTGGACTCAGCTGCTGAAGAGAAAGCCATCTATGTGCAGAGGGGGTTGCTCACTACTGAACCTGTCCTTTCTCATGCAGAAAGAAAAGGATTTCTACAGAGATCCAGTGGCCATCTTCTGGCTTTAGAGTAAAAAGGGAAACAGTGTGCACGAGCTGTAGGGGAAAATAAGACACTAAACCAGACCTTTTGTTTAACCAGAGGATTAAACATTTCACCCAGTAGTGCATGGACAGCTGGGGTAGAGTGGGACCTCCCCTGATTGTTGAGATGTCATTTGTTCCTGACAGAGCTGGGATTACAAAGAGGAAATTTTTTTTTCACTCTATGGGACTTCAACTGTATTTATGTATGGAGGAAATTGAAGACTTAGAGAAAAATATAAGATCACCTGCGATCTTTTGGTTCAGTCTAGTGCCTCCCTCCTTCTATGATTTATTTATAGCTCTTAATTTTTAGATTTCCTGTGAAATTGCATCTCACGGATTTCATTAAACCCTACACACCCCAGGTTTGTGCTCCTTGTTCACTTTGGTATTATTACACCTAGTCAGTACAACGACCGCCTTCATTTACTTTGCTGTGGTGATCGTACTCCTTTAACCACATACCTCCAGTGCTGTTGAGAACCGCTCCACTGCTGCTGTGTAGTTGTTCTCCTTGTAGCAAGCACTGGCTTCCTCGAGGGTCGCCTGGAGCTCTTTGTCAATGGAGGGCAAAGTCCTGCCCTTAGTTGTGCTCCGAGCACATGCTTTTTCAGAATCACGACATGCCGATGGAGTGTTTGTACAGACCACAGGCTCAGCAAACTCGAAGGAAATGTCCTCCTCTTCAGTGTATACCAACTCCATTTCTACTTCCATTAGGCTTTGTAGAGGAATATGAGGCAGATGTGTCGGCATTGACTGATTCCCAGTCTCTGACATTGTGCCTTCTTTTTCCGCAGCTATTTTTTCATAGTTTTCTGATTTCCGTTTACGGCTTGCTCTGTCTACATCATTACTTGATTTTGCCGCCTTTTTCTCTGCCATTTTTATTTTCTCCATTGCATTTTCAGCTGCTCTATCTCCAAGGTGTTTTTTGATCTCTTGCAATGTTTCTGGAGTATCATTCAATTTGTGTAGTGATACATATGGCACCTTACAAATACGCATTTGCTGGGAGATTTCATTCTTGCCACTCATGCTTATGAGAGAATTTTCGAAGTAAATGTTGTTTCCTGATGGCATAACTTGACCAAAGACAGAGCCCTAGGAGAAAATGTAGAAAAGTTAAGAATACTCGGATATTGCAAAGCCAAAAAAAGCACGCAAATGCTTTCTCCACTAGGCATATTGTAGGCACCATTATGAGAGAAAAATCTGCAATATTTAGTACATAGAATATCAGACTCGCTGTAATTACTTTCTCTTTCCTGTGTAAAAGTTTAAGGCCCCTTAAATATTTTTGATAGCTCTTGATAATGGATGTTTATTTACGTAAAGTAATGCCAGCGTACTAGTTTGTAACATCCGCAACAAGAAGGGAAAATCTTTTAGGCTTTTAATCAAAAGAAAAACAACCAAAACCCTGTGACTGATTGACTCATGCTGTATTTTATTATAGGGTGCAAAAAATCACTGTGGCCTGATTTTTGTGAGCTGGTAAGCACAGTGCCTGAGGTCAGAGAGAGGGTGTTCAAATATCAGGCAGGGTGGATGTATTCCAGAGGGGCATGATCTCCAGGTGGGGTCCCTGCTTCAGCTGCATTTCAGCCAAATTCAGATCTGGATTTGGGTTTCAAAGCCATTTCTTATTGAACTGTCTGCAAAGGACATAGGAGTGTTGCTGCTAAGAAGCAACCCTCCCCTAGTAGTTAACAGCCTAATTCTCAGTTCAGGGAACTGGTAGTGGGTTCAAACTGGTACAACAAGGTACAGAATCAAGCTCATAAACATCTTCTCAACACCACTTCCCATACAATAGGAAAGTTGACTTGATCTGCATTGTAAACTCATAATTGTGTTCAGATTCAAAGGAAATGCTGTTTTTCATCTGCCTATGCTGACTTCAGAGTGAAAAGGTGGAAGGCAGAGGTAATTATCTTCTCAGTTTTTCCATCAATTATGAAAAGTTTAATTGTAAATAGTTTTAAGGATGATTGTCTTTCAGAATGGTTTGTTAAGCATAAACACTCAGTCTTTAACCTTGTGTTATTGTTCAACAGACCTCCATATGTTTAGCACCAGTTTAATGTACTTAACTACAGGTACAGATTGTACAAAAGAAAGATACATAATAAAAGCATTTCTGTTCATCCAGAAATGGATTTTAAACAATAAGCAACTTGTTGAGTTTTAGTGAGGGCCCTACAGTTTGCACTACTGCACTCATAGAAGTGTCATTTCTGCTGGAATGCGTCCTGGATGGTGTGGTATGGTGAACCTTTACTGTTTAGGGCAATGGGCACTAGGCAATGGGCAGAAATTTATAGAATGGTGTAAAGGGAAGACGTGAAGGCGTTTGAGGCCATATGAGAAGCTGGTACTGAATTTTAATGTAAATAGGCTTTCAAATCTTTGTCCTGTCTTTCCCTGCTCCTCTGGCTAAGCCGGATTGCCGCCAGGACTGTCACCAGCCCTGAAGCAGAAAACTTGTTGATTTTGACATTTGTTCACAATCTCCAGGCTGAAAACTTTACTGTGGCAGAACTGCCTGTGGAGAAACTTATCCTTCCTTCCACGACTGCAAGAGAAGGAGCGAGAGGTGAGGGGATAATTGTGTGATTTAAGGTAATTTCAGCAGGCGTTTTTCAGCAATGTGCTGAGCAATCACAACTCCTACTGAGTTCAATGGGGATGGAAAACCACTGGCCCTTCCTAGATAGTGCTCCGCACTTGTCAGAATAGAGCTCAAAGGAATCATATTTATAGCAAGCTATTTTGAATGGCAGCAGTAAAGCAGCTGGAAAAGGCTAATGCACTTGCATCTGGCAGCAATTTTACCTGTTTGTAAGACATTCAATCCCTTTTTAAAACAAACCATAGCATAGCCTAAAGATTGGAAGCAGCATTTTTCAGTGCTGGCTTCAGCACTAGGTAATTTAGGAAATTATGATTTATCTTCACTGTACAGCAGAGCAGAGATACTCCAGCCAGACCCAGCACCAGCTGAGGGGATGAGCCTGATGATCTTGGTGCCAAGTCCTGCCAACATAACTGTCACATGTGGGACCTGGACCTCCATGTGGCCCCACAGTATATGGGTATACCATGTTCTGGAGGAGGAATACAGGACTTTCACAGCCTCTTGAGTGGTCTTCTAGAACTCTAGAAAATAAGATTAAGGTGTCTACATCAGACACAAGTTTGCTGGAATTTTCCCCTGAGCCGCCATGTAGTACCGAGGAGCCCTCAAGGAGAATTAGTGGACTCTTCTCCTCACCAGAGAGCAAACAAAGGCAAAGCCCTATATCTGTTAAGGGGTTGATATCAGTGTGAATGGGAAATTGGCTGGACTAAACTGTTTTCTGTGAGACTGTCTTAAAAATTTTAAAACAATTTACCACGGAATAAAAAATGCAGACCACAAACCGTGAAATACAGACCAATAATTCTTTAATCACTACAGACATTTCTCTGGTGGACCACCACCTGAAACGATCTTTGCAGTATCACGTGGATTTATACTGTCTCCATTGTATTTTTAGGTATTCAAGCTGATTAACATGACTTTGGGTTGCGCAATGGAAGCATGTTATAACTCAGGCAGGCTCACTTTAATCACTGCCTCAATAAAAAAATCCACTTCCAGGGAAAAGCTTTTAGAAAATCATTATCTTTGTCAGTTAAGTATTTTCCTGAGACTTTGGTTAAAATGTCTGGTTTTTATTTTGGAAGTGTTTGCTGTAAAATGCTTCTAATGAATCGCTATGCAGAGGAATATAGACAGACAATTTAGCGCTATGGTCAGAAGGAAACTACTCTAAATATGTGAACTCTCGGGAATGATCTTTCTGATCAGTAATAAGCAAGTTCAGCTTTCTGCATATTTGAGGGTTAATCTTTCCTGAGAGATGTCTGTCCATGGCACTACCAGCTACTACAGCTAAGTATTTTATTGGATCCATTGGTAAGGAAACCACATCTCTTCGAGAACAGCGCTTACCCCCCAAAAAATATGAATGCAAAAGGAAAATAAGTTCATTTATCTTTTAAAATCTTCCGGGTTTGTCTGTTGATTTCCAAACATATCTAAGAAAACCTTCTTGGGGAGAGTGGCCTGCCTACTAGATAACGTAAACTTTTTTATGTGCATGGTCTTATGAACCCTATTACTTATGCTTTTTGTTCTGTGTCTAGTTTGAATCTGCTTTCTACATCTCCTATTATCTCACATCAGATTAGAGAAGAACCTGCTGATAAATCGCACTGGCACTTCAGCTGGAACCTAGTTGTTAAATTCTTTGCCAGTTCTTTGATGAGCCCTTTTTCTTCAGAATTTAAACTTTTGATTTCAACCAAAAAAGGTTTTGCCCTTACAGTTGTGAAGTAAAACCTTTCTAAACACCAAAGACGGCAGTGCTATCTTCCTGAATCTACATGTAGCAAGGCAGAATCACTGGGCTACTTCAGCATTGATTTAAGTGGAGTGACAGGAGAGAGGGATTTCTTCTGGCAATTCTCAGAGGGGATTAAGCTGCCTTGAAACTGGACCATTACGTTGCCATTACCAGCTCTTCGGGGCATGAATTCTGTGGGGTTGTGCTTCAGAAAAAGGTAAAAATTTCAGTAAAATCTTTCAGCAGAGAGCACAAGTCACTGCTTCTGAAGATCAGAGTTGTCTTTTATGGCAGAGGCTATGGAGGAAGAAGCAAATTCAAGGAGAGATTTCAGCCCAGAGAGATCTCTGAACAGTAAGTTGAAGTTAAAGCATCCTAGCTGCTGAATTGTGAGAAACAAGTAGTGGCCCAGCTTGCTGACTCCCCAGTCTTGGCCTGCTGGATAATACCCTTGCATAGTTCAGAGGTCTAGGGGGATGATGTGGCAGCTAGGTAGTAGAAAGGGGACCCGATCATTTAATTTCTTACTCTGAAGCAGGTTCCTTACACTGACCATTCAACAGCAGAATGGACCCATGCTCTGACACTGAACATGCCCCATAAGCACCTTGCTAAAACTCAGAGACAAATTAGGCATCAGATCTGGAGACAGCAATAATTCTCCCTCTCGTGACCCTGATCAGAACTGGCAGAGATTTCTGTTGTCACTGTCTTGTTTTGTTTTTAATTCCTCTGCAGCATAAGGTACAAGCTGCCTCGTTCAGGATGGTCTGGCTGTACCTCATCTGCTGTCCCAGAAGCTCTAGTCATTAGTGGTCCATCTGTATTTTGTGCTTTCTGCTGTGAATGTTCAACGCTGCGCGGTTTCTAGAGGATAACGTTGCAACAGTTTTCAGCCAGAGCATGACTGTATCTGCAACACACATGCATTTTGTGCACAGATACCCCATCTGTCTTTCAGTGAGCTCACTTGTGTACTGGCAACCATAACCATATAGTTGTGTTAGCCTGATACCCCACCCAGGCTAACTCACCCTGCTATAAGACACATATAATGACAACTGCCATATTAATATTCTACTTAGACAGTGATGGGACTTTTCCAGAAAGTTATAAGAGCTGAACTCTTCCATCTATAACAGTCTTTTTCTCCCAGAAGGCCATTCGAAATCACAGGGCAGTCATCTGCTACAGTTCATTTCAGTGTAAATGTTGGAACAGGCAGAACTGCATCCAAAACTATGGAGCAAGTATAAGAAAATTATACCGCTGGTACTTGTACAAGGGTTATCCCACTCCTTCAATGTCCTCTGGTACAGACAGAGAAATATACTACTGTAACAAAACATATCGAAAGCCCCACAACAGATAGGTCATTAGCTGCCCTCCCCTATAATAATTTCACTTATATTGAATTCTAGATATCCTGATCCATCTCTAAGGTGAGGATGCTCCAGTTTTATCACTTAAAAATGAAGCAAGATTTATCTGTCTTAGATTTACAGACAGATTTTCTGAATGAGCATGTGCGCTGACAACAGCCATGCCGAGATCTGAACTGGAGATTTTTCCAGTCCATCTTTCAGCGGGATGACTTTTTAAGCACTTCCTTTACTGCCGAATACCACAAAGGCTCAGACAATCTATTGATGACGAAGGTCAGCACCTTCTTAGCAGCCCATAAAGTGAGTCTCTCACAATCAGGTTTCAGACTTTTTAAGATTCTAGCCATTTCTTTAGGCAATGAAGCAACCTAGTTCTTTCATCTTGCTATTTTTATTGTTTGAAAGCCCGAGTCACATCTGATCTTTCTTATTTTTAGTTTTCTTTTTTTGGGGAAAAAAAACCCCACCTTAATGTATCTTTTTTTGTTCAGTACTCATTTCTTTGTGATAGACATAAGTAATGGCTCATTCAGTGCAAAATCAGAACTCCTTACATTTTTCTTGCTGTGATAAGAGCACACTTGCCATTATTACAGCTGCATTGTCCACATTGCTGCAGTAAAGGTTTTGTCAGCGCTTCCACTCTAAACACTATTTTCACTCACTATATTTAACCTGTTTATAAAAATAATAATAATAAATTGGGCTCTGGACTGAAATTTGGCAAGGGTAATTGTGATTTTTTTCATAGTAGTTTGCAGGGATTTACCATATTATCATAATTGCTCTTTGAGGCTGAAACCACAAAGCACTAATCTCATTAGGTTATAGACATAAGAGAAATATTAAACTGTAGTAATAATTACTGTTCACAGCTATCAGATAGCTAGTTCACTAGGAACTTCTATGCAAAGACAGTAAGCTTAGGCTTACTGTTCAAAGTAATGCAACTCTAATTCTTTCTTTTACTCACAAGAGCTTATGGAAGCTCGCTAAAGTCGAAGGTAAATGTGACAGAAACAGAATGTAAGAAACAAATCCTGGTTAAAATACTTAACGTGTCTTTAAGCATAATGTGCAAAAAGAAATAAGAAATACATTAAAATAGTCAAGAGAAGTTTTCACAGGATATGTTAATAATGTGGTTGTCATTCCCTTCTTGAACAATGTGTAAATGCAGGAAGGAAAGGATGGCATGAAGATTACTGTCATGTGTCCAGGAATCCAAGAGTCCTCTATGAAATAGCTGGGCATCAATTGGGCAAAAAAAGAAAATAGATAAATCCTTATTCCTGCCAACTTTGGATAGTCTTGAATAGTAATGGGATCTGCTTCCTCTCCCTCCTGATTTTTTTTCCCTTCTTCACTCTGTTTTTTCTGTCTTATCGTTCCTGCTTGCCTTTCTTGAAGTAAGGATACAGACAGCCATGGTCCTGTAGAGCTAGACTGAGTGATTTAAGAGGCTGCTTCTCCCAGCTGGTCAATACTACCCTTCCCTTCTACTGCAGCAGCTCCTAGTGCATTTCTGTGCAAATTAAACAGCTTGGGGTAAACAGATTCACTGAAGTACCTGGGATCTGAGTTAATCCATTCCACTAGGCACTGAAGCAGACATGAGCTAGGAGTACCCAATATGTCAGCCATGGGAGAGGGGAGAAAGACAGAGGGATAGGTAGAACGGGGAAATTTCTGCTCTGTCTTCTCCAGCAAAAGCACATCTTATGTATTTATTTGGTTTGTTGGGTTAGCCAAGACTGCAGCTTTGGCACATGGCTGCCAATCTATAACCAGCAATATTTTTAAGCTTTAAGGCAGCATCTGGGAGAGCCTGTCTCACAAGATGGGGGAGCCTATCTCACAAGACAGCTAAAACAAAGCTCTTAATATTTTCCATTTCTTTGGGGCTTCTTCACTGTCGTGTATTCTTTAAAGTATTATTTTAAAACTTTACATTATTGAGTATCTCAGCAAAAGTTAACTGCCAACAATTTAACACAAAATTAGGCACTTCAATTAGCTATTTATTGCTGTAGAGACGTGCAAGGATCTTACTAACAAGTTTTTTGAATAAAATTAGGGCTGTAAAAGGACAGTAGGCTAACAACTACAATTATAATTCAAAATAGAGAAGGAATCAGAACCTTCCCAGCAGCATATCTCAGGTCAGTGAGACAAAGCAAATATAGAAAAGAAGCATCAGTGATCACAACCTGGAAGAAGGAAAAGGAAGATTCAGTACATAGTGAAGGCTCAGGATATGTGTTTGGTAACTAGTGTGACTAAGGAAAAATGAAGAGAGAGAAATTGAGGATGTTTTCTGTATGTGTTTTTTTAGGCACTGTGTAACTGTCTTCCTTACACTCCTTCCTAGTGAAATACTTCCTCTAAAAGTGTGGGAGAAAAATACTGAGAGACAAAAGAGACAGCAGGGAAAGCATTTCAGCTCTGCGTAATGATGTCATCCTATTAGCACAAAGCCCCGTATTGTCAATTAGGAAAAAAGGTCAACACTGTGTCTGACGGGGATGTGAAGCCTGGCCAGCCTTCCTCGATTGGATTCAGCAGCTCAGCACTGCAGGAGCAGAGCAGTTCATTTTCATAGCTAAAGGGCCACTGAGGAGAGAGAGGGAGAGACAACGGAAATTTTAAAGTGGTAAAGGTTTCTACAACAGGCTCCTGAAAAGTGGACTTGTGAGAACAAATAATTCCTCTGTGTGAGGAACAAGGATGTATGTGTGTGCCTAAGGTATAAACAGACCAGTGAGCTTAGGGTAATCCCTAAATGAAAAGGAATGCAAAGATTGGTCCTACAACTGAGATTTTGTTCTGAAAAAGCTTGAGGTTTTTTTTTTTTTGGTACTGCAATATTTCCTAATTCTGTTGGGAAGACAAGAAAGCAATTTTTGAAGAGATTACAAAGCAAACGTCCAAGTGTCCTACTTGCTCTCATTCTGAAGGAGATGAAGAACTATTGATTTTCTGAAAAGATTGCTTTGAAATGGTGGGAGCTGAGTACTTGTAAAGAACGAGTGCAGAGGGGGAAAGTTTGGTTTAGGAGGGTTGCCGCAGACTGTGCTGTGGGCTTGATTAGATCTGCCAACATGCTATTAAGAGGTCTGCATCTCAGAACTGCTCTGGGCAGCCCTGCCTCCAGGATGAGGCAGGAATTCAATGAGATTTCACAGTACAGAGGAGAGCTCTCTTTCACTTCACAAAATAATCACACACCTATGGGACCAGGGCCTAGGAAAGCCCAATCCTAAAGGAGACCTATAACGACTTCCATTACTTATTGAGCAGTACACAAAACATATCAGCTGTCAGATCCACAGAAAAGAAGGTGCCTGACACCTTGCTCAGCACTTAGATGAAATGTGTAGCAAGAGGGATGTGACTGAGGATACAGATCCTTTTCTTGCTCTAGCTATACCAGACAAACAGGTTACCATGATCAAACCCAACCCTAGTTGTCCCCTTACAGCCCCCTCAGTTCTGCCGATTAACTTGTGTTAATCGAAAAGCGATGTTATTAGACGAGAGCTACCATTTTAGCTGTTGACGTTTCAGTTCACCAAATGCAAAACTCAACCGCTACCTCTTGTGATGTTTTATATGGTAAAAAGTTAGCTGCAACATCTGAGCTCCTAACTAGGACCACCCCATTTAAACAACAAATTTGGTAGCGATCCTTCTTTTCGGTTACACTATCTATGTAACTAGAATGAAGCTGGGGTGTACAGAAACTCGGTAAATCAGTGCTAGAGCTTCGTAAGTCACTAATTTTATTGGACACTTAGTTAAAAAAAATCTTTCTTTGTGTGCCTAATTCTGTGCTCTAGTAATAACACAATAAACCTCCCCAAATCAAAGTCAACCAAAGGGAGCAAGAGGAAGAAAAGGAAGGCATGAGAATGGGAAGAAGAAGAAAAGGAAGTTATCAAGTAGTGGAGCTGTTCAATCCCAGGCTGGATGGGGCTTTGAGCTACCTGATCTAGTGGAAGGTGTCCCTGCCCATGGCAAGGGGGTAGGAACTTTAAATGTCAGGGATCAGAAGGAAGATAGCCCCTCAGTCCACTAAAATTAATTTTTGCATCTTGATATGATGGCCTTTTAAAACCTTTTCTTAGTTTCTCAGAGTCCTACTTATCATAGAATGGTCTGGGTTGGAAAGGACTTTAAAGATCCATTTCCTTTTCTTGTCTTTTATTGTTGTGGTTTTTATTTCTGCCGTTGTTCTTTATGACTGTTGTATCTGATTTCCAATTTAAGAACAATAAATGGAAGAAAAAGTGTAAAAATGCACAATGCAGGGTGAAGGAACAAGGGAGCAAACAGTGGGTGCTAGCAAGTCCCTCCTGCTCTTGTAATAAGGATGGTTTTGCAGCAGGGGTTCATGGAGATCATAGCCTAAGTGGGAAATCTTAAGGACTTAGTCTAGATCTCCCACTGGTATAAATTAACACTGATCTGTCCCAAAGATTGTAGCAAGTCTGGAAAGATGGAAGCCGATGAACCTTTTGACTACAAATGTATTCCTATGATCAGAAATTCATCTTTATGAAGACTGTGCAAACAATATGCCTCAGCAAACAGAACTAAGTTCTCATTTGCCAAGTTAGCTACCGAATTTCTATGACCCTAGCAGCACAATTTGCCTTGAAGCTTCTCCTCAAGTGACCCTTAAAGGCAGTATTGAAATTCTTCTGCTTGGGCTATGGAGGCTAATAAAAGAGTCTGATAACTGGTGGGAGGGCACTGAAGCATTCATGCATATGAAATCATATGCACATCTATAACCTGAGATTTTTCTGGTGCCATGAAAAGAAATACAGAACTATTGGTGCTTAAGTCTCTCAGACTTTCAGAGCTGTTTCCAGACTCGGGTATCCCTGCAGCAAGTGATTGCTAAACAGGATGTTTATTAAAAAAAAACAACCAACAAACCAAGCAAGGTGGAGAGGTTTATTTCCAAACCAACAAGGCTTTGAATTTACCTTCAAGGAGCTGTTTTAACAATTACTGTTCTCTGAAGGTAAGCGCTAACCTGAAACCTAGAGCTGGCTTTATTGAGTGGATTATGTATACAGCAGTGAAAATTGTACAGTGCACAGGAGCAAAAAGAGGGAGAAACTTTTCTGGTTGCAATAAAACCAAATAGCCAAAGCATCACCATCAGGGACTAATCTGGCTTGGAGTCTGCTTGATTAGAAATAAGAGACAATAATTTTCTTATGGCTCCATAATTCAATTGAATAACTTGGTTTGTTATCTAATACTACTCTGTCATACAGAATGATCTGTATGTTGAAAGCCCTGTTCAGACATAAACTAATTAATTTTCATGGCAGGACAAGTCCTGTGAAGGGCTGTGCTTCTACAATATAAGAGAAATTGAGGAAGCACAATAACTCACAGGGTGAGGCTGAATTTCCCATTAGATATGTAATTAAATATTACGAGTCCCACTGGGATGTAGAGATGTTAAGCAGAGATATTAAACGAGTTAGCCATAGCTGTGCATCAGTCCCTCTTTGCCTCCTGATTCAGAGCACAATGGTGGCAGCTATCACTGACCCATCCTCTAGACTCCTTTTCTTCATACCACCACTACAATTGCCTTATGTTAATGGTATACCTCCAAGGGATTTCATCTTAGATACAGTATTTCTGCAGTAATGACAGACAGAATGAGGCAAAATTCAGGGGTCAGAATATACGATAAAGCATTTGGATGATTTATCTGTCCATCTCCTTACTTCACTAGCTGCTTTAGCAAATGTTCAAGTTACGCTTATTCCATTTCTCACAGTTGGGCAATAATGAACTTTAAATATTCCTAGGCAAAAAAAGGCTGGGAGGAAGTAAAAAGGGAAAGGTGGAAAGATAAAAAACTTACGTGATACCAGGTGAAGTACATGTCAGTAATTTGGGGATTATATTAATTAAAAAGATACTTTAATACTTTCCAAAGTCATCATTACAAACCTAGAAAACTTAAGAGCTAGGGTTTCTGGAGGGTTTTTTTTAACCTGTGTATCGCAGCTATGCATTTCACCTTAATTGCTTTGTAATTTGACATGCAAAGGTTTAATAGTGGCAGCCGAAGCAAATCCACTCACAACTGAGAGCTAAAACATGCACAGATGAGAGCTCCTGACAGGCAGAGCTTCAATTCAGCAACTTTGTACAGGCAATAGAGCTGTAACATAAAAGTTATCAGGGAAGAAAAGGATGTGAAAAAGGACTGGCTGAAATAGCTCAGATTAACATTCAAGGCAGTTCTTTGACAGCTTTTAGTTTCTTAGTATGGCTTCTGGTTTTAATTTCTTCTTTTAGCTTGGTGTCCTCATTTTCCAGTGAAGAAATTACCTTTTGTGCAATTATTTTAATCTCTGGGAATGTTTATTACCTCTGCTGTATTATTTTTGTCAATATGAATTTTAACCTTGAAATGCTACAAGAACAGCAAGGAAACTTTTCTTCCTCCCCTTGATGAATAGAAAGGTACACGGCACAAGTCCTATAGGTATGAATTTCCCGTTCAGGATGTGTGAGCGAATCTGGTCTTTGACATGTCCATAAGCAATGACAAAAACCTGTAAAAGCAGTGACAGCTGAGGGAACTCTAGTGGCAGTTGTGAGCCACTGAAAAAAACAACAAAAAGATGTGATCCAGTGGTTGATTCTAACATGGTTTTGTTCATTTTATTAAATATGTGGTTGGTCCTTGCTTTTATTTCCTATAAACTCCACTGGGACTGGAGCCAACGCTGTCACAGACTAATGCTGATTCTGTAGCCCATGCTTTTGTAACCTTTAAGTTATACTACTCTAATGTTTTATTTTATGACCTTCCTGAGAAAATTGTGCAAAGCTCCAATGGGTGCAAGATATTGCAACCTGAATATTAACTTGTAATAAGGTGACCGAACATGTTATATCAGTCGAAAGAGAACTATATTAGTTCCTTTTATCCAGCTGATTGTGCCAGGAGAAACTTGAAGTGTTCAGTATGGCTACACCTGGGATGCAAACATCATGTTATGAACTTTGACATTAGCAGAGATCTTCCAAGGTGTTCTCTTAGCTCTGAAATTTAGATTTAAAGAGGAGCAGGGTTTACAATTGCTTTTGTGTCCTGAGTACAGGTCACTTTTGGCCAGTAACTGAATCTATTAACTGGCTGTTGTATATTCAGATTTGGGAGGTGAATGATGATGCCTTGCATTTTTGTATTATCTGTTACTGTAAATCTCCCTGGGAACCATTCTTCTGAAGCTCTTACAAGGTGGCTATGAAAGACTGAGTGATGAGACTTATTCATGTGGTTTTAAGTTACGTGTAAAGCTTTGTTTACAAATTATTTAATTTTTTTTTTAATCTAGTATCAACCTGAAAGGACCAACAAGAACTAAGGTGTCAGTTATCCTCCCCAGAACTGAGAGTTAGGAAATGGGGTGAGGATGGTAGCAAATCCCTCTGGGATCACCAAAATCTGTGTTTACCCGTGGCCCAGCACTCTGCTGCTGCAATTCATTCCCGCCACCCTCCGTATGTCATGAAAAATGAAGCATGAGGGTGGGTGCTGGACTTGCACCTTCCTCCAAACCTGCCTACAGGCCGCATGACAGACAAATGTTTTGAGGTGGCAGACCACAAGTTCATCAGCTCCTGCCCAGGGGCATAAATGTCTTTTTAAATACCAGAAGCACGAAGATGCTCTTGTACCTAACTTGTATATACCTAACTTCACCTAACTGTGAAGGATCTTGCCTCCTTTTTGATGCTTTGTTTTCTTCTTGACAGTTACTGTCTTAATTGACCAACACTGAACTGTTCATTTTGAAAAAAAAGCAATCCAGCATTTGCTGCTGTCAGAGTGGCTCTGGTTTGCAGAAGACAGTAAATTCCAGGTTTTTCATTTGTGAGGCTAAGCAAAGCCATTAAAGCTTTAACTCTCAGTTGTTCCCAGCAAGGCATCATTTCAGAGGATGCTGGAATTAAGCTACTAAATAAGTAAGGGAAAAGAAAACCCCACAACAGAAAGCTAAAGGCAGGGACTTTGAGCAGGGCCTGCTTTGCATGCTGGCTTCGGTGAATTCTTGCTGCAGCTGCTCTTGCAGCTGCATTATTTTCGACATCAATCTGAGCGATGCTATGTAATAGCCTCGTTACAGAGGGATTAAAGAGCTAACAGAATCCTAAAATCTTCAGACTTTTTATAAAATTTACATTCTGAAATACCATATTTAAGCTATTTTTCAGTGTTTGAATTTAAATGGGCACAATTAGCGTTGATTTTTGTTTTGTTTTTCAACTGGTAGTTATTGCATTGAGCGAGTATTGCTCATGGTCACGGCCCTGCAAACACACACATGCAGCATCTTAATTTTATAGCAGTGAGTAGTCTCACAGAGTCACATAACATTAGACATGCAAACAAGCAGTTACAGAGCTAGGGCTTATATTTATAATGAAGAAACGTGGAATGCAGAAAAAAAAAATTTGCAGTTTTACATTGAATTTTCTGTAAGTTCTTTCAAAACAGCAATGATACGTGGAGTTGCCTCACTGTTGGCCGTATCATTTCAACCATTTGGTAAAAGCCTTAATGAGTTTGTTAGAGCAAAGGTAATCCAATGCAAAATTCTTTACATGTGTAAAACTCACTTTTACATGTGAGTACAAGTGTACTTACTTTTCCGTGTGTCCGGAGACTGCCTATAAATGTTTATCAGTGGTCACATTTGAATACCATTACCACAGTATTTCATCTATATTTCTTAAATAGTTTTGCAAGATTAGGTATGGATATCCTTGCAATACCACCAATTTGCAGAGATAACTAACGACCTTTTAAGGAGTAGGCACCATAAAGGGAACATATCCAATAAAAGACTTCGTTTTTTGATTCTAATGTAATGCAGTACAGTATCATAATTCCTGAAAACAGTGCAAGTTCAAAACGAGCTGCATGGCCACCCTGAAATACAACAATCTTATTTAGCAGACTGCTTACAACTTGGCTTCTAGAAGGTATGCAATTAGATGACAATCTCAATGTTATTTTAAAATAAGTTCCCTAGCCCTCATGGCTGCAGGAAAAAGCTTGGAAATACAACTTAAGTGTCATGGAAAGACTCAGGAAATAAAAGGAACAAAGTCAAAGAATGTATTTGTAAAAAAAAAAAAAAAAAAAATATTCCATTTTAATCTAGTTAGATGTTCCTGGTTGCCTGCCTGAGGATGTTTAATGTTTAAGGTTAACAATACTGAATGACAGAGGAAGGTTTTTATTGGTTAGGTACTGTTATAAGAGCAACATTTTTTTTTCGTTCTAATTATACTTCATGTGCATCTTTCTGGTAAGTGTGGGCAGATCATGTGATCTCTGTGCCTCATCGAGCTAGTAAGACTTCACTTCTTTTCAGTGCCACATGAATCAACTTACTAATATTTGTGAAACACAAAGGAGTTAGAATGATGAACGTCCTATAAATAAATAAATGTATCTCCATTCATTAGCCAGGAAAGCTCTGTTTTGTTTCAAGAAGTGATTACTGAAAACGCTTTACCATGTATTTTATCAGGAAACAAGATGACATTAAGTGGCAATATGTTAAAATTAGTTGCCTTCCATTCTTTTAACTTTACTGGAAAAAAGTTACATTTTCTTTTCAGATTGTATTTCCCCAAATACAAAACAGATGCATTGGGATAAATTGAGTTGGAACATATTATTAAATTAAATGAAGAAAAGGAAATATAATGAAATAAAATCTAAGTATCTGAAAAAAAAAATATTCTTTTCACAGGCCTGCAGTGGAAATCTAATGTTCCTTCTCTACTTTATCCTAGTACGAGGATGACAGGTCTTCTGTCATCTTCCAAAGTACCATCTGAGATGCCACTTCTGATCTGAACAAGAACGGGTGTCTGCTCATGGAGAACCAATTTAAAAATCCAGTTAAATGTATTAAATCTATTTCTAAACACATTGTTTGTGTTTAGTACATTTATTACTATTAGTACAATAAAATTAAATGGTGCCATTTGAGATCAGGTTCCTATTATACTTCTACATATTCATTGTAAAAGGTGTTTTTAAATAGATCAAGAGGAGGAAAGAAGTATCCTTTGCGGTCAAATGGAGATGTGGAAATGAAGCACAGAGAAATGAATCCTACTTGGAGATGTAAAAGAGACCCATGGCAGATCAGCTTCTCACTTTTAGGGCTCCTGCACTTGCCTTCCCTAAGTCCCATTTAAAAATGGTGCTGAGGCACTTTAGCACAATTATACTCACCTTGGGGGCTCTTGAGGAGCATCCCTGTTGGCGAAGTGCTAGGGAAGTGAAGCACTGGCTCAGTCCAAGCCCTTGAGCTTACTGGAGGACATGAATATGAGCAGACTTGGGCATTGCACGGCTGTCCCTGACGCAGTTGGCCCTAAATACGTTACAGCGTGCCCCAGCTTAGTAATTCCAGCTCAGCTCTTCCTTACCTCCTTGTTCAGCCCAAAATTTTGGAAATGGAAGAAACTGAACCTGCTGGAAGTTATCTTACTTCTATATAATACCAAAAGAGAAATCTATATCACCCCAACCCTGCTTCTACCTCATTCATCTCAGACTGTTGAGTGTAAGCAGAGGTTTCTGCCTACCTCGGGCCACTGCAGGAGGTATATTCATGCTCATCAGGACCTGAGCTCCACTGATGATGTGATAAAACAAAAAAACCTAAAATAGGTTTAGAAAAGGGTTTTAAGTAAGGTCCTTATTCATTTGTCAAGAGACTAAATTGCTGAACACGCTTAAATAGGAGCAAATTGTTAACCTTCCTTTCTAAAGAAATTCTGAAAATGCATTTAAAAAGTGCAGTAAAATATAAAGTCTTTGCTGCTTCTAACCCAGACAAATAAACCTTGTAACTGCAGGCCACAAAACAGAGCTGGTGGAGGAAGATGCACGGAAGCTATGTTCACAACTTGGAACACTGCAAGGGTTCAACAAGCATTTCAGAATAGATTAGAAAATGGCGCAAACCTAACAGACAACAGGCCCATCCTAGTGCCAAGCTATCCTCCTAGGTGCCGAGGACTAAAGAATCCTATGATTAGAGGGAGACAAATGAATAAGAAACACAAAGCAAAATCAGCACAATTAATCAAGTAACTAAGATACAAAATCTCAAAACAAAGCCCACGTGCCATAATGCTAAAAAATGTTGTTTTGCAGATAAATGAATACATTTACTTTCAATCCAGTTTTTTTTTTTTCCTTTTTTTTTTTTTTTTTCCCCAGTAGCTTCAGCCCTATTGCTTCCTCTGCAAATTTGTTTCCCCAGGTGCAACTTAAGTATGGCATCTAAATTTCCCTACTTTAGCTATGCAGTTGAGGTGAAACCTAGACGAATGAATCACTGCATCCTATCCACGCTTGCTGATCTGCTGGCTCAAAAGTGCAGAGCAGAGGAAAACAATTGTGGGGAAAAGTGCAGCAGGGCTAAAGCAACAAAAGGGGGAAAGAAATAAAACGGAAATACCGAGGGATTCAGTAAGAGGGGAGAAGCATTGAAGACCTGAGGAGGGAATAGAGAAATAAGGGAAGATGATAGGAGTGTGAAACATGTAGCTGGAGGATGAGTAGAACTAATGATACCGAGTTTCCTGGGCCTTTGTAGCTGGGCTCTCTGGTGTCTAACAGCTTGCAAACTCTGATTGAAGCTTTCCCTGCAGTTGGAGTATTTACAGTGTCTCTCCCTCATGTGAATTTTCCTAGTGTCTATTTAGGGGGTTGTTGACGGTGCAGTAATTTGGAGATAGGATCCAGGGAGATCCAAATAAACAATAATTAAGCCTTTTTCCTCAAAAAAAACCCCACCAAAATGCTGTAGTCAGAATGAAATGGGACAAGGAGGAAGATGCAAAATGGAAGTGAAATTGAAATAAAGAAGGAGAAGGTCCTTCTCCACCTAAATCTTCAAGTCTGTTTGTTTAAGTTTGTTTAAACTTAAATGACTAATGGGAGCACAAAAAACATCTGGATGGAGAGAAACTGGAGATCAGTTGAGATGAGTGCCCTAAAAAGATCCATATTGCTAGCTGAGATCCCAGAGTAGAGATGGCTGAGATGTAGAGAGGTTAATTTTAGGTGATAGAAAGAAACAAGGGATTTCGGGTAGAGGGAAGAGCAGCCGATTGGCAGAAACCCGTTGGCGTCTCTGGAGAGTGCTGAGGCTGAACTGTAAATTTGGGTGAGGTGATGAAAATGAAAAGCTGCTCCTTTATTAGTCCCCACCCCGTTAAGCACGAAGGTACTAGAGGAGGAGACGTGGGTTTCCTCTGCATGGCCAGGAGCGCTCTCTTCCCTCACAGGACTATCCCCGCTGCAAGCACCAGTTACCGGCAGCTCAGGAAAAACAAAGTGTCAATACCTCGTTACCCCTCAAAGGGAAACATTTCACAGGCCCCACCTAGACCCCTTCCGTGCGAGGCAGAGATATGGGCAGTTTTCTCACTTACCTGATGGTACTGCCAGGCGGAAGGCTTTGGGGTTTGAAAACCAACATTACAGGTGTCCTTGAAGACCCTACTGCCTGTTGTCCGCATCTCCTAAAACTGTCTGCTGTCCTTCTCTGTGTGGCAGAGACACAGGCAGCTTTCTCTCTTGCTGGCCAGGTCTCTCCTCTGCTGCTGGCAGCTGCACTGCCAGGTGGGATGTTTGGGGGTTTGAACCACAACATTGCGGTCTCCTTGGAAACCAACTGCCAGGGCACCGCATGCCTCCCCATGCCCTAACTGCCTGCTGCCCCTGGCACCCCTGCATCTTCACCACCCCGTGTTCCCTGAAATCCCTGGTGTTCACATCCTTACCACCCAACGTCCCCAGCGTCTCTCTGTCCCCACCACCTGGTGTTCTCTACACCCCTGGCACTCCCCCTGTTGCCACCACCCGACGTCCCGCATGTCCCCACATGCCTACCACCCCTCGTCCCCGGCCACCACACTGCCTGCCACCACCCCTCCACCTGCACGACAAGGCCCCAGGCTTGGCCATGACTCGGTGGCTAAAAACAAAGATGGCAAATCTATGCTGTAAATGAGTCCTCCCAGGATAAGTGGCATGTCCAGCCCACCCAACTTGCGTTATTTATGATGGGTGATGGCTCTATACGGGGCAACAAATTTGAAGTTTATTATAAACTTTATTGAGGTTACTACTCTAAACTTCCTAGTTGGAAATAAAGATCTGATTGATTTTTTAAAACATTTTAACAACGTTCATCTTGGTATAACAGAAATGTGAAACAAAAAGAGAAGCAAGAATTACAAAAGGTGAAGTAATCAGCAGGCTTATTATAGACACTGTCAGGTTGTTCATGTCCCCTGATTTAAGTTAAAAAAAGAAAAAAAAAAAGTACTAGTGCAGGTGTATTGCTCATAAGATGTATTCAAAGTTGCTAGTCCAAACAGCATAATTTTTAAGGCTAAGCATTCCCTATACAGCAATGTTTGAACCGAATGCTTTTTATGGATGCGATTAGTTCGTATAGGTGTGTGATTATGCACATGGGATCTGATTCACAGGATTGCTTCTTTCTTCCTTGACAAAGGATAGATGTAAGAAAAAGCCTAAAAAGGTTTGTGCTGGTTAAAAATATTCATGAAAAGTAAAACTTCAGGTTTAGAAAAGCCACATAAGGAGAAAAAATGGAGTTTCTAGATCTTTTGAAATTTCTACTGTGCAAAGAGTTGTAGTGTTTAAGGCTCATAAAATAGATTGAGAGTCCGGTGACATGCAAGAGTGGATTTTTTTCTCTGCTCTCTGTTTGGCTATATATCAATAGGTCTTCTAGGCAGAAGAAAAGTCTTGCTGACTACATCAAAGATTCCTTACTAGGAACAAACCTTAAAAAATAAAAAGTAGGCCTACTTGAAAAATGTTTGTCAGGTATTTTCTTAGTGGAGATTTTGTTTCTTCCCTAAAAATTTGAAACATCCCCCCCCAAAAAAAATCTTTTTTTTTTCCTGAAAAATGAACAAGAACAGAAAGTAGTTGTGTTGGATTAAAATTTGTCTTGTCTGAGAAACAGTCTGCAGTGGTCTCTGTAAGACATAGCCCAAGCAGGTGTGCTTGGTTTGGGGGGGGGGGGGGGGGCTGCAGGGGTGGCTCCTGTGAGAAACTTCTAGAAGTTTCCAGAAACTTCCCTGGCTCCAAGATGGACCAGCTGCTGGCCAAGGCTGAGCCACTCAGATAGCGGTGGTGGCGCCTCTGTGATAACGCATTTAAGAGGGGAGAAACCTGCTGGGCAAGCTGGAGTGGAGGAGAGGAGTGGGATGTGAGAGAAATAACTAAAGGACACCCAGGTCGATGAAGAAGGAGGGGGATAGGTGTGCCGGGGCAGAGGTTCTCCTGCTGCCTGCGGTGAGGTGGCCAACTGCAGCCCATGGAGGTTAACGGTGGAGCAGATGGCTGCCTGCAGGCCGTGGAGGACCCCCGGGCGGAGCAGGTGGCTGTACCCAGAGAAGGCCGTGACTCTGAGAGAAGCCTGCGCCGGAGCCGTCCGTTCCTGCAGGACTGCACCCCGCGGAAGGGACCCACGCCGGAGCAGTTCGTGAAGAGCTGCAGCCCGTGGGAGGGACTCATGTTGGAGAAGTTTGTGGAGGACTGTCTCCCACGGGAGGGACGCCATGTCGGGGCAGGGGAAGAGTGTGAGGAGCCCTCCCCCTGAGAGGGAAGAAGCGGCAGAGGCAGCATGTGGTGAACTGACCCCAACCCCTGCGCCCCTGTGGGGGAAGAGCTAGGGAATTCGGGAGCAGAGCTGAGCTCGGGAAGAAGGGAGGGGTGAGGGGAAGGTGTTTTAAGCTTTAGTTTTTATTTCTCATTACTCAGATTTGATTGGTAAATTAGTGGTGGTAAACTAGTAGTGCTGTTTTTTTTTTTTTTCCCCAAGTCCAGTCTGGTTTTTGTCCATGAACCTAGCTGGTGACTGAGCCGTCCCCGTCCTTGTCTCAGCCCTCCAGCCTTTGGTTACATTTCCTCCTCCCCACCCCACTGCAGGGGAAGGAGTGAGCGGGGGCTGTGCGGTGGTTGGTTACCGGCGGGGCCTAAACTGTGGCAGCAGGGAGCACAAATTAAACACAGGGACACAAAGCGTTGAGGACACGCCTTTCACGAGACATGGAAACAGAGTTTTAAAATCAAAATGCTTTGCTTTTCATGTCCAAAATGGCTTGTCTTAAACCCTGAAAAACTGCAGGTAGCCCAAGGCAGGCAGGAGGGCTTTGGAGAGTGGCTGGGACAAACGGTGAGGCATTGGCTTCCAGCACGGGCAGCCTTCGGATGGAGCAGTCACGGCCCTTGGTGAGATGAGTCGGTCGCATTGCTGCTACATCCCTCTGAGAGCAGTAGAGAAAACAAGCATTGGCATCACATACTCTTGCAGATCTTCTGGTCAAAAGCTGGGATGCTAAATTTTTTACTGAAACGATGTCTTTTACAGTTCTAGGATGACTACATGGCCCTTTCTTTCGCCCTTGAAGAGGTACAACTAAACATTCCTGTGTTCAAAGGTAAATGTGCATATGGCCATTATTCATGTTGGGAGGTTCTGGAAATAAAGAAAGGACCACAGGAGAAGTCAGTGCTTTGGGAACTGGAGAAAAGATGTACTGGATGGGGGGGGGTGGGGGGGGTGTCACAGATGTTTCCCACTAATCTGTTTGTTCACTTTTCATTTTTAACTCTCATTTCCCCATTGCTAACTGGGTTAACTTTTGCTAGGCGATCTCTGTGCAGGTACTTGTTAGCTACAGATCATACACTAACAGCAGCTTCTGTTTGGACTAGGAGCTATCTTAAAAGCTGCTGTAAGAGGCCTAGTGTTTTTGTTTATTGGAGGAAAATCCCCTTTCTTATCAAGATTAATGAACGTGAGCAGAGGCTCATACTCAAGACACAATGGAGTTACACAGCTACTGTTAAATCCTTAGGGAGGCAGCTACTTCTCTGGTAGCTGTGCCCTTCACAAAGCATAGGCTCTTGCATTATTGGTAGATTTGCATGTTCCCATATCCAATAACTCTGAGTAAGTGGCATATTTAGAGCATCTATCATAGCATTACGAACAGGTTTCTGCCATGCTGAGGCGATGGAGAATATTTTGTGACACCCTGGAATTGAATCCCCCTATCCTCTAGCTTTGGATACCCCTACGCTTACTTCCTGCAAAACACATTAATTTTGGAGGCTTATTTGTTTTAATGCCTTTAACTGCCTATGTCGTTCCTGAGAAAGGATGAAGCTGTGATATGTTGGCATATTAGTCTAAAAATCGGGCTAATGCAGGACTGAGGTGAAAATGAGAAGTATCGCTAACATTCAGGCCTGTACTGGGGAAGGAGAAACCCAAAAAAGCCCAGCAACTTCTATTATCTAATTGCAATTCTAGAACGGTTTAGAAAATGATGATAAAACAAGACCAACAGAAAGTTGGGGGGATTTAGTCTGTAATGCAGCTGGGCTCCTGCTCCTCCCCTCCCTGCTATTTTAAAACAAATTACTTTTAATATTACCTAGACATTAATGTTTTAGATTGGGTACTATTCATGCTCCATAACTGCTTTTCATAAATGTTTTAGTGGGTCCAGGCCCAATTCCACTGAGGTCAATTAGAAGATTCCAAATAAATCCTTCCTTCCCTTCCTTACATTAATATGCAACTTGTAAGAGGGCTGACATTGGTCTGTGCTTTTATCTTAAAATAATCCAAAAGACAATTTTCCTATGGGAAGAACTATCACAATATAATTTGTGGGTGGTCCTTAAAGGGATGTTACCTAAGTAAAAACACTTGTCTTAAATTTAGGGCCCAATTTTCAGACATACTGAACACAGTTCTACCTGAAGTTAAATACAGGCTTTGGTGGTCAATACCTCTGAAAACCAGAACCGTAATTTTTAACATACCTCATTTTGTCTCAGGCTTGTATTGTCCCAAATCAGGTTTAAAGTAGTTTGGAAGTTCATTTCAGTGTGCTCTTTCTGCAAATATTGCAGCAAAATAATGTGGTATGTTACAATAAAATATGTTCTGTTTCATTTATGTCTTAACTTCATGCCTGTGGGTATTTGACTTTAATGAAATTAATTTTTAAACGGACCTGAAACTTCAAATAACTAAAAGCATCTTTCTTCACAACAAGAATATAGTAAATCTTTGGTCTGGTATGCCATAAAAAAAAAAAAAGGAGGATGAGCTGTAAAATACTGTGGGAAATATTGGATTTTTTTTTTTGTTCATATTATGGGTGGCTAACTGGATAAATGCTACTATGGTTTGGTGTAGAAACCCAAGTTCAAATTTCTGTTGTACCTCTGAACTTGCAGTATGGTCTGGGGTAAATAGTTTACCGAATGAGGCCCTAAGCCTTTGTGCTAGACACACCTAAGGCTCTGAACCCCAAAGGTCTATCTTTAATGGTAACTACTTTGAGAATACTCCTTTAATGCTTTTTAAATGCTATTTTTATAAATACTTTTGGCATACATTAACTGCAGAGTTTCACATTTGTCTGGGATGTTTTAAGAAATCAGAAATGATTTCTGGTATTTGAAACCAAGCTTGAAATTGTGCTGAAAACACAGTTCTTGCAGAGACTTTTCAGCTGAATTAATTACAATACAATCAAGCTGTGGCACGTGGGGGAAGAAACATCTGGTGATAACCTTGGCTGATCTTACTGTAGATTGCATTCATGAGTCTGGATAGTTTTCTGGACATATTGATATAGCAATTATGCACTTTTTCAATTTATGTACTCGTGATGGCTTTGGCCATCTTGACAAAAAGATCCCACGCTTAGGTCAAGGACTCTGGCACCGTTAGCTTTCAGTGAGAAATTACTTGTGGACTCATTATATGTTTATTGTCTAAGGCTCCTTGTAATAGGAAATCTGTTTTGTACATTAGCTTTGTATATTCCAACTGAAACTATTAGAAACACATCTTCCTCCAAGAAAAGAACTTGAAATAATTCAACAAAAGAAATAAGAAATCAAGCTATGCTATTCTTTTCATTGTTTTCTAGTTATATTATCTGTGCATGCATATACGTATTGAGGAAATTTTGTGACTAAATAGCTTCAAGATAATTCTAGCTTTTCAAAAGCAAATAGAAAATCGTCACTCTATGAAGCTGAACCCACCGTGCAGCACTGGGAAAAAATCTACATATGCAATACGTAGCTCTATTGCCTTTTTTATTGTCAGCTGCCCTGCACATAAGCAAAATGTCACCCCTGCAGTCTGGTAGTGTTCTCTGTCCACTCTGATGAGGAGTAAAGGATGGGAAAAGATGCAATGCAAATGAAAGCCAAGCTGCTTTAGATGTTGATGTCTTCTGAGTGTCAAAATACTTCTGGTGTTCTAAATTTTAGAAACATATAGCACTCAGACTTAGATTAGCTGCAACTTGAAAACAAAGACAGAGTAATCATGCACAGAAATATACTAAATCCCACTTAACTTTTCTAATAAAGTGAGAAATTCTGAGACTTATTGGAAGAAATATTTTCAGTTGATACAGCCTCTTGGACAATATGGGACAACTTCATCATACTGCTATTTTTTTCCTGCTACTGCACCCTTGCATCCACTTCTCATGAAGCATGACACCATCCCGACTTGGGCAGATTCCAGCCGCAGCATTGACAGGCACTTTACAAAGGAGGAGTTCTGTGAAATGGGTCCATTTGGGATGCATCTCTGGTCTCTCTGCTTCTTTGTGCATGGCAGGTTTACAACAGGGAGAAGTTATTCCATAGTGGCAGGAGTCCAGCTTTGGCCTCCCTGTGATGGCTTCCTCCCAGCACTCGGCTGCACAAGTCAGTGCAGAATTGATTCGCTACGTGTGTGATTTTACACTTACCTGCTGCACGTCTCTTTCTTCCCTGGCACAAAACTCAGCAGCTGGGGTTCTGCAGAGGCACCAGTTTGGATGGAATAAGCTCTAAAAGACTGTAGCAAATATTACTACCTGTTTGCAATAGGTGGCACACATAACATTCTTTGTGCTTCCTGGAGGCAATTGGAAGGAGAGTGATCTCGGCTTTGTATAGAAAATCTATACAAATATTGTCTCTTTTGCCACAGTATTCTTTTTTCTTAGATCTTCAAGTCTTAAATTTCTGTATACTCAGATTTATGACACTCTGCCACTGTATTTGTTGTAAATTGCAAGAGTTTTGCTTAGTTGCAGGTAGCTACAGGGTTTTAACAATCTGCAGAATTTGATCACTGAAGCACTGTTTAAATAAGGAAAAAAAGTCTATAAAATCCTTTTGACCTTCATGGCATCCACAAATACAGCAAACTTGTTTTACGTTAGTTTTTAGAGATACCCAGGGCATGTACATTTTAAATTATGCAGTCAGTCCAGGAGAAAACTGGTTTTCCCTGCATATCAGATACATTCAGACGTGTATCAAGCATCTCCTGAACCTATAAAGAAGTATTTCTGCTCTACTTCATAAATGTGGGGCTGATTCTCTTACTTTCACTGGTTTACTTTCATTGATTACCACAGAACAACAGCTGCATCGTGTCTATGAAAATGGTAAAGCCAGCGCTTTTGATCATAGTATGTAGCCTAGAGATAGGAGGGAGACTTTACTTAAAAGTCTCATGCCAGTTGCATTAAATCTTGCTGCAAAACTAAAAGTTAACATTTTTAGAAATGTGTATTATAAATAGTTTATGAAGAACTTTTTTTTTTTTTTTTTTTTTGTTTAAGCTACTTGTATTCAAGACTTCATATGATTTGTGAGATTCAACATAAAATTCCCAAATAATGGTGTTAATTTCTCCCTGGAGATTTTATGTATTTATGTATATGGAGCCTGTTTTCTTTAGCTGTATTTGAAAGCTGTTTCACAGCACAATGAGGTCCTAATTTTTACAGCCAATCAAAGCTGTGCCTTCCATCTAATCAACTGTTTGCTTGTATAACAGAACAAAGCAATGCCCTATGAAAAATTAAGTTGTATTTATTTTTTAATAGAGTACTCAGAATATTAGGTATATGAGTCATATAAACCAGAATCTAATTAAATTATCAGTTCCCACAGCAAGTTCTACATCTTCTACAAACACATCTGAAATTGTATTAATCATATCCCTGCTTATGAATTCCCCGAGCTAAAGCTTTTGATGTTGCCCGCTGAATTCTTAGCAGAAATTACAAAAATCCAAATACTAACAGGGCAACTGAAAACACTCTGTTGCTTAAACAACAGTATATTTCAGTGATAAATTCTGACTCTCAAAGTCATGCTCCTATTTGACTACCAACAGATATTTGCAAACATGGCAGGCTTTTCTGCTCTTACTGGGCTCACGTCTGGCACAAGAACGTGCCACAACAGGGAACAAACTAATCAAAAACCCATCCAGATTTTTATGTGTCTGTCAGCCTGCATTTTTTCTCCTAGGCCAGCGGGATTCAGTGTTAAAAAGGCGTGTTGGTAGCTGAAGAGCTTGTTCTCCAACCTCATTAATCACAGCTGGACGTGTAACAGGTATCTCAAGCAACACCTCGTCCAGGCTGCTCTCTAGCAAAGGAGACACAGACTGTCTCTGGACCTGCTGCTCTGAGCTAGTAGACAGTGTGTCCACTTGGACTTTCCTTCTGGAGCCCACCCGTCATCCGGGAGAAATTAATGCACTCAAACAAAGCTACTCATTTGGTACTATCCCAGCATCGTTTTTTAAGTCTAAACAGAGAGGAAAAAATGTCTTCTGAAGCAACTATTCTCTTGTTTTTCTCCTGATATACCCCACAGCTAAGTACAAGTTTTCCTATCTGGTTTAGGTTTGCTGTTCAGGTTCAGAATTTGCTTCCCTTTGCAGTGTTGAGCCAATGTCAGGAGAGGACAGTTACAGAAGAAAAGAAGACATTTTTCAGGCATTTCAGATTCTTGAAGCCATTCCCTTTATATACAGATAAAATTTCTGTACAGAAAGTACGTTCCAGTCATGGATATAACCTGAACATAAAAACTAGTGAGTAACAACAGCAAATATCTCTCAGATAGACGTGTAACTGCTGGTCATGCCTGTACAATAAATGGTGCTGAGACTCAGTGTCCCATGGATGCACTTAAAAGAGACTTCATTTATAAAAATAGTTGCCTTACAAAATACAGCATAAAAGTGTACTTGTCTTGTTGACCAAAAATTACATAAAGATTTGGAGTGTTCTTCCCTCTTTCCATCCATCTTAATATAGTAAAAATGAAGCTGCTAGTTAAGGAACTACCTGCCTTGATATGGCATTTGCAGGTCTCAAGGAACTATGTACCTGCACACACAGGTTACGAGCAACTCACAAACACTGTGGGAGATAAAGTGATACAGGTGGGAATCTGAAGCCCAGGCTGACTAAGGCTCTGTTCAGGTTCTCATAAATGATACTGGCATACTGAATTACTCATGTTTAGCCAAGGCATAGAAGCCAATGGTAGTTCTGCAAGGAATGGTAATTTGATTGCTTGTGATCACTCATGATCAGTTGAACATACACCTCCAAAGAGCCTTGTCTTGCTGCAAAGATAACTCAGGTTGTAATTCAAGGGCTGCCCCGAATAATGTTCTGTCTGCTGGCAAAACTTTGAATATGAGTGCGCTGCTGCTGTTAATTTGATTTGGCTGGTTTCTCAGAGGGTCTGAACTAAAGCTGAACTTACTATTACTCATCAGTGGCTAACACAAGCACTTTACAACAAACAGACTGGCTTCATTTGAGTACATTTCAGGGATTTCCTTTGCGTATTCAGAAAGGACAGGCAAATTATTTCAAAATTAAATGTGTAGAATGACCCAGTTTATTGCAGCTTAAATAACTGTGGAACACATCCTTGAGAAATCCCAGATCCATAGAAAAATATATTACCTGCAAGGGTGTAATAATGCTGAAGGGCTGGCTATTTTTCCTAAGTTAGGCTAATTCAAGAGAGGTAAAGTGAGTGGAGCTCACTTGTGTTCTCTGTGTAGTATAACATAGCCTCATCTGCCTGTGGTCACACAAAAAGTCTGTGATGGGACATGAAAGTAGATCTGTAGCTTAGTCCCTCTGTAGCATCCTAGCCACTGAAAAAGAGAAGCCAGCAAAAAAAGAGTAGAGAAAGCAGGTAGAGAAAAAAGGAACTTCCTCCCTAGTTATCTCCTCACTTTATATTTTTATGTCTTTTATGTTTTGAAGTCCTTGCAAAAATTCTTTCTTGTAGCATAGTTATCTTCAACACAGAATAATCTGATATCCCACTTATCTGCAATTTTAGAAGGCTTCATGCACCACATTCATATCTAGCAATTGTTAGAATGACGACTTTATCAGTTGCCAATATTTGTTCATTCACTATGCAACAGAAAGTAATCTTAGCTCAAAGAGTTTTTAAAAATATTTTCCATAGAAGTTAATGCCTGAAATACACGAAATAAAGTTCAGTATAATTAATATAGTAAAAGTCTCAGTCACCAAAAGGAAATTGCAGAATGTGGGTGTCATGCTGCTACCTGTTGCCTAGCAATGTTGCATACGTGTGGCACAAGATTGATAGATATCACCCACTCAGATCGCTGGATTCAGACCTTCACCGCCGTGTTGTCAGTTGGAAAAACTGCCAACAATCAGAGAGAGAAATAACAGATGGGAAGAGAAGCATCACAGAGCAACTTCATCTCAGTGTCCAGCACCATACTACCCAAAAGATCAGGGACGTTAAATTTTATTGAGTCTGTTTTTCCAAAGGTCTATGTAAGTATATACATTGTACAAAAATATATATGTAAGAAAACTTGCTTCCTAGCTAGGTGTATCTAGGTTGTGCAAGTTGAGGTAATGATATCCTGAAATTAAAATGGCAATTCAGTTTCATAATTTTTAGTGACTCACACTGCATTACCTTTAAGTAGGATGAACAGAAAATTCTCTGATATTATAGATAATTATAATGTTATTATAGCATTCCTGATAGCAAATGCTAAAGTTAAGATTAAGATGCAACACAGCATTTTAAGCAACTCATACCTTCTCAAAATATACTTTTTGCTAAAATTTTCCATGATCCACTTGGCTTCAAAGTCAGCTTTTTCTGAGAAATCTTTCCATGGAATTAGTTCTGCCATTTTTGAACCGAATCGAGGAGCCTCCGTATGTTCTATTTTAAATTCTGGACTTGCATAATTCCGAAAAAAAGACTAAAGATAGAAGCCTCAGACCTGACAGGTTTTATAATTGTCATTAGAGGAAGAAAATAATCTTGGTTTGAAGAAAATTAATTAAGTGTTTTAAAAAAATGGCATCCAAAACTATTTCTTGCACATGCACAAGGACAGTCTGAAGATGGTTTTTCAGACCAAAATGGTTTCAACTACTGTTATATAAGAAGGCATGTTCTTAACTGTTTAAAGTCGTTACACTTGAGGAAAGCCTTATTTGTTTAGCCCCATCCATTAATAAGTATTCATTAAAATAATACAAAGCACCAGAAAAATCTAATTATAAAAAGACCAAACAATCAATGCAATAGAGCATGAACTGAACAGCCATCTGTTGAACAGTCCCATTTGCAAAGAGTTCAACATCCATCTTAGTCACGGAAAACAGAGGAACTAACAACACAAAAGCCAAGGAAGACATGGTAAATAATAACGAGCAAGACAAGTAAAATAAATGGGAATTACTGTTCATCCTAATGCCCAGGAAGGGTGCGGATTGCTTTTTTTGGGGACACAATAGTAGACCATTGACGAATGCTGAAGAGACTAGGGGTACCCGCCCAGACCAGCAAAATTCACTGGATGATATGGAGAGGGATGCGATGGCATGCAGCACATAGGGCTAGTCATCAGCAAGCTCCTCTGGAGCCTGCGGTGTTAGAACTGCACTATCTCCAGTGCTAAGCCTGGGCTTGGTGCCTCCATGATATGACTGTACAAATATCCGCTCCGCAGTTTGTTTTAGAGTGGAAACACTTCCCTAATGACCCACTCAGGAAAAGAACTTATGTGTTCACAAGGAGTATCCTAATTGCATTTCGGTTTTGTCGACATTTGGTGTTGCTGAAAGCGCTTAGACAAGATTTTCAGAAGTATCCAATGACTTAAAAACTACTGCCTCCCAGTGCGTTCCTGAAACACCCACACAGCTGTTGCTGCTCACTACAGCCAACTCCCACACTGACTTTGGCACCTGGGGTCTCTTACATAGTGCCTAAGACCCAAGCAAGACAGGTGCATGAAAAGCTATTTAGAGCTATTTAAGAGAAAATGCTAAAAGGAGAGGTGTTTTAAGTTTCTTCTCTTCCTCAAGGTTGGGCAGCTGAGCCAGCTGGTGTGGTGGACTGGCAGCTCACGTTGTGAGGATTAGAAGCCCAGCTCTGCTGGTGCAGGTAGGTACCTACTCTGTGTTTTTGAGAGAAATGAGTAGATATCTCTTTATTTTCTTTTAAAATATAACAACAGGAAGCAGTCACATGGTTACTCCCTTTTGTGTAATCTTCTAGAGGTAGAGTGGCTGAAAAATGAAAGATTTCAACTGTCAACATGCGTCCTGAGTGGTTCAAAATTGTACCTTTGAGCATGTTTTTTTTGATTATGAAGGAAAATGAGGAGGGTCTGTCCTCTTTGAGATGCACAAGCTTTGTGGCAGGGAGTGAAAACTCATGGGCTTGCAGTAGAGAGCACATAGGAGAGTTAAGAAGCCAGGAAGAAAGAGGAGTTGTTGTGTTCCCCACCCTATTTTTAGCTAGTACTGGTGTAATGCAAAATGTTTTCGACAGTCTTGAGAATGGTTTTAGAAACAGTAAAACACAGAAGCACAAAATGATGCGAAAGAGGGCTTGGGGCTCTAATGAGATGGTTTTGCTGACTTTTCTGCACTGTTTCCTGACCTTGACATGACGTTTGTCTTTTTTTTTTTTTTTTTATCACTAATATGCATCTTCTTGGCAGCTGGTAATACAAAATGATGGCTTTTTTTCCATGTGACAAAGGAGAAATTATTTCGTTTCATTTATAGCAAAGGGAGCAAAGCAGGAACCCTAGTTGTCTTCCCACAGCAATGTGGGCATCCTGAGAAAGATGTGAGCTGGGAGGCTCTGAAAGAGTGTGTGCCATTACTCTTGATCTTCTTGTGGGTCTTCTAGTATTACTAGGCTAAATTCCATTTGGCATTTATTTTCCCCTCAAATATTGTGGTAACATTTACTTTGAAAAGAACCAAAGTAAGGTAATGGACTGGTTCAATCTTGCTTAAATCTCTTTAAAGGCACACACCTTTCCAGCTTGAGGAATGTAACATTTTAGCTCCATTCTGACTATAAGGAAGTCTTCTCTCAACTAAGAGGGTGGAAGGGTGCCAATAGCAGCCCTATTATTTGGCAGGCAGGAGGTAACCTTACAGTAAACAGCTGTCAACTTCACAGTCTAGCTGAATTTTAATGGCTCAAAGACTAAAGAGAGTTACGATTTTGCCTGAACCCTTGGGGTCTGGGCTGAATTACTCAGGGCTACATTTAAGCTATCACGTTAGGGTCATATGACTTGTCTATATAAATTCCTCAAACGTGCCATTAAAATGTCAGTTCTTAACTTGGCTAGAACTATAAACCACTTCAGCACAGTTTAAATCTCTGATCTGGTATAAACCAATCAAAACAGAATAAAAGGAATATTGTGTGGTTGGAGGCACTGTCACTTCTAACCACGTGCAGGTGTATGCCATTGCTCCCCATCATTTTGGGTGGGTCTTGTTCTGCATGTGAGGGAGAGTGAGGCTTAGCCCAGGTAAAACAGTAGCATTATTTATTAGGAAACTTGGAGAATTTGGCCTTCTAACTTAACTTTAGTGTGTCAATGCCAATCCCTTTTCTCACTCTTGGATGTCCATCAAAATATAAAAAGGGTTCCCAGACACTCAAAATATGGACAACTACTTTGAAAAGTCCCTGGATTTTAAGAGAAATACTTATTGTGTTAGAAGCATCAGAATATTGATAAGGTTTGGAAAGCAGAATGGGCTGTAACTTTTAAATTTGGTCAGTGGCAAGTGTAAGTGTGAATCACAACTTGGAAAAGAAAAAAATCCCCACCATTTGGAGACGACTGTGCTGAAGCAGTGATTTATGACCGTTTCTAATGCATAAAGAAAGAACATTTAAATCTGTACTGTAATTCTGCACTGAGACAAGTACCTTTGGTTGCTGCTGAGGACTAGGCACATGCACTTACCTATCTGTCAGTGACAGCAGACAATTAAAGCAGTAATTTAATTGGGGATTCTGGAGCAAAGAGTGCTGGGATGAATATTGATACCTTAATGAAGGATCAAGCTGCGGTAATGGGTCCTAGTGGTAATGTGCAGTATGATGAGCTAGGGTTTTGATTTGAAGAAAGTTATAGAGATGCAAAACTACGAGTCAGTGAAAAAACCATAAATTACAGGTGACGAGCTACATGTAGTTTCAGAATCAGGCATATTTGCCTGCACCTGGTATGCCTCATGAATATACACCTGCATGATATTGATATTTTTCTTACAGATTTGAGTAAGGCTATGCATTTTCTAACAGTACAGCTGTATACTGAAGCACTGTATGTTGCAGAAAGTGAGGGCAAATATACTCTGCTGTACTTATGTTTTAAGCTGTAATCTTTATATTATTCTGTTACTCCTACTCCATAGGAGTCAGAAATCCTGCAGCACTTCTCAAAAAAATCATACTGCAGTGCTGATGAGTGTATCTTCAAAATGGACGCTGTTTGGAAGATAAACTTGTGCCCTGCAGAGAAGATAAAATGTAGATTTATTGAAGCAAACAACAACAAAAAGCTGTATATTGGATTTTGAGTCCTTTTTATATTTTAAGGTCTATAAAATTGGGCTCCTTGCCCTTTATATTGCAAGTCAAGCAGGAACAACCGTTGAAAGTTTTCTTGATCACACATCTTTTATGTACCCTGTAATCAAGCATATACTAAATTCCAGAGTGATTTCAAGAGAAATACCATATTTCTTTACTAAAAACAAAGCACAGAGATAAAATTGGTCCTAATGCCTTATCAATAACAGTTTTCATATCAATAGAAGTTCATTTTCTTGATATCTCACCAAAGACATGGCCGCACTTTCAGTACGTTCAAGTTCATTTCCAAAGACTTGTACCTCTTCACTTAGGACTGGATTTATTGTGTCTGCAAAAATGGAAGTAAAACAGCCTTTAAGCTGAAGAAAAAGGCGAAGGAGGAGGATTGGGTAGAGGTGCCCATGCAAAGAATACAGAGCAACTCCTCCATATCCACCATCCGTATCAGTCCCCTGGCTGAAAGCAGAAGCTATTATGGCTGCGTTCCCATGTATTAAAGTATAGCGCTGCTGCTTTCAAGAAATTATTTACACTTCATGTGTCCTTGTTCCTTTCCCAGCTGGATCCAAATTCCACACTGTGCTGCCCTGTGTGAAGCCATGATGAACCTCAGTGGAGTTCGTTGTGTTAAACCGGATGTAACAAATAAATCGGAGTCAGTGCACAACGTTGAACTGTCAAGTGTTAGTTGGAAGTTCGAATATTGAGAGCTTAGCCTACTTATTGCCATGGCAATCACTATTAAAAATATTTTTAGCTTCTACTAAAGGTACGAAAAAGAAGGAAAAGCAAAAGGCATTTCAAATGTGAAGCACAAAAACTTTAAACGTTCAATATCCCTTCAGTGAGGAGACCCTTTTATAAGGGAACCCTGGATTTGACAATCTTGCATCATTAAACTTGATATTAAGTGTCTTCTCAGGGACCAAAAAAAAAAGGTAAGTGCAGCTAGGCTCGTGCTGCTGCTCTTCATAGTCTGATCTTGCTTTTATGAAACAACTGATCACGGCCTGAGCGTCATGCAATATCTCTGCCTTGAACAACTCTCTTGGCCTCTTGCCACCTCCTCCAATCTCTAAAATACAGAAGTTAGCAATAGATACTTTAACTCACTGCAGTGCTCTGGGGTTTAGTTAATCTTTATGGAGAAGTCTAACAATATTTCTCTATTTTTGCTACTAGGCATTGCAATTTCTTCTTCAAAGTTCATAAAAGAAAGGACCCCCTGCAAAGTGTTATGGAATAATTTATTTCAAATCATAAAAGTAATTCATAAAAAAAAAGGTTCCTGCATTCCTCCTAATGTTTGTGAAAGATACTGTCTAAGAGGCATGATAAAGAACTCTTAAGGACCTATCATAGGGGATAGTGACTAGATGCAGGTAATTACTCTTTCAAATATCTAATGACCTTTTCACTAAAGCACAACAAACCTCTATTGTGCTCTGTTTCTTTTGGTAGAATATGTGATCTTCATGCATATATATGCACAAACAACTTCCTTGATTTTCTAATAGCGTAGTATAACTCAAGAATTTGCATTGTAGTTACTATTTCTTCCAGATGTTGGAGTGTGAAGTTTGAGAAATAGAAGGTTTAAGTTTGCATTACTCGGACTGTGGCCAGAATTTGGAATGTGTGGTGTTTCTATATTGTTTGGCATGAACACAGTGAGAACTGTGGTTGAAGGTTGCCAGCATCAACTGTAAAGGCAGCATTGATGACAGAAGCAGATCAACAGGGACATTTGCACCAATGCAATTCTCTGTTCTTCTGCAGAGGCACACAAAACAGTGACAGGTGCAGCATCTGCTGAATTGAATTGTTTGTAGTGTGGCAGCCAGGAATATACCTCAGTTTGCTCAACAACAAAAAATGTTTAAATAAAAAAAGTAGCATTCAAAAGAAGATCAAAAATACCTTATTACCATTCAAACTATAAGCTACAATGCTGAAATATTTAATTATAAAATGAACAATAGAACTTCTTTTGTCATTTTATGTTTAGGGACAACCTGGAGAATCTGGAGTTCTGAGACGGCAAATCAAACGTATTGAGGGCTTTTGCACTCCAGTTCTAGGGGAAATGACAGTGCCTGTTGTCGCTGTCTGCATTGTGAAGAACTAAATCTGTTGATGAGGAGGCACCAGTCCCTGCCAAAAGTCTTAGAGCACTTTCTTATACAGAATATCAGACCTACTTAGATGGTTCTGACTAGATCATTTCTCTTTGCCTTCAGGTCTGGAGTAACTAGAAAATATATAGATGGAGTCAAAATATCCTGGCTGAGAAGAACAATTTTACTTGCTACTTACATTAATCACGACATGTTTAGGCTAAACAGCTTGACCATGACTCAAGTGTGTGGGAGAATTTCTTAGAGTCACGTAAGATTAGTATGTGGTTCCTTCATTCTGGCTAGTGCTATATTAATGCTGGAATACACTGCAACAGTACAATGCTTTTCACTTAACAAAAAATAAATCTGACTGCCGTAGTTCGGTGTTTAGAAAGAGTGGGGAAAACCCCCAAAGGATTTCTCACCTACCTGGAATTTGCTCATTAGCTTTCGATTCTTGCATCATACAGTGATGACCCAAAAAACCTCAACATAAGCTGTTTTGTAGTAAACGTAGAACTGCAATATTTTCTGTTTTAAATACATGAAACCAAATAGGAACCATTTTCAATATTTATATTGAGACTGAGAAGGTGAAAGGTGTCTTGCCTGAATGGTTCCCATTTAGCCCTTTGTGTTGAAGAACGATCTATAAAGAGTCTTTATAAGGGGGTGATTTCTGGACAAAAGAGTGAATTGAGTTAATAATCTGAACAGTGAGGTAAAGAGTAGTTTACAGTCATAGCTAGTGTGAAAGCCCTGTTGTTTCTTTAACTAAGGTATTGACCGAACCTGCACTGCTATAAATCTTCCTGCAAGAAATCTGTATGTATACATGCTTGAAAATTAAGTCTACCCTGTTGTGATTGAGACAGAAAAAGACCTGACTCTCAGAACTTCACTGGTCTGTAAAATAACTAAAACATTTGCCAGGAAGGAGAAAGACTGTGGTTTGATACACGTTTTTAAAAAGAATATTGAAGTTGTACTTCCATTTAATTGAGACATTAATCCTAGAAAATTGGCTCCTATGTGTAACCTGAAACCTATATCACATTCTTCTACTCGTTTTCTGATATCACCCATTGAAAGCATATCACAGAAAACAAATGTGTTTTCTTGTCCAAAATATGAACAATTTCAAGAGGAAAAAAAAAAAAACCTGAGCCAAAGAGAAATCTAAAGAAAAACAGAAACCCCAGTAACCACAACAGATACATAAAATGTCTGCCTCTAACTAATAAACTGGGAACCTGAGTACTGTGTTTGACAATAATATAGGAACTATAATTTGGCTCACAAATCTCTCAAGAAGTAGTAAAAACTGTGACATGTTTTCTTGATGAGAAGCGGGGCATGTTGTTGACCTCATCATTCTAAGAGGTTTCTTCTTCTCCGGTTATTCAGAGCACATGGCACTTCCACTGAAATCTCTTGTTCTGATTGCTGAAGTGTTATATAGCTATTTTCTTGTACAATTGAAGCTATGCAGAAACCAAAGCATAGATCCCAACTATGCAGTCATAAAGGGTCTTGGGGAAACATTCAGGTGGTAAAATCTGCACTGCAAATACCGAATGCAGTGGTGAAAAGTGGTCAGTCACCCTTCTGTTAATACTCCACAGGCTGTCTGTAAGTGGCCATTATGAACTACCTGTCATTTAGGGAATGGTTAGTTCACTAACTAGCAGGATAGTCACTAGGCGATGCTGGTGGACTAGCAGGTTCCATTTAACTGCTGCATGCGTAGAAATAAAGTTCTTGGATAGGGTTCTAATGGCAATGTAATCCTTCATAGAAGGTATGCTGTTATGAGCACAAGGTTTTCTCATAAAATCGGATCCAGAGGACAGCCATTGACAACGCAGTCATTGCAATAACTGAATTTTAGGACTGAGAGAGATTTAGGTGCTGTGGGCAGAGTTTTAGCTTGCAAACTTTAAGGATGTTGCCAGCTAGCAATGCTGTGCAATTGCACCCTGGGGTTGGTCAGACTGACGGGAGCGTCTGCTGAGGAAGGAAAGTTTGTGGTGATGCGGGAAACAAAATTGTCTCTTTTGCCGCGTTATAATGAATTACATCATTTTGCATGGCACATGGTTTAGCTTTGATCTACCCAGTTGCTCGTGATCTTGGCCCAAATCTCAACTCCTCTCTTTGTCTCCTATGACTTTGATTTTCCTTTATAATTTCTCATAGGCAAAGGATGAGTTTCTTTCCTGGTCATGTAATGCTAGATACTGAAAGGTATTCAGGCATCTAAATTTGGAGAGATTAAATATGTTTATAATTCTGGCACCTAGGTTTTTTTCAAGCTATTTTAAATTGAGAAATTTCCTTACTTTTGTTAAAATTTGTCTGCCATTCAGGAGGAGATGCCTGCTTTGATTTTACTGCTAGCTGAGGTCATTTAATCCACATTAAAGTATATGTGCATTACTTAATTTACATGCTGTGAACTGCCCCAGGGTTTCAGGTCCAAATCTTTAGCTGGTAGACATCTGGGAAAATTTCTGTATATTTCAAACAAGCCATGTCAATTTATATTAATAGAAGATTTGGTCTTTAATTTATTTCATAATGGAATATCTGATCTGAATCCAAAGGTCCATAAATGACATCCCCAGGTGGGGGTGGGATGTCCAAAGACATTTGAATCATCCTTTCCTGTCTATATCTCTTTATGCAGAAGTATTTCACTAAACATTTCTCTAAATGTGCATGGAAAAAATGAGCAGCACATAGAACCTATAGTGGAAAGACAGTTGTGTATTTTCATGCAGAATTGATGACTAGTTATGGTAGGCAGAATTACCAACTCTAGAGAACACAGATGTTAACTGGCGTAATGCCCTCTTGATGCAAATAAATACATTAGATGCTATAAAAGATTTTAAAACAGGAGAGCTCATCTTGGCAGGAGATATATTTGCTGGATTTGTGCTATTCATTTTGTTTTATAGAATTGCTGTGGAATTGGAATAGACTATTTGAGGAGCTTCTAAATGCACCAGTGGAATGAGACTTTAAATTCATTTTATTTCTGATGTTTTCAAAGGAAAAAAAATTACTTAGTTTGTGCATAGACATTTCACCTCCTTTAGTACCCAAAGGGTCTGAGCTAAATGCCTGGTAAACTAAGCAATGACATTACCACTAAGGCTGGACAACTGTTCAAACATGCAGGGTTGTTAGTGCGTCTGGAACACTACAGAGTGGAACTTTCCCTTTCCATTCAGAAGCTGTGATATTTGCATTCTTCCTCCATCATTAATATTCTTTGATACAAGTCTCGCTGTTATCCCCACCAAGTTTTCACCACCTGCCACTCTCCTCAAACAGTTCCTTTTATTCCCACGTGATTATTTGAATTTTTTCCAAGTAAAACCTGCCAGAATATAATGTGACCTGTCTCCTCCCTTTCTCCTCCTACAGCTCTGCTCCTGCTGCTTGTCATAAAAATATGGGAGGTTTTTGTGAGTCCATCTTTACCTCCTTTTATAACAAGAGTGACACAGGCATCTATTTAGGGCAACAGATTTTAAGGTCAAATACCTGTTGACGTAACCTGGGAAGTGTTGCCAGGGTAGTTTAAGGCAATGCTATACCCTGCTGTTTGCACTGGATTTTTACAGTTATACATCCTCTTTATCAGGGCTTTGGAAGGGGCCCACGCCACCACTGCTCACTTCAGCACCAGGATATCGGTTCAGGCCAAAACAGAGAGGACCTGAAGAGTGCTGGAAGAGGTGGACACTGGTCTGGTTTGTTACAGCACTTCATATCTTTGTCTTGCTATTACTTCGTGATGTTCATGAGTAAGAGAGTAGAGTGAAGGGCAGAAGGGAAACATGAAATGTGACTGTTAGGTTTTTCCCTCTCTCCTAGGTTGCTGTCACATTTCATGGTGGCTGCTTTTATATCTTGCAGTCACTTTTTTTTTTCCCAAGACATGTCCCTTTTAACTTCCTGATCTCATTTTTTTCAGGCGTTTTAAAACACTTTGCCACCTCCCTTTGTCCCTCCTGTTTTCCCTGATGTCAAGATAGCCTTTTTGTTCCATGCTGTTGTTTTATGAATCCTTTGTCTCTTTATACTCCTCTCTCTCTCCTTTACATGCTACTGTGAGCTCCTGCTACTAGTGTCTGCATTTCTGCGTCACATCAATCTTGCAATCTGACAGATGCAGCCTCTAAAATAACCTGTGCATGATGCATATAACCTGAAAACAAACATTTATTTCAGTGTTAGGTGCGTCATACCTGCAAATAACCTCGTTTATCTAGACACATTTATTTTAATGTTTATTGTATAAATACCAGTATCTCAGCATACTCTACAATACCATCTGCCACTTGCTCTTGTATTATGCATAATTTAATATAGCCCTATGTTACTCCAGTTTTTTATGTTGCCGAGTTCATACACAGCTACATACTTTGACAAGGATACAAGTGTGTTATAAAGATTACAGAAAATATTACACTGAGGTTTAAAGTGGTGCTTTTGGGCTGGAGAATGTTAATTCAGACAAGGTACCTGACACTAGCAGTTCCACAAAGTGGATTGGTGCAGTATTTTTTTCCATACTTGTTTTGAATCTTCTCAATAACTTAAATAACCAAGGTTAAAATGACAGAATTGTATAATAAGAAATAAAAGTATATCCCACCTGCTTGCTGGTTTCTTTTCAGTTCTCAGGCTAGAGAAAACTGAATTCATGTATTGAAGTGAATTAACCTATAACTTGCTGGATTGCTGGAGTGTTTCTATGGACCGTTATCTTTGAGAGGACACTGAAATGGCTATATTTGATCAGACTGTTACTGTCTTGGTTCATGAAGAAGCTAATATACGCAGTGAGGAGATGCAACAAGTCCTGCTGTAACCTGTCATGTAACCAGCGTTAGGTTTTTTTCTGATTCCATGGGTTAGTTTAACTTTTGGAGCTTACTTTTACCTTTGTTTCATGTTCCAGGACATGTTTGGGTATTTTCATTAATTCCAGGTTGTTTATTACACAATTATTCTATATTAACGCTTTGAAAAAAATCAAAACTTGCAACAGCTAAAGCTTGGTGCCTACTTTTAAAAAAGCGCTCGGTATCACAAGTCTAGCCTCTAATGGTGAGGTGTTTCGATTGCTGCACGCCCTTCCTCTGGGATATCACCTCTCTTCGTTAAGTTCCCAAAGACAATTGTTAGAGGCTGGCAACGTGGTGTCAGGTAGTCCCTGAGGACTAAAACTAAGCTAAATTAAATCAGTTTCTGCTGACTTGAACACCTCTAACTTCTTTAAATACCCTTTTAACACTCTATGGGTTCTGGCCTTGTGGTCCAAGGCCACGGTTAAAATCCAGCAGAGCTTCACCAGTGACAGGACTGCTGTAAGCTGCAGCAGAGCACGGAGCCCTCCTGAGAAGTGCCATCCCCCGAGCTCACCAGCTGGCTCTTTGTAACACGGGTGATTGGGCTTTTCAGCAATACTTATGCAAAGCCACCCTCCATCAATTCTGAAACAATTTGTGCTTGATCACTGGTACTTTTTTGTATTTAGGCTAAAACAGTTCTCATTACCCCCATTTTGTAATCACAAATCCATTTTTGGTCAAAGTGATTTTAGAGGAATTTGAGAACCTTGGTTCTAATAAGAATGAAAAAAAAAAAAAAGCACAGTGTTTTATTGTTAAAGCAGTGGCAAAGAGCTACTCCTGTCGTTGATACAGAAAGGACTGATTGGATGCAAACCCCCCCTATATTCTGTGGAACCAGGGAGTAAGACTTCAGTATTCATACCCTCATTGACATCAGTAAAGCTTGCACTTTTCAAGACTGTTAGTAGGTACGAGTCTAAAAAATACTTTAGCAAATTCAGTGCCAGCTAAGCAGTAGGTAGGTTTGGCTCATTTCAGAGCTCTGATCTTATTAAAGGAGAAGCTGTATATGTTGAGCAGATTTTTCAGACCACAGCATGAAAACTCTGGATATTCAGGTGCTCGATTGTGAATTACAGTTGGCTCTGCTGTTGCTGTCCTAAATGGCTCTATCTTGATTGTGGTCCAGAGCCCTCTGTTGCTGTTCACCCTCCACCTCAGACCTGTGATGGATTTTATGTGTAAGTTGGAGAGTTAGTCTGGAAAGAAAAGATGTTATCAATAGACAAAATTGAATTATGGTGCATCTAAGGTGATTGGGATGCAGTGTTTTAGCACAGCTGTTTAACAGGGATATTTCTTGAGGAACCTGATATATCCTTAAGACATGGAACAGTAATAACTATAGCTTAACTGGAACAATGCTAGTATAAATGTAAATAGAGAAAAATAGCCTAATGTTGGCTACCATAAATGCTGAACTCGTCTGCCTCTGTCCACATTTGAGTGTGACTTTTGGACATGATGCATAGTTTCTTAAGTGAAAAAATAAAACACCCTGCTATTATAAACTTAGCTACAGGTTAGCATTTTTTTAAGACCTAAATTAGTCTGTGCACTATTAATGAAAGCTGTTTAAGTAAAACTGCAGAGAGCGTTTTATCTATAATGAAGTATCAGAAATTATACATAAAAGTAAAAATAACTGCAAACTAATTTTCCTTATTGTTTTATCCCCTCCATTTTCTTTATGAATTTTGCACTTGAAATTAAATCTAATCTGTTCCCAAAAGGCAAAATACAAAGCTCACATGCACAAGGATCGTTAATGGACTACACTGGAGTGTCCTTCTGTGGGTCTGTATTTTACATGTCCATTGCATTAATTATTGAGTTCTTGTATCAGCTATTCATGATCATTGCACTTCTCAAAGTACAGAAAAAGAGAAAATTAAAGCAAGATTTCCAGCCTTTTTTTTTTTTTTGATTGTGTGTCCTGATATACCCTCTCTCATTTTCAAGGGACTATTGCTTAAGTAGAAGGCACTTGAACTTACATTCAGATTTTGTGTTAAATAACTAAGGCGCGGGGCTGGGCTTAGGCGTTTAGCACCATGTTCCTCCTGAGCTTTTGGGTGGCAGAGGATGGTGTGACTGGTAGACATTGCAAGCGTCATACCACCAAGTTGTGCAGAATCAAAGGCAGTCTATCTCTGAATTTTTCCAATAGTTATAAGTATTTACAAATCTCAAAAATTGGAATTTAGTCTGGTTTTGATAATTGTCTTAATTGGATGTTGCAGCCTGCCTTCTACAGGGAATGAATCTCATTTTACTTAAAATAGAAAGAAATTTGTTCTTCTCCTGCTGTTTTTGATAGGGTGCTTGACTACTCTATAACCCTTATGGGAAAATATTTTGCTAAAGTTCTATTTTTATCTCCTGTTTGTTTATTTTTAATTACTACTTCAGTACCCTGGGATTTACCATCGATCTTCATCTGCCTACACAATTATCCTCATCTTGCTGAATGGTTTGTTTATTTTTTAAGTTATATGCGGTCTTTTAACACTTTATTTTGTGTCTGTCTAAGTATTTGTAACAGGAGGATTCTGCTCTAGTTGGAGGAAAGGCGGATTAATGTTACTGGTGTTATGAGGGTGTAACGCAAAGGGAAGATGTTGTCTGAACACTACTGCTGTCTTGGGGTGATCATGGTTGTAACAGAATTTCAGGGGAATGTGTACCACGGAATGAGGTGTTTCTGCCCCGAGGTTACCTAGGGAACACTGTAACATAAAATGTGGGAGGTTAATGTCTTTAAGAGTGTTTTAAATGCATTGAAGTTCTTTGCAAAGCAACTCCCACTAGCTTGAGAAATATCTCTTAAATTTATGAAAAATTAATCTGCAACTTCACTGGAAGAGACAGTTTTTACTTCTCACAATACTGGAGGATCTCTATGTAGGTTTTGCAGTATCATTTAAAAATTAATTACACCTTTTTTTTTTTTTAAGTTAATAAAGTCTTCTCTTTGTTGAATAGATTAGTGTAATTCAACTGATACAACCTAAGGTTCTTTTCTAAAATGTATTTTTCTCCATCGCTGGAGAAAAACTTTCCTGTATGAGCAAATGGGGAAAACATTTTGTGTCCCAGTTAAAACAATATTGGCAGCAAAACTCCAAACTTTTCTTCAACTCTGAATGTGTTTGGATATCTGTTAAAGATTTACCATTTAAATATTGTACAAATTTGTCCGGTGTTGAAAAGAGATGAAATGAACTGTAGGTCGTGCTATTTGGGCCGCACAGGGAGACTCCTGCACCCAGGTGGATCTCCCTGATGGCTAGTGCCTTTCTCCTTGAATTCAGGTATTTACTGGAAGGAACTTTTGGCTGTGAATTGGACGTTTTATAGTAACAAATAGCAACTTTTGGTTTGTGATTAGTCTGAGAGCTGCCCTATATGTCTCGTATTTATTTGCTTTCCAAAATTATGGGCTGAACAATTTCCAAGACAAGGTCTGAAGAAGGCTTCTCATTGAATCATCCTGTAAATTTCAAGAGAGAACTGTAATTATAAGCAGCAGAGAAAATCTATAGAAAGGAGATAACTTCCCATTAAATTCAATGGGGCAGTTGTCAGCTTACATAAATTGGTGAATTTATTGACTTCAGTGGAGCCGCCTTACACAGTAAGAGGATTCAGCCCTACCAGTTTTTGAAGCAAATTCTGTAGAACCCGTTTTATGTCAATTGCTTTCATTTTTATTCAGTTTGTTATGACTAATTATTACTCTTTCTTCTGTGAGAATGGACCAAACGGCTTTTGTCAGAGCCTTCTGCCGAAATGACTCACTCAAGAGAATGATGAGTAGTGACAGATCTTGCAGCTTATCAGTGAGGACCAAGGAAATGTGTTGTCATGAGTGATACCTGCACATGCTGGAAAGCTCGAGTCACTGTTGGGCTAACCCTGAACTTGGTTGTCCTGCCTCACTGGATTATGTATTGCCATAGAGTTACAGTCTCACTGCAGGCTGTAAAAGGTCAGTATGCTGTGCAATTAATCTAAATTACATGCACATTTCAGAATACGCCACATTGCATCATTTTAACCATCATACAAACAATTACTGTAGTTCAGGTAGAGTTCACTTTGAAAGTTTCCATTGGCCTTAAGTAAAGAACCTTTAGTTTTGTAAGGAAAATAGTGGCATAAAAGCCTCTATTTTCTCTAGCATATGAAGCCTGAAACAATTACAGTTTACCCAGTAAATCAATTTTTCCCAATTCTCTGCAATTCTTGGATTTCCTTATGTTTCCCTGACTCAGGGAAAATATTCATTAGGACAAGCACGTATGAAGTTTGAATTGCTGAAGCTGGTGACTGGTATAACACTTCCACAGAGTTTGTAGGGAAATTTGTAAAGAAAAGCCAGCAGCTGACCATGCAACTTACCCAGATTTTCATTCTAAATTAGGAAAAAAAGGTTGACAGTTTGTCTCCCTTAATTCCCTTCTCCAATATATTATTTGGAGTAAGATCTTTCTACCCCGTGCGTGTACTAATTCAGACTGTGCTGAAGGGGTGCTCAGCACTTCAGGCGCCATTTACTCTGCCAGGGGATGAGCCTCTATGCCTGAGGGAGTGTTTGTATGCTTGCCTGTGGAGCAGCAGTACTGGGAGGGATGGCTGTAGGAAATGGGGTGATGGGCTTTTGCTCTGGCTGGTCCTTTAGCAGTGCTGCTAGCTGAAGGACAGCTTCAGACCAAGGCTGTCGTAATCTGCACTGAACAATGCAGCAGTGAGCTTCAATACCACATCAGCATTTCTGAACGATGATATTTGCTTGAATTTTCTACATTTCTCTCTCCCCTTTTGGCCCCTGCTTAGAAATATATGTGTTCCCTTCAATTCAAAGGGAATTGAACTTCCCTTTCAATTAGACCTATTTCACAGATGGAAAAAACCGAAGATGAAGAACCCGGTGCTACAAGGTGACTGCTGCAGTCATGTTATAGCTGACTTTGCATTTGCAAAGACACCATAAAGCAGATTTCACGCTGCTGCCACCTTAGTGAACGGCCCGTGATAGATAACACCGCACATATGGGGCACTTGGGTTGAGGTATGGGATGAATGGCACAGGGCACGCACCACAGATGCTGAAACGCGTGACCATGGCAGCCTGTGGTAACAGGGTTGTTGGATTCCCGTTTGATGCAAGACGTGCAGAGGACAGGTTCTGAATTGTTCTTTTCAGGCCCCATGCTGCGTTAATGGTGGTGAACAGCTGAACTCGTGTGGTGGTGTTGTAATTCCTTCTTCAGCAGTATTTCCCTATTCCTTTACCACTACACTGTATATATTACCATTTTATAGAAGTCATTCCTTATATCAAATATCATACTTAAGAATGAGAAACTAATACGAATAGAAAAGGTTTGTTTTCCCCTCTGTGGGAGGCAGAGTGCCCTTTTTTCCCCCAAAACACAAATCCTCAGACTCCAGCAGTTAACCCACAAACTAGAGCACTAACGTTTGGATTTGGAAGCATTTTGCACACACAGATGGGGCTCCACAAGGTGCAAAGCAGTGAAGAATGTTGTAAATTGTCGAGTCAGGTTAAATTTAAAAAGTTAAAAGGGGAGGAAAACACTAAAACAGAGGGAAGTGAAGGAAGAGGCTCCAGATGTGGGTCGGATGGGATCTGACTGTGTTCCAACATTTCTTCAGGGCAGGTGGGGAAAAGTCAAGTCTTCAGGAAATGTTTTTGGGAGCACTGGAGATGATGAGTTAGGGGCAGGGTATTTTGGAGGCACCACCTATGGCATGGGGTCATTATGTGGGGACTGAGCAGGTTCCAGGCTGGCCCTGAAACAAAGGGAGCTGAGGGTTCCCTGAGTCGCCTCTTGCTTTTTCCACAGCTCTGTGTCCTAAATGAAGGTGTAAAGTAATTGGCAGTCTGTCCCTCTCATCTCTTTTTAATACTGTGGTAATTCTGTTTTATACAAGCTGTGTACTTTTGACTTCCTAAGGGATCTCAAGCAAGCTTTTAATTTTCTGCAAAACCTTTGCAGATTACCTTCAAGATCAGCATTGGAGATAATTTTTGTGGAGTGCCTGAGGGAAAAGGATGGGGAAGGGGTCTAAAATGGCCTTGGAGACTTCAGCGGGACCTCCTCATGTCCTGGCGCTTGAGCATCGTGCACAGCACAGAGCATGGTGGAAAGCACAGCTCTTCTCAAAAGGCAAGTTCGGAAACTATTGAGACAGTTGTAATGGAGCATTTTCATAAGGGAAAAAAAAAAGGAACAATGGGCTGTACCAAGGACCTAGTGTTCTTCTCAAGCTAGGAAAACTCAGTGGACTTGTCTAGTTTCATCCTCATAGTGATGAACAAATTTCTTTCTTCCCTTCTTTCCTTCTCCTGGTATTGCACCTGTGTCTTGCATATTGTCACCTGCTGCAAGCGTTGGAGCTTGCCTCAGCTCTGGGCTTGGTGTACGGTATCCATTAGTGGGAGCCCTACTGCAGTCCTGCAGTGGGGGTTATGGCTCCTGGAGGCACCCTGTACCCCAGCCCCAGCCTCCATCTTGAGAGTCTGTTGTGTGCTCTGGTGGAGTCTGGGGAGATGAGAAATGTAAATAGGAAATGAATTGTAAAGCTACCAGAAAGATGTGAAGTTGGGATAAGATGGCAAGACCACCACCACCCCTAAAAACCCCTGAGGAAAAAAAAAAAAAAAAAACAAAACCCTGAAAGAACAAAAAAACCTGGAAGAAAACTCCAAAAACCTTTTGTTTTGTGATGTACAGGGGGAGGAGGAGGCATTACAAACTTAACTACTGTGATTCAGGCAACAGAAGAAGCAAGAATTATCTAGAGCAGAAGAGAGTTTAAGTTGGAAAAAATGTGATTGAGTTAAGAGGAAGAAAAATTTAGGCTGCATCTCATGAGAAAATAGACTAATTGTGAAATCCTCTACTACACTTAGATCTGGGCCCTCTGGGAAATAATGGAAAAGAATTTCTCGCCATGTAGAAACCCCTAGACAAAACACCAGCACTTTAGGAATAGGTTAGGCATAAATGCAGTGTAGTTCATCATCAGCAACCCCATTCCTGCACTGACAGGAAAGAACTAGCTAATTTATCAGTAATAAGTTTTTGTGTATCTCTATTTCCATATGCCAAGGACACTGCGATTGCTGATGAAGGTTTTTGGTTACAGAGGTGATTTTATAAAGTGAGAATTTATCTAATAGGAACAGGTCTAAAACTAACAGTTCGTTTTGCATAGGCTGCCCAGCAGCCAGCAGATATTAATAGCTATTTGCCTCTACCCTCAGCTTAGGCTAGATTTGAACTACTGAATTAAAGGCAAAGTGAAATTTAAGGTATTTCTTTAAACTGTTTGGTCCCCCTAGGAAGGATTTGCAAATGCACTTGTATTCATCATTTATAAGCTTTCCTGTTGCTTACAAATATCTATTTTCTTGAGACACCTTAGCAAAAAAATGGCTTAGTGTTCTTCATCATCTGCTGTATCTTGTTTTTGAGCAAAAGATGGTATGCATTTTGAAAATGTTTGTTCACAGTGTTGTTTGGCAAACTTCAAAATGCATCTAAGGTTTAAAATAAAAAAAAATGAATCATGAGCATGATATGTGATTGGATGGAATTTCATAATTCAAAATGATGCTTCAAACTCCCCTGCCCATCCTAAGTATGTCACTTGTCTATAGGTAGTGCCATTTCTATATCTATTTATTTGTAGTAAGCAAAGCAGCTCAGATCTTTGCTCTGTGGCTGCCTATACCTTTCCCTGTAGGTAAATGTGATTGGCTTTACCCCCAATGTTAGCTGAAGCACTTTATGCCCTCAAAAGATCCAGGGAAGGACTGTTTCTCCAAGCTCACTGTATTTGATATTGGCTTTTAGTCTGGTTTAAGCTGGAAATTCTCTTAATGCTCTTTATCTTGGTTTTCCATCAGTGACACTTCAAAGTTGTTGCATGAGCTCAAGCCAACCTTACTGCAGCTAGAGGGAATATTCCATTTTCCTCCTCCATCTTCATTCCTCCACCCTTGCTCTCTGGGCTTATCTGCACAGCTGGTGTCAGCTGTAGCTTTTATCTCTACCTGTCCTTAAGTCAGTTCAACTTACTAGGCCAAAAAAACCCCAGAAACAACTTGCCAAAAGATGGGTAATTTTCTGCTGGGTTTGTGAGTGGATTCAAGATGACCAAATGGTGCCAGAGCCAGTGCTGGGCAAGGTCTGGGCTGAGCAGGGTGAACCTGGAGGGAAGGTGGGGAACAAGACCTGTCTCTTTCAGCAGCAGAGAAGCAGAGAGCTATTATCTTGTCTCAGCCACTCTGGCTCACCCTCCTGAGCTAAACGTGCTTTTTTACCTGACAGGGCTGCTGTGAAGATAAATGGATACATGTTCAGAATGTATTCAGTCAAGGATTAGGGAGACAGTATTGCCCAAACCAAAGATCTCTTTTCCTTGGTTTTAATTACCCAATACGCTTTCTGTCAGGTGAAGGATTTTAATGATAATGTTCATGTTCTTGTATACATTTGTCAATTGTGCTGTTGAAAACAGAAGTGTATAGAGAAGTAAATGGCTAAATGAGAAATACAAAAATCTGATCTTTAAGTTTTTATTAAGAAATGGGTTATACAGGAAGAGAAGCATTAAAGTAACCACACAGAAACTTACCATAGAGAACTTATCACTGAATTAACATGCAAGTATACATATTGTATTCACATCAAATAAGTGAAATCATAATATTTAGATTTGTTAGAGTTTTTTCTGTAGGGTTCTTGCCCAGAGTACAGACAGGATAGGATATTTACTGTTTCAGCAGCCAAATGGAAGACAAGTAACAACGGATTTTTACCATGTGCCGTAACATTGCGTTGCCTATTATGTATTGTCTAATTTATGTCCATTTCACATCATCAGTTATGCCTGTAATATAATAAAATGAAATTTAAATTTCCCAATACCTTTTAGTAAATATATTTTTATTAATTTAAAAAGCAACAATAAAATAAGGTATAACAATGTGTAAGGTATGAAAAGAAATGCCAAAATTGTTCTTTCTGGTTAGGTTTTATTACTTGTTTATTTTCCATAAGGAAATAGCAGGAAGAATAGGAAAAGGAGACTGAGAAATGGTATGCTGCTCATTCTTTTGCCTTTAAAATTGTTAATCAATTCCAGATTGAACTGACAAAGTTGACTGAAACATTCCTGTGCATCGTTCACTCAAATGGTATGCAACAGAAATGTATTGAATTTGTGAAAGTGCACTCAGGTAGATAGTCCACCTCTATTTTGACCAAACAGTGTAATTTCAGATCATGAAATAATTCCATCTCAGTAATTTAAATAACTCTAGGTCATATCTACAGTCCAAGAGTGTGCTTAATGGAGAAGGGCTAGCATGATCTAGTTTAATCAGAAAAGCAAAGCAAAACTACGGTGTGCTTGATCCAAAACTACGGTGTGCTTGATCCAAAACTACGGTGTGCTTGATCCAAAACTACGGTGTGCTTGATCCAAAACTACGGTGTGCTTGATCCAAAACTACGGTGTGCTTGATCCAAAGCGTATTGAAGCTTATAAGAATCTTTCATCTGGTTTGTTTACTTCTGTATGTTATCTTAGGACTGAATCAAACCTGGTTTCTTCAAGCTTAGCAAATTCGGGTTTTCGGTAGCATTAGCAAGATAAGAAACAAGACTGTTGGACAGTATGGTTTTTCCTCTTAAAAACCTCTACAAGACAGCCTTGAAAAATTGTGGGGTGTCTTTTTTGCCCGTTTTTGTCGTCATGAGGCTTCAGTTCAGTACCCCACGTATTCATAAACCCAACTTTGGGCATCTCAGTAGACTGCAGGACCCCAGTGTTTTCACGCCTTACTGTTTGTGGCCTAACTGGGGACTAACGCCATTGCAACCCTTGGTGCTGCAGAGGAGTAAGGAAAGGCAGGAGATTTCTGAACTGTATAATGTGCAAACAGGGTGAACTAGAACTAGTTTGCAGGGCTGACACTCAAAAGAACCATGATGTAGATGTGACACATATACTATGTACTTGACATGGCTGCTATATAAAGCAACAGTAAATTTAGTTTTCAATATTGGCATTTCCACAGTCCATTTTCAGAGGAGACTCCTGTTTCAAAACGCTTCTAACTTTTTGCTCAGGATCAGTAAAACTTACTGTGGAAATGTTAAATTTGGCTTCTAATCACATTGTACTAAGTGTTGTTTGCAGACAGTAAACCAGCCTCAGAAGACTTCTAATTTTCTTCTCATGCAATGAGGGTTTTGCGTGTAAGGGTAAACTAAGACTAGTTTTTATGATGTATTTCAATGATGGTGCTGAAACTAGGCAAGACAGGTCTCATAAATCAGTGGTCCTCTGTGGTAGATGCTGTTCCCATTTTTTTGAAAGAATTGCTTGTTTTTAATGGAGAATTTCATGTGATATATTAGGTAATATATAGGAACAAAAAAAAGTACTGGGACTCCATTCTGTGTAAGGGTAGAGTAAAATTCATTCACAGCAATTGTTATTCATTGACAAATTATTTCAGGTTCATCTTGATCTGTTTTTGAAATGTTATGCATTTGAACATGCAATAACAGTTCTAATTTTTCTGAACAGCAGCAAGCAATACCTAGAAATACTCTTTTTTTTTTTTTAAAAAAGTGACTACAGGACAGCCACAGATCTAAACAATTACTTCATGCTAGAAATATCTGTATAATCTTTCATGAAGTAACTCTTGAAAGTGAACCTTAATGATGCAAATTATTTAAAAACAGTTTTCAAGCAAGTGATTTCTTCCATCATGGTTCATTCTAATAATCTTTTTCAAGCATTTAGAGAGTCAATTTATCTTAATTTTAGATTGTTATTAAATTAAGTGATGAAGGCTGTGGGTAGGATGGCTTTTACTGTCTAGAGTGTCACAGTAGGGTGTAATAGTCCTAGATTTGAAATGTTTTCATGCTATTAAATGACTGTTAAGGTATCATGGAAAATGAACAACTAATTTATTTTAATCTTTCATATTCTTCTAGAGCTGTTTTTCTTCCAAAATGGTTTTAAAGTGACAAATGAGAATCAAAATCTGCCATTGACACTTTGCAGTTATATAGAGAAGTCTCTTATCTATGGCTGACAAAATACAGCTTTCCTTTTCCATAATGTAGTTTCATTTCTTTATCTCAGAAAGACAACTTAATCTATACGGTGTAGTTGTGTATTTGTTCTTGTAAATCTTTGAATATAAGCCTTTCTGTAGGCAGTGCTTTACATATGTCTGTCAAATACAATTGGCGTTCTCACATATAGGTCTTGGTTTATGTGCCATTTATTCGTCATGTGCCTCCTTCTGGCTGTGCAGCCTGTGTATAAATTACTAACAATTATTGACTATTTAATACTTTTGGCCATATTAGTGTTGTTTGAGGCTGAACAATCTCTTTCTGGAAATAGAGCCTCTAAATGTTGCCATTAGCTTACAGAAGCAGGAAATACCTGTAAAATCTTTCTCTGTTTCTTACGTTCCTCTTTAGAAGTGTCACGTTTAACTAATTTTTGATACACAGCACATAACTGTGCAAAACTGCAATGGGGAAGATTCCCCTCCCTACCCACTGTGTGGAATGAGGCAAAATGTAGGTATACCATTGGCAGCACGCTTCAATCAAATCAACAGTGTGTGCTATACCTTCATTTTAGAAGCACTGCAACCAAAGCCTCCTTTCATACTGAAAGAAAATCAATCCTCCATACATGAAAACAGTTAGTAATGGCCTTACCTGAGCTTAACCTACACTGAATTATTCATGGTTGAGTTATCCAGGGAGAACCTTACCTTTGTAGTAGACTGCTTGACTTGCCTCTCTTGTTTATTTTCATTGGGGCAATTTACTTGAATTAAGGACTGCAGGACTGGGTCCTGTATTTGCTGGACATGAGAATGCTTCACAGTGGCTAATCCACTGTGTTGCGGGGTTTTTCTTCATTTTTTCTCTTCCCCGTCCATGTCTCCCCCCCCCCCCCCCCCCCCTTTTTTTTTTCCTCTTTTTTTTTTTTTTTCCACTTTTTGTTGTTTGGTTTTTTTTTGTTTAGGGTCCCAGCATGGGGGCCCAAAGTGAATGCTAGTGCATTTGAATCTAGATGGCTCCCTGTTGACATGCCATCTGCAGATGCTCATGTAGAGTATGTTTTAAGCAGCAAACACCTGGGGTGCTATATTAAAAAATGCTCAGCATTTCAAAATCCCAGTGATGGAGTGTAATATGCTCTTGATATGCCACTTGCTGTTAGAACTATAAGCTGGATCCTGCTAAGTCCTAATGCCTCCTGTTGAAGTGAATGATAGCAGAGAATACTTGGGACGTGAGGGGTGAATGACTTACAGGTGTATTAAAAGGAGTTTAACTCTGTCAAAACTGCTCTTTTATTTAGACATAGTTGTTCTAGGCTTATCTCCTTTGCTTTCTCTTTGAAGGACTACAGTGCAATACCCCTAGAGCAAAGGGATGAGCAATAGTTGCTACCAGGCCTTTAGACTCCTGTGACATTCCTTGTTTCAGTGATACGAGTTTGCAAACATTCAAGTCATGTCGTTTTATGGTGCCAAGAAGTTTCAGCAGAACTGAACAATTTTTGATGGATATAATCTCCAGTGGTAAAAGATGAGGAAAACCTACAAAGAGTTGTAAGAGTGTAGTGTGTGTGTATAATAGCAACAAGAAATACAATTACTAACGTGATTTTCTTAATATTCCATTTAATGGCCAAAAATGAGAAAAATGAAGTCAGTATATATTGAAGTAATTTTCAGATTAATTCAGAGGAGTAAATACAATTTGGGTCATGGTGCTTTTGATGACCCCCAAAATCCAATTCAAATAAGCACTATGGATTTTAAAGACCTGCCACTTTTTTGATTATGCATTATTGATCATGGTTAGTCAGCAGTTCAGCCCTTGTTGTTCAAGACTGCCTAAGGCAATGAGATCACTTGTTATTGGCAGATTATATTGTTCAGGTACTTTCACTGCCATTTTTTCAGGTATTTTTACCAATTTTGTGTATGTGTGTGAGAGAGGGGGGAACTTTGAATTAGTTAACATCACTGGTTCCAATAGATTTGGGTGCTGTTACCTTTTTCTAGAGAACAAGACGATACAGACTTCATAAAATGAACAGTAGCATAACAGTTTCTAACAGTGTGTCTTTACATATTTGGCTTATATGACAGATTAGGAAGCAAAATTCTCCTTCTGTCTTCTGCAGCATGGGCCATCTAAAATCAGGGCTTGGTTGTACTTACTTTCTTCCTTCCCAAAGAAAACAGGTGTTACACTGTTCAGGATCCCTCCCTTGCCTGCCCATGTAGGAATCGCTGCGCAGTCACCAACAGACTGCAGAGCAAGGAGGAATGATTGCTCTCATGCCTGGAGCTATTTCTGGAGTTGTGGAACTGAGAAAGAAACAAATATATTGACATTGGGCTGGTTGCTTATAAAAAAAAAAAAATAAATGAAATAAAGACAGAATCCTGATAGACTTCACAGTCTGCTTCTAATTATATGAGTATTTCATTATCATAGAGGAAGTAATTTATACATCTGATATTACAGAACTCAAGGCATTAGTTGTTTGGTGTTAATGGTCTGTATTCATGATTGAAGAGTGTGTTTGAAGTTCAGAAATGCTATAATATTAGCCTTGATATAAGAGCAGTTCTAAGATACACAGGTAAATCATTGTTTCCAGAGTTATTTGTTTTTATTCACCTTTTACTATAGCCAGGTGTAGCACCTTTGTTCTTTGACTCCTGAAAATTATGAACTGCCTTTCTCTTTATTTTTAGCAAATAATTATCTGTAAATGTATTACTGATACTTGTGAGGAAGTGTCTTTGTCCTGTTTTTTTAGACATGTCTAATGTTCATCATGTATCTAAGTTATACTATTCACTTGGTAAGAAACAGCAGACATCTGTCTATATGCTAAATACGGAGAACTTCCCCTCCAGCATGCTGAAGTAATGTGACTGCAACTTCTGAGACTGATGCAACATGTTATCTGGGGCTATTCAGCCTGGAGAAGAGAACGCTGAGGGGAGACCTTATCTCTCTCTACAACTACCTGGAAGGAGGTTGTAGTGAGGTGGGGGTTGGTCTCTTCTCCAAGTAACAAGCGATAGAACAAGGGGAAATGGCTTTAAGCTGCACCAGGGGAGGCTCAGGCTGGATATTACAAAGAGTTTCTTTACTGAAAGGGTTGTCAGGCAGGTGATGGAGTCACCACCCCTGGAGGTGTTTAAGAGATGGGTAGATGTTGTAGTTAGGGACGTGGTTTAGTGGTGTTGGTAGAGCTAGGACAAAGATGGGACTCGATGATCCCGAAGATCTTTTCCAACCGAAACTGTTCTGTGATTCTATGTTTCATATATTTGATAGTTTTAAAGGAATGTTCCAGCTGTGATGCTGGTGTGGATTTAAAAAGAAAATAAGGGGAGGAGGTGAAGCTTCTGATCTTAATTTTCTGATTTTTGGTAGCTTGGCTGACATTTTGCTGCTTATAACTTCACCGTTGTTGGCTTGTGGAGCTTTTTTTGATCAAAGTGTATTTTCCTTTAATGAGGCTGGGTGGCCTCTATTCTATTGTTGTATTACTAATTATCTTTCCAAGCATTTCAAGCTTTTTGCAGGGATGTCATTTGGGTTATTCTTCTAAAAAACATTATTTGAGTAAGTAAAACTGCATGCACTGAAGTCACTCAACCCTTATGCAGCATTAAATTAAGCAGTTGTTATTTGATTTACGAACTCTAGGGGTAAATACAGCCACTGAAATGTTAGCAGCCTCCTGTACCTGACTTTGCTAGAACACTGCAGTAGACAATGGGTGCAAGTAGCAAAGGAGTGGGTAGACAATCCATGATAATACATGCAGAATTCTTCCTTTTCTTTTATAAATCACAATATAAGTGCTTGGATAACATGGTATCTCAGCAACAACTTGACAAGAGATGTATAATACACCCTCAGAGAATAGAAAAAAACATCATTTGTCTCCAATAAAGGTGTTTAGCATTCTGATCCTGTCTTAACATAAATTAATTTGCAGTTATACTAGCAGTGTTTTTACATATGTATTTTGTATTTGCATCAAAGTACTTCCCAGTCTTCAGGAGCGCTTGCTGCTTTTCTGAGTATTAACCATTCAGAATGTGTGTACAGGTTAATGTGCTGTATGCCTTAGGATCAGCTCTGGTTTCTCTCTTATAGTAGTGTATTTAGTCTTCAGGGGATTAAACATGTTCTTCATGAACCAGATGAAAATGAATATTTATTAAATATTGTGTCAGGATATACTTATTCATACAAAAAATGCAATATATTATTTGAATGGTGCATGGGAATCTGAACAAAACTCTGGGAATGGTTTTACTCTGGTTAGAAAGTTTGTTTGTGTAGTTATTTATTGTTTTAAGACTTGGGTGTACGGTTTGAAAATAGGTACAATAGAATAAATGCTAGTCAGGGAAAGAGATATCTAAATGGTCATCTTTCTCAATAGATGTCAGATTTATAAGCAAAAAGTTGCACATGTGGTTCCCAAATGTATCTTGATCATGTGACATATATAGATACAGTACCAGGCAATTATTACAGCCTGCTAGATGATCACAACATTACAAAGAACAACTTTTTAGGAAAAAACATGAAAACAAAGGAAAAGATATTTGCTATTTTTAGTATTCATGGGTTGTACAATAATGATTGATTATTACTGAGTATTGTTTCTAAAGCTTTGTGGAGATGAGAAACGGTAGGTCTGGTGGCTTGATCAAAAAAAAATGTAAACATTTACAACGATAAAATGCTATTGTTTTCTCACATCTGTAGCAGTATTTATAACAATGCGTTGGTTTTTTTAGGAGGCAAAGAAAAAAAGAGGAAAAAAAAAAAGAATTTGTCTAAGGCCCAGACCTTTCTTTGCCAATTTTCTACATATGTTTTTGACACTTAAAACAGATCATGGCAACAGGGACGTATTTAAAGACTAGCACAGAGACTGACTCTCTATTAAAGCTATGCCTGCTGTTAACCTCAATGGTACTTCAGATGGAAAGATTTAGTTTGATTCTATAGTCAATTTGCTTGTGTTATTTTCAGGGTGTGTACCACATATTTCAATAGAGCATCATAAACTGACATCTTCCTTTTTAATTTTAACTCCTTTAAATTTCAAGGTGTTTACATTGATTCTGTAGCTTTGTGAAATAAGCAGCAACACTAAAGCACAACTCTGAGGGTACGAGCAGGAAGCTGCAACAAGCACACTTGTCAAGCATAGGCAGACAGAAATGGGAACGTGCTGGTGGAGGAAAATATGACCTGCTATAAGTATTTGTTTGAATGTGACATGTGCTTATCAAGATACAGAATAAAATAATTTTGCACATAGAATCCAGCAGGTAAAGATGCAGGGAAAAAACACTTTCTTTTGAGGCTGTTGCCCTCCAGCCGTGTGGCTGACCTGTATGTCTGTCTCCCAGGGATGATGAGGTGCAGCAGAAGTGGGCAGGCGCAGTCAGTTGATCACTGCGGTTTGTTTGGCTGACACTTTTGGAATTGTAAAAGATAATGCTGGTTGAGGGATGTTGCCTGTCTCTTTCTAGTATGGCTTATGTTAAGAGGACATAAACTTACTGTAGGCTAGGCCTTCAACTTGTTGCAGTTCAAGGCAGCCAGCATTGTTTTTGCAGGCACTAAGCCAGGAGAAAGCTTAAGTCTAGAATTGGCAGGGGAAACAGGGAAGTCACTGTAAAAACTTCCCAACTCGGGTACAAAAACCACTTTCCTTCTTTCTCCTGTGTCTCTTGACTACAAAGGGGAAAAGGGCTGCTGGAGGTCTTCCTTTAGAGCACTGTCTTAGGTTGCTGTTTCTGTGCAGGCAAGTCAGGAAGGTAACAAAACCGGTGGATGAGGTTAATGAAACTTTTAAAAGCCTTGCTAGGGGTTAGATTTGACACTGGAACACTCGGGTGTTTGTATGGTAGCCCTACCTGTCCCTTGTGATGTGGTAGGGATTGCATGGCACACTGGGCCACAGAGCTCTCATCCTCTGGCAGCAGAGATGCAAATGAAATTTCAACAATAACAAAAAAGATATTAAAATATTATGCAAATAAATTGTAAGTGCATCATACTGGAATTGTATCCCCATTTGAATTATGTGGCTCAATGGAAAAGAGACAATCCTTCGTAGAGCCTAGTTGGAAGGCTTGATCTGATTGATCCCAATGCCTTTAGGTACCTCACTGATTCAGCTAGCCAGGATTTGAACTTTAGGGGTGGCTCTTCCTTCCTGTTTGAATAAAGAGGAGTCTGAGGTAAACAGGCTCCTAATTTAGGGTTCTTGTTAGGTGCCTAAAGCTAGCCAGGATCAGAGCTGAGCAAGCTAAGAATAAACAGCAAAAGACTACTCCAGAGCTTGGCTAGGGCAACTGCTGGATCATCAGCCACACTTGGAAACAGCACCAACAGATTGAAGGGGTTTGGCCTTCAAAACTGCAACAGATTGAAGGATTTTGGCTTGGGAAAGCAGTAGGAACAGGAGCAGCAGTTTGTGAGACATCCTGGCTTATGCAAATGTAGAAATGGCAGCAGTGGATTCTGATGGGATGTGTTGCTGGTGTATCTCCAAAAAATTTTTAAACTGGCTGCTCATGTAATACCAGGGCCCTATCACCTATATGCTCAATTTATCACTGTGCCTTGGAACTTTTCCATCACAGTAGTAGAAAACAAATGTTACCCTGCTATATAAGAAAGAGAGAAAGCAAGCCCACTCAGCTTATTATTTACAGACCTATCTCACAGATTCCAACTCTATCCATAATAGATAATGAATACATTGGTTCACAAGCAACTGTTTAAGTACTTGGAATGGAACAACATACTGAATGATGCTCAGTCTGGATTTCGTTCTCCTTATTTCACTGTCATTGCTCTAAGAAATTGTTGGAGACATTTTCTCTGCTCGTGGATCAAAGTCTATTTATAGGTGCTGTATTTATTACCCTGTCAAAGTCGCTTTGGACATGACTGGCCATTCTCACGTAAAAAAATTAATTTGAAACCAGTTCAAATAAAAGTAGACAATTGTTCTTAGTCACATTTGGCTTGTAGAAAGCAGATGGGTTGCATTAGCAATGAACTGTCATGTATGCAATACAATACTAAGAAGTCTTGTAACTGGGCACCATATTGGCCATTATATGTTCATTAAAAGTTGTTGTGCATGTTAATAGGAAGACAGTTCTGCATGGTTAAAACACATATAGTGGGGCCAAATATCTTTTAAAAATTGAAAGCAAGCCTGAAATCGGAGCCTTCTCTTACAAACACAGCATCTCCCTCTTTTTTTTTTTTTTTTTCCCTGAATGCCTCTAGAGATATATACACACAGAGATATCCAGGAGCAGCATCAGCGGAGTTACACTGTAGAAAGCAAAAAAAAAAACGGGAGGAAGGAGAGGTTTGAGCAAGGATGAGGTACTCTAGAGTGACCTTATAGTTTCTTGCTCTCACTGATATATTAAACCACCAAATACCCCAAACAGTTTTGTCAAAAGCAAAATTAATAGAATTGTCTATCTTTGTTCAAGAGTATATAACTAGCAGAACAAAGTCATTGCTCTGTTTTGAGGCTTGACCTGTGCTGCAGCAGGAACATTCAGCCCCACTACCATTTTCTGGGCATCCAGTAAGTATCCTTTTTGTAGAAATCCCTACTGTAGCAGGACACTTCACAAGGAAACCATCCATGTTAATGCCACATGGACAAGTATAAAATTTTTAATTCCTAAGTGTTAAAAGAAGCTAGCCACCATGATGTAAATTTTCTTTTGGTTTAGTAGTGATGCTGATTCAGTTAACTTTGCTTTGCGTCAATAACGGCCAAATGGGAACTCATTTGAATGGAGGAGCAGATTGGTTGTGGAAGGTCTGGCATCGCTTGTGTCTGTCTAATGCCATCACTTCAATGAATTCCCTAAATCCTGTAGAGGAGAGCAGCAGTGATGCTGTGGTGAGAAAATGGCAAGAAAGGCAGGAGAGGATGTCTAAAGACCTTTTAGTCTGCTCCATCTGCCAGTAAGTTTGACATACAAAACGCAGGTATTGCAGTGTCATATGCAGACATATCCATGGTGAGGTCCATCAGAGTTGACCAGTGAAGCAGCTCAGGGTCTCATGGTGTCCTTCTAGCTGTAAAAGCATAGAAGTCATCAGCAGGCAAGGACTGGAAATGAAGAGCTGGCAAGTCTGTTCCTTGGGGTGACTGTTTGTTTGAGCTAGTGAAGGGAAAAAGCCCCTCATAGGGTTAGGGAAGGAGGGGCTATGGTGCGATGTCACCTGATCGGTGGTAGGAGCGTGGGCTGTTGCTGTGCCAACAGATGAGATGCGAAGGAGACTGGTTTTAGCCTAACTGTTTTCTGAGCCATCAACCAGAAACACTTTTGGATTGAATCATAGTATGACTTCAGGATAGCAGCTTGGGTGTAGTCTTGGTCTGAAGAAATACTGGGTTTGGTATGACTTGGGTGTCCTGGTTTGGCTGGGATAGAGTCACAGGCCAGCCGTGCTGGGCAGGCTCAAGTCAGCCAGGGCAGCTGCCCTGAGTGAGCTACAGGGGGAGCCCATCATATAAGGTCAGTATAAAGGGGGAAGGTTTGCTGAGGAGAGAGAGCACCTGTGGGGTTCCTGTTGAGATTCCTCCTGCTCCTCCTCTGGCTTCTCCCGGGGACTGCACTCTGGTTGGTTGTGAGGACTGGATAATCATTTGGCTGAGTATAACTCTGTACATCTTTGTTAGAATTGGTGTTATTTCTTTAAAATCTGTTCTCGCTTCCACCTATGGGTCTGTTCTCCTTTTTCCTGATTCCCCTCCCTGGATGGTGAGGGGTTGTCAGGTGGTAGAGGGACTGTTACAACTTAGCCTCAGGTACAGGCTTAACGTAGACATGCAGGTGGGCTGTGAAGTGAAACTGAAATACAGTTCAGAAATATAGACTGGAAGGCTGGAGATTTGGGTGATATCCCTGATTTCACCAGAAACCAAATAAACTTTTTTCCTATCTCTTTTTTCTTTTTTTTTTTTTTAATGAGGATTAGAGGTTTCTGAAAATCTAATTCTGTTTTGAACCCTTAGACTAGTATTTCCTGTTGGCTGCATGCTATTGTGGAAACTCAGTGAATGGGTGACAGTAAGGGTAGAGACCTAGCTGGAATTCAGCCTATGCACGTGACCATGACTTCTGAGATGGAGAATGGACACTGCGAAGTCATGAGTCTCACTTCTTATTAATATATATAGGATTAATTTTAAGCATTAGGAATTCTTCTTGAAAGTCCAAAGACACTGACTTTTAAAGTATGCCCATTGCATTTCTTTCCCCTCCTTTCCCCTCGAGCACACCTGTAAAACAGGGTGGTGATAACAGTGTATCCTGCAAAGGGAATGGTACTAGGTTTCGTTTCCTCTGTTCTTTTCTTGTTCTTTCAGGCCTTGATTGCAATGCAGTCAACTTGCAAATAAAAGTAAACGCCCTTGCAGGCTCATTTGACCTAGTGTTTGTACTCCTTTTGACTTCTCCAGGTCCAGATGCAAAGTAAGAAAGCAAGATAAGCTGGTGGCTATACTTTCAGAAAGGGGCATGGGAGGAATCTTAGCTCTGTCTCCCCTCCTTTTGGACAGAATAATTGATTCTGTGCCAAGAAGGAAATTAATTCTTCTAATACAGGGCCACAACAAATCACTGTTCCCAACCATAGAAGGCAGAAGTTGAAGGGAAAAGTGTGTCTCTGAAGAACGATGTTTCTTGGGATTGTGATTGTATAGTGTTTCCTGGGACTGTTCCTGCCAGTGAAATAGGCAGTCCTCCCTTTTCGAGGCTGACATACAGAGTTGTAACGGAGCTATAAAGAGATCAGGCTACTGCAGCCTAGTGATACACACGCTGGCGGAAGAGCCACATGTCATGCTGGAATCAACAGAACCTTTGCCTGAATAAACCACTCGGGACCAAGTCTCTGTGCTTCAATGGTCTGGACCGAGTTTTTTTGGTTTGGTTTGTGGTTTTTTTTTGGTTGATTGGCTTGTTTTGTCAAAGAACAGAGAGGTGATCCCTTTTAATTCACCTGAGGCTTCGATTTGGCCAGAAAGGATTCACATGAATAGATGCCTGTGAAAGAAAAAGGGTCAGATTGGACTGGTATGGGCATAGGGCTTATAACTTTGTATATTAATTTGCAGATGGAAATCAGTAGTACCTGGCATGTTAGTCTAGAATAAAAATGGAGACATCTGTTATCTGCCTGTCCCTTATGGACTATGGCAATACTGAGGGGACAAAACAAGAGGCAGTTTTTTGATTTAACTTCATTTTTTTTCCTTTGGAATTCTCAGACTAAGTCAATAATACCTGACATGATTTGTAGGTTTGTGTGTTTCTCCATTTTTTTTGGCTGTCACTGAAATATGTACACAACTGTAATAGATTTCTATGTAGAATATGTATCAGACCTCTTGCTTTGTATTTTTATTCAATTATCTGTCTGTTTAGGCATCTATTAGATGCTAAGATTCTTTCTTTCATGCATCTACATCTGTTTGTTCCCTGAGATTCCATAATGAATCTGGGTTTGTACTATCTAGAATTAATATGAATTGTAGACAAGCTTTGTCAGTTCCTCCTGTTTACTTTCCCTGCAGTTGTGACAGTTTGCCTTTGATGTCGTAAATGTCATAAGCTTAAACACCTTAAAAATTCATTCCAGGGGGTTTATCAACTGAACATTAATATCCTCTGTATTTTTACCTAAGTTACAGAGTCAGCTGTGTGATTTATCCATATGGCATGTTATGTACTTGTATTCTCTCTTCAGTATGCTGAAAGGACCATATTTATATCTCAGTAGTTAATTAATGGTAAAGTGTGTTTAATTTCTCATTGAAGTGTTGGGTTTGTAATTGATGGTGGGATATATCGGTCATGGATGCGGATGAGATCAAGCGCCAGAAAGGGTCTCAATTCTTGTTCAAAATCTATTCTGAAAATGGATTCCATTATTCTGAGGAACCCTCATGAAAAGCTCTGCAGAAGGTGGAAAATGACATGTGAGCTTTGGCACAGAGGCATTCACTCCTGCTGTGAATGGGCCATCAGGAAAGACAGAGCCAAACAGTTGACTAGAAGTTGTGCAGAAAAGAATTAGTGGGCATGTTGTAACTTAGAAATATTTCCTGAGCCACAGATTCTCTTTCAGGTAAAAAGAGACTATTTTGACTCTTAAGATTGAAGTCCCATGCAACAGACATCATGAATTTCATGCAGTAATTTCTCAGTAAAAGGAGTGATTCTTCTCTGCTAGCTGAAGAAGGGTTCTGTGTCTCTTTCTTTCTGTAGCTTGCCATGCTTTAAACAGCATAGCTTTTCTCTATCTTCCTTCTCATTAAAAAGTCTGGCCAGTAAGGAATATGTGTTCCCACAGCCGACTGAAAAAGTGATAGCAGGGCTTTGCTGTCAACAAAAAGGAGGAAAAATGGAGAAATAGGAATTGAGTATGAAACAATCCTTTGATATTAGCAAAGTGGAAGGGCTCTTCCAGCAGGAGCAAAAAGTGGACAAGTAGTATGATATATTTTTGTGTCCAAAAGAATGTTTCACAGTGCCTCATGAAATGGCTTTCTCAAGAATAGTATAATCACATTGCAGTGACTACAGAGACTGTATTTCTGCTTCGGTACTATATTTTTTTCCGCATTGTCCATGCCTTTGTGACAAGCTCACAGTGCTCCTTGTCATATATTGAAATTTTTGCATGCAGAAATTTTCAAACAAGAGCAGAGGGTCAAATAAGTTTGAAACAAGACTTTCTAGTCTGCCTGCCTACAAGAAAACTAGTGCTTGGAGAGATACATGGAATTTTCATAAGAAGCTGCTGAAACATAATTCAGGATTTCAGGAAAACCACACAGATCATATCTTCCTTCTTTTGGATTAGCAGTTCCTTTGTATACAAAGAAACTTAATCTTTCTCAACTTGTGAAATATCCTGGGTTTAAGGGGTTTGTGGAATGGACTCTGGGAATGATTTCTTCAAAGGACAAGTCAATGCAAGGAGATTTCAAATTTCTGTACAAATTTCTGTCCCCTGAAAACCAGACAAAATGCCCAAGGGATCCAAACTCAAGAGGAAAATCCTATTCTGCTTTTAGGTTAACATTTGAACTATATCATTAAATATGCATGAACTCCCTGAATATAAATCATCTGCTGAAGGAAGGGTGGCAAGTCAAAGTTCTGACTCTCATCTTCCAAGATTTCTTTCCAGGCAAGGCTTGTAGAGAGAAGTAAAAACTCTTATTAGCCTAAATGAAATAGTTGAGAACAGCAGGAAAGTGGTGGTTTTTTTTTTTTGGCATATGAAACCCCTTGCCCAGCTATAAACTGAATATGTTGCAGAGAAATGTACATAGGACTTGAAATTTGTAAACCTTTATCTCCAATTGCAGATTACTAAAAAAGGCAGGCAAACTGGCAAAACAGAAACGAAGACAAGTCTTGATCAATGCAGAGGTAATTCCATGTGCTTCTCTGCTATCCCCTAAAAGAAGTTAGCTCCATCATCTTCTGCTGGCCAGAAAAACATCTTGCTGCAAGAGTGAGAACGACCTTCCTAACGTTGTTTCGGCTTCCTCCTTTGGTTGGAAACGTAATGGTAGTTGTATGCTCGGATTAGGGGAGACAATATATATAAATCAGTTAAAGATTAGTAGTTAGTAACACATGCTTTCCCTCTGGACCAAAAGCACTCGGGAGTAGTGTGTTTAGTTGAGGTGGTTTCGGATGCAGGTTTTAAGGTGAGATTATTTCAAACGCAGAATAAAGATTAAACTTTAGAAATTCAGCAACTGAATATGATTGGATAATATTTAGTATTTGACATTATACTATAGTTCCAAATATTGGAAAGAAGCTGCTTTTTTTCCTGTTTCTTTTCTGGTCCCATTGATGAAGAGACTGTATAGAAAGAATAATGGCATTTTTTAAGTTTTGCCATTGATTTCAGTGGAAGGAACATTGTGTCTTTTGACAGAGAATGGACTCTAAATCTTGCAAGCAACCATATCAACTTTTACCTTTCCAAATGGAAAAATACAGCTTTTATAATGTAACGGAAACAACCACGGATTGTAGGCTATGTTTTATTTCTTTGATTCCAGATATCAAACAAATTGAAGCTGACTTTAACAAGTCCATCCCTCTTGCTTGTACTTCAATTATAAAGGAGACACTTTCCTCTGTTAAGCTCCTGTCAATTACTGTTTCTTTTTAAAAACAAAAAATTCAGGAAAAAACAGTTGGTAGCCCACAAATACATGGTCATCAAATTGCTGAGGTAACTAATGTGAAAAGCATGTAAAGCTCAGAATATATGTTCATCCTCTTTTTGATGTGGTTATAGATTGAAGAATAATTTATGTTGACCTGCTTTTCCCAATGCCTTATATTTATAAAGATTATAAATAAATTGTGCCTGAACATAGAAGTAAATTAAGTGTTCAGATGTAGTGACTTTAAAATATATTTATGGAATTAACTTCCTCTTTGATATATGCGTGCCGGTGTATTATGGACTGGTAGGCAGCTCGCCTCCCTACACATTTTTTCAGGAGATGACCTCTGATTTTGTAAGGCTGCTTCCTTCACAAACTCTACTTGTCTTAGAGCTGCTCTGAGACCTTTCATATAAAGGCTTAAAAAGTTTTAATCTAGATTTCCCTCTCTGTAAGGCCAGATAAAAAAGCGTAGATTTTTGTACCTCCTTATGTGTGGAGTCATCTGTTGGTGAAGCTAATGCTGGTTCCTGTTGTGCTGGTGACTTTTGTGAAGGTGGATGCTTTTTCCTTATAAATCACCTTGGTGACAGTAATATATTCATCATAAAAATCCCTTGATTTTTTTGGAAGCCCAATTGCAGCAAAGCTGGAATGAATACATCGTAGTAGATCATTGAGTAACTTTACATGCCATAATATTTTGGAATACACGTTACACAAGGGACAAAGATAACAAACATGTCCCTACATAGATCCACAAGCCCTTCTTTCCACACAGGGGGGCTGCCACTTGCTCTTTTCTCACTTCAAAGGAAAAAAAAAAAAAAGAAGGAAGAGACAAGGTGACTTCCTCAGCCCTGGCTGCCACAGCCTTCTGCTTGATTTACCCCAACTTGCTGGATTTGATGCCCTAGTCACTCTGAACCTGGGAACATGATTCATTTAAACCTTTACAGAGAGATAATAGCAATGTAAATAAATTTTACAGTAACCCATAACACTTTTAATAGCATGACTGTTGATAGTATTTTTCTACAAAGTCCCGAGGCACTTTATAGCTACAGTATTAAAACAGGGAAAGTCATAAAATATAGAAGCTGTGGGGGGAAGAAGGACCCTAATTCTGTGTGAATCTGTGAAATGTAGGTCAGGGCCTTATTCATTACTGGCTTCTGGCTAAGCTTATAAACATGTGTATGCATAAAATAGTTATTGTTGCTTTGGATGTGGGCTAGAAATTTAAAACAAATTTATTAATCATTAACCATGTCTCTGTTCATCATAAATGATTTCATAAATCTCCAATGCAGAGTATGAAAGAGGGCAATGCCCAGAAATTGAAGCAAAAGCAGAAGTTTGAATAACTGTTCATGTGGCATAACTGTATGTTACAGTGCATTCGCAAAGGCTCCAGTTCTGCAGTGCCCAGCTGTATACGTTACTTCATACAGGTTTTCTTCTTGGCTCTAGTTAAAGGTGTATTTTCATGTTGGCACATGGCCACAGGGGCCCTGCACACCTTTCTAGGCATACCATACAGCAAACACTGTCCATGCATGTATTTGGTGACAGTCTTTCTCTGGCCAATGCTGTGAAACATGGCTTGTGTCATTCTACATGTATAAGATGTTCTTTTCCTCTTCACACTTATTAAAAACTTCACAATTTCCAAACCTTTTCCTCTCAGCTTCTCCCTTTCCATTCCACATTTGAAGTAGCAAGTCCTGCGTTAGTGCCTGAATATCTGATTCAGCTGCCTGCACAAGACCTATCTGCAGAATTTTAATACATACCAAAATTTTGACTTACTATAGCAGTGTCTTGATGGAACATGCTGGAATATTGATAGAAAATGGATAAATCTTGTTCAAGAAGGTCAGGCAAAAAAAAAGGTGTTACTTTGAACTCTGTCGTTTGGCAGCTGTAGCCTTTGTAAAATGAAGGAGGGAGACAGGCAAAAAGAGCTTAACAGATTCAAGAGATCAGAACATTTTGAATAAGCTTGGGCTGCTAAACTTCAGTCAAGGACAGCAAACATGTTTGAGCCATTAGTCATCAGGTCTAACAAACTAGCAGAAGGTAAATGAGGTACCAGAAAATAGAGGAAAAAACAAATGCAGTGTGTGTCTTCAGCCAGAACTCTCAAAGGAAAAAAAAAAACAAAACAAACCCAACTCCTGAAACCAAATCAAAACAAAATTATTTGGAAATAAATGAAAGACTCATAAGCAACTCTAGCACAGCAAGGAAATACATAACTGCTAGCGTGGGTTTACTGAGAACACATCATGCAGGATGAGTCTAATTTCCTTTTACAATAGAGCAGCATGTTTTGTGGACAAGCAAGAAGCTGTAGGTGTTAAATAATGTCAGAGCTTTGCTGAAGCCAGCCTGTTTTCACGCCATTCTCACAAGCCAGGTAGGGAGATGCTGGGTGTTAAGGGATATTAGTTATTTAGCTTAAATAATAAGTTTTAAATGGAACAAATCACTTAAAGTTATAATGTTGTGTGATTTAGTATGCTGTTGGCTTAGCTGTGCTTACTTAGCATGAGTAGCTAGAGTTGCTGAAGCCTTAGGCCGCAAGCTGTGAAGTTTTGCCTAGGTTTACTGGATGTGTACAGAACCTGTATCCATTCAAGCAAGACGGGGCCTCCAGAGCCAGCACAAACCTGAAGATAAGAAGGCTTCAAGGCTACAACCATCATCAGCAGCTGCAACTAGTCAAGATAACAGCCTGCCTGGAGACAGTGGAATAGGAATTCAACAAGGAGTCAGAAGGTGTCGGAAGATCTGAGGCCAGAATCACCATTGTACCAAAGGGCACGTGAACAGTGCGTGAAGATAACATCAAGAGTGGATGCATAGTCTGTAAGGGTATAAATGCCCACGGATCTCTTTCGGGTCCCTCTCCAGAGGCACCCAGCTGGAGCTGACCCTAATGCTGTACCATTCTATTAATTTCTTTATTTTTGTAAGATTTAATGCCTGAAACTCTTTGGGAAACCTAGGGTTTGTACTGTGCTTCTTTAACATTGGGGCTGTGGCTGGTGGAGTGCAAGACAAGCTGTAGTAACGCATTCAGAGTTATCAGTAGTTCACTTCAAAATGGGGGACAACTTATCTTCAAGGACAAAGGTAGGAGTTATGTTGGGTCACAAGACAAATGGTGAGCGACCAAGATCACACTGTTGCACGAAAGAAGCAGAGAAGTCAAGGCTTTGATGCACACAGCTTACAGTTATCTGTTACAAGTACAAATAACTCTTGTGCTGATAAAAGCTTAGCTGAATATATAATGTTTGGTTTTGGGCACTGCACTTAAAGCAAGATACAGACCAGCACCATGAATGATCAGAGTCTCGTGAACAAGATATATAACAACTGACTGAATGACACAAATTGAAAGTAGCTTAGAGGATGGAGGAAGGGAAAGCTGATGGGGATATGCAGCTTCTGAAAACTTTAAGGATTTTGTAGGAAAGGGGGGGGTGGTGGGGTGGTGGTGTCTAAGCTGTTTTCTGTATTCCAGGTGGTAGGACAGATTGTAACCAGCATAAACTGCAGCAAGAAAGACTCGGGCTAGACATTAAAAACAAAACACCCCCCCCCAAACTACAAACTTTCTAATGATGCAGATAAACCATCATTGGAATAGATTTTCTGAGGTGGCTGTAAAGTGTCAACAGAGATCTTTAATGATTGAATTAGACAAACTTTTGTCAGAAGCAACATAAGTGTATTTGAGCCTCCCTTAAGGCAAGGAGATACACACAATGACCTTTCTGCGTTCATTCTTTCCCTATTTTCCTGTGATTCTATTAATAGTATTAGGAGATCATAGTGTACTAACACCATTTTGCTCACATTTTGCTGGAGATTGGTAACAAATCTTCCAATTCATCTCACTACCCTGCGAGCTTGCATTGATATCTCTCTGCTAAAGCATTTACAAAACGCAAGATGAATAAATAGTCTTTTAATGAAATGCATCCATGAAACGTAGGCCATTTCCTCTCAGAATTGAATTAAGCATTACAAGTGATCAATAACTAGATTTCTTTTGTAACCGAAAAGCTTTGCTGTGGAGTTATATAAATAGTCCAGAGTAAGAGAATATGGCTGATATTTTATCATTGTGACTCTCTGAAAACATCCGAAACCAGCTGGCTGTCTTAAAAGATTTGTGACTAGATGGATTGATTCTGTCTTTCAACTGTAGGTTACTGGGTCAAATTCAGCTTAACCCCAGAATTATGAGTAATGCCTACTACCACATGCTATCAGAGACCTCTGCAAAACCCAATCAATCCTGTTCAGATTTCTGTGAATCTGGTGAGTGTTTATTATATTTCCTTTTAGAGAGTAACAAAAGCACCGAGTGAAAATCTGCAAGAATTTAGGCACTTAATTCAACCTTTCAGCACGCAAGCAGCTTGACTTCAGATACTATGAGCATTCTCCGCTTTAACTTTTTTAGTATTTTTCCACTAAACTGAGTTAAGAGTTGTGGGTATGTGTTAAGTGGCTGTGCTGTATACCCTTTACATACATAAAAACCCTTTCAGTCCACAATTGCATGGCACTCTCCACAGGTGTCAATGCAACATCCGAAAGCAAACATGCCTAAACAGGGAATGGAAGCGCGTAGTTGTCTTTGGCTTGTCAATACTGGGCTAAGTCTGTCAGCTGGCGCTGCTGTGGTATGAGATTCAGCTTTTTGCTGCACAAATGGGTCTGTACAAATGGATGTTTGAGTGGTCTGGTACTTATGCCTAGTGTTAGTCCTCTACTCAGAATGCATTCATAGTTGTCATAAAAGATATGTCAAGTAAGTGGAATTTGACACTTCTGTAATAAAAAACTTTTTATCAAAAGATCAATCCACCTCTTCTAGTTTGGGGTAGGGATTGTGTATCATAAATGGAAATATTTTCTATTTCAAAGCTTCCCATTTAATCAGATGGCGCATTAAAAAGTTACTTGTTAATTTAATTGTGAGTCAGAAATCAGTCTGCTATGAATGTGATGTAATTCTAATATCCAGCAGTGTGACCAGCAGAGAATAGATGTTCCTCCTATTTTTTTTTTAGGTTATCTATGCTTTCAGATTTTCAAACTCCTTTATTGCAGTATTGTCTCGATTTTAACACTTCTTCAACCTTTAATTTTAGTGAGCTGTATGCTCCACTGTGTAAACTGGGTCTGTTTCATCTACTGTTATTTATCTGTTTGTTTCCATATTCCATTTCTTGCTGTCAGAGTGGTTGCTTATTGTGCTAAAGGGCCCCTGTTTCAGTTCTTCCAACTCCGTGACGCTTGGCCTTGTGCTCACATCCCTCATAGTTTTTTCCAAGAGGGGCAGGTGAGGTCAGAGTCACTTGGTAAGGAAGAGTAAATGAAGGGTGTGTCAGCTTCAGCTTTGTATAGCCCTTGTACATAATGACAGTGGACAGTTAAAAAACTGTGTATGTGATTGCATTCTTCCTTTGAAATAGCTTCAGATAACTTCATCTTCTCATACCCTTGTTCTTCTCACTCACCAGTGAAGAGGGCGTGAGCTCTCTGAATACTTTCTCATCCTGTTGAGAGCATTCCAGTCCACTAACTTTTTCGGACTTGTGTGGTTTCCATCTGACCTACACAGTTGTCTTTTCAATTGTTTGATGGTGTACACTAATGTGTTTTAAGCTACCTGACTATTAAGGACTGTCTATATTTTGCTACAGTGCTTCTCATTTTCATTTCTGTTTTGTCGCTGTTATAACTGGAAGCCTTAATTAACCACGTACTTCACATGTGTTACCTGTTACCAAGGCAATATTGTCTTTAAATATGAGGAGGTGGATTTGCTTTCTTTTTATCCAAGTACTCTATTCTGATTTCAGATCTGCACCTGCTTAGCAACAAAAAGACACGTGCACAAGGGGCTAGCTGTAACCTTGGCTTAAAAGTACAGCTGAGCCTAGATAAGTTTGTCCTTAAAAAAAAACCCACAGCTCAACCTCTAAGCATGTAGCAGTAGCCCTATATGTTATCATGACACTAGACTCCAGTGGGGTCTATTTCTTTCTCTAAAAAAAAAACTTATTTGTTTTGAATACAAAGCAGTAGGGTAGGCCTTTGTGTGGAGTAATCAAATCAGATTGTTATGGCTTGTGATGAATGTGGCTGTATATAGGTATACACTGCAGTGTGTACTGTGTTAGAAATACCCCCGTTCCTCCTATGGTTTAAGCAGCTGAACCTGCAGTGTGTTTTGCCTGGTGGAATGTAAAAGAAAGGCAAACACACCTCTTCTCTCACCCCCAATATTTTCTTCTCTTAGCGTAGGAGGATTTTTTTTTTCTTAGTTGCATTATATCTATTTGCTACTTGATGCTTTCAGCTGCCAGGCACCCTGGCACATGCACAGCTATACCAAGTAAGTTGCCCTCCACCTTACCTTATGCTGAAGAACGATTCTGGCTTCTCCGGTTTGCCACCTTGAGGTCTTTAACTAAACTCTTCTGTGCCAGGAAGAAATTCTGCACAGATGAAAAGCAGACTGTAGAAGGACGTAATAATTATACTAGCAGAAAAATGTCAGCAGACTAATGTAGGTCCCCTATAGGGGTTTGAATCATCTTATGAAAAGTGAAGCCATTAAATAAAACAAAATGTTAGAGATTTTGTTGGGAGTGACAGAAGCAGCCAAATGTTCTTCCTGCTGTATCTCTTGACATTCTGCAATTTTTGGCTAAGTAAGAACAGCAGGCTATCTTTCTCAGTGAGTTATCAGAGCTCAGATGTATATAAAGGTTTCTTAAGATTGTGAGGTGGGGAGAAAAATGTGAACCATTCCCTGGCAAAAGTACTCATCAGGTATTTTATTGTGAATTGTTTAAAAATAAAATAATAATTAAAAAAATCTGCAGCCCAATCCTGGGAACAAGTGAGTTTGAAGGCACTGCAGAAGCTTGTCAGGATCATCTGGTCTTTTGCCTTTGAATGCAGGCTCAATTACAAATCCTGAATTACAAAGCCAACCTACAGTCTTGTTAATGGGAGGAAAAAAAAAAAAACCCAACAACAAAACACAACAAAAAACCACAAAACCCACCAAAACTCTCCTGCTAGAAAAATACCTAGTGAGGTGTGACCCCACATAATTCTTACAGAAGAAATATTCAGGATTTGCATATGTTTATTTAAACTTAGTGTTTATAACTACTTATTAATGAGTCTTTCGAAACACTCCAGACATTGCCCATGTTTCACTGATGGGGAAATGGAAGATCTGCTTGCAGAGAATTTCAGTGAGTAGGCTCTTGTTATTCTAAGAGGAAAAGACATATTCTTTGACAAGTGTGTAAAGGGAAAAAAAAAATTAATATCTGCCTGTGAGTGGGAGTCCAGTTTTCTACCCTGTATCTCACTGGAAGACTGTAAGAAAGGATTCTTACATTACATCAACCATAAATGACATGAGAATTTTCTTTAAGTTACTCCTGAAGCTGGCACCCAGGAGACACTTGTTCATGCAGAAGATATTTTTAAATTTTCAAAGAAAAGTCAAAGAGTGTAACTTTTGTTTCATTCTTGCGGTTCCTTTTTAATCTGTCCCATCTCTGCTGGGTCAAGTGTTCTTATAGGTGAGCCTTTTCTGCTTATTTTTTTTTTTCCCAAATGAAGTGTTAATTCACTTTTAATCAAATAACGGTCTTTGCAGAGGTCTATGTAGGGCAGCTGTTCCTTCACTCTGTACCAGGTAGCACCAGCTCTCAAAGGGCTTTTTCCAGAGAACAGCAAAATACCTAAAGCACCATAGTAGCATGGGTTGAAACTTACGGTTGACCCTTTAAATGATGTTCTGTATGGGTTCTTAAACCAAAGCTATTAGTGGTGAAAAACCCTCCAAGCACTAACAGCGCCAGGATATCTTGCAATACCCTCCACTCAACATAGTAACAAGGAATTGTTTCTTAGGACAAACTGCTGCTATAGAGCCAAGTGTTATTACAGCTGTAAATAAACTGTGGCTGCGATGGTGGTGCAGTTACAGAGTAGGACATGGTAGGAGTTGGATATGAAGGGTTGACATAAGGTGGGGGCAGCGCTGTACCGTCACACTGAAGGAAAGGCTTTATTCTTCCTCTACAAGATTATGCATTCCAGAATAAGAGGAACCAGTGGCCAAGTCTGTGGAAAATACAGCCTCCTTTCTTCCTGGAGACTTTCTCTGAACGTTTGGCTTTGGGGATGGCTTCAGTTTTGTGTGTTTTATATCCTACTGGTAGAACCAGTCAGGCTTGGGCCAAGAAAACCAAGCTCTGTTCTCATTTAGTTAGCAGCACACAGCAGTTTACGAGGCTAGTGTTTTCTCATCTCTTATCTGTAGTGCGAGTTTGTTTCTGCATTCTGAACTAATAGAGTTTAGAGCTGCAACATCTTTATTGGCAGTGACTAATGCATGAGCCAGAAAGAGCACCATTTGGTTTGCAGATCCCATAATCTCTCCCATGCTTATGTCATCTAGTATAATTCCACTAAAGCAAATGGCTTTACTCTGGGTATTACATGATGTAATTGAAGTAAGGATCTGTCTCAAAGTGTACAGTTCTGACATTAAAAAAACCCACCCCAAAACCAAACAAAACAACAACACACAAAAACCAAACATCCAAACCAACACATTTTTAAACTAAGCAAAAGATGTAGCAGGGCTAGCAGCTACAATGTGCGCCAGGCCCATAATAACAGAGTATGACATTTTCCAGCAAAACCTTATAGCATTGTTAACAGACCTGAAACTGCAACTTTGCGACAAGACAAAACCTGAAAACCAACAGCTTGGAGTGACCTTATGTGTTTGTTCTTTCTGGAAAAAGGTTTAAATGACATAAAGACCTTGTGGATTTGGTTGTCTACTCAGAGACAGCGACAGCCTTGAGTATCTTCGAGTTCCCACAGAAAAAAATGACAATAATATGCGTGGTGTTGAAATGCATGGTAATGTGCAGTATAAAATGCATGGCCTTAGTAGGACCTGCTGCATGAGCAGCTCAGCAATGCAGATGTAGACCGAAACAGATTTTCCTATGCATGGACTGAAAGATGTTCAAATTGCAAACTACATTTAGCAGAATACAGCTAAATAAATAGTGCCTACGTCACATACTGCAGCTAGATATGTTCCTGAAGCACTTTAAACTAAAAAGCCTTTATGATTCTAAACAACCCATATGTCTGTCAAAGCTGTCATTGTGCTGCAGCAAGGAAAAGGAAACAAAACTTGATTTGTAATGAAGCTTCCTCTGGCTGAAAGCACGAGTCTTCCCTGTTCTTGTTTAAGCCTCTGTTCACAGTCGCAGCTTTCTGACTCCTTATAAAATGTTTTGCATTTTCTTTTGAATGACGTCAAGGTAATGTTACGGCAAATGATCTCTGTTTTCTGAAATACACAAAAGAAATATAATTATTGCTGGGTGAAGGGGAGGTGAAGTAAACTTAACACGATGCTGGTAATTGGTTTTGGGCACTGGTGCTGGGAAGATTCTAGCCACCTAAGCAAAAAAAAAAAAAGCATTAATTGTAAACGGGAAGCTTTGTAGTATCAGAAGGAGAAAGCAACGTCGTACTACCAAAAATAAAACCCCAAACCTACCTATTACTCAGCGGACGGTTTATTTACCAAAAAGGTCCCTCTTTGGTTCACATGGTACATAACCGAAGAAATGTTCCCTTGCTTTAAGTTTCAAGTTTGTTGAAGTGACAAGGGGAGACTTTAGGATGTTCAGCTGTGACCTCATTCTGTTCCTACTGTAATCAGTGGGGGTTTTGTCACAGGGACAATCTGTTGTAGCCAAACCAGCACGTTGGCAGTTCTTATCCAAAGGTGTAGTCCCCACATCAGCGTGCCATGCTTCTTCCTGTAAGTCAGCCTACTCCAGCTGTACCTATCTGTACGGTGACAACATGTGGCTCAGAACTGACTGCGCTGCTTCCTTTTCTCGTGTGGGCTAAGTGGTTTTGAACTGGTTTGTTTCAGTGCTTTTAACGTACGGTTGTTTTCACTTACTGTTGATATAAGTGGCATTATAGGCAAGCAAGGCTGGCAAGATCTGGTCCTCATTGCAAACATTTCACAGTTATAATCATCTAAATTGCCTTGTGAAATTGTTCATTAGATAAAAATTAATAAAAATAAATCCTATAAATGAAATCCAAAGCACCGTTAGGCTGTTGACATTAAATCTGGCATAAAAACATAGTTGTAAATGAAGTCATTTATATACACAATGATTTGGAGCCAAATCTTGAGGTCCTTGAACAATTTTTAAGAGTCTTTACTCCAGCAAGTCTATTGAATGGGAGTGAAAACAGTGGCCTAACTTATAGCTCAGTGAGCTACTTCTGAAGGTTTAATTTCTTTATGCCAGTCTCCCCCCTGCTGCATGCAGCACGTGGGGAGAGAGTTCAGGGTCTTGAGGAGGTAATAGAGTTCTTTGTTTCCCTGTTGCTGACCACGCGAAGAGATCGATGTGTAAAATAGTAGTTACAGTGACATCTGCACAGAGCCACGTGTCTGAGGCCTTGGAGTCTCGGTGGATGGGAAGGTGATATGGCACTGAAGCTCGTAGGTCATAGCACCCAGCACCGTAATGATTTCTTTCTTGCTCTCCCATCTGGGGGTTCCAGAGGATTCAGGTTTGCAATGCAGATCACTGGCCTCTTTATTTCCCCACCAAATATTGCCATTTTTTTATGTACGTGTACCTACTAATGTTGTAACAGACCCCACGTTTGCCTCAAGTTGTAGTTTGGTGGGAAAGACAGTGAACTGAACTAAAGGCATGTATTTAATTGGAATAGTAATGAGAAGAAAATTCTTTTCTCATTCATTGCAGAATGAAACCCAAAATAACACTTTTCAAATCAATGGAGTTACTTCACAATTATATCAACAGCTCTGAAAACCAAGCTGAGCCTTAAGTTTTGGGGTTTTTTAGACTTTAAAAAAACAACCAAAACACCCAACAAAACAGTTATGAGTTGTCTCGGATGAATTTAAAAAAAGGTTAGAAAATGAGTGATTCTGTAAACACAATTTTAGTCTGTCGACAGATGGGAGAAATGGAGAACAGGTTGTAAAAGTATAAGCTAAAGCATTATTAATATTGTACTGTTACTGAGCCAACTTGTAGAGGAACTGAAAAAACATCCTATCAGTTAAGTAATCACTACACATACGCTTTTGGAGAGTAATACTTTGAATTTTCAAAGCTTTTATATGTGTCAGTTCTGCTAAAAGGATGAAACTGCAAAAATGCACTGGTAGCAAGTTTAAAGCATTAACAGCAATGTCAGATACACTTTAGGGATAATCACAACTCCTTTACATCCAGTAGACCTAGTAGTCTCAGATATGGAAATAAGACTTTTGACAACTAAATATGTTTGAGAAAGTGGGAAAAGGCCAAAGAATCTTGTATAATGTTTTAAACCTGGGTAGCTATTTCAGCCTTAGTTTTGAGTACTGTGTTCTGTACTCTATGTACGCCATACTGGTGGTCTCTCAAAGCGATTGCACAATCACTGTGGCTTCCTCCCTTTCTTGTGATGGTAACTGCATTTTTAGAGACTTTTTTTTTAAATTATTTTTTCCCCTAAGTAGTAGCGCTGCTTTATTCCAGGAGAGTATTAAGATATTTCAAGTATCAGGAATAGAAGTAACTTCGAGTCCTCAAGCTAACTACCTGGAAGGCACGTCAAACTCATATTGGGGGTAAAACCTTTGAGATTTACTTGCATCTGCATCATTTAAATATGTATTTAATGCTATACAAAGTTTGGCTGCGTGATAAGAAACGCAGACAGGAGACAAAGTCTTCTACCCACGAGCTCTTGTGTAGTTTTGGGTCACCTTTATTCCATGTGCTATTCACTGATGAGCAGCTCAACTTGTTAATCATTAGTGAAGAAGGGGGAAAAGTTTAGCTACTGGCCAGTTTTAGTTTTAAGATATGTGAAGAAGAAGATTTATTTTCAGTGAGATCAAATTTGTCTTTGACTTAAAAGTCAAATTGGTTTAATAAACAAACTGGTCCTTCGTGAGAACCAGATAGGTAAATCAGCAAGATCTTACAGGATCATGCCCTGTGCTTGAATACTCATGGTGTCAAGCTATGCTTGTAGATACGCTTGAGATGAGAATATATTTAACTATCACCAAATGTAAATATAATGCTAAAATTCCAGAGTCTTATTCTGGTGTTTTGATTAATGATGATTAGTGCTGACTGGGACTACTCATAAAGCTGTGGCTGGTGTAAGAGGTGCTGCCTGCGATCGTGATAGAAACTGGGCCAAAGCTAGAAGCTTTCCAAAGTTCTGTGAAGTGTCCATTTGCCTTGCTGGCAAAATACTAATCTTTGAGATTTGTTTCTGGATAGCAGGTATCAATGCCTGAAACCTACAGTGGGTGACTTCGGGTTTCTGATTACATAGGAGACAAATCAGGCCCCCAAGAAGTCTTTCTCTTTTTTCCTAACTGTGTTTATTATTTTATAAGGAAATTTAACTTTGTGACACAGCTGATTTAAGGACAACATTGTGGTTTAATATTATATGTTGGACGAGTCTAACGAGGAGACGTATATATCATGTGTGAATCTTTGAATCCTAATACTAACATGGGAAATGAGAGCAGTTGCTAGAACACTGAGGTAAGGTGAAAAAGACAGATCACTGCAGGCTGCCTCAGGATCCCAGCACTGGAATATTTGTGTTTTCTTTATTTTAATATTTTCATTTATTCTTTTCTTGGCAGCCGGTAAGGGCCCCTTCATACCTGAAGAAGGAGGAAAATACCCTCACACTGTTAAAACAGTAGCCACTAAAAGCAGGAATATCTTCTCATAGTATGTCCTATGTATTCCATTGCATTTGTAGAGCATCTTTATAAGAATGTTTCAATGCCTATTTGAGGTTCCCTGTAAGCTTGCTACTGATAACATCTGCTTTGATATTAAAAATAACCTCAGAATGGATTAAAATAATTCAAATAAGCTTTTTAATTTTCTGCACTAGTAGTATATAATTTTCCTTGAAGTTTTAACACTGTAATATTTCAGCCATTCTATTACTCCAGACTGATCTTTGATTCTGCTCAAGAAAAAAACACAATGTCTTTGGAACCACACCTGCTTCTAACGGAGTCATTACAAGGCTTCTCTTAGACATTAGTGTAGACTGATCAAAGAAGGTGATACAAATGTTTATAGTCAGAAGAAAGGAAGGGAAAATGAGAATTGAAGTTTAAGTGTAAGCACTTCAAGAAACTGTTGGGCTTTGGTTTTGAGGTAAGATGTCCCTCACTTTTCCATGATGTCAGGAAGTCTGCAGCTGCCCAGCACCTTTGAGAATCAGGCTGATTTTATGAAGTTTGAGGTCTAAAGTTGCACTCCCTTTTACATATTTGCCAATAACTTATCATTAATATTTCATATGCATAATTATATTTATCTTATTAATGTAACTCCTCCTGTTATGAAACTTTAAGCTATAATCATAGAGTGAATATGTAACAAACCCAGAAAGAAAGCATAAAGGTCTTATCCTCTGCCTCAAAACTCCTGGGCACCTGCATTTTGCTCTTTGTCTAAAGATTGTGCGTGAGGGTGTGGAATCTGGGAGCTAAGCAAGCTGACAATTTCTCTTCAAAGTCATCTTTGCTGCAATTCATTTTCAGCCTTTTCAGTCTGCCTTGAACAGTTACAAAAGACAGCTTTATTATGCAGCTCTTTCCCCTATTTTTGTACATAGCATTTTCTGTTTGTCATGTTTAGGGCACCTTCATTTCCTCTGTCTCACAGACACAGAGATGATTACATTAAGCGTGGAAGTCTCTTCTCTTTACTTTTGGACAGTAAACCATAGAATTATTTTCCGTTATTCTTCATAAATTTTAGTGGGGTGATTCTGGTTGAGTGTTAACGTGGCAGGACCCACATGGTAACACAGAGCTATGACTACAAGCTGGGGAAGGCTAAACTTGTATTAAGGAAGTGACTTTATGTTGTCCTTGTGAGATGGATTAGCTACTAGCTGCATTACAGCATCTTCCCTTCTATATAAATCCCCAGGAAAAGATGTAGGAGTTGGAAGAGACTGGAAGATGTCTTCAATCTTGTTTAATCACCACAAGTAAAGGGAAGGTATTAGAAATACCCCTGAGGCTAATCCTGACAAATCACCCTCATTCTGAAAGGTAGAAACGGTATGTGCATCCGTGTTACATTCAAGCTTCCACCCATCGGAAAACCTGAGTGAGTCTGAAGCAGTCGGCCTTGCACCTTAACTTTGTGAACTTGATCATCTGGATGCCCAGCTTAAAGTTCTTAAGGCATTCAGATATTGCAGTGGTGAGGATTATGTAGATAAGTTACTGTCTGGAAGGTTAAATCTGCTGCTTGGGATGGGAATACCAAATTAATGATCACTTCAAAAATGTATATGACTTACCTTCCAGACCTGAAGAGCTCTCCCCTACATCTGTCTTCCTATTCCCTTCATGTCTGCTCCAATGCAGAGCCTCTCTTGCTGCCAGTAGTGCTTTCTCCAGTGGGACTGAAGGTGAAGGGCTGATCTCCCATTTTTCCTAAGCTGAAACGACCGTACAGATTTCCAGCTGAAAATCACATACTGCAGAAGGCACCATGCTGTATAGAACAGCTGCTCCCCAGCTCTGTCCTTTCTCTCCGTAGGTCCTCTCTCCTCAACATGGCCGTTGCTTGAAGCGAGCGGGGGGTGTGTGCACATATGTTAGTTGGGTACAGCAGAACGGGAGGTGCGTGTGTGGGGAGGGGGCGGCCTTTCCCACAGACCCTCATAGGTGTGGTAGAGGTGCTGTGTCTGCCAATCCATTTTTAGGGCGCTGGCTTGTTCTGCTCCACCCAGTGCCACATAGCAGATGGGAGCATCTGCCCTTGCTTTTGGAGCCATCAGAACGGCGATTCAAGATGAGATTGCACATTCCAAAGTCACACACGTTGCTCCAGAGGATAAATCATGGTTTCTGATATGAAAACAGAAACAATCCCAATATTTTTGTGCACTGGAGTTTTCCGTTTTGGGAGAAGCATTCCGGGTTGGAACCCTGTTAGTCACACTGACTTGAGGACTCTGAAAACGCATCATGTTTCACAGACAGGTGCTGTCTTTGGAATCTCTACAGGATTTCCAGATTGCTCTGCATCCAACACTGCCTTTAAGGAAAAAACCTGTTCTTCCACTTGTACCAGTTTCTCAGGGGTGGTATTTTGCTTTTACTGTAAACATGTCTGTCTGATACCAGAATCATGAAGAATCTTTCCGGAGCTCAGCCCTAAACTAATTTCTGATTTCTTTTTTCTTTTTTTTTTCTTCCTTCCTTTTGTCAGAGAAGAAGGTTTTAAGAGTTTAACGCCCTTCACATTCAGTCCTCAAAATTAAACCAGAAGATACCTAATTGCTAGGATGTGATTTTGATTTCCTCACTGGAAAATAGTGTGTGAAATTAGTCCTTCACAATGAGACACTTTCCAGTTGAGGAAGCCCTAAAGAGTTATTTGTAGCCTCTGTTCTCTTTCCACCCTTCCACTTTGCCTAGGAAGACCTCACTGCACCCTTTGCTGCCTCCTCTCCTTGCCTCTGCCTTCTCTGTATCCATCTTTAAGACCTGCTTTGAATCTCATACTTCCCTTTGATGTTCTTCTGCATCCCTCTGCTTGCACACCCCTGATCACCTCTTCCAAGCACCTTATGAGGGATAAAACAAGTTATAAATCCCTCTACCTGTACAGTACACATATGATTGCCCAAGTGTGAGCCAGGAGGTCTGTGTTCCTTGGTCTTTTTCTGCCCTAGCTGGATAGACTCATATTTTGTCTCTTCCACTGATGGTGCCATTTTCTGCTTCTCAGTTTGTCAAGAATTAAAAAAACCAAACCCCGTGTTTCATTTGTTTAAATATGTAAATGATATGACTGTAAAACACTTGTAGTTAAGATGCTTGTGAACTTTTTATTTTCTTTTCCCTCACCAGTCTAACTGTAAGCCGGTAAGGGCTTATAGAGAGACTTGTTACGGTGGTGTAAAGTGTAAACTGGGGCTTGCTCTAGTAACCTGGTAATCTACTGACACAAGTTGTTCCCATGGAACCTTTGGTGTTTTTTTTTTTTTAAAAAAAAAAACCAGAAGAACTTCCCCAGAAAAGCTCTGGAAAACAAGACCGAACAATTCTGTTTTAGCATTTGTTATGGCTTCAGTGTGTAACTTGCTACATGTCTAGCCCATGGTGCCTCTGTTTACATCTGTGTCCCATCTATTGATGTTTGCCTAATGAAATGCTGCTCCCCACGATTTATAGATGTGCATTAATAGAATAATTAAAGGTCTTTGAAAGTCTCAGATGAAGTGTGTACCAGGTCAAGGGTGGCAGTGGCAGTGAGAGATGGGAGGTGATGTGCCTGCTCCCATGACCTGGTAGCTGTGGGATGATCGGGGGCATATTGGAAATGCACCCAGGGAGCCGGGGCTGCCAGCCCTGCGGGGAAGAGGTGCTTGGGGAGCGTTTGCACCCCTGGGCTTTCTCTGGGCTTTCACCCGCGGGGAGAGCAGCCTCTCGACCTTTCCTTCCCCAGCCTACCTGTAACGGGGCTTGAGCCATCCAGGGCGCTTGGGAGGGAGGGGAGAGGCGAAAGGAGGGAGCGGTGGGAGGCAGAAGCAGAGACCCCACCCCCAGCGTGGGGGATAGACTGCCTCCAGGTCCGGCTTTGGGCAGGGCGGGGAGGAAGGGAGATGAGAAACACCCCCCACCCCCCCAAACCTGAAAACCCCTGAGGGCAGGGGGAAGAGACCGGGGGCAACTTTCCGCGGCAGCGGCTTCGGGCTGCGGCTGCTCCAGCATCCCCGGCTCGGCTGAGCGTCACATCTGACGTGGGGGCCGGGAGGGCGGGCAGGCCCGGGCACACCCCGGCACCCGCACCCCCCCGCACCCCGCACACGCAGCCACGCACGGCGGGGGGATCCCCGCCGGGAATCGCCGAGCCCGAGCCTGGCTGAGCCGGCGGGGATGCTCCCCGCCACGGCACCGGCTGGGGGCGCGGGTGGGGGCGCGGGGGCTGCTCTGCCCTGCGCGCAGGTAGCGCGGCGGCGGCCCGGGGGGGAGCAGCTCACCCGCAGCGGCGGGGCGGGGGGCGGTTGCTCACTTTGCTGACGGATGGATGGCTGGGAAAGATCCCGCCATCCCATTTGTGCTCTCTTCATACGTCTTTCCTCCGTGCTGTGGTGGTGGTGGTGGTTTTTTTTTTCCCTTCCTACAAAATCTCCCTGGGAATTTTGTATTTTGCAGGTTTTTTTTTTTTTTTTTTTTCCTCTCTCTCTCCTTCGTGCTGAGGATACGTTTTGCTTGCCAAGTTTGTAGTGACACCTCTCAGATTCCCCCGCTCCCTGTTTTTTGGATCTATTACAGTGCCCGTTTGTAAATAGACATACCGTATTTTTTTTGCCTCTTTTTTTTTTTTTTTTTTTTCAAGAGAATTGGAATTCTTTGGGAAGCTAATGGATACTGAGGAGGACGATCCTAAAAATCTCCTTTTGAATCTGTAAATGAGGTGTACGAAGATATTCTTAAATTCAGCGATCAATTTAGCTTCATATTAAGCACCTCGAAGTATTTATGATTGCAGAGCAGGTGCAAGCGAGGATTAGGAATAAGGTAAGGGAGCTATTTCCATCTTTGAGGCAGCAGCATTTGCTCAGGGTTACCAGCAGCTTCTTTTTTTTTTTTTTTTTTTTTTTTTTTTTTCATAGAATCTGGGCTGATTTATTTGCATTTTCGGTGCTGTTCTCCCGTCCTTCCGAGTCTTTTCTAATACGCCTGTTTGCTTTCCGGCACTAAAAGATACATTCCTTCTCCCTGCCTGCTCTGTATTTGGGAGTTTCTTTGCTGTGCACATGTTTCGGCTGTTATTCGGTAACTGTTTAAAACCACCCATCCTCTGTTTAAAATGATTTCTCATCTTGCACTTTCTCCACCCAGCAGGATTCCTGAAAAGCCCCATAGAAAACTGCAACACAATAGCTTTTTATTTTTTTTTTATTTTATTTTTTGCATTATAGAAAGAGAGACAAGTAGTTAAAATTCCCTCCGGAGGAAACTGGCCAGAGGTTGGGGCGGAGGGGGGCGGGGGGGGTGGGTGGGATGTCAGCATTCGGCTTCTCCCTCTAAAAGCAAATTGATTCCCCTCCCTTCCCCCCCCCCGCGCCGCCGCCGGTTCCCCGGGGCCGAGGCTGATTTCTGGGCCGTGGCGAAGCGCTCCGAGGTCCAGCCCCAGCCTGCGGCACCGGTGTCGTCCCCCGTCCCCCCCCCCCCCCCCCCGCTGCCCCCCGCCGCTGCCCGGCCCGGGTCCCCCCCGCGGGGCGCGGCCGTGAGCGCGCTGCTGCCGCCGGCTCGGGAGGGGGGGGGTGTCAAGACTCGGCCTCCCGTCCTCCCCCCCCAAAGTTTCTGCTTCCCCCCACCTCCCCGTTTGGCAGAGGTGTGTGTGTGTGAGGGGGCACCTGCGCTGAATTTCAAACGCTTCTGGGGGCTGTGGCATGGGAGGGGGGGTAATTCCTTCTGGGGGGGGAGGGAAGGGGTACCCTTGTTTTCTTCTGGGGTGTCGCAGGCTCTTACTCTCCATCAGCTTTACTAATTTCTGGTTTATCAGCTCCATTTCGGGATATAAATGGCATGAGCAAGGACATCAATTACCAGCTAACCGCGGCGATAGCCCGTGTTTTATGGGATTTAATGATTTCTCTTGTTTTGAAAAAGCTCTTGTGACGCGAACAATAAAGAACTCCATAAATCATCTGAATGAATTGTGTTCCAGTAGAGGTGATTTTTAGTTTTTTGCTGTGTATCTCCTCATCCCAATAATTAATTGCAGTAACAGTTGTGAACATATTTGTGGTAATAAAGGTGCTGTTACTAAAACGTGGCTTTCTTCATATGGGTCCCGTGTTCACTGAACTCCTACGGCGTGCCTTAGCTGTAGACAGCCGCTGTCCTCTCGAAACACAGGGAGAGATCAGATGGCTGTGAAGCGAGTGCAGTGCGTGAACGTACCTGTTCGACACGTTCCCTGGCACCGAAAAGAGTGAAACCCCATTTAGCAGGCTGCTTCGGTGACTTGGGCTGAAAGCAGGAGGTACTCATCACTGAGGCCTTCTGATTACAGACTTTGATTAAATGACGAAGCAAACTTTTTTTTTTTTTTGTAATCTTGATGATTCTATCATTAGCTTTCTTAATCCTCTTAAAAACAAGCAGAAGCTGTGGAGTTCAATCCTTCAGCAGAATATAGCAGTGTCCCTGCAGTGCTGTGAGGAGAGCTCCTCTTTCATGTTATCCTTTTCTGTTGCTTTATTTCCACCTTCTTCTGTATTCCTGATTGTATTTTTTTGATCCATTATTTACAGTTAGGACATATTGAAAAGGCTGGAATAAGATATTGTGTTCTTACAGAGGGAAACGTGCTATGAGGAAAGGAATCAAATCTGACTGTTCTGAGAGAATTGTTAAGCCACAGGGCTTACAGTTACTTGAGTTTTCTTTCTGCTGCCTTTGATAATCTTTAACATGATCTGCAACTGGTGATGTAACACGCATCTATACGTATGTATATCATCTGTGTAGCTCTCTGTGTTTGGTTTGGGCTCCATTTAATGCTGCCAATAAATCATCCACTGTGCAAAAACATTAATCAGCAGTTGAACAGGTGCAGGTTCAGTTCATGATGCGATTAATTGGGCCCATAGTTGCCAACCATAACACAGTTATACAGATACGCTCAAAAATTGTTACCATGATTGGGTTTGGTTTTTTTTAAATACCTACATGCAAAATCTGATAAGACTGAACTCCTTGTGGCTGCTGAGTAAGCGTTTGAGTAAGGTCAATGGAACTCAACTCTAAGAAGCTATTTCATGAAATGTATGTAGATTTTAGTGCTTTGTCTGAGTCCCTCTGAATAGGGTGTTTTATTAGCATGAAATATCGCAGAGATGCTGAGTTCAATCCTACTGTCCTTATTCAAGCAAAAATTCCCATAGACTTCACGAATCTGTGTACAAACATGTTTTCAATGAGAATTTCTGACTGTGCAGTCAGAGAATTTAGATGGTGACTTTGCCGATACTACTGATTTAAAGTTAATTTGTCAGTATTAGAAAATTTACTTTTGTCTCTGTAAACTGGAAAGGGTCAGAGAAGTGTTTCCTGTTGTGTCATCAGTACAGCCACTGTCATTCCCTCTTTGCCCAAGAACAGTTACTCAATGAGGACAGACTGGGGTTTGAGCTTTTACAATGTCTTTCCTCTGAACATCAAGAGCATTGGTGACTCACTAGAAGGGTTGTCTATATCCCCTTTTACTATTCATTGTCTTTTATATTGTGTATGCATTCGACCATAATTTAGTTCTTGAACTGACAGGTCACTGCTTGAATAAATTCTTTGTTTATTCATTTGTTTATGTTCCAATTTAAAACGTGGTTGTCCCTGTATGCTATGATAATGATAAGTCCTTAAGCAAGAGTGAGTTGCAAGCGAATGCTTGAGTTCATGGGTCAACATAGTGATTCATGACTGGATAGAGAATATTGCTGATCAAGGTGTATGGCAAATTAAATCTCCAGCCATAATTTCTGCTGGAGGCACAATACATTTCCGGTTTAGTTCTTGTTAAATTAGCTTTGGGAGTTTTTTTTTCAGATGGTAAATGGTATTGCAGGACTCTTATGTTTTAATCCACAGGAGGGAAGTCAATAATTTTGCAACGGAAAACTAGAGATACAGTCTTCCAGACACTAAAGAAATTGATTTATTGTACCCAAGTCCGTACTGTTACTGATACTACTGTTTGATCCCATTTCAACTTTTGCTCGAAATGTCATAGTGCCTTTCAGTAGTGAGCAGTTATCCATATCCTAATTCTTACTGATGGGAAAAGTACCTGAAGGGGGTGGCTGATCTGAGGTTGTGCAGTGGTTCAGTAGCAAGTGTAGGTAGCATAGATGGTACAGCATGTCAAACGTACTGCTCATCTGTTGGCTTGGAAGATGCTGGGGCCGTCAGTCTGGCCTCAGTGGGAGACCTCCAGGTGATGAGCCCTCCACTACATGGAGCAGCAGGACACTCTCAGGCACCTGCCTATGGTCAGACCCCTTCAAGCCAAGTATCCCGCTGCCTGTGAGATCCATGCTGCAATGTGCACCTCCATCTGCAAAAGCAGGAGGTTCAGGGCACCCAAGTGCAATATGTACCAAGTTTTGTCACTTTTGCACTCTTACAGTCTCGTCACAGTCAGCAGGATGAGCTCAATAAAGTTGTGACCATTTAAAATGCTATTCGTATTTGTTTAGAAATGCCAGAACTAAGGAAAGCTGCTTTCCCCAAGATTTCTGTCTTACAGAGTGAAACTCTTCCCCAGATGAAACACTGATGAGAGCTTTCTCTCTTTCATCTTTCTCGTGCCCAGTGATGTATTGCAGGGTGGATTTTTTTTTCTGCTATGAGAGGTTGAGAGAAGCATTCAGAGTCTTGCAGAGTTCCTCGTACCTGTTTTTTCACTTTCAACACATGTGCATGTTCCTCAGAGTTTGGACTGAAATCACCAACCCATTAAAAAAAATGGTGGAAGTGCAGACAGAGCGTGGTTGTGTAGATCTCACTGCTTTAGAACACCAGACTGAAACTGCAGCCTTGCATTGATCATGTATTTTCTCATGTAACAAGTTGGTAAGCTAGATGACTCGCTCGTTTCCTAGCTTTTCGGTGCATGGGGCAAGAGCTTACTACTGCTTACAGATAGTGAGATTTCTCCTTGGCCCCATGTATTGGTGGTCCAAGCTTCAAGTCTGAACGCTTGTTGAGGTCCACGTGGGGCAGAGGAGTAATTGTCAGAAATCTGCCGTGTATCCAAATGGTTAAGGCCATGGTTTTGTCATAAATAGGATTAAGATTTCACGAGACCAGTTTTAGTGATGGAGATGGCCATGTTGTTGTGACACCAGACGACAGGCTGATTTCTGCAACTTTCTAGGAAACGGCCGTACCTGTGCGTGACTCTTCTCTGCTGGAGAACTTTTTTGCGAAGCCAGAAAACAAACAAACAAAAGATTTGCAGCCTTTTTTGAAGTATGCACTATCTCAAGGGATATTTCCAAAATGAAATTTTGTAGTAGTTTTATCAATGTGAAGACTTTGGGGAGGAAGAGGCTGGACAAGCTACCTGCACAGTAGGAAAAGGGGCATGAGAAAGATGAGGGGACTGAAAGCAGGAAGAATGAAGCTGGAAAGAAGACATGTATCGGAAAAGATGATATATTTGATTTAGTGATGATAAATTGCTACTAATTGAGCATAATAAATGCCTAATTATCTGTAAAGCTGCATTGCAAACACAAGTAGCCATGTTCAGTCCTGAAATGCCACTGTGAAAATGCAGGCTGAAGTCCATTTCGGTGGAGTTGCACTAGTTTACAACAGGGCTACAGCAGTGCAGAACCATGATTTTACTTTTTAGTTGTCTTCATTATTGTTGATGAGCTGAGAACACAGGACTTCGTAAAGTGACTTTGTATGACACAAGAAGAAAGCAGAAGGAATTGATCAGCTGTATTTTTAATCAGCTTACTAACTTCATATGCTGTGAGAGGACTAACTTCGTCTATGATACAGAGGGGAGGAATGCTGGGAAAGAAAGTGTTTCTATTTGTGCATTTTAGTTAAATAATATAAAACCAACTGTAAGATATTTTCCAGAGCCTTAGTAACAGAAATGCAATTAGCATAAAATTTCCAAGGACTGGGATGAATAAATACCAGATGCGCTTATTTATTTATTTAGGATTTGATCCGTTTCCTGTTGAGGGGGACTTTATTATTCAGAGGAAGGAAAAGGGGGAGGCTGTGTTGTTCCTCTGAAGTGGATGGGAGACTTTCCATCCCAGTTGCCGGAAAACAGCACGGGGGTTCTGAATTTTGAAATAGAAATTTGAAGTAGAAATTTTGTTAATGCTTATATAGTTATTTGCCAACACTCAATACGGTGAAAGTTAATTTTAAGGAAGTAGCAATATGCCCATGGGCATTTATTTTTGACTCCTGCCTTTTCTTTTGTTCAACAATTATCCAGAATTGGCTTATCTGTTATTTTCAATAGCTGAGATATATTTGACTTCATATTTATTAAAGAAACCCCAAACTCCTCAGCTCGGAAAAATTGGGACTGGCTCTATGAAGCATATTTGTTGGACATTTAAAATTAAAAGCAGATGAAGTTTTACTGAAAGAAGTAGCCAGGTAGGAATTTATATTGCAGTGAAATGAAAATTAGATGTCACTGATTTACAAATGAGCTGAGTGCTGAGGGTTTATTAGTTATTCCTTGTATTCCTTGGGCAACTAGAAGGTTTGGCCAAAATCATCACCTGTTTGTCCAAGACACTATACAAATAAATAAGAAATACGTTTTGTATCCCGAGGAATTTAGGCTTCACTCTACTACGAGTTCTTATTGCATGATTTACCACAGTTGCACTGAGTTTGTGCGTTCACAACATGTGAAAGTAGAGTGGTCAGAAAAATAAATTCAGTGTGCTTAGTGAAATAAACATTTGGAGGCACTTTTTAAAAAAATCATGATCAATCCATTTGGGAACTTTCCTCATCTTTGGTAGAGTCAGTTAAAAAATATGCATGCATGTATAGGTATATACACATGCACTATGCTGTATGATAATGCAAATACACAAAAGAAATTACGTGTGGTCTGATTAAACTTCAGCGTAAATACGTGGAGATTGCAGCAATGTTATTGGAGTTAATATGTACAGCAAATGTAAATGCAGCTAGTATACAGGGAGAAACAGCATTTCTTTCAATCAGGCAGTGACTTGGTCAACTTTTGTGCCTTTAATGAATTAATGAAAGATGCATAGTTAACAATACTCTTTCCCTGCTATTTCATTTGCTTGTTTTTAAAAAATTACGAATATAAAAATGTAGATTGGCTTTTAGCCTATGGCCTGTTTAGCCTGTGTAGAGACACATACCATTTGGCAAGTGGAGGTCTAAGCAAAGGTTGAAGAAAACTGAACTCTAAACATTACTTTAAAGTGGCCATTAAAGAAAAAAAGAATTTGTGTTTTGGAACGTTCGCTACAACTAACATCTATGAACAGAGCAATTTTTGGAAAATGCAAACCCAAATGATTTTATTGCTCTTCATTCACATCCACCATTTTGTGCTCTTGCGACTCTGACCTCAGCAACAGTCTGCAAAAACATCGGAGTTGACTCTCAACTTTTTGTATCTTAGAAAGTTTGCCGGTGTCATTAGGAGCAAGATCACTAAATCATGTAGCATAACATAATATCTTGTAGCATTTGGAATATTAATGATGGAGAAGACCTTAAAAGGGTGCCACAGCTTTCCTTTTTGTCTGTTCAGCAAAATTTTGCGTTGCCTTCATTCTTGTCCCCATTGACTGGGGTACAAATAGAGAGGAGAACCAAGGTGATAGTTTAGTCTTTGCTTTTCCCATGCTCACTCTTCACCCAGCTGCTGGGGCTGTGACGCAGCAGTTATGCTGTGTCGGATTTTTCCAGTATACCCATGTCTAAGGTCTTAGCTGCTGCGTGTCCACAAGAAAGAAGCACTGGGGGCACTTTCAATCTCGTACCTTTGCTTGGCACTTACATTAAAGTGTATTCCGGTACTCAATCTATCTTGTTTTCCCATCCATAAGTTGAACTACTACCCTGAGATGCTGTGAGGATTAATGAATGCTTGGAAAGCTCACTGCAGATGGAAAAAATACAGTGCTGCCTCTTCAGATCGTTATGTATAACACTGCATTGTTCAAAAGTTATGAGAATTGTGTAAAGGCTCTGGCAGATGAAGCAAGAAAATATTAAGCCTCCTATTAGTGGGGGAGCCATAGGTCTGTCTTCATCTGCCATCCGTTCTTGGTTCGGAGGCTAGCAGTGCAATGAACGATCCTGTTCTTGTGAGCCTTCTCCTTGTAACGGCCTTTGAAAATGAGGAGTTTGACGCAGGGAAATCTTGTTGGACCCTGATGGATGCTGTTCAGCTTTTGTGAAATGGCAGTATTTAATTCTTTTCATGTATGTTTCTCCCAAAATAACAAAGCATCACTATGTATATTGGCCTGGCCATTCAAAAAATGCTTAGTATAAACTTAGATGGCATTTGTGAAAGAAATCAGTATATATGATGAAAAGTTAGAATCCAGTTATATTTCTAATACTTTACTAAAAAGTACTTAAAATTTTATTTTCTCCTTGGATATAAACATATTTCCCTGAGAGTTATAACTTCATAGGTAGAAATTTATATAGAACATTTTTGCACATTTTAAAAATAGTTTTGAATCATTAGGAAAATGCAATGAAAATTGTGACGGACCTTTAACTGTCATAGAACTGTGATGAAAACCTTTGTGATGCCAGCAATTGCACCTCTCTCCATATTTTATATGGGGTCAGGTAACTTGTCAGAAATGGAGAGAAGTAGTAAGTATGGTACCACAGTGGCTTAGCTTCAGGACACAGAGCGTGAAACTTCTAGTAGAACTAAAAATACGTAAACCTTAACCAAAAAGTTGTGCTTGGTGTCAGTGAAGCGAGCTATATACTTGAGCTGCCATTTTGCAATCCCACTTTAATTCAGAAGACATTCGATAATTCAAAAATGCAAGCAGATTCTTAATCAAAGCAGTGGGAAGTGTATAAACCTTAGCAACAAGTCCTGTCTTACCTTTGGTTATCTGTGAATAAGATACCATGAGTTAGCGTGGTGCTTTCAGAGCTATCTCTCTAAAGGCAATTTCACTGCTTAACTAAACCATAGGTATGAAAAGAAATTATTTTACAGACTACGAAACCCAGTCTTGCATAATGCTGATTTTCCATAATCGGGTCCTAAACTGAAATACAGAGAGCAAGGTCAGCAAAACCCAGAGAGCTGCGTTGGTGTCAGCACCAGAGGGAGCCGCTTGCCCGACTCCTGGCCATGTAGCAGCTCGAAGGCTGGAAAGAGCCAACAAAAGGGGTTGAAACGGCAGGGGAAAAAAAAATAGTAACCTGTTGAGCACTGTATATGCCTGAAAAATAATATTTGAAAGTTGAAGCTATGTTTGGTGTGTTGATCTGTTGGCCGAATCTGACATTTTTCTTACATTGAATACTCTTAATTTATTACATTCAAATTCTAATCTAGCAATTTTTTGAGGATTGTTGTCATAAAAGTATTTTACACCTTACAAAGAAGATATTATAAAAATAAATTATGATTTTCAGTTACAACTGTAACTTTCGATCCTCTCTTTGCTATAATAATGTAAATACAATTTATATGTACATATTGGACCCTTACATTTGTATTCTTAGTTGGTACAGTGTGATACCTGGTAGGAATACAGATTAGGCTAATGATTCTTTTTCTTGACTACCACCCCCCCCCTTTTTTTTTTTTTCCTCCTAGTAATCTTATATTTTGTATTGCATTAATGCATATTCTCTTAGATTACTGAGAACTGAAATGTGTGTGATAATGATTCTGGACTTCATCTGTAAAGTATAATTGTTTAAGTATTATTTAAGCCTTGACTTCAGCAAGGCTCTTGACACTGTCTCCCATCACAACCTCATACGTAAGCTTAGGAAGTGTGGGATAGACAAGTGGATGGTGAGGTAGATTAAGAATTGGCTGAAGGACGGAGCTCAGAGGGTTGTGACCAGTGGTGCTGCATCCAGCTGGAGGTCTGTGGCTAGCACTGTTCCCCAGGGGTCAGTACTAGGTCCAATCTTATTCAACATAATCATCAACGATCTGGATGAAGGGACAGAGTGCGCCCTCAGCAAGTTTGCTCATGATACTCGACTGGGAGGAGTGGCTGACACACCAGAAGGCTGTGCTGCCATTCAGCGAGACCTGGACAGGCTGGAGAGCTGGGCGGAGAGGGAACATAATGAGGTTCAACAAGGGCAAGTGTAGGGTCCTGTAGGAGGAAAAACCCCCAGCACCAGTACAGGTTGGGGGTCGACCTGCTGGAGAGCAGCTCTGTGGAGAAGGACCTGGGAGACCACAAGTTGACCATGAGCCAGCAATGTGCCCTTGTGGCCAAGAAGGCCAATGGTGTCCTGGGGTACATTAAGAAAAGTGTGGCCAGCAGCAGGTCAAGGGAGGTTATCTTCCCCCTCTACTGCCCTGGTGAGGCCATATCTGGAGTAGTGTGTCCAGTCCTGCCCCCCCCCCCCCCCCCGCCCCCTGTTCAAGAAAGACAGGGAACTACTGCAGAGAGGCAGAGAGTCCAGTGGAGGGCCACAAAGATGATTAGGGGGCTGGAGCATCTCCCCTGTGAGGAAAGACTGAGACACCTGGGGCTCTTTAGCCTGGAGAAAAGAAGAGTAAGAGGGGACCTTATCAATTCTTAGAAATACCTAAAGTGCGGGTGTCAAGAGGACGGGGCCAGTGGTGCCCAGTGACAGGACAAGGGGCAACGGGCACAAACTGGAGCAGAGGAAGTTCCATCTGAACATGAGGAGGAACTTCTTTACTCTGAGGGTGGCAGAGCACTGGAACAGGCTGTTCAGAGAGACTGTGGAGTCTCCTTCTCTGGAGATACTAGAAATCTGCCTGGACGTGGCCCCGGGCAACCTGCTCTAGAAGGGTGGTTGGACTAGATGATCTCCAGAGGTCCCTTCCAACCCCTACCATTCTGTGAATCTGTGTGCCTGTAAAATTCATAGGTTGCAAAGTGAAATCAGGGCTGGGCTGTGCAGGGTGCTGTATTTACCCATAGTAAAAAAACCCAAAGAATAACACCACTGCCGCCCCCCCCCCCCCCCCCCCCCCGACCCTACCTCTCAGGGGCTTGTATAAGGCATTTGTAATCTATGTGCTAGGACAGACAAAAAAGAAGAGAAAGGAAATATGGCCCTTCAAACAAAAGATGACTTAAGCACTTGCTTAACTGCTTCTGCGAGTTGAACAGGGTCGCAGAAGTAGCCTCTGGCAAAATGAGGAATTGAACTTGAACCTCTGAAGTCCTACTCTGGCACCTTGTTCATAAGATATTCCCTCTTCTCTTAACCTTACTGCCATAAAAAGTGATCTCGGTACACTGAAGATAATTCTTTTAAAACTAGATTTGTGTGTTCTACTACCACTGTAGTAAAATTCACTTATTTACAGGCATGCGCATGCAGACACACACACGTACACACACACAACTCCTTTCCTTAGACAGGGGCTTTGCTGATAAGGCAGCATAATAGTACTAAAATCAATTCGTGTGGAGCTTCAAAATTACTAAGCTGTAGCAACTTAAGTGTATTCAGTCTGTCTGCTTAAGAGATTTCCAAGGTAGGTACCTACCCACGGTGGTGTGTGTGGAGAGTATGTGTATGTATACACATGCATACTTCCAGAATGTGTGTGTGTGTGTATATATATATATATGCACATATATATATATATATGCAATTAGTTATTTCAAAGTCAAAATTAGAAATTGAGTCTAGCTGAGACTTTGTTGGGAGTGGAGCATCTGAAAAATTTCAGTACTCAGAGTGGTTTGGCTTTCTTTTACTTGATAACAGAGATCAGAAAAGCCCAATTTATTTGCTGCTAGGGTCTGAATGAATGGCCATGCTCCCAATTTCACATTTGGACTAAATCTGCTAATAGAATTCTCCTACAGTTCAATATTTTACAAGTTATACTGCCAGATTTAAATGGCAAACTAAGTCTTTGAGAAGATACAGAACAAAAGTTTGTTTCAACAGTGCATTTTGCCTTTATTACATCCCGGAATTTCTCCCGTATTAAACAATTTGCAAATATATGTAACCGATAATTCAATTAGTTTGACTTGCAAAGCAGGACTAGGGCAATAGAATGGTTTTAGCCTGAAACTCTCCAGCTCGGTGCTAGATATCTCTCCATATCTCTTCCTGGCTGAAACAGTGGGTAGAGGATGCAGATGAAAAGAGATATTTGGGTCTTAGTGACAGCTACGTTTTGAACTCAGGTAATGAAACCACATGTGAACTCATACAGCAAAACATGACCAGAGCAACAAACTGACATTAGGCACCAGTTAAATCACCCAGCTGGTTCCCTTTCTTTCCAAGATCCAGAGAGTTTGTGTCAATACAACTTTCCTTGCTCCTGGATAACATAGCAGCCTTAAGATCAGTAACAGAGGAACTGCAGTTTTCCTTACCTTTTCGATCTTTTATTGAATTTCAAGAACTAAAGTTTTCCCACTTTGAAACGAAAGAAAGATGCAGTCTTTGACAGTCTGTTCAAAAAAAAAAAGAAGTGAATCATAACCTGAAAGCTGCAAATTTTGCCGTTAGGTCTTTCAAACATATTCTTTCACTCTGTTTGCAAGTTCGGATCCCAAAAGGTTGTCAGAAGTGGACCAAACAACCTGAAACTGTTGAGAGAGACTCATTAGTGTGTTTTTAATATGATTGATTCAAAGTTTCTGGTCTTTGATTCAGTTTTTGCTTTCTTTTTTTTTTTTTTTCAAAGACCAAACACAAATAAACAATTCATTATGATGTAGCTTGTTGCCTGAAGGACATCTAGATGGGAAGTTCCTGTAAAAAATCTTCAGTTTTGTGTCAGGTCAAGTACAGTGTTCTTAAAGCTCCATTTGAAACTGTCATATATATTGCACTCTCTCAAAGGCTTTTGCAAATATGTTTTCTAAGTGAGGCTATTTATCCAAGAACCTTCTGTCAGCCAAGCGTTCAGAAAACAGTAGCTGTTGTTTGCATCTTGAAGGAAATTATTTATTACTAAGACAAAATGACTCTTCACTAACTCACTTCTCTGGGCAGGATGACATATTAAAACCTGGAGGATTATGAAAAAATCAAGGTGGAATAACTGGGCAGCAGAATGGTACTTGAAATCCAATCTGTGTAATTGTAAATTGACGCACGTTGGTGGAAATACACTGTACTGTGACAAAGTCTGGTTTGTGGGTTATCTGGGGGAAAATGATTTGTTCCTTGGCCTAATTTAAACAAGGCTGGGAATCGTCCTGTAGAGATACAACCAAAACTAGGTAGTGTGATTTAGCTCAGCTGAGGCTTAGCCCGAAGTCCAATGAAATCCATGGAAGATTTCCCATTGATGTCTGTGGTTTTTCCATCACTTTTCAGTAGCTCTGGCAATGTTACGTTCTCCATTAAATAATGACCTCCTAATGAAAAATTCTACATCCCTGTCTGTAGTGTTTCTGTGAAAAAACTTTTTTATTGCTTTCCTTCAAAAAGATCTCAAGGAAAATTATGTGCTCACTTATTCATCTAGATCTCTACTGAACCTTCCTACCAGCAATGGAATCATGAAGCTCACACATGCTGTTGTCAAAGGGCAAAGTGCCCACAAAATGGTTAGGCTTTGTAATCACGTCTTGTGATGTGAATGAATACAGGAGTCCATGGGATAGCTAAAGCATTTAGATTAAACAGAAGAAACATTCTGGAATTTGCCACATACAGAGGTCATCAAATCAAACTTTCAGCCTAGATTTTTTTTTTTTTTTTTTAAGGCTGGATGATTTTATGGCCGTTAATAATATTTGTAGCTCCAGTATGCAAACGAAGATAAGAATAATCAAATCTCATGCTTCAGGGCATAAGCTAATCACCTGCTGGGTTTGCCATAATTGATTTAGGGTATTATACTAGAAAAGGAGGTTCACTTTCCCTGAAACTTTGAGTCTTAGCCACCCTCAGTGAAAGTGTTTAAAAGGCTGGAGTTTCCTGATCCCTTTTGACAGCTCTTTTGTCCATACAATGATGCATAACGAGGGCCAGTGAACATTAGTGTTAGAAGCTTATTTTCTGATATCCTGATTTAAAGCTGTTAGTATGAGCTACTGCATTTTGTGTGGCTCAGACTACACATATATATTTAAGGGTTCCTTGCTGGTTTTTCAAAAGTGGAAAAGATGCCAAATGATGTAAGAAACAGACTTCGTGGTAAGTTGCTGAATAGCGTGCACACACATGAATTCACGTGTTAAATTACAGAATAATGAATTTATCTATCTGTCCTGGTATCTGGACATGGATAATTGATATGCTACTTATAAATAACTAGGAGATGTTTACAATGCTTTGCAGGCCCCAAATTAGACAAGTAATAAGTTATAATAGCTTTTTGATTAACTCCTTGGCAGTAGAAGTTGGATTTACCTGATATGGAGCCTGTTTCTGGCAGTGAATTCACCAGAAACCACCTGCTCAAAAGGATTAATTCTGTAATTGAATCTCTGCTCATTTTCGTGAATGTGTTTTGTTTTCTTAAGCCCAGTTTGCCGTGGATTCTGGCATGTGGGTATGGAGCAGGGAAGTGTAAACATTTTTCCCTTCCAATCCCCTCAATGGAAGCTGACCATGCCTGCAGCCTGTGCATTTTAGTGAGCAAAGACCATCTCAAGAGTAGTGCTGTTTAAAGAAAAAAATGAGGAGAGTCCCACACCCCTTTGCAAAATCAAGTGTAAAGTAACAGGCAATGAGATACCCTAACCAGAGTTCTGTAGGATGCTCAGAAAACCCCAAACTGATAAGATTCAATTCCATCGATTTTTAGAGTAATTTCTGTTGAACTCTCTTTGGGTTTTACTATTAAATTAGATTAGGGTTTTCTCAGACCATGCGATGTGTTCTTTGAAGGCAGTTTGCCCTGCAGTTCCACCAGCACATTGAATGACAAAGTCACATTGGGTTGCTTTATGCTTTAGCAGTTTGATAGGTGGCAGCCTTAGCTGCTACCAATACTTCACTTTAGCTGGACTTTCTCTTCGATGAATTTGTTATGAGCACCATCTATGGTTTTGCCAATACAAATGAGTTTCAACTGAAAACCGGGAGCTGTAGTTTTCTCCTGGTTTTCAGGATTAAGAGTGATTAAAATGTAATGTATTCATATTGTGTACCCTAGAGACCAGGAGAGAGCCTGCAAGTGATGAAGGAGTTACATACCTTCTGAAAGCCTGACGCAAGGCATCTTCCTTGAAAGCCGCAGCAATAGTGCAGGCAGCTCTGTATCATAACATGTCACTCAACATATTGGGACAGACCCTAGCAGCATGGGGTCATTGACTTTGTTTTTATTTTACATAGATGTACATTTACAGAAGATTATTTTAAGCTGGGGAACAGAAAAGTACAATATTACATTGGGATTTTCTGCTGTTCTTGCAGGAGAGTAGGGGCTGGGGCTAATGGGAGATCTGGAACCTCCTTAGTGCCTCAGCTCAGCCTGAAGTAAATCTATACCTGTCGCTAGCTGGAGGTTTGAGCTCAAACAAGCACAAGAGTATTGTTAAATCTTCTGTTGCAGGTTTTTTTTTTCTTTTGCGTACAAGTCAAGATGTTGTCTCACACAGGAATGAGAAAGGAAATAGTTTTCTCTTTAGAAAAGCACAACAAAAACACAAGCAAGTTCATTAACCATGTGGATATGCAGGCCTGCAGGAAAACCTATAACACTGCCGAAATATATGCAGCAGGGCTTTTTCTCCAGATGAATACTTTTAATAAAACGTTTTCATAATTTCCACACAGTGGTAATCATTTTATTGCTTTTCTTTATCTATACCTATTACTGTTCATAGAGTAGCTGCTCAGTTCTGATAACCTAGTGGAAATGCATTCCAAGCGTAACTCAAGATTTGCAGAATTTAACAAAATTCTCTGAATTTCCACTTCAAAGTACACTGGCACAGTTTACTATGGCTGCTAATAAGACATTTTTAGGTTTAGTATTTTGATCTGGAAACGTAGTTATTTCATTTCCTGGTGATTTACATGTTTCTCCTCTAAAGGAGTTTAGGGGTTTCAAAGTTATCAGTCCGTAATTAAGATTTTACAATTAGCTGACCCATCACTGTAGTAGTAAAGTATTGGTCCATAGGATTACAGAGAACAGCACTGAATAATAAAAAAATCAGCCTTGCGAGCCAGACCCAACTGCACAGGCAAGATTTTGCTCAATATTTCAATATGAGAAGTTGTTAACAGATCACATATAAATAACTCTTGAAAGGGAAACCGACCCAGCACAGGAATGTGTTTATCTGTAGGCATGCTTGCGCTGGTTCTTATCCAAACTCCGTCTTTATTCAGTCAACCAATCCTTTAAACAGGGCCTTTAGTTTCAAAACTGAGGCTTGATTTTTCCCCTCTCGAGGTGCAGCAGTCACAAAGGAAGATATCTGAAATGTGTGGAAGTGATAAACACTTAACAATTCCCACTAGTCACCACTGATATATTCAGTTGTGCCCAGGACCCTGTCTTGTGTTGAAATGAATTTATTGTGTACACCTTTAGAAGTCAAATACTTTAAAAGTAGAGTCTAAATTATAAAAATGTGCTTCTACTTGAGTCTACAGCAGGCTGTTAATGATTGTAATGGTAGAGTTTCTTTTCAATAAACCTCAGAATAAAGTGTTTTGTTGAGTTGGCTGTTCTCAGAATATCGTTTTTGAAAGCCTTTTGGTCTCTGTTCAGGAGCTCTCTGTTGCCTTAGAGATACTCTTGTATATTGTATACATGAAATAAACCCAACAAAACTGCCTAGGGATTCTGCCACAGTCAGTAAAATAACACTGAGGTCCCACCACAAATGGTTCCAGCTCCTGATGGTTTGCCAGGCTGATTTTGACAGGCTACATTGTAGATAAGTAGAGGCATTTATTGTACACTCTGGAGAAATTAAAGAATTAGGTATTTATTGTAATCCAAAGGTGAATGGATGGAGATTGTTGGTCTACAGATTTTTTTTTTTTTTTTTTTTTTTCTCCCAAGGCTATATTTGCTTTGATTGGGTGGTAAAACTTATTTTGTATTTGCCTGTATTTTGGTACCTTGGATATAAATTTTTCATAGTTCATGCAGCCATATAAATCCCCAAAGAATAATGGGATAAATCTATGTATGATACTACCATGATGGGGTAAAAGTTTGCCATTTTTCATAATTTTGTTTGTTTCCACTAGAAATGCTTTTAAGGAGGAAAAAACCCACCCTTGTAATTTGTGAATCAAAACCCTACTATATTCTCTCTCCGTGCAGCTTCACTGACTCTAATGGCACTGCAAAAATAGAAGTAAAAACAACGCTTGGCTACCATACTTATTTTAGCAGTACTCTGGTAGTTTTCAGACTGTCAGACGTGATTGTGTGTCTTTATTCTCATGATTTGAGGATTGAAACTCACATTAATATCTACCTTTCACCCTTAAAATCTGAAAATGCTTTATAGCAGAGCACTGATATTCACGTTTTTTAGGTGTGGAAACTAAGATGCAGGGAGCAAGAGCAACTGCTGGAGGTTCCAGAAAGGATAATATCTAGTGTTCCAAAGAACATTATCTACCTACAGGGATGCATGGAATATGGCATTAACTCCTCAACCCACACTCAGTGTAATGCAAATTCGCTTCAGTCCAAACTTTGCCTTTTTGATAAATTAAAACTGAGGTATGGAAAAATACACATTTAAGGTTTTGATTTTTTTTTTTTTTCAGGAAAGGCTTGCATTCACACAGAGTTCCTCCATGAAGTCTGAGGGGCTGAATTTGCTAGAAAGAGGAATATAAATATTCTTTCCTCCATGAAGATTTTTCTTTAGGATGCTCCCAAAGAGATAATGATTTGTGTAAGATTTCTATGACTGTATTACTAATAATTTAAGTCTCTGAAATATTTATTAAAAATCTTATATTGATCAAATATGGAAAAAAGCTTTTTTTTGTCAGTTATGAAATAGGTGGCAAGTCTTCAAACAGAATTGCAGTAGGTCATGATTCTGCAAGGCGTCAAGTATCCTCAGTCCTTGTATTTTCAGTAAATATAAAGTTTTTTACTATTTTATGGAAGATGTCGTTTAATTTTGCAAGAGACTATTTCTGGTGCCTATAGGATTCATTACTTATAAATATTTAAGGACTGCTTCAGCATAGGCATGTGATTCAATAGAAACACAAAGCTTTTAATGCATAATTAGTCAAGTTGTAGTCCAGGTTAGGTATGTGGTACATAAGGGTCTAAATATTGAACAGCTAAAGTCAATCTGATTCTAATGTAAGTAGCTGCATTAGTTCTTCCAGGAGGAATCTGTTCTTTGTTTCTTTCAAGTCTTGCACATTTTTCCTGTTCTTTTATTTTTTGAGTAAACAGTGTGTATGAGAATCTGATTCTCTGAGTGCACATGTATAATTTAATTTTTACAAGAAATCTCACTCCTGGCTCAAATGTGTGCATGTATGCAGAATCAAAGCCTGAGATTACAGTCAGAAAGTTTAAGTAGTAGGTGGGCTCTGCAATAAGTTTTAATCTACCCCTTTTATTTGACCTCACATTTATTTTACACTTTAAGCAGACTTGCACTGCAAATATCCAACTCCTACATTATTTCTGACTGGCTTTATTATAGGAACTGCAGAGAATCTGGTTAGGCACCTATGTGTTGTGACAATATTTAACTCAAAAAAACCAACTAGAAATTGGAATAAAAACGGTGATATATAAATATACGAGCTTAGCATCCCACATACATACACTACGTAAAATCTTTATTGATTTCTGAAGGGAATTAGGCCTCTAGCTCTTTTCACACTCCTTTATGGAACAAACATGTGAGAGGCTTATTCAGCATACCATGCTTCCCAAAACAGTCCATAACTTGAATGCTGGTTGCATTAGAATTTTTAATCCTCGAGTAAATGGTAATATTTGCTATTAACGATGTTGTTGGGCCCAAGAAGCAGTCTTCCAACGAGCAAAATACACAAGTCTATCTACCCCATCATGTGAAGCTCACCCTCTTGGAGTGATTCTACAAGCCAACTCAATTGACCCACTAACTATTCCTCTGCTTCAAAGTGACTTTTCCAGACTGATAAATTTGTGCTAGTAACCTGTACAGATACGGAATTTGTCCCTGCAGAGATGTGATTTTAATCTATCATCAAGAAGATATTTGTAGCCAGCTTTTGTGCAGTAGATTATTGATAGTGCCTCTTCCTTTATGCTTAGGATGCCAAGTAAGTGAGACAAGCTCTAAAGAATTTCAATGGACTGGCTCAGACCTCCCTGAAATGGCAAATAAACTGCACAGTGGTTTGTATTCTCATATGTTTTGCAAGTGCTACATGGGAAAATAAATCACCACAGATACTGAGACACATATAAGTTTCAGTGTGAAACATGGACACACTTCCAAAACTGCAATAAAGAGCTGTCCTTTGTATTTGAAGTTGTCAAGCTGCTGGAATCTAGTGTGAGCTGAGGTTGTCTGACATCGGTTTCATTACGGCTACTTCCAGACTTCTCATATTTAGATAGTATGATTGAAGCTTTAGCACAGCGTACTCTGTACAAATGACAGTATCTTGGGCAGAACATGACAGATTTTAGCAAATAAATTAAAGGAAAGTTGAAGTGACTTTCTGCTCTTTTTGATTATTTTTGTGCGTGTGGTCTCATACTGTTGCAATATCTATGCAAATACTTTGGTGCATCATAATCTCCAGGACAGGATTGAAAAGGAAGAAAATGAGTGTAGAGGGTTCTTTTCCTAACATGGAAACTGCTGAGACACCTGCTGGGGGTGATGCTCTAATCACTTTGTGCTCTGTCTTATCAGTAGTGTTGAACGGGGATGTAAATTGTGGTTCAGTTGAAATAGCATTAGTTTTACAAGCTGAATGAAAAAAAACCATCCTGTGTGCTTGGCTCCATAAACTCAACTTCCCAATGAATGCCCTGGTTGCTGTGCTTTTGCTTCTTAGTTTGCATGCGGAGTGTCAGAAATCCAGTTAGACAGAAGAAACACACAGTTACATTATACCTCTGAGCCTGGGTGGTAGAAGTGCTTAAAATTTCAGGTGGAACTCGGTGGAAAACTTGCAAAAAGGGCTGGCTGTATAGATACCATGTGTATCTTCTGGCACTGCAGTATTTCTCTTTCTTACCCACCCAATGAAGAGCTACACATAGCCTCTGGGATAGTATTTGTTGGAGACCTATTGCATGAGTCCAGCACAGGAAGATAAATTGAGGTTAATATATCTATTGCATTCTCTCGCTGGAAGTTTTTTTTTTTTCTGTAGAGGCATTCTGATTATAATATGTTTGTCATGCGGGAACCGAAAACCCATGAGAAACCTAGTTCCTTTAGTCATTGAGCCATTACAGGGTTGCAGAAAAACAAAGGCAAGATCAGAAGCAGAAAAACAAATGGTTAGGAGGTGATCCAGTTGCTCACACAGTGATGTCCAGGACCACTTCAGGTGCCCCAGGATGTTCAAGACATTCTCATAGTGCTGGTTGGCATGAAAAGAGCCTGTGGAGAGCCACAAGCCTCTGGAGTGGGAGCTGAAGGCTGGCTGGGCTGGCCCACAGCAGGTAACACGGCACTATGCACCTCTGTCTGGGCAATGGAATCCTCTCCTGTTCACTTCTCCTATTGCCAGGGAAAAATTTTAATCTAGATTATAAACCATTGTAGCTGGCCATAACCCCAAACAGATGTGAAATAGCTGTGATTTTTTTGTGTTTTTTTGTTTGTTTGGGTTTTTTTTTTAATTTTTATTTTAAAAAAACCATTTCGTAAAAATTAATTGCACTAGTTCTAGAAGGCATTGTAAGGATTAAGTCTCAGGTGCAGATACAACAAAAATTTCACCCCATTGCTGTTTATAATCAAGAGACAGTGGAATTCAATGTCAGTTCACCAACAATGTTCTCTCGACATCAAGACTGCAAGTGAAGAAGCCATCCGCTTAGGAGTTGTGCTTGAGACACGGATATCACTAAAGCGGAAAATGGTCAGACATAAGCAAGTTCATTTCCTCGTATCTCCAAGGAGTTATTAATGGTAATACCATCGTTCATTATTTACCTTCTCCATATTTAATTTGCAACCTAGAGGTAAAGTGCTTTATAATCAGGAAGCAGTTTTTTGACCCATCCAATCCCAGCTGGTATTTCTGAATCTGTTTATACTCAATTTAAAATATTTAGTTAATATTTTTTACTTATTAACAGCATAGCTCTATAACTGTGTTATAATTGGTAGTGGCCAACTGAAGCAGATTAGGACTTTTCAAATGAAAAAAATACTAAAATAATTTCTGAGTATAAAGATTAGGTAAATTTTACATTTCAGTCAACACTTAATTCACCTCACTATCTGGTGATATTAATTTTAATAATTTCCATTGCTCTCTCAAAACAAGGAAAGTTCAGCAGGTGCAATACCCCCCAAAATGAATAAAAGATCACAGACATTTATATCAAAGTGGCATATGCTTTTGATAGCTTTGTTTTAGCAATTTTCCTGAACTGGAACACATTGTTTTTGCTAGTCCTGTGAAGAAGTTTGCAGTATGATGGATAACACGTCATGAATAATTAGACAATGCGAGGCTGTAAATCTCAACAGAAACAATGCATCTCTCAGATTAGTTGTTTCTTCTGCAAAGGGCAGTATACAATGATGGAGCAGAGCCATTCGTTTTAGATACATTCCATTTGCAAGTAATCTTTCATGTGAAAGAAAAACAAGATGTATGATAGTTTACATGTCAATTAAAGCATGTTGGGAATGAAAGAGCGTTTTCAGAAGCCTGAAAACAAAGTTTTTCAGACAAAGAATTAGCTCTTGGCTAGAGACTAATACCTGTGCAAGAATCAACAGTGGCCTCATTACGAACCTACCTTCCTTGGATTCCTGCAATTAACAACGAAAATGAATGGGAAGGACTTGTCTTGTAATTAGTGCAGGTTGGGACATCTGAACTGTCCCAGCAAGAGCATCTGAACTTTCCCAGTGCAGTGAAAGAAAACATCAAAGAAGTCATTATTCTTTCAGTTCAATTGGCCGATTGGGTTGGGGTATTTTTAGCGGATTAGCCCCCTGCTGTGGCAAATAAGTACTGAAATGGTGGAAATGCTGGTTTTCAGAAAGACTGTTCAGAATGAAAGCTGCTTTTTCTTTCTATTAATCTTATTCCCATGTGTCACTAGAACGTAGAAGGTGGGGAATTCGGGGAGGAATCTGCATTATGATAGGAGTGCACTTTGACCTTCTTGTGATACCCTCTCTCCTTTGTTGGATTGTGAAGTTTTCAATGCTGGAATGTCAATCAGTTGTCTTAGATTCATGAGTCTTTGAAATAATTAAAGTGGATGAAAATGCACCGATTAGAATGATATTATGGAATGGGAGGATATAGTCACAAGTACAAAGTTCTTTACTAGTAGCTGTTGTTTCAGGTCTCTTCACGGTCACTATTCTCTTCTTCCTGTCCAAAGAAATAATTTTCTGTAAGCTTCTCCAGGTTTGTGCCTTTAGTCACAAGGACATGCATGCTGCATTTTTCAGTGCTGGTACCATGCCAATAAACTAATAACACAGTGTTCTTCTTAATGAGGTGGCAGTTTTCCTACCTCTGAAAATTAAGAATGTCAGTCTGCAATTTGGCATGAGGTAGCTCTGCCCATATCACTCTCTCCCAGTAGCAATGAGGACAAAGTGCTGCTATTATCCATAAGCGCAGATCGAACTTGAAGTTCTACATGTAATATATCTCTAGCTCATCCCCTAATCAGCAGACTTCCTATGGAAGTCAGAAAGGCCTTCTCATAAGTATTGCTGCCCAATATCATACAGCTGGCAGACAGGAAAGGCAAGGAGTATACAAGAAATAAAAGGTTTGTCACTATACCTCTGCAGCTTGTAGATGTTTGAATAATATGCACATTATTGTGTAAGCAAAATGGAAGAGACCAACTTGTGAATGTGAAAAATGAAATCAACCTTTACTTGGAAGAATTGCTTGTACTTCTGGGCTACAAGCCTCAGAAAAAGCAGGACACTGCAAAATGAAGTGTAACTGTGCCAATAATTTTCCGTAGAGCTCGAGTGCTTTCTCTGGCAAAATACCCCTTGAGTAAGGACTGCAAATGCTGTGGGAAGTGAAAAAAAAATTTGTTATTTTAAAAAATGTATGTGGTCAGAAAAGTGACTGCAAGAAATGACAGTAGATCTATGTCCTGTGTATTTTCAGTCTTTCTGCTGACTCCTGCAGAAAAATAAGCGTGTACTGTTCTTTACACCAGTTAGCATTGCAGAGCCAACACATCTCTGGGAAGGAATGAGCTGAATTCTGACCTGGCTGTATTAATTAAGTCCCAAATGTAGACTCTCTGTTATAGATGATGACTCATGGACCATAAACAGCCCAACTTGTTCAGATTTCAGGCAGAATATTAGTGGTGGAAACAAGAAAACCTTGTAAGTCAAGTAAATCTTATCAGGAGTCACTCCCAACAATGAACATTAGACTGAACTGACACCACTTACAGACTAATTTTTCAGCATCTAGTTGCATTTTAACACAAATTTCTTTTGGTCCTTGTCCTTGAAGTCCTCTTTGCTCATCCATAAAACAGATGGTCTTTGGGCAATGGGTAGACAAGCTCAGCACCATGAAGTCATTAGTGCTTCTGTAACCAGTTCCTTTCCAGCCTACCTACAAATGGTACCTAGCTGCTAACAGAGATGAGAGGAACTTCCCTTTCTGTAACTATGTGTACCTCTTTCATTGCACATTTTTCCTCTTTTTTTTTTTTCCTCCTCCCATGCTTATGCCTCTTTTTTTTTCTGGCTGTTCAAAGACCTCAAAGTTGAGAACACTTTTTAAGGATGGGGGACTATTTCTGAGGACACTAGAATATTACTGTGTGATTAAAAATGTGCATTTACAGTTTTCTCCACTGATAATGTTTAACTTTAGAGCAATTTCCTGTCCTGTTAAAGCCTGCTTTAATTTTAACAGATGGCACCATTTTTTATCATCAAAACCGTAAACCTTTATGTAATTTACTTACATATAATTTGTATTTATTTCCTTGCAGGTTCTTAATTTTTTGAATGTAATAGCTCTCAGTGGATGCTGCCATGTACCGCTGTACTGTGCCAAATTTTCAGCATTGATTTTCATATTGACTTATATCAATTGTGCCATTAGTGTAAAATGGATGGGGAAACACATCAAATATAATATTCTGAATGTTTTCATTCTTCAATCTGATATTAATAATTCAAAATGTATTTAAATCTCTGCCAGGATTTGAAACTAAATTTACCACAGGCCCTTTTGAGTACGTTGGTTATGTGTTGGCTTATTCACTGTAATTTTTCCTTTCTGTCCCTCTGCCATGTGTATTCCCTCCTTCAAGCCTGTCCAAAACACTGCTACAAAAGTCTGTCCTACTTAACCCCATGATTCATCAAACAGAATCACTCAGTGTCTCAGCTGACGTACTTGTATAGTCTCAAATGATTCCTACTCTCTCTTGTTCTACCAATACCTTCTGTTCTAGAAAAAAAGTCATACTTTTCACAGCAAACTTATTCTATGTTGACGTGGCAAGTCTCCTAGAGTCTGCAGCCCTCCTGTGAGGCAGATGGGAAATTCTGTGACAGCTTCAGTTAAATTTAAAATGGAAATTTTGGATTAATTCAATACAAAGATGAAATTCTGACTGAAATAGTGCCTCCTCTGTTTTCATTTTCAGCTTAATTTGGATTGGGTTTGCACTAGTCTCATATTTACAGTTCAACTGTGTCAACTCAGTTTGTGTTTTCTTGCTGCCCTACCCTACTCATTGCTGATAAGGAACAGTTTTCAAATGTACGGTTTACTGCTCAAATGCAAACTGAAACTAACCCTAGACTCCATTGCTATACACCAGAGCTTTCCAGGTATCTCACCTTACTGTTATTTTTCTCTGGTTCAAATCTGCATGGCTTTTATCAGTACTGTGCTCTTCTTTTTACATCTAGTTCTGTGTTCATCTCTTTCCTACCATTTCCATGTTTTCTCTCAAAATGTAGTCATGCCAGAAATCTTCCCTTCTTAGTTGAATGTGCCAGTAATCACTCCCCATTCAACATGTTCTGACTGTCATTCCGTGTTTTCTCTCATGTTGGTGGTTCTTGTCTCCTTTTGCATTCAGGCATTTCATGACAGCATGTTATATTATTCCATATTGGTAAAACACCATGTGAATACGTAAACTTATATACATGGTTTTTAAGAATCACGTAAATCTGAAGAAGGGATATTTTTAAATTCTTTGGGATTGATTTCAGTTTGGCACATGTTAACTTGTGCTGAAATTGCAAATGTGTTTTTTAAGTTGGTTGATACTCGAGTTATTCAGATGGTGTACATCTTGCAAAAACAACAGTACAAGGCAAAGTGAAGCTGAGGAGTATTTGGGACCGAGAGGTGTGAAAATAATCAGTTGTATAGATGACACAAGCCAATCATACTACGCCAGTTGTTTTTGGTTTATATGTTAGGTTACAGCTCTGTATGATCTAGCTTATTTAGAGCATTTGTGTACTTATGCTGTTAAGCATATCTTTGATAGTGGTTTCAGATGTGTTTTGTCTGCATCTATTTTAATAGTCCACAATCTCCTATTTTACTGTAATAATATTATAACATATTTCTTTTCATGCTGGATAACTGTTAAGCTAGTAAGTCTGTTGGAGTTAAATGGACATTGTCATATTTCCGTACAATTTCTTTGTATTTTTTTCCTCGTAGAAGATGGAAAAGAAAGCTTTCAAGCCTTTTTTATGACTTGTCCTTTGTCTATTTATTATGGTTTTTCCCATGTGTTTTTTTGATGAGACTTCATACTAATGGCTTTTTGTTACCTTTTGTGCTTGTGCCCCAATATCAGAGATAATAATGGTGCTGCTCTGGGAACTAGGCATGACAGTTTGATGCAAATACTATTGCTACAGAAAAAGTGTGTTGGCAAATAAGAGTTTTTCTTCTATTCTCTGATCTGAAGGACACCCATGACCACTGCCATGCATATAAATGGGAGTTTTTACTCTAGCAATGTCTTTAGAAGATTGATATGCCCATACATGGTTAAGTCCATGGATTATCCACTGATAATCACTCAGTACCTTGGTGCATCACAGCAAGGTGCATCATACCTGCAACCACAGCATGTGAAAGCATGTGCAAGTTTACCTGATAGTGGTATTCCCCTTCTTAAAGTAACACAGTTTAGTGTAGAGGTCCCCCAAACTGGATTGTCTTGGTGTTGTTTTTTATTTTGGTGTTGTTTTTATTTTTTTTTTCCTACACTACCAGAAACAGGCCAACTCTGCCAGTGTGGACCTTTACAAAAGTTAGCATATCATGTGAAGGTGTGAGAAGTGAAGCCCTACAAAAAGCTTGATCTACAAAATACTTATATGTAGTCTTGAATATTAGCTTTTTGTAAGGTGCTTAGTGTTTCTCAAGTCCAAACCTTTCTAACACCTTTGACCAGATGGATTTGGCCAAGTGTTTTATATAGCCTCAACTTTTCATTGGGTTACCCTGAAGTGGCTGAAACGCGGATCCAGTTACTTCTGAACACAGTCTCCTGAGAATAAAAATCAAGTAGAAATCTGCTTATTAGCCACAATAAAATAGCTCGAGTCTCAGCTGAATGTTTCTAATTCTCTTCTGAATTCTTCCTGACAGTAGACTATTTAAGTGTTAATTTTAATCTAACCTTCAGAAATAAGGAGGCTGGTAATCAAGTCTATTTTGTATTTGTAAATTGTAGTATTGTATTAATGTGTTGGGATTTTGTCTGATTTATGATTAAAACAACTTCCCATCATGTGTGCATTTCCTGACTTGTTTTGTTTTCTGATGTGCAGTTTCACGTAGCACAGCGTACAGCCAGTGTATTTACTTTTTTGACAGGGTAATACAGAACATTTTCTAACTTATCTCCAGAAAAATCTCATCGAGATCTGACAAGATAATAGCTTTTGCCTGTATCCTGTGCCTTTTCCTGTTTAGTTATTCAGTCTCTTATCTGGTGCTGGGAGCCCCTTCGATAAGTGTTACTTGATTGTTTAATAACTAAGGTGCTTTTCATAAAGCCTATCATGCTGCCAGAAACCATGCTGTTTATTTCATTCATGTTCTGATCAATTGGGTATTAAGTAATTACTATTTTGGGCTATCTCCAAAGGCTCTTTGCCTCTGCAGTACCCTCCATTACAAAGATGCTGTATTCTGGCACTCAGTTGTGTTGAGGTGTGTTGTAACTAATTACTGGACAGCAGTAACAAATAAATTTCTTGGTCCATAGGACTCAAGTGGTACGGATTGCCAGCAGTACTGAACCATGCATGTGAAAGTGCTCTGTAGATCTTGGGAACGACTGTACTTTTTCTTACGCTGACTGTGGTATAATTCTGTTTAAAATATTTAGTCTGACGCCCTAGGCCAAACATCTTCAGCAGGCATGTCGTTAGAGGCTATCTAAATGGCCAAGCGCTCATTAGGGGTGGAGAGCACTTACTCTGCACCTGCAGAAGAGCAAATGGTTTTGTTTCCTCTGCATGGAGCTGAATTCACTCTCACCAAATCGAGCTATGTGAACCACACCAGCCTGCAGTGGGGAAGATCAGGGGATTTGCTTCAAAATTGCTCTGCTGCTCTGAGCCAAAATGCGAATACAAAAACAGCCTTTGTGTCTCTATCTCTGCTGTCTTTTCTTCCATCTCTCTTTGTGTTACTTATAGAAAAGACAGATCTTACAGAGAGGCTCCTTTGTGATCACAAGCATGTTAACTGTGGTTTGGTTGTTGGTTGGTTATGAGGAACTCCCATGATAGAAGGGGCTCTGAGGGAGTTTTATGTCTTGTTTTTCAAAGACTATACCGTTCTGCTTGTCATGAGAGAGCTGGAAGACAATAAGACCCCACGCAATTACACCAAATTCTCAGTCATCATACATAACTGCAGGAGGAAACTGTAACCACTAACTTTTTTTATAAATATTGTCCTGAAAAGAAGCAGCAGTAATAAAAGCAAGTCACCAGTGGACACCGCTGTAAAGGTGACCAGGGCATGCCTTTATTGACAACGAATGTGCCTGCAGCTACCGTGGAGTTGGATTTATAGTAACTGAGATTGTAAAAGGGATGTTGAAAACCAAGCCCCAAACCCTGCACCTCATTAACAGAGTAGCGACAGAAATCTTAATGGAAGTGGGAAATACTTTGAATTTACTTCCTTTTCTTTACAGAGGAATCTAGTGATCTTCTTTCAAGCAGTTCATAAGACAAGAATAACAGGGAGTGATTTAAGTTATCACCAAATTCAATCTTGAAGTCAGTAATTTTGGTGTCAACCTACAATTACAGACAATCACTTCCACTCATCTGGTTGTTCTAGTCTGTTACTGTTTGCAGTGCGTACTTACCTA